>NC_136261.1:40205248-40805248 GCF_964187855.1 Myxine glutinosa
TTGAGTATGCCGAGCGGATTGCGTACACGTGGTCCGCGCAGTTACTTAGATGTTGAAACCCGATTAAAGCAGTTCTACATGTACCACGCTTAGCCAAACGAATAAACCACAGAAACGGTCGAATCAGGAAGAAAGGAAGAACAAACGGTTTAATTATTTCCCACACATATATACAAGTTCAAGGACCAAGAGACACAGAGCAACCTTAAACAGTCTTAACTTATCCCTTGGACAACGGGCCGGTCTCACACTCACACAGGGAATTGCAGAAGGGTAGATGTTCCCCAACGCGTTGAAGCAGTCGTCCAGAATTGGTCCCCGTGCGGCTCACCACGGCCCCGGCACGTCCCGCGAAAATGGTGGCAGGCGAAGGCAGGGACTCGTAGCGCGTCTCTCGAACAAAGCAGATGATGGAGCGGAACGGCAAAGGGTGGACTTAGTGCGGCTAATGGTTATTCAGCCATTCTCACACGCGCGTCTCAAAATGTGCGGTATACGGTTCAAGCGCGTCTGGCTGCGCCCGCGTATCTGTACCGCTCTCGTGCATGTGCGTGAAGTTCATCAAGTTCATCAACTGCTGCGAGTCCTCCTTTGCTCTCGGCTTTCCCGCGCTAGTCCTCTATCTTTCTCTCACACAGCAAGTCCTCTCTCTTTCTCTCACGCAGCAAGTCCTCTGCTTCAGTCCTCTGCGAGTCCTGCCGAGGGCTTTCGCGCAGCCGGTTTTATAGCTACGCCCCACGAACCTTCTGGAACTCACTCGAACCTTCTCACCACGCCCTCTGACGCCACGCCTCTGTCACCACCTCCAAGCTCTGATTGGCGGCCCGTGCTTACCGTCAGCGCTTCTGCCGCTCCACCCTTGACTCCACCCCGGTGTTCCTAGCCTGCCTCGTGTTAACTCGCCCAATAATCAACCAACATTTAGCAAATGGGATTGAGCCTACGGATGTAGAATGATCGGTAGAAGTAGGGCCTATTCTCCTGGCTCTACTCAACGCAGAACTAACAAAGGAAAAGAACTAAGCTTACAAATACTAAGACATAACTATACTATCGCGAGGCTACATGTTGCTTGTGTGACTAACTATGGGGGGCGAACTTTAACCTTGATTAGGCTCACTTTACAGACTCAAAACCGCAACAATATATATATATATATATATATATATATATATATTAGGGTGCATCAAACGCCTAACTATTTTTAAAAAGATGTTGGATTGATCTGTCCCAAATTTTATTTTGTTCCAATCATAAAATAAAGTTGCTATGCAAAATTTGGTAAGGTTTGGACATCATCTTCTGGGTCCACCTCACCATTTCATATTTTGAGTCGGTGGTATCAAAGTTGGAAATTTGACACGCAGCTGTTTTGAGGCCCATAAATAAAAATAAAAGGATTGACTGATTGCTGCATATAATAACTCTTTGTAAAGGTATTATTGTGCTCTGTAGCAATATATCATCATCATAGGGATAGGGATACAATTCATTTATATACAAATAGTCAAAATAATGATTTTTTTCAAAATATGGATATAAAGCTAAATGAAGAGTATTTTTAAAATATAATATATAAATTAAAGAATATCCTGAATGTTGTAGTCATCTTGTCTTTACAGAGATCTTTTAACTAGACAAGATGATTAAAACAATTATTCGGCTATACTCTAATAAAATTGGATAATTCATTTATTTGTTGTACATAATTATGAAATGACATTATTGTTACCAATACTACCTTTTTCTTTCAGATAAAACAATGGATGGCACAGTAAAGAAAGCATCTGTTGCAACAAGAGAGTCCACCAAGGTGTTTGGTCTTGGAAGTGCCATAACTGAACAAGATTCCCAGATCAATGGCACCAGACTTCCAACTTGTTTACAAGTACTACGTTGTTTCATGTGGCACACGGAAGATGGCAAACTTGAACGACGCTCTCGGTGGGAATCAGCAAAGCTTGTACTGCAGAAAGTGACACCATTTTATGGCAAGGCTAATATTCCTATCATCTCTGAACGCAAGGCTATTGAGAAAATTATCAAACTTGCAGATGATAATTCCAAGCTTAGATCAATCCCTATCAACCGAAGAACAACTCCAGCAAGCATCACAAAGGTGAATCAAATGGAGATGAAATTTATGGAGACATTTCCCTTGTGGCCCAATGATGCTAGTTCTCACATCAAGAATCCTGAAGACTTAGCATTCCTGGAATCTATGAAGACAGATCGCTGTGCAACATTTGGCTGCCAAGATAAACTGTTGGCAGATAAGATGCAGCGTAAAGTGAACCGCGAGGAAAAAGAATCAGAGAGGCGAGCAAGTATGGAGCTGGAGTTCAACATAAATACTACAACCACTGTGTATAATATTAGTGACAGTGATGAAGAAGTAACTCTTGGACCTTCAACAAGCACACCAACAACCTCAAGAAGTCATCATCGTTTAGTTAGACCTGGCACATCAGTTTTCATTCCACATGACATCCTGAAGAGGCCCAGTCTTGTTTCACTGGCAACAAGGATGAAGATGACACCAACCCAACAGGCTGCTTTCACAGAAGCTCTTATTGAAGAAACAGGAGGGGATGTAGCGAAGGTGTCAACATCATATGCTACAGCAGATAAATCAAGACGCAAAATTGGACAGCATATTGCTACTACCTGTAAGGACAAATGGATACCTCCGAAGCTTGCTACGTTGCACTGGGACTCAAAGCTGCTTCCATGCTTAACTAACCAAAACACTTTTGAAGAACGCCTGGCTGTGCTTTTGGGTTCTCAAACTGATATGAAGCTGCTGGGTGTTCCATCCTACAAGCCTGGAACAGACCGTAAATCTGGAGATATAATTGCTCAGCTGACTAATAACCTACTTGAATCATGGAACTGCCAAGAGAATGTTGTCAACTTGACATTTGACACAACTGCATCTAACACCGGCCACATCAGTGCAGCTTGTGTAACAATTCAACAACGGCTTAACAAAGCTCTTCTGTGGTCAGGCTGCAGACACCACATTGGTGAAGTCATTCTTACGCACATTTTTACTGATCTTAAAGTTGAAGCATCTAAGTCACCAGATATCTTCCTCTTCTCAAGGTTTCGCAAGAACTTTGAAATGTTTCCACACACATTCAGTGAACCACTTTCACGATTTGATCCATCTCAACTAAATGAAGCAGCAACAAGTTTGACAAGTGACTGGCAAAATAATGTTCTCAGACTCTGTCACACCGAGCAATCTCTAAGACGTGATGATTATTTGGAATTTGTTGATCTGTGTACTGTATTCCTTGATGGTGAAGTAGCTGAACATCAAATAACCTTCAAGCATCCTGGTGCACTGCATAAAGCCAGATGGATGGCGAAGCTCCTCTACTCAATCAAATTATGTCTCTTCGAAAAACAAATCGCTGATCTTCCAGCAGGTACAATTACCACAGAAAAACAAGTGCCAAAGATCAGCGAATTTGTCACGTTTGTCACTCTAGTATACAGCTCCTGGTGGATGACATGTACCTCTGTCACCGATGCCCCATGGAATGACCTGCAGCTCATCTCCAAACTGAAACAGTATGAAGCTGTCAATGCTGGAATCTCAAGAAGTGCCCTGAAAGCCTTCAAACGACATCTCTGGTACCTCACAGAAGAGATGGTTCCACTTGCCCTCTTCAGCTCAGTTGTTCCTCATGACCATCGCCGTGCTCTGGCAGACAGACTTCTGGAGGTTCAGCCAGATTTTCCAGTAACCAACCCACAAGGACGGTTTGGTACTGGGTTTGGAAAGCCCAGATTTCCTGATGACTTGACTGAGAAGACCACTCTGGCTGATTTTGTTGGACCAGATTCATGGTACCTATTTCATCATCTGAAGCTTGACTGGGCATTTCTAGTTACCGATGTTCAACAATGGACTAACTCTGCAGCCTACCAGACATCATGGACTAATGTTGAAGCCTTGAATGTGGTGAATGACTCTGCAGAAAGGGGAGTTAAGCTTAGCTCTGACTTCCTTTCAGCATCCAGAAGTGAAGACCACGACCAAAATGTGCTACAAGTTGTTGAGCACAACCGCAAGGAGCAACCGAATCTTCGAAAGCGAGCAGCTCAAGACTAAACTGTCAGAAATATCCATGAAAACTACAGTATCTTTGTTTTGTTTCTATTTTCATGTTCATCCATAGTCAGATGTACTCGTATTAAGATGATAAATGCTAAGATTGTGTATATATGATTCTACTGTAATAAAAATTATATCATTCTGGTATCTATAATACATATGATTATACCAATAAAATCATGATTTTGACTATTTGTGTATAAGTGAATTATATCCCTATCCCTATGATGAGTATATTGCTACAGAGCACAATAATACCTTTCCAAAGAGCGATTGTATGTAGCAATCGGTCAATCCTTTCATTTTTATTTATGGGCCTCAAAACAGCTGCGTGTCAAATTTCTGACTCTGATACTACCGACTCAAAATCTAATTTGCTGAGGTGGACCCAGAAGACGATATCAAAACCTTACCAAATTTTGCATAGGAACTTTATTTTATGACTGGAACAAAATAAAATTGGGGACAGATTGTTTTCTTGACATAGGGGCATTTGATGCACCCTAATATATATATATATATATATATATATATATATATATATATATATATATATATATATATATATATATATATATATTGTTACGGGTCGCGGACAAGATGTTACTTTGGGCCGAGCGGATGGTCAACCGCGACCGTTACAGGATCCCCGATTGGCCCGACTCCCCCAACGTTGACCAGATCGCACCACAGATATTCAATTTGGAAACCTCTAAAGCGACCGAAAGAGAAGGAAGAGAGAAGAAGACAGAAGAAGACAGAGTACGGAGGAATAACAGGATTTATTATACACACAAGCAAAAAGAAGGAGCGATCAAAGTTATTTACAAGCAATGGATGGAAGAAGCAGTCACACAGTGAATCGTTAGCTTATACTATTCAATTTACTTAACCCCAGGACAACGATTAGGACAGACGACGTTCACACTTACACGGGGGAAATTGCAGGCAGGAATGGCGGAGGTGGGTTGCTGGAGAGGGAGGCAGGGTCAGGTCCCTGCAACCGGCAGGGCTGGAGGTAGCAGCTCCCAATTCTTCGCGTTTTTGGCGGGAAAACCCTCGGTCGCGTCGACGCTGCTGATGCTGTGGACGTCACGCGCTGGCTCGGTCACACCTGCTCCTCTCCTTCTGGTGGAGCCGTCTCCCTCCTCTCAGCGCGTCTCTCCAAAGCTTGTTTCCTCTCCAAGTACCTCTCCTTTTTGGTTTGGAGCGTCTCTCATCTCACAGCTCACAGCTCATCTCTCCTCTCATCTCTTCTTATCTTATCTGGTGAAGCAGTCCCTTCCAGTTGCTTTTATTACTCGGGTCGGAATCAAGCCGCCGGCTGCGAGGTCACGCCTACCGGGTCGCTCACCGCGGTGCTGGTTGGCTGTTAGGGCTACCCGATTCCCCCTTTGATCATGGCGACGTGCCACGCCCGTGAGTTGGCGGCTCCTACCCCCCTCTTCTCCGAGATTAGCACCTGGGCAATGGCGGCTTGCGGGATTGAACACCACTCGCACCGCTTTTGAAAGGAACTTTGGAGAGCGGAGATGATTGGGGAAATTGAAAGGGGCCTACGCTTATTTCGTTTGATACAATGCAGAGTCAATCTAGTGGGAAACACATATTTAGCCTACATAGAATAAGGAAATAAACTATTTAAAAAGATATATCGTGGCCTGTGTGTAAGTTTCATGGAATTCACTAGGAGGATGGCTGTGACCATTATTTACATTAAGAGGGTGTTACACACAACAAAACCATACTTTTCACATTCGTTACACTTTCTCAAAATTGTTACACTTCTCAAAACCGTTACACTTCTCAAATTCGTTACACTGCACCCTCCTTTCTTCAGGCCCGTCCTCGGGCCTACAAAACTTTAACTTAGTGTGACACGTAGATGTAATTCCCTCTACAATTAACCTGACCCTGAGTGTGACAATCTTAAAACACAAATAAGTATGTCCCCCTATTGCATTGCACCCTGTCTAACAGACTCAAGCCCACAGCTAACCGAATTACGGAATTGTTCTCAAACTATACATTTACGGTGGGGAGCATTATTTACAGTGACGTTATTTCTTATTTACAACGCAACCCAGGACCTGTGTTTTTTTTTCTTTTTAGGGAACAAGAAAAAGAAATTCCTGTTGGGAGGGAGGAGATAGCACGCATTGCATCGATGCACCAGTACCAATACCACCAAAGCACCCAAAAGCACCAAAAGCACCACCAAGCACCAAAAGCACCAAAAGCACCACAAAAGCACCAAAAGCACCACTCGGTGCACAGTCACCACTGTTCATAATAAACACAACAAAACAACTGGTGGTGGTCTTCTCTTTCTCTGCTGGGCCGATGTTCTTCCCGACGTCTTCTGGCTTCATGCGGCCTACTTGGAAATAATAAAAAGCACAACTTGTGTTCATTTTTTATTTAGGGCCTCAGGGGCCAACTAAGGGTGGTCCACCTGTTTGGCATAGGTGCCACCTTACCGAGGTCCGCAAGCAAGATTCCCTGGCCACTATGGCCGGTCTCCAAAAGAGGTGCCCTGCCCCAGAACCTGGGGTCCATCAAGTGGTACTTGGCCGCAGAACAGCGGTCCATAAAGTGGTACATCAACGCAATGCATGCTGGTTCTGAGAATCTCGTGCGCACAATGGCCACCTCACGCACGCTCCCCTCGGCGCCCAATGGCGCACAGGTCCTCAAGTGGGAGACAAAAGGGGGGAAGACAAATGAGCGAGGGGTAAGGTCACAAGGGTACACGTCAATAAAGGCAATGCAGGGTGAAGTGCGTACGGAGAGCGAAGTGAGAAAAACTCATCCCTACTGTACGTCACCCCCCCCCCCCCCCCCCTGTCACCTACACTACCCTTGCCCTTACCCCATATTTACAACAATTTACACCTTTACAAATTCGTCACTACGTCTTGTCTTCCCCATCTTTCCCTTCTACACCAAATTCGTCTCCAATCCCTCGACTTCAAAATTTGCCATCACCCAATTCATCATCAATCCTCATAAGGAGGAAGAGATGGAACATCAAGCACAATGTCACACCCACGTCATGATGCGTCTCACAATCCAAAACATTTGCATCAAAAATAATTAAACATGGCATGGTGTGGAGTACCTGTCACCTCAGGTGAGTGGATGCAGATGGTGCGAGGAGACTCCAATCCTAACTATCCTCTAAATGACATTAACACACTTTACACTACCCGGGGTCTCTCCCTGCCAATCCATTGGCCAACTTACACTATGGGTTCTAAAAACCAATTCCCATTGACCAAACTGTGGTGCTTCTCAATTTGGGGTCTCACTCCCCCGATTCATCTCCCGGTGCCCTCGCACAATTTCTGGGCTGCGACGTGTAGCTCTCCCAGCAGGTCTACCCACCTGCACACCTCCACCACTGCAGTTGCCACCAGAGCTTACCTAGCTCCTCACCCTAACCTATCTAGCTGGGGAAGGCCCCTCCTGGCTCTGTCACCCCACTTGGTGCCCTCTGGCACTGGGCTACCCGGGTCCGTCCTCCGGATCCTCGGGCCCCATCCACAACAACTCTACCGGCTCCCAGAGCCCACCTGCGGCCTCACCTGGCCGACATCCTCACAGTGGTGGAGTGCCCAAACCAACTACACACACTAACAGGCTACACGCCCAGCCATTTCCACAACACTAATGCACCCATCCAAACATCATTCTTCCAACCGCACCACAGATGCCAATATCCAACCACAATTTACCTATACCCTCTACCTAACACTTACTCTACCCGCCCCGGTTATCCGTGATGGGGGTCCACTCTTCCCCCATTCACACCTCCGCACCATCCACTCCACTCCACAATTTCCACCATACTCACTCCATGACCATCCATTCCAATACTCCATATACTTCACACTACCAGTTATTCCATACACCTGTTGGTGCACACCTGTGCACTCACACCTGGTGCCACCTGCACCCTCCTCCTCTTCCTGGACCATTTGGTCAACACAACACGCACTCACCACTACTCCCTCATACACTGCTCCATACACCTGTTCAGTTGCACACCTGTGCAATCACACCTGTTCAATCCTCAAACACACGGCATCATCTCATCTAACTACTCCCCTCTGAAACTTGCGCTTCCCAGTCGTCCCTTTAAACTATTGTGCTCCCACGTCATTATCATCCACACTAATCTACCTGCGTCCCCACTACAGGTGTCATTCACTAACTAACCTTAACGTTACCTAATGTCATCTTCTAGGGCCCTACACACAATATCCTAACCCACCCGGGCTAGTTTTCACTGCCATAAACCCCATAAACTAGTGCTCCTTTGCCCCCCTCTGTGAGGGATGGTGGATTGGCCATCCCACCACAGCGGGGAGGTCCCACTATAAATTTTGCTCGTCCAAATCCAACAAATCAAAAATTTGCCAATCATCTGCCAATCACTGTACCAATCATCAACTTTTGCCTTTTCTAATTTTGGGTCCAAAACACTAACCTCATCACCCGTCTACTTATTAGATCCTCTCGGTGCGCCAATTCACGTCTCCAGCCCGGCTTCGTACAGCCGAGCAATGAATGCGGGTTGTTTTGTGCCGGCGGCTGGATGCATCCGGCACTTGGTGCAGGGAAGGACGCTTACCCGGGCCGAGATCCCACGCACCACCTCGGCGTGGAGCCATCCAATGTCCCGATCTCGACCTGCCGGAACGTCTCAACAAAAAGTGGTCGCCATGACAACCCTTCCTATCGGGCTGCCCGCGCCGCCTAGTGGAGCACGGACGCGGCCGTTCCAAGCGAGGCCCAGCGTGGATCGCGTACGGCGGTCCTTTCGAACCCGCCGTGGCTCGGATCCCCGCTGGTTCTCGCGGCACGCGAAGCCCGGCACGCACCGAGGGCCCGATTCGGCTATAAGTCGCTCTAACCGCTAACCCGGTTACCGTCGATGCCTCACCTGCATGCTTACACGCATACGCTACCCCTTTCTTGCTCATACATCCAGCCGTCTCCCTGCTCTTTGTCGTACCTTCTCTAGCACACCCAGGTACACTCATTCCGCTCACAGACTTGATCACACACCTGACCACCGACCACCTTGGCACACATTCGTCGCTCGCACACCTCACCAACACACCTCTTCGCGCCCCCTTCTCGGTCACCTCCTCTGTGACTATCACAGGGGTGCTCTCACTCGCACACCCAACCACGTGCCTCACTACCAACTCAAGTGTGCATTCCCACACACGCTCTACCATTCCAGGTGTGCATCCTTCCATGCCAGGTGTACATCCTCGCTCACCTGTCACAACTAACTCCCGCTCCGTGCCACTCTCACTACTCTCACCTCCACTCCCGGTCGCGCACTCACCCTTACTCTCGACAGCGCACTCTTTCCTCATGCACCTGTCCGTTACACACCTTTCTCGCGCATCCTCTTGCGCACACTCTTTCGTTACTTCCTCCGTAACACTTACCACACCGCGCTTCCATGTACCCCCTCGCACAAGCGCTTCGACCAACTCACTCTTGACGGCACACTCTCCCATTACATCCTCTGTAACACTCCTCACTACGCGCTTCCATGTGCTCCCTCACACACGCGCTACTACCGACTCACTCTCGACAGCACACTCACTGGTCGGCGCGCACTTTTTCCTCACACCCCATGGTCGGACATTCTCGCACACCTCTTTTTTCGCACACCAGACCTGTCGCACACTTCATCAACGGCCTCTCACGAACACCCGGGTCCACAACAACCCCCAAGCCGACTGAAGCTCCCCTCACATCATGTACATTTCCGATTATATCGCCACTCACCTTGGCACCTCGTCCCCTCACCTCCTTCGCCACCTGCAACCTCTTTATTTGGTTAGTGAGAGGCACATCATGAGTTGAGCACCGACTTTGTACCAATTCCATCACCTCCTCTTGGATTTCTCTTTTAGTTTCTGTCCGTCTCTTCTTAATTTCGCTCACCTCTTCTTCCACTTCCTCTAATTTTTCCTTTACTTCTTTTATTTCCCGGTGCGTCTCCTCAAGTTCGTCCTCTAAGGGTACCGTGACCGTCTCTATGTGCGTCCTTACCTGCCGGTCCTTCGTCTCCATTACCTCTGTCACCTCTTCCAACCTCGTTGTCAGTCCCTCACGTACCATCTGACATTGCCTCTGTGTCGCTATTAAGTCATTTTTAATTTCTTTTTGTGTCGCCTTTAACCCTCCTAGTACCGCAGTGTTCTTTTCCACTTGGTCCGCTAGTTCCCTTTGTCCTACTGTCAGCTGCTCTACTCCCTTCGTCAGACCCTCTATTCCCCCCTGTAACCTAGCCGTATTATTCCTCACCTCTTTCTCCATACGCTTCTCACCTCGCTTTACCTCCTCGCGTAGCCCCGAAACCTCCTCACTTACACCTCGTCGTATCCCCTCTTTCATCTCCTCCATCTCTTTTGTAGATGCCACCCTCATCTGTCCCAATTCATCCCTCTGAGCATCCAGTTTACTTTCTAACCCGATTTTCACCTCCTCTATCTGGTTCCCCATCTGTTCGATTTCCCGGGCGGATTGCTCCCCTATTTCCCGCAATTTGTCTTCCATCCTATTTTCTAACCCCATTAACCCGTTTTTCACCCCTTCTATCCCATTGTCTAATCCCTCAAATTTCTTGTCTAATCCCTTAAGATTATTGTCTAACCCCTCAAATTTAGCTTCTAGCCGTTCCCCCATTTCTCCCATTTTTTTCCCCATTTCGCCCCCCAATCGCTCACTATTAGCCCTTGCTTCGTCCCTCATTTTGTCCATAAGGGCCCCGCTTTGTAGCAACAAAAGGTCCGAATCCAACGGCGGCACTGCTACTGTCGCGGGCGCGGTCGCCGTGGCCATGTGCGAGGCGCCATTTTGCGCGCCCGTAACCTCGTGCGCGAGAGCGCCATTTTGTGCGCCTGATACCCCCTCAACCACCTCCTCCATATACATTACCCCGAGGTCCTGGGTTACTCCTAACCCCTCCTCTAGCTCACCCACCGGCATCCGATCGCCTTGATTGTCCATGGCGCGATCTCAAAATTTGGGTTTTATAAAACAACAAAATTTCGGCAGCCCGTAATTTTGACCAAATTTTTTTCTACACGTTTTAAAAATTTGGTTCGGGCCTCGTATCCCACTCCTGACACCAATTGTTACGGGTCGCGGACAAGATGTTACTTTGGGCCGAGCGGATGGTCAACCGCGACCGTTACAGGATCCCCGATTGGCCCGACTCCCCCAACGTTGACCAGATCGCACCACAGATATTCAATTTGGAAACCTCTAAAGCGACCGAAAGAGAAGGAAGAGAGAAGAAGACAGAGTACGGAGGAATAACAGGATTTATTATACACACAAGCAAAAAGAAGGAGCGATCAAAGTTATTTACAAGCAATGGATGGAAGAAGCAGTCACACAGTGAATCGTTAGCTTATACTATTCAATTTACTTAACCCCAGGACAACGATTAGGACAGACGACGTTCACACTTACACGGGGGAAATTGCAGGCAGGAATGGCGGAGGAGGGTTGCTGGAGAGGGAGGCAGGGTCAGGTCCCTGCAACCGGCAGGGCTGGAGGTAGCAGCTCCCAATTCTTCGCGTTTTTGGCGGGAAAACCCTCGGTCGCGTCGACGCTGCTGATGCTGTGGACGTCACGCGCTGGCTCGGTCACACCTGCTCCTCTCCTTCTGGTGGAGCCGTCTCCCTCCTCTCAGCGCGTCTCTCCAAAGCTTGTTTCCTCTCCAAGTATCTCTCCTTTTTGGTTTGGAGCGTCTCTCATCTCACAGCTCACAGCTCAGCTCACAGCTCATCTCTCCTCTCATCTCTTCTTATCTTATCTGGTGAAGCAGTCCCTTCCAGTCGCTTTTATTACTCGGGTCGGAATCAAGCCGCCGGCTGCGAGGGCACGCCTACCGGGTCGCTCACCGCGGTGCTGGTTGGCTGTTAGGGCTGTCCGATTCCCCCTTTGATCATGGCGACGTGCCACGCCCGTGAGTTGGCGGCTCCTACCCCCCTCTTCTCCGAGATTAGCACCTGGGCAATGGCGGCTTGCGGGATTGAACACCACTCGCACCGCTTTTGAAAGGAACTTTGGAGAGCGGAGATGATTTGGCGGCTCCTACCCCCCGCCCGTGCCGAGATTAGCACCTGGGCAATGGCGGCTTGCGGGATTGAACACCACTCGCACCGCTTTTGAAAGGAACTTTGGAGAGCGGAGATGATTTGGCGGCTCCTACCCCCGCCCGTGCCGAGATTAGCACCTGGGCAATGGCGGCTTGCGGGATTGAACACCACTCGCACCGCTTTTGAAAGGAACTTTGGAGAGCGGAGATGATTTGGCGGCTCCTACCCCCCGCCCGTGCCACGCCCGTGAGTTGGCGGCTCCTACCCCCCTCTTCTCCGAGATTAGCACCTGGGCAATGGCGGCTTGCGGGATTGAACACCACTCGCACCGCTTTTGAAAGGAACTTTGGAGAGCGGAGATGATTGGGGAAATTGAAAGGGGCCTACGCTTATTTCGTTTGATACAATTTGCAACTTTTGCAAAATTTGCAACTATTACAATTATTACAATTGACTTCCGGGTTCGGTTGCGAGAGGACGCTGGCGTTGCATATTCGCCGCTTCTCCGACTGGATGGATGTACAGGGTCTGCTTCTACTTTTCTGACCTGACATCTCACACCTGTCCTGCCTTTTCACACCCGCACGTGCCGCGTGTTCTCCGGCTGGATAACGGAATCTGCTTTTGATGGTACGGAATACGGAATCGAAAGGCCCGCTCCCGTTGTTTGTGGCCGTGGCCTTGTTTGCCGGTGGCCTTGTGGTCTTGGTGGCCTTGTTTGCCGCTGTGGTCTTGATTAGCGGCTGCAGTCGTTTGCCGCTGCGTTTGCCGCTGCGTTTGCCGCTTTGCCTCCTCGACCTTGGCCTCGTACTCGTCCCTTCGCTCCTGCCTGGCATGGCTCTGAAGTACTCCGCCGCAAGGCTTCTTCTGCTCAATACCCGCTCCACCCCATCATGCATCTCTGCCATCAAATCAAATGGACTCCTCCGACGACCCAGGTACATTCACCGTGGCTCCGGTCGCAAGTTTGTTTATTTGCAATCAGGTCACTCCATCCCCGTCCTCTGGTCGGCTCAGCGCACTCTCACTCTTCGTCCCAGCGCACCTGGTCACAGCAACCCACACGATCGCACCTCTTGCCTACGAACCCTGGCTAAATCACCTGAATTCATCCCTGCTGTTCAAAACAACATCAAGCTCACCCTGTTCAACACCCGGTCCCTCAACAATAAATGCCTCATCCTGAACGAATACATCCTGGATAACAAACTGGACTTTCTCTGTCTCACCGAAACCTGGCAACAACCTCTGGACTACTACACACTCAACCTCACCACACCCAATGGATATTCCTACGTCAATAAACCACGCTCGGAGGGCCGAGGTGGTGGAATTGCCGTTATCCACCGTCAAGACATCAAGACCAACCTCATCTCCATCTCATCTGCTCCATCATTTGAACACCTGGCTTTAAAACTCTCTGGTCACACGCAGTCAGTCATGGCTGTCGTCTACCGCCCTCCCAAACCACACCCATCATTCCTGTCTGACTTCTCCTACTTTCTGACCCAGCTATGTTCCCTCTCCCCCTCAATCCTCCTCCTTGGTGATTTCAATATCCACATGGACTCCACTGACTCCACAATAACCACTGACTTCACTGATTTACTCACCTGCTTTAACCTCACTCAACATGTCGACTTTCCTACCCATATCCGTGGTCACATTTTGGACCTTGTCTGCTCCACTGGATTAAATTTGCACCATCTCTATGGCTCCGACCTCACCCTCTCTGACCACTTAGCCATCACTCTGACCATCAACATCCCCGCCCCAACACCAAGGCATTATCGCACAATCAACTTCCGTAAGCTAAACGCTCTTTCACCTACCTCATTCTCATCCACCCTCTCTGAAAAAATGTCCACTTCTCCCTTCATTGACCTCCACACCCCTTCCGACCTCACTGACTACTACAACCACACTCTCTCCTCCTGCCTTGACCAGCTTGCGCCTGTAAAAACCAAAACAGTTTCTTTCACCCATTCTGCTCCCTGGTTTACCCCTGAACTCCACCTGATGAAAACTCGTGCTCGCCAACTTGAAAGACTCCGCAATAAAACGGGTCTCACAGTTCACTCCCAAGCCTACAAGGACCACATACAACACTACAAAGATGCCCTCTCCCGCGCCCGCTCTGCCTACTACTCTCAAATTATCCACTCTGGCTCCGGAAACCCAAAAGCACTCTTCTCGACAATAAACAAACTCCTCCGCCCCCTGAACACCACCACCCAGTCATTCACAGTAGACAACTGCATCTCCTTCCTCTCTTTCTTCCAACGCAAAATTGACAACATCTACAACAGCTTGACCACCGCCGCACCCGCTCCCCCTCCAACCACCTGCCCCCCCTTGTCCTGCCATCCCCTGTCTCGGTTCTCCCCAATCTCTCCTACTGACCTCTCTGAACTCCTCATAGGAATGAAAACTGCCACCTGCACTCTTGACCCCATCCCCTCCAGCTTTGTCAAAGCCTCCCTCCCTGCTCTCTCTCCACTTATCATTGCAACAATAAACTCCTCCCTGTCTACAGGCATCGTCCCACCTTCCCTCAAAATTGCTGCTGTTACCCCCATTCTAAAAAAACCTGGTCTAAACCCTGACACCCTAAACAACTTCAGACCCATCTCCAACCTACCCTTTCTGTCAAAAGTTTTGGAACGCGCTGTAGCCACTCAACTCAAACATCATCTCTCTGCCAATAACTTGTATGAAACATTCCAATCCGGATTCCGCTCCAACCACAGTACTGAAACTGCTCTCCTCAAAATCACCAACGACCTTCTCCTCTCCTCTGACGCTGGCAACCTCAACATTCTCGTCCTCCTCGACCTCAGCGCTGCCTTTGACACCATCGATCACACTATCCTCCTCACCCGACTTGAATCCACCTTTAACGTCACCGGCACTGCCCTCTCTTGGATTAAATCATACCTCTCTGACAGATGCCAGTTCATCTCCATCAATAACTGCAAATCGCCCACTGCTCCCCTCCCCCAAGGTGTCCCCCAAGGTTCAGTTCTTGGCCCCCTCCTCTTCATCCTTTACCTGTCCCCGCTCGGTCACTTAATCCGCCGTCATGGTCTCCAATTCCACTGCTTCGCCGATGACATCCAGCTTTTCATCTCCACCAAGTCCGTCTCCACCGACACCCACTCTATCCTGACAAACTGCATCACTGAAATAAAATCCTGGCTTCAAATCAACTTCCTCAAGCTTAACTGTGATAAATCTGAAATAATCATCATTGGCCCAAAAACGCTCACAAAATCCACCCATAACTTTGCCCTCAACATCGACGGTATCCCAGTATCCACCTCCCCTCACATCCGGAATCTTGGCGTCATCTTTGACCAAACCCTTTCCTTCGACAAATACACTAAACAGATCACAAAGTCAGCCTTCTTTCACCTGAAAAACATTGCCCGTCTCCGCTCATCCCTCTCCTCCACGGCTGCAGAAACCCTCATCCACGCCTTCATCACCTCCCGTCTGGACTACTGCAATAGCCTCCTCTATGGTTCACCCTCAAAAATCACCAATAAACTCCAATACATTCAGAACTCCGCTGCCCGTCTACTCACTCATTCCCGGACCCGTGACCACATCACCCCCGTCCTTTACAAGCTTCACTGGCTCCCCATCCCCCAGAGAATCCAGTACAAAATCCTCCTCCTGACATACAAAGCCCTCCATAACCTGGCCCCATCCTACCTGGCTGACCTCCTCTCCAGACACACTCCCACCCGCAACCTCCGCTCTGCTGGTACCAACCTCCTGACCCCCTCCATCCGGACCAAATTCAGATCCTGGGGGGACAGGGCCTTCTCCATCGCTGCTCCCACCCTCTGGAACTCACTACCTCACACCATCAGAGACTCCTCCTCACTCACCACATTCAAAACATCACTAAAGACCCACCTGTTCAACGCTGCATTCAACATTCAACCCACAGCATTTAACCCCTGACTATCTCTTCTCCTTCTCCCTCCTTTTGCTTTAAATATTTCCCTATTGATTCTTGTCTTGTCTTTTTGATTCTTGTCTTATATATATGCCGTATATCGCTGCTGTTTGTTTTCTTGATTCTTGTCTTTTTGCAATTGTTGTTTTCATGTATTGTTATGCATTATGTTTTCCACTCTGTCAAAGCGCCTTTGGGCTTCTGGAAAAGCGCTATACAAAATAAATGAATTATTATTATTATTATTATTACAATGCAGAGTCAATCTAGTGGGAAACACATATTTAGCCTACATAGAATAAGGAAATAAACTATTTAAAAAGATATATCGTGGCCTGTGTGTAAGTTTCATGGAATTAACTAGGAGGCCAGCTGCGACCATTATTTACATTACGAGGGTGTTACACACAACAAAACCATACTTTTCACATTCGTTACACTTTCTCAAAATTGTTACACTTCTCGAAACCGTTACACTTCTCAAATTCGTTACAATATATATATATATATATATATATATATATATATATATACATATATATATATATATATATATATATATATATATATATATATATATATATATATATATATATATATATATATATATATAAGGCATATATATATTCCCCGTGCTTCTCCCACGGGCAACTATACGTAGGATGTGGTCGGGTAGGACAAGAGAACAATATATACATCCTATCCGAACAAGGAAAGACAAAGAACATTGTTTACAAGGAAGCACTGCGTAATTAACTACGTGTCTGGTGTGTTGTGATGATTGTGAGAATATCGATTCTGATTTTATGCGTACACTAATACATTTTTGAAACAATCATTTTCTGTAAACATCGCCCTTCTTAAATTATTATACAGGGCTTGGTTTCTGTCCGTGGGGCTTTTTGTCCGGGAGGGCCCAGTGAAGCGGGTGAAGCCTAATATAAGAGAGATGTACTATATAAGAGAGATCTACTATATAAGAGAGATGTCTGTCTGTGTCACCATTTTTCTCAGAGATGGCTGAACGGATCTTTGTCAAACTTTCAGAGGTTCATCAGTGAGTGAGTAGTGAGTAGACAGTAGAAGTGAGTAGAGTAGTAGAAGTGAGTCACACATCAGTGAGTAGACAAAAAAAAAAAAAAAAACGTTATTTATTTTTTTATAAATCGCTCGATGGTGCCTAAGACTTTTTCAATTAATGAAAGTTATATACAAGTACACATTCGCATAAAAAAAAAAAAAAACAATCACCAGACATTTGAATACAAACAAATCAAACAATTCCGGCAGTGTACCAAGTTGGTGGTACGGCTTCTTCTTCTTCCTGATCAGCATAACACTTACCTCAGAAACGTGATGAACGCCACATTCACACACCAGCATATATATGAACCCCCTTCCTCTCCTGCCTCCCCCCTCCCCTGCCTCCCCTTCCCCCCTCCTCTCATCCCCCCCTCCCCTTCCCATCTCTTCCTCCCTCCTCCTCCCCCTCCTCCCATACCTCACCCCCCTTCCCTCCCCCCTCCTCCTCTCCACTCCCCCCCCTCCCCTCCTCCCCTGCCCGGCAACGCCGGGTACTTCTGCTGGTGTATATACATACGTATATACATACACACACATGTACCAAGTTTGACTTAGTTCCCTTCAGCCGTTCTAAGTCTATAAGGGCACCAAAAACCTATTACAAACTATTACTAATATTACAAAAAACCTATTGGGTTTTGACATATTGATGCTGAAATATTATAGTTTCTTCCTTTCATCATAATATATACTTATACCATGTTTGGTCAAAATTCCATCACTGGTTCACAAATTAGCTCAATAACAAATTTTTTACTGAACGGGATATCTGATATTTGACCTCTTGACCCCATAATCTCATCATTCCATCTTTGCGTCATAATACATACTTGTGCCCAGTTTCACTTGGTTCTTTTAAGCCATTCTTATTATCGCGGTAACGAAAACCTATTACAGACTCTGACCTTTGACCTCTTAATACCATAATCTAATGAGTTCATCTTTGCACTGTGGAAGTGTAAAAAAAAACACTCGATCAATATTGAAAGACTATTAATTGAACAAATACCATCAAAGCCTATGTGTTTGAAAGCAAGGATGTTAAACTATAAGCCACTGCAGCTTTTGCTTGGGCCACTCTAATACAAGCCCTTTTGCTTTTATATCTATATAATTAATATAGTAGATTTGATTAGAATTCACTATACATGCATTCATAATATAAGCCTCAGTAAAATAAATATTTTAGTGGAACATTTTTTTTATTAAATAAAGTCCTCCTTGGTGCCAGAGTCTGGCTTGGGATAAACACATGCCTGTTTAGGTTCAACAGTCCTTGAGAGAAGCCATTTTTTTCATTCCAGCAAAAGGACATGTTTTATATGTTTCTTGTAACCTCATCCCTTATTCACGGGTCAAAGTTGTTTGCAAGGGATGAATGCTCTCTGAGCCTGAAGGCGTATCTAAGCCTGGTGTTGGCTTCGTGGTTAGGGTGCCAGCTTGGAATCCGAGGATCCTGGGTTCAAATCCCAATCGATTGCTGAATTAACGCCAGGGGGCTTGACTCAGCCCGTCAACCTTCCGAGGTCAGCAAATTGAGTACCAGCTTGCTGGTAATTCCCTGTCACAAGAGGTGACTAACAGGGTTGGCGGCAGGAAGGGCATCCGGCCGTAAAACATTGCTTCAAAAAAGGGGACCACGGTGCCCAAAAAAGGACAACCCCTGCTCTGCGGGCAAAAATGACCTCGAAAGGCAGTTCCTGAAGGCTTATCTCTCTGTTCACAGTCTTATCATTGTTTACATGCCATACTTTACCAGACACCCTATTCTCCCCCTCCCTGCTTTTCTTTCCGCTATTCCTATATGATACCTTGTTCGAGTGCTGGAAAGCCAGTAAGTGGACCATATGTACTGCTGTTTGGTATTCTGTGTATTGTTTTATTGATCTACTTACTCCATGCACATGTATCAACTAGATGGTATTCATAGAATACTTACCCTGCGGAGTCAACTTGGTAATGAGCCAACTCTTCTGTTTTTGAACGTTTCTTTTTTGTGATCCAATGTGGCTGCCAGACCATGTGAGCGATGACATCATAAATTTATATTCTCTAAATAATTGTTGCATAGATCATGCTCAAAAATTTCAAACTGATCAGACTAAGCGTTGTCCCTGTCAAATTATGACGTCATAATTATGGCACCAATGACGTCATCGTTAACAACACCTACTCCCCATATGGAGTTATTTACAATGAGCCACGTTTCAATTTTTTCCATAGAGCGGTTTTGGAGATATAGAGAGGTGCAATGTTTTTCGGTTTTTCCAAGATGGCGCCTGTAACACATGACATACGACGTCATCATTATCATTAAAATATTCTAAAGGAGGAGGCGATCTTATAGTGAAAATTTCGTGTCCATCAGACCAAGTTGCTGAAATTTTTAAAATAATGATCGGATGGATAAGTGTTGTATTTGTCGAATTATGACGACATAACAAAGGCACGGTTGACATCATCATTAACATATCTTATTCCCCATGGGAAGTCGGTGACAATGAGCCAGGTCTCAATTTTTTAGATGGAATGGTTTCAGAGATATAGAGGTGCGAAGTTTTTCAAATATGGCGCCTGTACCACATGACCTATGACGTCATAATAATTGAAATATTCTACAGGAGGCCCTCCTATGGTGAAAATCTCGTGTCAATCGGACCAAGAATTGCAGAGAAAAAAATTCATACGGATCAAATCAAGCATTGTACTTGTCGAATTATGACTCATAATTAAAGTACCGATGACATCATCATTAACATATCTTATTCCCCAAGCGGAGTACTTGACAATGAGCCATGTTTCAGTTTTTTTCCATGGAGCGGTTTTAGAGATATAGAGGTGCAACCTTTTTCGATTTTTCAAGATGGCGCCTGTACCATGTGACATATGACATCATAATTATAATTTAAAAAATTCCACAGGAGCTGCTCATATTCTGAAAATGACCTGCCAATCGGACTAACAGTTGCAGAGGAAATTTTTTTTTCATAATGATCAGATAAAACATTGCACTTGTCGAATTATGACGTCATAATTAAGGCACCGGTGACATCATCATCAACATATTTTATTCCCCATGGTGAGTACTTGACAATGAGCCATGTTTCCATTGAGCAGTTTGGGAGATATAGAGGTGTAACCTTTTTCCAAGATGGCGCCGGTACCACATGACCTATGACGTCATAATATTCACTACAATATTATGCAGGAGGAGGCCCTCCTATGGTGAAAATTTCATGTCAATCGGACCAACGGTTGCCGAGAAAATGAATTTTTAAAATGCAGACACGGCACACACTTTACTTTACTGAAATGCAGACACGTACGTACGTGCCCGAATGCTTAACCCCGTTTTTTGCTTCGCGAGCGCAGGGTAATACATACTTCATATTCACTATGTGAAGACCTGAATTTTCCGCAACAATTGGCGAGTCAGGCAGCAGATACATCCTGGTGGGACTGGAGGGGACGGCTACAATTGCAGTGACGGTGAATGCGAGAGCTCTCATAGAAGTGAGGTACAGGAACATTTCGAACCCTTGTGATAGGTGTTCGCTCTCACTTACTGTGTGCCTCTTTGGGCCCAAAGGCTAACGTATCTCGAACTAATTGAAGTATTTATTGTGTGGGGAATTGGAATTTGATTGCAATGAATTTCAATCGAGGTTGGAGTCCTGGTCCGAATCAGACGAATGCCACGGTGTACACCCAAATCATATGGTTAGAGTCCAGTCGGCTAAGATATGATAAATGTCTCGGTGTACACCTAAAGGATATTTTAACTGCTCACATGGAGGTGAGGGAATTATGTGTTTGATTTTGATTGAGGTAGAAAGAATAGAGCTCTTGTGTCTTGTGTTTCGTATTTGCATTTGAAGGCGTATTTGCACTTTAATTAATTTGCAGACTGTGTTCAGTGGTGTACTGTGTGAAGTAGTTTCGCCAAGAAAGTGGCATGGGTAACTATCTTGATAAGGGGAGTCAGGTAGGGAGGCCTGTAAGACGTACTTTGTACACTACATGTATGAGAATTATGGACTGGAGTCAATACAGGATGTTGACAAGTGGTGTCAATTGACAGGGAAACACAAAAATGTGTTCCCTAGAGATGGCACTTTTGATACTTTTTGACACTTGGCACTTTTCAACAATCAAATGTGTGCAGCCTCTTTCTAATGGTAGACTCGTGCACTTTGACATCAACTGTGGCAAGAGCTACCTGTAGGTCCCGTGACAACATTCTGGGGTTCTTAGAAACTTCATTCAGCATCTTGCGGTCTGCTCTTGGGCTGAACTTGCTGGGGCAGCCTGGCCTGAACAAGTTGGCAGTTGTTTGGAATCTTCTCCACTTGTAGATGATCTTCCGGACAGTCAAATGATTGATTTCAAATTGTTTGGAGATCATTTTAAATCCCTTCCCAGACTCGAAGGCACCAATAACCTTCTTTCTGAAGGCCTCGGAGAGCTCTTTTGATCTAGGCATGGTGATGCCACACACTTCAACAACAAAGAGCAAACCAAACTAAATGTCTGAGGTTTAAATAAGACAGGTTCCTCCAAGATCCTCTCCAACTATGTTCTAATCAATTGCACCTGCGCTGGTGCACCTGATTCTAATTTTAGGTATTTGAAGTAGTGATAAATGTAGGGGTGTACTTACTTTTTCCACATGCGAAATTTGCATTTATGTTCATTTAAATTATACAATGGACTACAAAATGTAAATGTTTCATGATATTTTTTACATTATATCACCTTTATCTATCAATATTGTTGAAATTAAGATCAAATAGCTGTATGTTGAAATATGTTGAAAAAGTCAAAACTTTACATGGGGTGTACTTACTTTTTCACATGACTGTACTTTCTCAATGATCCTCTCAAAGAAGTTCTGTCACTCAAATGTTTGGGTCTCACTATCTGCCATTATTTTTCCAGGGAAAACCACATTTCCAAGCTGGCCTCCAAAGCCAGTCGCCGACTGGGCATCCTCCGTTGTATGAAGTCCTTTCTGGGCACTTCTGAGCTCCTTACCACATACAAAGCTTTCATCTGCAGCTCAATGGAATAGTGCTCTCCCCTCTGGGCTGGTGCCCCTGCCTCACACCTAGCTCGGCTTCATGCTGTGGAAACCAAAACTTTCAGAATCATTGGCATCTCCCGTGATGAAGCTGATTCTGAGGGCCTATCAATTTATCAGGCAGGTTGGTGGTCTTTCTGTCTTCTACAGACTCCTCTACAGCCTTGCTTCCCCTGCTCTGTCTGTGCTCTGTCCCCCACATATTCCTGTAGGACACACAAGATCTGCCAGCAACCCTCTTCTGGTGAAACTGCCAAAATCAAGACTCTCTGCTGACCTTCATTCTTTCATTCCTTTTTTCTCCCACCTCTGGAACAAACTCCCACACTCTCTTCAATCCCACTCCTCCCTCCATGTCTTTAAACAGCTGTTCACCACCATCTCTTATCTTCCCCCACCCAAAACCTTGATCTTATCTACCCCCCAGTCCTCTTCCTTCCACAGATCTACTGACATCCCTGTTCTCTACTATTGTTGTGCTTGTGTCCTTCCCTCTTTCTCCCCCTCTTATCTCCTGCTCCCTTCATTGTATGTTTTATGTGTCTGTGCATGTTTTCATGTTTAATGTGTTAGCTGATTCTGTATTAAAACAAAACAAAACATGGGAATGGCAGCACCATCAGCTCCACCATGCCCTAAAATGTATCCCCAGCCAGCTATAAATGGGATAAGTTGTGAAGAAGAGACCCCTGCACCTCACAGACGGCCACCTGCTTACTCAAAGGAACGTGCCCACCACATTTAGGATCAGGCAGCGTAACCTCGTGAGGAGGAACCAAGCAATGCTGTTGAAAAGTTCATATAAAGGGGCACCCTACATCTGGCAAATAAAATATTTACTTCTTCATGCAGCTGTATGAATCAAATTGTCACCCCTTTATGTGAACTTTTCTAGAGCATTACTTGTTAAAGTTTGATACTTTAACACTTGTTAAAACTTATTTTGATAAAATAAATAGTTGAAGTAGCTATTCATTGTGCACGACTGCTAGAAAATAAAAATATGGAAGCTGCCACAAAATTCATGCAGCTGCAGTTAGTTACCGATTACCGATCACCATCACTGTGATGATACAAAGTGAGGAGGCTTTCCGAGAATAGTGCAGAATTGCCTACATTGAACACTACACTTTCACCCACAATTTAGAAATGGTTCCCAATGTGGGGGCAACTAGAATGATTGAACATGTTGCCATTGTGTATAAGGGGATCGGTCAGGAGGAAGGCTGAGGTGATTGGCCTGCTTTGGAGGTTCTCTTCCTGTCATGCTGCCTGGACTACTAAAACGTTTACCCGTGGAGACCCATGCGGACCTTCGGGCCAGGACCCTTTGGTAATGTAGGAAATAGATTAACCTTAGGCCGTAACTTAATTATGAAAAGTAGGATATTATTCATGAAAGCAGACTGAAATTAAATGACTACCTTAATTAAATTGAATACTTAAAAGTTGTCCTGGGAGGCCGAAAGGAAAGAATGTGGAAGTGTAAACAAAAAAATACCCGATCAATATTGAAAGACTATTAATTGAACAAATACCATCAAAGCCTATGTGTTTGAAAGCAAGACGGTTAAACAATAATCCACTGCAGCTTTTGCTTGGGCCACTCTAAAACAAGCCCTTTTGCTTTTATATCTCTATAGTTAATATTGTTACAGTTCTCCGCCGCCCTTTTTACCCCTACCAAGGGGGGACTAAGCCCCTTGTTCTTTCTGGGTTTGGCGGAACCGAGAGACTTGAAACGCCTCTTCCGGGCAAACGCAAGGTAGGGTTTCGGGACCAAGTCTCGCTCGTACCTAACTCCCTGCACCGCCATGGAAGCGGGGAAGCAAGCCTCACACGAGCCACGTGTAATTTGGGGTACACCGAGCGGATTGAGTACCACGTGGTCCTTGCAGTCACCGTTAATTATATTGGACCCCGATTCGAGCGGTTCTACTCGTACCACGCTTTGCCAATGAGGAAATCACGAGAACGATCGAATGGAAAAGGAAGAACACAGGTTTAATTATTATTCCCACACGTATGTACAATGATCGGTAGGCAGAGACAGAGCAGCACTTAGTCAGTCTTATTCTTAACCCCCAGAGTCGGTCAAGGTCACACTCACACAGGGAATTGCAGGCAGGTTGATGTTCAGGCCAACCGCGCCGACGTGGTCATCCAGGAATGGTCCCGTCCAGCTCTCCACGGTCCCAGCACGTCCCGCGAAGATGGCAAGCAGGCGGTGGAAGGATCCTCGTAGCGCGTCTCCTGAACAAAAGGCAGCCGATGAGGTAAGAAGGAAAATACGCGTCTCTAAGCGCGGCTGGTGGTTACACAGCACGCTATATCTCGCGCAGCTCAATGCACTGTACGCGGCTCGGCTTCAAGCTCAAACCGAGTGTTGCTTTATATTAGCGCGTATCCTGGTT
The DNA here is from genome assembly GCF_964187855.1 of Myxine glutinosa. Classification (NCBI taxonomy): domain Eukaryota; kingdom Metazoa; phylum Chordata; class Myxini; order Myxiniformes; family Myxinidae; genus Myxine; species Myxine glutinosa. The sequence continues at coordinate 40,230,060 of NC_136261.1, forward strand.
CAATGCGCGTCTTTCTCCACTCACGTATCTCTCAAAAGTCCTCTTTGGCTCACCGCGCTGCTGAGTTTGCAGCAAGGTGCTGCATAGCAGAGGTGCAAGGCCACAAGACTTGTGGTCCATAAGTGTAATGTGTGCAGCAAAGTGTTTGTGGCAGCAAGGTGCTGCACATGTGCAGCAAAGTTATACAAAAGTATATGGCAGCAAAGTGCTGCACAGTTCGGCTGCACAGATGTAGTAAAGTGCAGCAGGGGTGCTGCACAGGTCGATGGTGCTGCACAGTTCCACCTCCAAAATGGTCCTGGGGTGGGGGGGAGAGACAAAGCATGACCAGCAAACTGTGTCCTTGCACAATTTTGGGGCTGGGTCGTGTGGGTCCACGAGCAGGTCCAACTACCTGCGCACCTCCACCACTGAAGTCGCCACCTGAGCTTACCTGCTCCTGCGACTACCTAACTGGGGAAGGCCCTCCCTGGCTCTTTACCCCCCTGATGCGCTCCTTGGCATTAGGCAACCCGGCTCCTTCCCTTGGATCCTCGGGCCTCACTCAACAACTCACAACTACCCTAACTGGCTCCCAAAGCCTAGCTGCGGCCTCACCTAGCCGACAAACTACCAGTGTCGGAGTGCCCCAATAACCATACTCACCAAGTAAACCACACGCCCAGCCATTTCACTGACTCATGCACCCTCCAAAGCACTACTTTGCCACTACTCGCACCACAGGTGTCAATATCCATACAAATTTCGCCTACGCCCTCTACCTGGTTTTACACTACCCCCCCCCCCGGGCTTTCGCGAATGGGTTCCACTCTTCCCCCCATTCAGTCCTTCGCACCATGCATTCCACACCTTTTATTCCACACCAAGCATTCCACACCACTTATCTCACACACCTCTTCTGTCTTGCACACCTTTTGTGCTCTCATACCAAATATCTGGCACACCTCTTGTGCTCACACTCCTCTTTCCATACACTCCAACACAATTCCACTTGTCTCATCACAATTCCTCACACACACACACAGCATCATCTAGCTACCTCCTTTTCCCCTAAAACTCGTGCTTTCCCGTCATCCCTTTAAACTATGCACTCCCTCGTCGTTATCATCCATCAAATCTCTCTACGCCCCCACTATAGGTACAAATGTCTCTACTTAAATCTCATGTCCTCTACAGTCTGCCTTCTAAATCCCTATCAATTATCCTAGCCCTCCCTTGGCTAGCTTCGGTGCCCCATGGAGGTAACCATCGCTGGCCCCCCATGTGCCTGTTACTGCCATCCCCCTAATCTAATGCTCATAGGCCCTGGTCGTGTGAGGAATGGTTAAACTACCATTCCCCCACGTAGGGTACACTATTTCCATCAGTCCGCTCTACTTGAGCCTCTCCAAGTGGGAATACATCGTCACAGCTCGGCTTCGAAAAGCCGAGCGATCCATGCGGGTGGTTAGTCTACTGTAGGTTGGGTCCATCCGGCATTTTCGATCCAGGGGAGGAGTCATGGATGGGCCGAGGTTCAGGGCTCCATCTCTGCGCGGGGCCTCGTGGTCCCACGCACGATGGCCCAACCGCGCAAGGTCGGAGAATCGCACCCGCAAAGGTGCGTGGCTCCGAACTCTCCTACCTCCCCTTGAACCTCGCCGTTCGCCTTTACCACCACGGCGCGGCACCAACCATACGGGGCGGGGGCCGGCGCGAATCGTGCACGCCGGTCCTTGTGACATGGCCATGGCATCGATCCCCGCTGGTCCCTGCCGCACACAACTCACCGAGGGCTCACGTCGGCTATCCGTCGCGCTAAACGCTACCCCGGTCGGTGTCAATGCTTGAGCCGCGTTCTCACCACTCGCGACCCACTCCGCATTCGCACCCCAAGGCGTCCTCACGCCTTCCATACACTCTGTTACCGCACACTCTCCTTTCACGTCCTCTGGTGTGCATTCTCCATCGCACACCGTACTCGCACCTGCACACCCAGGTGCACTCATACCTTCCACACAATCCGTTACACGCTTTTCTGTTATGTACTCAGTAACACCCACGGGTGTGCACTCTCCTGGTACACACCCAATCCTCACACACTTTTTCTCCATGCACTCGGGTGTGCACTCTTTCGCACACTCTGCAACACACTCTGGTGTGCACTCCTGCACACTCTCTGTAACACACTCTCCCCACACACATTCCGTCATACACTTTTCTCGCTCACACTCACGCTCCGGTGCACACTTTTCTCTCACACGTGCACCAGTCGCCCTTGTACACCGCACAATGGACCTTCCACGACCGCCCGGGTTTCGTCTCTTTCCCAAGCGCGCCAAAACCCTTTTCACGCCAAACACATTCCTACTCATCTTGGGGACCTTCTTCTCCGGCAACACCTGCAAACTTTTATTGGGGTTAGCAAGCACGGCATCACAGTGCAAATGCACTTTGTGCAAATCCCATTTCTTCCCTCTGTGCTATACTTTCCGACTCTGCCGTCTCTTCGGCCCCAATTATTTCTTTATCTAACTCGACGACCGCCGGCGCGCATGAATTTTCCCTGTCCAATTTGGCGGCTGTCGGCTTTTCTACACCCCGTGTCGCGATCTCGATACTCCCGGTCAACTTGCTGTGCTCTGCTCTAGCTCACTCCCCACGCGTTCCTTGCACTGCTTCACCCCGTTGCGTCCCAATGTGACCTCCTCGCTCAACCTGCGCCTTATGTCCTTCCCCATTTCTTTATTTCTTTCTTTGACACCACCCTCATTTTTTCCAATTCCCGGGTGGATTTGTCCCCCATTTCTTTCAATTGGTTCTTTTGGATGTCCATTTTGTTTTCCAACCCCTTTTTCACCTCTTCCAATTCCCGGGTGGATTTGTCCCCCCAATTCTTTCCTTTCCCGGGTGGATTGGTCACTTTGGGCGTCCATTTTTGCAGTCACTTTACCTATTTCTTCTCCCATATACGCCCTGAGTTGCATCATAAAAATGCCCATATCTGTTGGCGCTGTGGGCTCGGCCTTCACTGCCACGTGTGAGGCGCCGCCATTTTCTACCCCTGCTGCCGGCCCCTCTTCAATTCTCCCTTCGTCTACCAGCTCTTCCTGTGGGTCCTGGGTCATCAATTCTTCCTTATCATCTACCCCCACCGGCATTCGACCGCCTTGGCTAGCCATGGTATGAATATAATTTTTGCTTTTAAAAACTAAATTTCGGTCGCTCGCAATTTTGGGGCCAATTTGTCCAAAAAAAATTTGTTAGGGTTCCAAATCCCACTCCCAGACACCAATTGTTACGGTTCTCCGCCACCCTTCTTACCACTACCAAGGAGGGATTACGCCCCTTGTTCTTTCTGGGCTTGACGGAACCGAGACTTGAAACGCCTCTTCCGGGCAAACACAAGGTAGGGATTCGGGACCAAGTCTCGCTCGTACCTAACTCCCTGCCCCGCCACGGAAGCGGGGAAGCAAGCCTTGCACAAGCCATGTGTAATTTGGGGTACACCGAGCGGATTGGGTACCACGTGGTCCGTGCAGTCACCGTTAATTATTGGACCCCGATTCGAGCGGATCTACTCGTACCACGCTTAGCCAATGAGGAAATCACGAGAACGATCGAATGGAAAAGGAAGAACACAGGTTTAATTACTATTCCCACACGTATGTACAATGATCGGTAGGCAGATACACAGAGCAGCACTTAGTCAGTATTATTCTTAACCCCCAGACTTGGGCCCATCACACTCACACAGGGAATTGCAGGCAGGTTGATGTTCAGGCCAACCGCGCTGACGTGGTCGTCCAGGAACGGTCCCGTCCGGCTCTCCACGGTCCCAGCACGTCCCGCGAAGATGGCAAGCAGGCGGTGGAAGGATCCTCGTAGCGCTTCTCCCGAACAAAAGACAGCCGATGAGGTAAGAAGGAAAGTACGCGTCAGCGCGGCTGGCAGTTTCACAGCGCGCTATCACTCGCGCATCTCAATGCACTGTACGCGGCTCGGCTTCAAGCTCAAACCAAGTGTTGCTTTATATTAGCAACTTTATATTTATCCTGGTTCAATGCGCGTCTTTCTCCACTCGCGTATCTCTCAAAAGTCCTCTTCGGCTCACCGCGCAGCTGTAACTCAACTCTCAATGCTCTCATCTTCTCACGCGAGTCCTCTTGCTCACCGCACGCTCTTTCAACTCTCGAGTCCTTTGACGCTCTCCACTCGCAAGTCCTTCTACTCGCAAGTGTTACTGATTCGTCACTTCCGCTGTTGTGGTTTTCACCCACTTGACATATTTCTGATATTATGTATTATTATTATTCTCAAAAGGTTTATTATTCAGGAACAGCTATCTAAAGTTAAAAAGGTTAACTTAAAATGATACAGGAAACCGAACCGGGAGATGAGGAGGTGAAGAGGAAGAGGTGGCGTGAGCAAAGTTGGAGAAGACACGTGACGTCAAGGCTCCATAGCGAGGCTGGTCTACCGAAAGTCGTGAGGGAATTTTAAGTTTCTTGAAGGGACATCCGGCGATAGGAATTATCGCTGGAGTGGAAAATCTGCGTTGTCAGATTTGGGCGCTGAGATTTCGACGAATCCTCACCTAGTCACATCGGCTCAAGTAAGAGCCGTCGGCCATTTTGAACCCCGCGCTTTGGACACATACAAAGGTTTTGCCTTGCGTCATCTTCACCCCAACATCCTACCGTTTGTCGGGGATGTGTGTGTGCGACCGCTTCGTCTTCAATTACGTTGCGGTTCGCTGAGTGAGCGATGAAGGTGCCCCTCTGAAGGGCGCCGTTGTACAGTTTCGGCGGGGGCGATCACCAATGTCAACTGTACGCGATTCTAATATCGACTGGAGAGCGAGATTCGGGCTTCGACTGGATATCGTTTTAGCGACCGCTGGAGCGCATCACATTCACCTTGGGAAAAGTTATAGAGACATTGAGGAGTGTCCTTTTCACTCGCTGGGAGTGCAGTGAGTTCTGACTTTATTGATGGTATATAGAGTGCACTCTTAATTGCCATTTGTTGTACTGTTATTCCTGTGTGATTTTCAATATATCATTTGTTCATTTATAATCATTGGTGTGGTTTCACTATTGATTTCTAACACAGGGTAACATATTTTTCTGCTGTGGCTCCTCTCGGGGTTCGGAGGTGTACCGAGACCAGGAGATCGTAGAGGAACACGTAACAGAAATTGGGGGCTCGTCCAATTGACTCGTGGGCTCGAAATTGGGTCTGCGTCCGGGATATAAAATTTCCTAAATTTAGTCCGGGAAAGAATTCCCTAACATTCCCAGAATTCCCAAACTTGGAACTTTTTCCAACATTCCCAAATTTTTCCAAAAAAAATTAAAAAAATTGGTTTTTTTATAATTTCTTGTGTGAAGGTTAACAGGTGTTACCAATAGTCACCATGGAGTTTGACGCAGAGAAGTTTGCAGTGACCCCTAGTGAGGCACAGTTGAGAGCGTTATTAAAATCGGACCTCTTGGTATTGGCCAGACATTTTAGCTTGGAGGTCCGAGCTAAAATGAAGAAAACAGAGATGCAGACAGTGGTGATACAATATATGGTGGAACTAGGAACATGGAGAGAGGTAGCCTTGGATTGGTTTCCAGAAGAACAAGAAAATGTGGAGCTCCAGAAAGTGGAGATGCAATTGCAGAGCCAAGAAAGGATCAAAGCAGAGGAAAGGAGAGTTGAAAGAGAACTCCAGGAAAGGTTAGAAAAGGAAAAAGCAGAGGAAAGGAGAGCTGCAAGAGAACTTGAGGAAAGAGGAGCAGCACAGGAAAGAGAACTCCAGGAAAGGTTAGAAAAGGAAAAAGCAGAGGAAAGGAGAGCTGCAAGAGAACTCGAGGAAAGGTTAGAAAAGGAAAAAGCAGAGGAAAGGAGAGCTGCAAGAGAACTCAAGGAAAGGTTAGAAAAGGAAAAAGCAGAGGAAAGGAGAGCTGCAAGAGAACTCGAGGAAAGGTTAGAAAAGGAAAAAGCAGAGGAAAGGAGAGCTGCAAGAGAACTCGAGGAAAGGTTAGAGGAGAAAAGAACAGAGGAAAGGAGAGTTGCAAGGGAACTCGAAGCAGAGGAGAAAAAAGCCGAAAGAGAGTTAAGGGCACATTAAATGGCGCTTCAGCAGGAAATTAAAGTCAAGGAGCTGGATTTAATGAGACAACGAGGAGAGGTTCCACCCATGCCGACTGGTTCGACAACTAGTCAAAACACCTGGGATGTTGGCAGACATGTTAGGCTGGTTCCACTCTTCAATGAAAAGGAGGTAGACAAGTTTTTTTAACACTTTGAGAAAGTGGCTCGAATGCTAAAATGGCCGGAGGAGTCCTGGACCATGTTAGTGCAAAGTGTTCTGGTGGGTAAAGCTCAGGATATTTATTCGGCTTTACCGATTGAGCAATGTGCAGATTATGAGATAGTGAAGAAAATCATTCTCAAAGCCTATGAATTGGTCCCTGAAGCTTACCGGCAAAAATTCCGGAATGCCAGGAAGAGGGATAGTGAGACCCATGTGGAGTTGGCCAGAATGAAAGAAACCATGTTTGATCGGTGGTGTGATTCAAGAGGGGTTGGGAAAGACTTCGAACTATTATGACAATTGATCCTGGTGGAGGAATTCCAACAGTGTGTCCACGAGGACATTAAAGTACATCTGGAGGAAAGGAAAGTACCAAAGTTGTATGAGGCAGCAACCATGGCAGATGACTATGCTTTAACACACAGGATGGGGTTCCACAAACCTAACTACTCGCCTAGACTTAGCCAGGGGAGCTATGGTACATCAGGGGCGGAGAACGAAAATTCATGGGTGCGGCCTCGAGATGACTATGAGGACCACTCTGATACCACGACTTCTAGAAATCCGAAGACAACAGTTCCAGGGCAGACTTATCCTCCGGGGGGCTCGAGGCAGACCACAAGGTTCTCCTCCGGGCCTACTTGCGCATTTTGCCATAAACCGGGACACTTGATGTCCTACTGTTATGCTCTGGGAAAGGAAAATCAGGAGCGGAGTTCGACTAGTACAACTCCGAATGCAATGGCAAATGTGAGAAATCGCCCTCAAAAGGGTTACCAACCATTTATTTCAGAGGGGTTTGTGTCCTTGGATGGAGACTCGACTAACCAGAAACCGGTTATGGTCTTGAGGGACACAGGAGCACATCAGTCTTTGATGCTTGAAGGCATTTTGCCATTGTCAGAGGAGACGGCAACTGGTGATAGTGTTCGTTTACAGGGGATTGGTGGCTGTGTTAGAGCTCCACTTCATGTCATCCATTTGGAGTCTGATTTGGTGTCAGGACCGGTCACCGTAGGTTTACAAGCCACTCTTCCTGTAGAGGGAGTATCTTTTGTTATCAGGAATGATTTGGCCGGTGGTCAAGTTTCTGATAACCCGATGTTGGTTGAAAAGCCTAGGAGGAAGTACCCTGAAACTAAGTGTCAGCACACGCAAGTCAGGGATGGAGGCAATATTGGCAAGCTCTTTGTAGGGGGACTGAACTTCAAAACAAAGGAAGATGTTCTGGAGTCTGCTTTCAGCAAATATGGACCGCTTCTGGAAGTGCTGCTGATAAAGGACAGGGAGACACAAAAGTCAAGAGGGTTTGGCTTTGTCACGTTTGAAGACTCAAAGGACGCCAGAGACGCAGGAAAGGATCTGAATAGCAAGGAATTGGAGGGTCGGACCATAACAGTAGGGAAGGCATTTCATAGGTGTCGAGGGGGCTACAGAAGAGGACCACAGAGCAGTAGTTTTGGTGGTGGCCACAATCGATATTATTATGGAGGCTCCCAGAGTTATGGCAGCTCCCGAAGGAAGGATTGTCAGAGTAGTGGCCGAGAAGGAGACCGCTATTCATGTGACTACAGTGACAAGCGGTCCCACTGTAATTATTATGAAAGTTCGGAAAAGTTGAAGCATTGAATGCTGCGGAGCCGCCGAGCCAAGATTCCTACATGGATTAACCGTGAACGCCGCGTTCCTAAAGGCGTCCATGTAGTGAACTTTCCTGCACGGACTAACCGTGAACTCCACGTTCCTAAAGGCGTCCATGTAGTGAATACTTCCAGGCCTCACCACCCAACCACCATGGAACCAGGCTTTCAGCTCGGCCTCCCGGGGAAAAGTGCTGTAGACTTGCTTGACTTTGGATTTTGATCATAGCCCCTTAACCTTCATTCAAAAGAAACTAAAAGTAAAAATCAGAGGGTGCTGAGATGGAGTTTGGCTTTGCAGGGGTTCAATGGGGAAATTGAACATGTAAAGGGCAGGGACAATGTCGTTGCTGATGCTTTGTCCAGAGTGAAATTTTGTTGCTTTATTTTTGAGATGTTGATAATTGTTGCTCACAGGAATTGTTGATTTGGGTTGTGAGTTTATTTTTGTTTGTTTAAAGAGTTTGCATGCAAAGAAAGTTTTCGCTGTGTTCAAACTTTCTTTCTTGAGGGGGGGAGGTGTTACGGATTCATCACTTCCGCTGTTGTGGTTTTAACCCACTTGACATATTTCTGATATTATGTATTATTATTATTCTCAAAAGGTTTATTATTCAGGAACAGCTATCTAAAGTTAAAAAGGTTAACTTAAAGTGATACAGGAAACCGAACCGGGAGACGAGGAGGTGAAGAGGAAGAGGCGGCACGAGCAAAGTTGGAGAAGACGCGTGACGTCAAGGCTCCATAGCGAGGCTGGTCTACCGAAAGTCGTGAGGGAATTTTAAGTTCCTTGAAGGGACATCCGGCGATAGGAATTATCGCTGGAGTGGAACATCTGCGAAGTCAGATTTGGGCGCTGAGATTTAAACGAATCCTCGCCTAGTCGCATCGGCTCAAGTAAGAGCCGTCAGCCATTTTGAACCCCGCGCTTTGGACACCTACAAAGGTTTTGCCTCGCGTCATCTTCACCCCAACATGCTACCGTTTGTCGGGGATGTGTGTGTGTGACCGCTTCGTCTCCAATTACGTTGCGGTTCGCTGAGTGAGCGGTGAAGGTGCCCCTCTGAAGGGCGCCGTTGTACAGTTCCGGCGTGGGCGATCACCATTGTCAACTGTAAGGGATTTGAATATCGACTGGAGAGCGAGATTCGGGCTTCGACTGGATATCGTTTTAGCGACTGCTGGAGCGAATCACATTCGCCTTGGGAAAAGTTATAGAGACATTGAGGAGTGTTCTTTTCACTCGCTGGGAGCACAGTGAGTTCTGACTTTATTGATGGTATATAGAGTGCACTATTAATTGCCATTTGTTGTACCGTTATTTGTGTGATTTTCAATATATTATTTGTTCATTTATAATCATTGGTGTGGTTTCACTATAAATTTCTAACACAGGGTAACATATTTTTCTGCCGTGGCTCCTCTCGGGGTTCGGAGGTGTACCGAGACCAGGAGATCATAGAGGAACACGTAACACAAGTCCTTCTCGCAAGTCATTTGATGCTCAGTCCTTCTCGTGTGAGTCCTCTTGCAAGTCCTTTGATGCTCAGTCCTTCTAGCATGAGTCCTCTCGCAAGTCCTCTTGGGGGGGCTTTGCGCAACCGCTTATATTGGTACGCCCCGAACCTTCTCGAACCTTCCAACCACGCCCTGTGACGCAGTGCTGCCGCCACACCCTCTGAGCCCTGATTGGCAGCTCGCGCTTACCGTCAGCTCCTCTGCCGCCCTCATTCGGCCCCGCCCCGACCCTCCTAGCCGGCCTCATGTTAATTCGCGCCAAAATGAACCAAAGGCAGTGCAAAGGGGCATGAGGCTAGGTAGGCGGGATAGTCAATGAAAGTAGGAGTAGGACCTATTCTACTTACTCTACTCAACGCAGAACTAACATAGGAAAAGGACTAAGCTCACAAATACAAAGAGATAACTACACTATCGTGAGGCTACATGTTGCTTGTGTGACTAACTATGAGGGGGAAATTTTAACCTTTATTATACTGACTGTACAAAACTCAAAACCACAACAATATAGATGATTTGATTAGAATGCATTTTGATTAGAATTCACTATACATGTATTCATATATAAGCCCAAGTAAAATAAATATATTAGTGGAACATTTTAATTAAATAAAGTCCTCCTTGGTGCCAGGGAGTCCGGCTTGGGATAAACACATGCCTGTTTCGGTTCAACAGTCCTTGAGAGAAGCCATTGTTTCATGTAAGCAACAGGACATGTTTATAAATGTTTCCTGTGACCTCTTGCCCCAGTCACCTGGTCAAAGTTGTTTGCAAGGGATGAATTCTCTCTGAGCCTGAAGGCTTATCTCTCTGCTCACAGTCTTATCATTGTCTACATGTCATACTTAGCTTTGAGTTTTACCAGACACCCTATTCTGTTCGAGTGATAGAAAGCTAGTAAGTGGACCATGTGCATTGCTGTTTGGTATTCTGTGTATTGTTTTATTGGTCTACTTACTCCGTGTGCATATTTCAATAAATACTTAATAAAATCTACTACATAAAAGAGATGTCTGTCTGTCTCAGAAATTTTTCACCATTTTTCTCAGAAATGGTTGAACGGATCTTCGACAAACTTTCAGAGGTTCATCAGTAAGTGCCTGCGAGTGTTTTAGGCAAAAAAAAAGAAGAAAAAAAAGATCGTTTGTTTGGAGTTAAAAAATAAATATATAAATATATAAATAAATCCCTCGATAGTGCCGAAGCCTTTTTAAATTCATGACAGTTATATACAAGCACACATTCACATAAATAAATACAAAACAATCACCAGACATTTGAATACAAATAAATCAAACTATTCAGGAATGTTCGAAGTTGGTAGTACGGCTTCTTCTTCTTCCTGATCGGCATCACAGTTTACTCAGAAACGTGATGAACGCCACATTCACCCACCAGCATATAAATGAACCCCCTTCCTCACCTGCCTCACCCCCCATCCCCTCCCCTCTCCTCCCCCCTCCCCTCCATCCCCCTTCCCCCCATCCGTCCCCTTTCCCCGCCCACTCCCCTCCAACCCCCCCTTGCCCCCCTCCCCTGCCCGGCAACACCGGGTACTTCTGCTAGTACTTAATATTCACGACGTGAGGACCTGAATTCTTCCTCAACAGCACCATAATACATACTTGTACCAACTTAGGTCAAAATCACATCACTGGCTCACATGTTATTGCGGGATAAGGATTTTTACCAAACATGACTTCAAACCTTTGACATTGTGACCCCAAAATCTAATCAGTTCATATTTACATAATCATACATACCTGCAGCAAGTTTGATTTATCTTCATTCAGTGATTCTCCAGTAATAAACATATTATAGTGGGGCGGCATAGCTCAATATATATCCACAATCGTTCATTTTTATGATAGAAGCACCAAATTCGGCAGATGTGTTGACAAATATATTTAGAACAAATATGGATATTGGGGCATCAGAAACTCGCCCCCTGGTGGCCATAGCAGCCATTTGATTCATAAACGATTAAAAAATATATAAATACATTTAAATACACATTAAATTAAGAAAAATACAATTAGACACACACACAGTCACTGACACACATTTTCTGCGAAGCTACCCTCCACAGCCACCCCCACCCACCGCTAGCAGGCCAGCCAGCACATGCGTCATGCCACAACCAGTGCAGTCGACTGTCCATCAAGACATGTTAAACATTTTATTTGAACTGCAATAACTATTATATTATATAATCGTTACACATGTTGAACACCATAGGTAAAGTGTTATACATCTGGCCCGGTGTATAAAGAAGTGAATCAGGTGAGCGATCTTAGCTTTCTAGCTAGCTAAATTAGCTTTCTGACTAGCTATAGTATTAGGCCAAGCTAGGCTAGGTTGAGCAATTTTAGCTTACTACAGTAAAACTCGCATAAGTCGGCACTTTTGGGACCAGCATTTTAGTGCCGACTTACGAAAATGACGATGTACGCATTAGTCGTCATTTTGGCGACTTCTGTGTAAGTCGTCAAAATGACCGACTTATGCGTATATCGTCATTTTACGACATTTATCGACCAGAGATTTATCGACATTTATCGACCAGAGTGCATACCCAGCAAAGTCAGCAGCCTTAACCATCGCACAACTGCTTAAGTTTAACAGCGTCAAGCACAGACGGCTTGAAGGATCCACATCTGTCAACGTCAGACATAATGCCACTCAGGAAACACCTGTTCCAATGTATATAGGCCTGATGGTCCATGCCCAAACCAGGAAGAGGGAAGTTGTGGAACGGCTTTCACATCTCGGTGTCAGTATCACATATGACCGTGTGCTTCGTCTGTCAGCCCAGCTAGGAGAAAGTGTCATACAGCAGTACCACAAGGATCAGGTGGTCTGCCCTCCTAAGATGCGTGGTGGCGTCTTCACAACTGCTGCGGTTGATAATATTGACCATAATCCTAGCTCAACTACCTCAAATGAGTCCTTCCATGGCACAGGTATCTCACTCTTTCAACTCCCTGCCTTTGCAGGTCAAGGAGTTGACCGCAGTATTGCGATTGTTGGAGGTTCTGCAGGCAAAAAGACAGTGGGCCATTTGCCAAGCTACTACACAGACGTTCCACATGTTGTCGGTAGCACCACAAAGGCACCTGTACCACCTAGCACTGTGGCATCTTTGAGCAGGGAGAACTCTGACCAGAGCATCAAGGAAGAGTACTGCTGGCTAGAAAATGTGCGGAACATTATAGCACTTCATCTGAAGATGAAGAGAATCAGAGTGTGGACAACATGTCCTGGGCTGCATACCATGCAAGTCACCAGCCTGCCGGGGAGGAAATCATATGCCCAAGTGCGCTACTCCCTCTGTTCCACGAGAGTGCCCACACCATGGCAATGATCAAACACGTGATGGACATAGTCAGAAAGGCTGTTCAACATCTGAATGCTGAGCAGACACCGGTACTAGCATTTGATCAACCCTTGTATGCGATTGCCAAGCAGATCCAGTGGAAGTGGCCAGAGATGTATGGGGAAGACAAGATTGTTGTGATGTTTGGTGGCCTGCATATAGAGATGGCAGCTCTGAAGACCCTGGGTGATTGGTTGAAAGGCAGTGGCTGGGTTGAAGCACTGGTACAAGCGGAGATAACAACAGCAGGCACTGCCGACTCCTTCTTGTGTGCAGCACATGTTACTCGCACCCGACGTGCCCACCAAGTCACAGTGGCTGCATTATACATCCTGCAACATCGGGCCTACAGTAACCGTGACACAGATACAGAAGACGATCCTTTGAGCTTTGACGAATGGTGCCGAAAGAGGGGCGAGAGCTGCCCTCAATTCCAGTACTGGGCAACAGTCATGGAATTGGAGCTGTGTTTACTGGTCTATGTGCGATCCCTGCGTCAGTCCTCTTTCAGCATGTACCTCGATGCTCTGACAGAACTCGTCCCCTGGTTCTTTGCTCTGGACCACACTAACTATGCCCGCTGGATCCCAGTTCATCTCCATGACATGTCTGAACTACCAACAAGACACCCAGATGTTGCCAGAGAATTCAATGCTGGGAATTTCACCATTCAGAAGAGCAACAGGGTCTTCTCAGCAATCCCTATCGACCAAGCACATGAGCAAAATAATGCTTGCATCAAGAGTGATGGAGGGGCAGTAGGTCTTACAGACAACCCTAGTGCCCTTCGGCTGTGGATGGTAGCTGGCCCTGAGGTTGCCACAGTGATTGAGGACTTTGAAGATGCACACCAGCTCATGGGAAGAGGAGATTAGGTGCTCCACCATAACCAGACAGCAAGTGTGCAGAAAGCATTTAAGAAAGACGTCTGCTCCCTCATCAATGTATTGGAAGAACTGGGCAATCCATTTGAAGAGGAGAGCAAAGACCTGCTTGTCCTTGACAGCAAAGACATTGCTGAACCATCGGCAGTGGCGACTGTTAAAAAGGCACAGAAGATTGGTCAACAGCAGTTTCAAGCATTCGCAAAAGAATGTCTTGTGGAGAGAACAAAGCCCATTGATGACCCAATCCACCGCAACCGGTTGACACTGTTTGTTGGCTCAACAAAAAAGATGGCAAGTAAGCAGAAGCAGCAGCTGACCTCAATGTAAAGTGATGTCAAGCTGTTCTCACGACTCTACATTAGCTGTCAAACAAGAGATGGAAACCTGGAAGACTTCTTTCAGCATGAGAACCAAGCATGGCCACCAGCGCTCTCCGATGGAGGAAGATTACGACTTGGGGCCAAGAGTGACCTTCTGAGATGCCTGGAGGACCTGTCTCCAGCTCAGACTAAAGCCCCTGATGCTACTTGTGTAGTTCTTGATGGAGCTGCCATCATTCCGATGATGAGGCCAGCAGGTGCCAAGACATTTGATGAATATGCCCAGCAGATATTCATCCCATACATCTCTTCTCATCTGCGCAGTGTGTCACGCGTGGACCTCGTTTGGGATACTTACAAGGATGACTCCCTGAAAGGCACAGCAAGAGCCAAGCGTGGAAAGGGTGTAAGGAGACGTGTGGTTGGGAAGGCTGCCATACCAGGAAACTGGCAGAACTTTCTGCGGGTTGACAGCAACAAAACTGAACGATTCAGTTTCTTGTCCAGGGTCCTCCTTCAGGTGTTCTGTGAAGAAGACAAGGAAGTTGTCCTCACTGATGGGCAGGGTGTGCTCAGCACACAGCTACTTCAAGATCTCCACACCCTGGCCCCATGCAGCCAGGAAGAGGCTGATAGTCGTATGCTACTGCACGTATCACATGCTGCACAGCATGGCCACCAACAGGTGCTGATTCGGACTGTTGACACTGATGTTGTGGTCTTGGCTGTGTTTGCCGTAAGTCTACTACCATCTGGATGTGAACTCTGGCTAGCATTTGGAACAGGCAAGAGCTTTCGCTACCTGGCAGCCCCCCAAATGGCTGCATGTCTCGGACCAGAGATGTCATGTGCCCTTCCAATGTTTCATGCTTTGACAGGCTGTGACACCGTATCCAGCTTTGCTGGACATGGAAAGAAGGCAGCATGGTCTACATGGAAGTCGCTTCCAGAATTGACAGATGCACTACTGATGCTGGCAAGTGGATCAAACGAGATCCCAGATGATGCAATGAACATTATTGAGAGGTTTGTCATACTTATCTTTGACAGAACAAGCACCTGCACCAAGGTGGACGATGTAAGAAGGAAGCTCTTTCTACGGAAAAACTCAGTGCGGAAAATACCACCTACCCGAGCTGCTCTGGTGGAGCACGTCAAGAGAGCAGTTTACCAGCGTGGTCACATCTGGGGAAAGACACTGCTACCAGACCCTGTGTTGCCATCACCAACTGACTGGGGATGGGTGA
The DNA here is from genome assembly GCF_964187855.1 of Myxine glutinosa. Classification (NCBI taxonomy): domain Eukaryota; kingdom Metazoa; phylum Chordata; class Myxini; order Myxiniformes; family Myxinidae; genus Myxine; species Myxine glutinosa. The sequence continues at coordinate 40,245,334 of NC_136261.1, forward strand.
AGACAGAAGGATTGTATGAGCCCCACTGGACGACATTACCACAAGCATCAAAATCCTGCTACGAGCTGATCTCTTGTGGCTGCAACAGTGGTTGCAGAATGCGCTGCAAGTGTAAGAAGGCTGCTCTTCAGTGCACAGGCCTCTGCTTCTGTGAAGGAGAATGTGAGAGCTGACCCTAAAATTATCTGACCCAAAAAAACATCAAATGACACGCAGGTGTCCGGAAGAACCACACATTTTGGAATTGCACCCCAGAGACACGGAAAACACTGCAGGTGTTTTTCACACTATAAAAAATTGGTTGAAAATCTGCAAAATGCCCCTTTAATGGCTTCAGTACATTCACTGAACATTGTTAGATATCGTATGTTCAAACTGTTACAGTGTAATTGTTAGTATGTTCACTGAACGTTGTTAAATGGCCTTTGGTAATACAGCTACAGTGTAATCCACTATATCACACCATGTTGTTAGATTTCTTGAATTTAATATTGTCCTACATTGGAATACATTTTTTTTCACTTTAACTGGTCTTTAAATTATATTTGTGGTGCTGAAAACATGGTAATAGCAGCTTGGGGGTGACCAAAGTGTTCTATTCCAGTAACCGCTGGCAGCCATTTTGGAAAATGGCTGCCACTGTCATCAGAATGCCAATCTGCAATGCCCCAATATCCAGATTCATTCAACATATATTAAGCTATAAATGTAGAAAATCTGGCGCTTCTATCACAAAAATGAACGATTTTTTAGCTATGCCGCCTCACTATTACAGACTCTGAACTTTGACCTATTGACACCAAAATCAAATCAGTTAATCTTTACCTCATACATACCTGCACCAAGTTTGACTTAGATCCCTTCAGCTATTCTCAAGTTATCGCCGAAATGAAAACCTATCAAGAACAGATGGACTGACAGACGGATGGACAACCCAAAAACATAATGCCTCTGGTGACTTCGTCGGAGGCATATAAACAGATAATTTGGATTTGTGAGTCGGTGGAGGTGCAATGAAAAAATGTATCCATTTTCATTGTGCAAAAGACATCTTAAATACTTTTTACTACGAATGTTTGGGCGAGCAAGACAACTTCGAGGTACAGTATGGGCACTCGTCTTTGGGCTGTCTCACCTGTGTTCAAATCTAAACGCAGCTATAAACTGTCATCATGGTGTTAACACATGCAGAGCAAGGTAACAATGTGTGCCCCATTCATCGGAAAGACATTAAGCTGGAGGACCCGTCCACAAGCAATAGTCGTTGGTGGACTATGTGTTTTGACGAGTATGCAAGCTACCACCAGCACCCTGAACAAATTACAAATCCAAATCAATCGATAGGGGGAACTGAATCAGCGATTCAGCTGCACCCCAGCAATGCTGCGACATGCAGCATGATGCAGCACATGAAACAAACAAACTATTAATGCTCAACTGTTGGAATCCTTGAAGCTCGATGTTATTTTGGACACTATTTTGTGCATTTTGTTTTTAATTGCTCTTCCCCCTCCTCAAATAACACCTCACTGTGCCTCACCCAATCTCCATCAAACCTTTTGTCCGCCCCATTCTTCCCTTTCTCCAAGCTATTCTGAAATCTCTGACACACCTTCAACAGCTCTCCCTACCTCTTCCTCCTCTTCCACATCTTACCCTACCCCTCCCCCCCCTGTTCTGGACCCAATGCTCCCCCTTCCTCTTCATTAACGGTATGGACCTCAAACATCCGGGGCCTTCGCTCAAACTTGACTGACCTCTCCATACAGGTTGCTTCTGACAAACCAGATGTGATCTGCTTAACAGAAACTTTCCTCCTTCATGATGTCTCTGATGCCTTGGTATCTCTCCCAGGATACTCCCTCCTCCGGTATGATAGACCTGAGCCTCGTCCTGGAGGTGGGGTTGCTATCTTTATAAAAAACTCTCTTCCTCACTCGCCCTCCACTGCCCTCTCTCCACCTCACCCCCAGGAATACCTTTGGCTACGGCTTCCCCTTCGCTCCCACCTTTTGTTCATATGTGTGTTGTACCGTCCACCAATCAGCGATGACTCCATCTACATCTCACTGTCTGATAATATGGACCAACTTCTATCTACCCATCCCAACTCTCTCTTCCTCATATGTGGTGATTTCAATTGTCACCATGCCAGTTGGCTGGGTGTGGGTACCTCTCTCACCAGCCATGGCTCTTCAGCAAAGGACTTCTGCGACTCACTGGGACTGACACAATTTGTCAATTTCCCGACCCGGATCTCAGTCAACGGAGCATCTTCTCTTCTGGATTTGGTTATGACAAACTTCCCTGAAAATGTCTGCTGCTCTTCTTCTGCTCCAATCGGCTCATCTGATCATGTGCTTGTCAAAGTGGACATCTCTCTGACCATTCTCAGAGAGCCTCCTCAGCGTCGACGAGTCTGGCATTTCACTCAGGCCAACTGGCACGGTCTTCAAGCAGCCATCAATCATCTGGACTGGTCTCCCATCTCTACCGCCTCTGACATCAACTCATCCTGGGAATTCTTTCAAAGTAAATTGCTCTCTCTCATGCACAGATTTATACCATCTCGTCTTCAGTTGTCATACCCTTCCTCCCGTCCATGGTACACGGAATCTTGTGGTGAGGCTGTTGCCCTGAAACAACTTGCTTTCGTCTCCTGGAAAGCAAATCCAACGGAAGGAAATCTCATTTCCTTTCACAAAGCCCGAAACAAGTGTGTGTCCACCCTCAGGAGAGCCAGGAAACAATATCTCACCATTCTCAAGACCGAACTCTCTTATCTGTCTCCCTCTTCCAAATCCTGGTGGCGTCTGGTCAAATCTGTTTCTGGTGTTTGTTCCCCCTCCATCCCCTCCCTCACCTCAAACGGCTTAACGGCTGACTCCGCACATGAAAAAGCTGAATGCCTCAACTCTGTGTTTGCCTCTAAATCTTGTGTCCCAAACCCATCCCTCTCTGTACCCACCGTACCCAGTCGTACCCAGCTGCTCCTGGACTCTGTGTCCTTTCCTCCTGACAAGGTGGAAAAGTTTCTGTCAACCCTCGACTCTGATTCTGCAACTGGTCCTGACGGCATCAGCCCACGGGTCCTAAAATCATGTTCTTCTGCTCTTTCACTCCCTCTTTCTGTTCTCTTCACCCTCTCTTTTGCTCAAGGTCATCTGCCATCTACTTGGAAATCAGCCAACATCACCGCTTTGCACAAAAAAGGTGCAAAAACAGATCCCAGCAACTACAGACCAATCAGCCTTCTCCCAATTATCAGCAAAGTCATCGAATCCATCATTGCTTCAGATATTAAATCTTTCCTCTTCTCCAATGGCTTGATCTCTGATCATCAATTTGGTTTCAGACCTGGTCACTCTACTCTGGACATGCTGCTTCTGCTTTCTCAACAATGGATGGAGGTCCTCAACACCAAACAGGAAATTAGAGCTGTCTCCCTTGACATTTCACGTGCCTTCGATACGGTCTGGCACCCTGCTCTGCTCTCCAAACTCTCCTCCTTTGGTATCCATGGAAATCTCCACGCATGGCTGGCAGACTTCCTCTCTGGTCGTAGTCAACGTGTGGCCCTGAATGGGTTTCTCTCATCTCCTCTTCCTGTTCAGGCTGGAGTTCCCCAAGGTAGTGTTCTGGGCCCTGTGCTTTTTCTGGTCTTCATCAATGATCTCTCTGACTCTCTTGAAAATCCTCTCTATCTCTTTGCTGAGGACTCTACTCTCTGTCGCTCCATTCCTCATCCCTCAGATCGGCAGTCTGCAGCCTCCTCACTCTCTGCAGACCTGGACAAAATCACAGACTGGTCAAACAAGTGGAACATGTCTTTCAATCCTGACAAATCTCACACTCTTACAATGTCTCTCCGAAAGGACCGACTGGACAACCCTCCCATCTACTTTCTCAACAATCCTCTCCAAGAAGTTCTGTCGCTCAAGCTTTTGGGTCTCACTATCTGCCATGATCTTTCTTGGGAAAACCACATTTCCAAGCTGGCCTCCAAAGCCAGTCGCCGACTGGGCATCCTCCGTCGTGCGAAGTCCTTCCTTGGCACACCTGAGCTCCTCACCACATACAAGGCTTTCATCCGCAGCTCAATGGAATACTGTTCCCCCCTCTGGGCTGGTGCTCCTGCCTCACACCTTGCTCGGCTTCACGCTGTTGAGGCCAAAGCTTTCAGAATCATTGGAATCTCCTGCGATGTAGTCAACGCCGAGGGCCTTTCACTCACTCACCGCAGGCAGGTTGGTGGTCTTTCTGTCTTCTACCGACTCCTCTCCGGTCTTGCTCCCCCAGCTCTCTCTGTGCTCTGTCCCCCCAATATTCCTTCAGGTCGCACAAGATCTGCCTGCAACCCTCTTATGGTTAAACTGCCAAAGTCTAGGCTCTCTGCTCACCTTCACTCTTTCATTCCCCTTTTTTCCCGCCTCTGGAACAAACTCCCCCACTCCCTTCAATCCCACTCCTCCCTCCAGGTCTTTAAAACAGCTGTTCACCACCATCTCTTATCGTCCCCCATCGAAAACCTTGATCTTTTCTACCCCCGGTAATTCACCCCAGAGTCCTTGCAGTGTTCATATGTTTTAATCCTCTCCCACCTCCCCCCAAATCCTCCCGATGTCCCTGCTCTCAAATGTTGTGTTTGTGTCCTTCCCCCTCTTCCCCCTCTCTTTTGTGTCCTTCCCCCTCTCTCCCCATCTTGTCTGCCGCTCCCTTTGTTTTTTGTGTGTCGGTTTGTCTTTTTGTGTGATTAATGTTAGCTCTTTCACGAGCCTCGATCTTGTATACAAAAAAAAAAAAAAAAAAAAAAAAAAATTAAACGTGACATGTATTTGTCCACTCTTTAAAGAACATTGAACAGGTTTTAATGAAGTAGATGTACTTTAAGAGGAAAATAATGAGCAACAATATCATAAAATTAATACTAATCAGTATTTACATCTGGAAATAAAAATAAGACACCTATCAAAACAATAAACGACTTTTATATAAAGCGGCAACAAAATACTGGAAAAACAAGGAATGGTCAGTGTTTGGAGTAAATAAGATTTTACCATTACCAAAACAAAAATTGGACAAAATTACCATTACCAAAACACAAAAAGGATTTGAATTGTAAACCGCCAAAAATAAATAAAATAAAACTTCAGTTGGAAGGGAAAATATTTTCAATATTTGACGACTAATCATGGTAAATTAATTAACAGTTTCCAAAGTTCAAAGCAAGCAAGGATTACCATTTATACCGGTGGATGTGCGAAACTAGGGTTCCGTCAACCAAAATCATTGCATGCCATACCAAACTATTTTGTGCAATTAACATGGATGACAGCACAAAAATATACAAAAATGACGGAAGAAGAAAAATAAAGCGTAAAACAGAGCCAGAACAGCAAATTCAGTGCAATTTGTTTCTCAATAAGCAACACATAACATCCGAGTGAATAATATTTTCTTCCTCGTTACAAAATAGAAAAAAAAGAAGAAAAATGAAAAGGAAGAAAGCTTATGGCTTTTTACTTTGCACCACAGATGCCAAATCTTTCCTCCACTTCTGCCGTAAACGAATGAAACGTTCACGGTCTTCGTCCAGAAATGGCGTGTGGAAATCTTCGCCGGCAAAATTCTCATCATTCAGCTTTTCATTTCCAAGTGGAGGAATTGCAACAGTGTCATTTTCTATACAGAAAGCAGAGCTTGCCAACTCGTTTGCTTCACCAGAATGTGCCAGTGATTGTTCAGAATGTGTCTTTGCTTTGTTGTCTCCATGGCATGATTCCAATACATCTTCCTTTCGTTTCACTTTGCTTTTTGACTTGGAAGCATTATTTTTCCTTTTTCTTTTAGTGGTCTTACTGCCATTATCAACCTGTACACAAACATGGTAAGCAACGGTGAGTGAAACCACACTTTCTTTTTCAATACAGATGTCTCAGCTAATAGAATAGCAAAATGACAACTATACTATGTGTGAATGTGAAGCGAGGTCAAGGCCGTTTTTTCATGATACGTGAAACACCCTAGATACAATGCATGGGGGAAAACGGATTTTTTGGAACACTGACCGCATTTTCCATCCAATCATCATGTAACTTCGTTTGAAGCTTCGACCTTTTACCATTGCAAACATTTATTATTTCATCAACTTGGTTGTGGGATGGCGTTGAAGGCCATAAAATACAAGTTGAGGAGTCTTCCCTTAGTGTTGGGAAAGGATGTGCACAGAGTACACTCCTCAAGCTTTTCTACATTTGCCACAAGAGATGGTTCGATGCAAAATTTTCTGAGCCTGAACCAGTAAAACCGAGAATTTCACCAGAATTCCAAGTCTATTTTCATCGGAATTGTATGTGTCGTTTCTGAGAAGAAAGCAAATATCTAATTTGGGAGGCAACATCCCTGTAAACCCCCATAGGGCCCGATTTTTTTTAAAGTCGTGAACAAACTTTGGTACATCATGGGTGATGAAGGTTGTGGTGAGGTTTCATCGAAATAGTGTGTAGTTTCAGAGGAAAAAGCAATTTCCTATTATGGGGTCTCCCTTGCATGGTGGATTTGAATTGTAAACCCCCAACGTTAACCACCTTAAACCCCCATGTTAACCGCCTTAAACCTGAAATATTTTTAATGCCATGAACAAACGTTGGTACATCACAAGTGATGAATGGAACGTTGTTGTCAAGTTTCATCGGAATTGTATGCGTGGTTTCTGAAAAGAAAACAAATACCGAAGGGCCGATTTTTTATGCCTCTGCTGACGAAGGCATTATCTTTTCAGGTTGTCCGTCCAGCCGTCCGGCTGTCCGTCCATCCATGATAGGTTTTCGTTACCGCTATAACTTGAGACAAGCTAAAGGGATCTTAGTCAAACCTGGTGCAGGTATGTATAATGAGGTAAATATGAACAGATTTAGATTTTGGGGTCACGGGGTCAAAGGTCAGAGGTCATGTTACATAAAAATAGTTACCGCGATAACTTCTGAACCAGTGATGAGATTCTGACCAAATTAGGTACACTTATGTAGAATGATGTAAAGATGAAATTATTAGATTTTGGGGTCAAGAGATCAAAGTCTGTAAGAGGTCTATAACTTGAGAACGGCTGAAGTGATCTCATTCAAACTTGGTGCAGGCATGTATAATGTTGTAAGGATCAAGTGATTAGATTTTTGGGTCATAGGTCAAAGGTCAAAGTCTGTAATCGGTCTATAACTTGAGAATGGCTGAAGTGATCCAATTCAAATTTGGTGCAGGTACATAAAATGATGTTAAGATTAATAGATTTGATTTTGGGGATCCCGAGATCAAAGGTCATGTCAGGTAAAAATGAGAGAACTTGTGAACAGCTGAAGTCATTTAAATTAAAACTTGGTACAGGTATCTATAATGATGGAAACATGAACTGATTAAATTTTGGGCTAAATAGGTCAATGGTCAGAGGTTATGTCAGGTAAAAATATGCTAACTTGGGAACAGCTGAATAGATTTAAATCAAACTTGATACAAGTATTACAGTGATGGTCGGAGGCATTTCAGTCTATGTCATGACGTCGATGAGTGCCGTTCTACTTTAATGCTGGGAACAAACTTTGGTGCATGACGGGTTATGAAGGTTGTGGACAAGTTTAATCAGAATTGCGTGTGTAGCTTCTGAGAAGAAAGCAAATACATATTTTAGGGGAGGAGTGGGGCATGGGGGTGGTGGGCTGAAGGTCAAACCTGGATCCACTTTGACCCCAGTAGATCCCCTTAGACCACGATTTCTTTCATGCCATGAACAAACTTGAGTTGCAACATACTAAATAGAATTTGTGCCTAGTCTGGTCACAATCCCATCAGCAGTTTCAGAGGAGAAGTTGCAAGTGTTTACGGACTGACAGACGATGCGCCACTGCATAAGCTCCCCAGAACCACGATCCAGGTGAGCGAAAAACTGGAACGGCAATCTTCAACGTCGCAATAATGACCACTATACCTCCACCCACATAATTACATCACGATGCATACTTGTACCAAGTTTGATTTAAATCCCTTCAGCTGTTCTCATGTATCACATTTTTACCCAACATGACCTCTGACCTTTGAAGCCAAAATCAAATCAGTTCATCTTTTTATCCATCACAATACAGTCAAAACTGCCTCAGCAACCATCTTTACCGAGTGACCACCTGCTCATAGCGGCCATTTAAATTCCTCCTCACAGAGACGTGTGTTAAACAACATCGATAAATGCATGTCCAAGAGAAGGTTAAAGAGGTGTTCAATATCGTTTTTTTTTTTTTACAACGAAATGGCCGCCAGTCTACCAGTCGGCCATCTTTGATCAGATCGCAAAATAAAGTAAGTCCAGATATATGCCATCATCCACTATGCTGGTGCCAAGTTTGAACAAAATTGGACCATGCATGTCCGAGAAAATGTTGGAGACATGTTTAAGTAACGAAATGGCCGCTAGTTATCCATCTTGGATCTGATCTCGAAAAAAAATGACGTGCATATGCAAGCCATAATTCAACATGTGTGCCAAGTTTGAACAACATCGGCAAATGCATATCCGAGAAATGGGCGAGTACGTGTTCAACATCAGATATTTTTATGCCACTGCCGACGAAATCGAAGGAGGCATTATGTTTTCAGTTTGACCGTCCAGCTGTCTGCCCATCCTTTCTTGATAGGTTTTTGTTACCGCAATAACTTGAGAACGGCAGAAGGGATCTCAGTCAAACTTGGTGCAGGTATGTCTAATGAGGTAAAGATGAACCGATTCGAATCATTAGATTTTGGGGTCACAACGTCAAAGGCCAAAGGCAAGGTCAGAGTCCATGTTAGGTAAAAATCCTGTTACCACGATAACTTGTGAACCAGTGATGGGATTCTGACCAAAGTTGGAACAATTATGTCTTTCTAGCTGAATGTACCCGGTGTTTCCCAGGTTCTTTTTGAATGAATTTAATCTTCTGTTCATAGGTCTGACGCGAGCCCAGTATCAGTTAGTGCTCAAAGATTCCTTGTTCTTTCTTCTGTCGGGCCCCACGAGAGAGAATTTTGAAAGCATGTGTTGCAATCAGTCAGATATTCCTATTAAGTGCATAAGTTGTACTTCAAGAGAATTTTGAAAGAAGAAGATTTATTGCAAAATGGGCCCAGCCCAGCCAAGGCGGCCTCGACCGGCCTCGCCACCAGGCCTATAACCTTCCCGGGGCCCGTCCCGACATTTTTTGTTTCAGAGGTTTACTCCTATCTTTCACCGTTCAGGAGTAAGCACATGCAGACAAACAAACAAACAAACAAGAAGAAGGCATGCGGAGCACAATACTTGCAAAATCCACCCCCCACCCCCAAGAAAAAAATTCCATTAAAAAAAAAAAAAACACCTTTAGAGGCCATTTTTCCCCGCAAGCGGGGGTTGGCCTTTTTCGGGAACCGTGGTTGTTGTTGTTTTTCGGTCCCCATTTTGAAGCAATGTTTTACGGCCGGATGCCCTTCCTGACGCCAACCCTTTTTGCCGCCTTTAACGACAAACAGGGAATTACCAGTGAACTGGTCCTCAATTAGCCGACCTCGGAAGGATGACAGGCTGAGTCAACCCCCCTGGCGTTAATTCAGCGATCGACCTGGATTCGAACCCAGGATCCTAGGACCCTAAGCTGACACCCTAGCCACTAGCCCAACACCATTGATACAGCAAATTGTCCATTTCATCAAGATTAAAATTGACAATCTTGATCAAAGCTCGGGTCAACAGAAAGCAAAGTGACGATTTTTCAGATGAAAAATGATGATTTTGCAAGGTTGACCTTGAGTTGACCTTTGACCTCAAAAATAGTTTGTTTCACAATCTATTGAGGCAAGATGCAAATGCTGTTCAATTTCAAGTCAATCGGATGAAAATTGAGGATTTTAAAAACTTGGCCTATGTTGACCTTTTGGCCCATGTTGACCTCAAAAATAGTTGGTGGTTGAATTCAGTAACCATACGTGTAAATCCTCTTAGAATTTCAAGTCAATCAAATGAATATTGGTGATTTTAGAAATTCAGCCGATGATGATCTTTTGGCCGATATTCACCTAAAATATAATTTGTGGTTGAATTCAGTGACCAGATATGCAAGTCATCTTCAAATTTCAAGCCAATTGTATGAAAATTGAGGATTTTAGAAATTTGGCCTAAGTTGACCTTAAATATACTTGGTGGTTGAATTCAGTGACCACATATGCAAGTCCTCTTCAAATTTCAAGTCAATCGGATGAAAATTGAGGATTTTAGAAATTTGGCCTATGTTGACCTTTTGGCCTATGTTGACCTTTTGGCCGATGTTGACCTCAAAAATACTTGGTGGTTGAATTCAGTGACCAGATATGCAAGTCCTCTTCAAATTTCAAGTCAATCGGATGAAAATTGAGGATTTTAGAAATTTGGCCTATGTTGACGTTTTGGCCTATGTTGACCTCAAATATACTTGGTGGTTGAATTCAGTGACCAGATATGCAAGTCCTCTTCAAATTTCAAGTCATTCGGATGAAAATTGAGGATTTTAGAAATTCGACCTATGTTTACCTTTTTGCCGATGTTGACCTCAAATATACTTGGTGGTTGAATTCAGTGACCAGATATGCAAGTCCTCTTCAAATTTCAAGTCAATCGGATGAAAATTGAGGATTTTAAAAATTTAGCAAAGTTGGTGACCTTTGGGCTATGTTGACCTTTTTAACTATTGACCCCAAAAACAATAGGCTTCTTGCTTTTGACCAACTCTACCATTTGGTGAAGTTTCGCGAAGATCGGCTTAGAATTGTGACCTGCAGGCCGGTGACAAACAAACAGACAAACAAACAAGAAAACGTCATGCGTAGCACGATACTTGCAAAATACGCCCTCCCCCAAAAGTTTACCATTGATACAGCAAATTGTCCATTTCATGAAGATTTAAATTTACAATCTTGATCAAAGCTCGGGTCAACAGGATGAAAAGTGATGATTTTAGAAATTTGGCCCATGTTGACCTTTTGGCCTATGTTGACCTCAAGAACACTTGGTGGTTGAAGTCAGTGACCAGATATGCAAGTCCTCTTCAAATTTCAAGTCAATTGGATGAAAATTGAGGACTTTAGAAATTTGGCCTATGTTGATCTTTTGGCCTATGTTGACCTCAAATATACTTGGTGGTTGAATTCAGTGACCAATTATGCAAGGCCTCTTCAAATTTCAAGTCAATTGAAAGGATAGGCAATTGAATTGATAGGATAGGATAGGCAGCCGTGAGGAGAATGGCGCGCTGGTTGCGTGAAGACTGCAGTACCTCAGAGATCGCGTTGAGGAGATTTTCCCGCCCGTCTCGATCACCCGATATTTCACATCTCCTCAGGACTCTGCGCTTCGGGCCCCTCCACCCATCCGAAGCGCAGCTTGACTCAGCTGTGAGACGAGGCATCCTTGAGGATAATGGCGCGCTGGTTGCCTGAAGACCACAGTACCTCAGAGATCGCGTTGAGGAGATTTTCCCGCCCGTCTCGATCACCCGATATTTCACATCTCCTCAGGACTCTGCGCTTCGGCCCCTCCACCCATCCCAAGCGCAGCTTAACTCGTTAACAGTTAAAATAAACTTCACGAACGGTTGACTTATTGTGCTTTCAATCGTTTCATGGCCAAATAATTGAGGTGATGAAGCTTGTCCCGAAACCTCGATATGTCAATGCGTTGGACATTTTGTCTCGGGAATGATATTATAACAATACAGGTGATGGACATGACACAAAGTCCCGTGTGGAATGCCGAATACAACAAGGTCCAGATGCGAGACGGACTTTGAACCGTTTAATATCCAGATTTAGTGAATTATCTCATGTTTACAAAAAGTATTCACACACTGGAAGACGTGAAGGTTTGAAAAATTCTGGATGCTTCCAACCAGGTGAAGTCCGATTGGGTGGATCAGTGACGTGGCTGATGTTGCTCTGAACAATCAAAATGGCGATCATCACGTGGTACGAGCAAAGGTAGCTCTATAATACATTAATGACACGTGCTCATGTCAGCAGCACAGACAGGCAAGACGTCGTTATATATGTTAGACATAATCGTTACCTGCCCTGCCATCTCCTTCAACACTCCCGGATGTTTATCCGGCCCCAAAGCTTTATCTTATTTCGTCAACTCCAGGAAACACACCAGGTAATGGGAAAAAACAACGGAATAACTCGTACGGGTCGACAGGATGTCCAGTTTAACGTCCATCCGAGGGACGGTGCACACACTGATGCATCTCCCTACCTGGGAAATACCTTGATTACAGTCTATAGCTCTGTCGGGATTCGAACCCAGGATTGAACAGGTTCGAGGCGCGTGTGCACATCTCTAGGCCATCCTATCAGCCCTTACCTGAGGTACTAAATAAAAAAACTTCTTTATTTAAATATACTAGGGGGCCCGTTGGTCCGTTGTACCAAATTTTCATTGGTCTTTACGGCCTTGTAGCATACCTGCCTTCCGAACTCATGAAGCTCTTTTGGGTTTACACCTGTAAGTTTGAATTCGCTTTAATGCCCTTCTGTTTAGTCCCCTTGACCCACTCCTCCCTCTCACAGATGGATGAAAGGACCGATAACATATACTCCTCGTGGCGGTTTTAAACATCCACGTGGTTTTAAACAACATCCATGCGAACATCCACGTGGTTTAATCACCGACCTGTATGCAAATCACAGATGACCGTGGGGACCTATCACTTGACATGCGAACATACAATATGCACCTGACATGTCAATGCATGTGATGAGGCCTATGTTGACCTTTTGGCCTATGTTGACCTCAAATATACTTGGTGGTTGAATCAGTCACCAGATATGCAAGTCCTCTTCAAATTTCAAGTCAATTGGATGAAAAATGAGGATTTTAGAAATTTGGCCTATGTTGACCTTTTGGCCTATGTTTAGCTTTTGGCCTATGTTCACCAAAAATATAATTTGTGGTTGAATTCAGTGAACAGATATGCAAGTCCTCTTCAAATTTAAAGTCAATTGGATGAAAATTGAGGATTTTAGAAATTTGGCCTATGTTGACCTTTTGGCCTAAGTTGACTTCAAGAATACTTGGTGGTTGAATTCAGTGACCAGATATGCAAGTCCTCTTCAAATTTCAAGTCAATTGGATAAAAATTGAGGATTTTAGAAATTTGGCCTATGTTGACCATTTGGCCTATGTTGACCTCAAAAATACTTGGTGGTTGAATTCAGTGACCAGATATGCAAGTGGTCTTCAAATTTCAAGTCAATCGGACGAAAATTGGGGATTTTAGAAATTTAGCAAATTTGGTGACCTTTGGCCTATGTTGACCTTTTGACCTATTGACCCCAAAACAATTGGCTTCTGGCTTTTCACCAACTCTACCATTTGGGGAAGTTTGGTGAAGATCGGTTGAAAATTGTGACCTGTAGGCCGGTGACAAACAAACAAACAAGAAAACGTCATGCGTAGCATGATACTTGCAAAATACGCCCCCCCCCCACCCCCCCCAAAGTTTTCCAATGATACAGCAAATTGTCCATTTCATGAAGTTTAAAATTTACAATCTTGATCAAAGCTCGGGTCAACAGGATGAAAAGTGATGATTTTTCAGATGAAAAAAGATTTTGGAAGGTTGACCTTCAGTTGACCTTTAACCTTTTGACCTCAAAAATAGTTAGTTTCCCTATTTAGTGACTCAATGTGCAAATGCTGTTCAATTTTCAAGTCAATTCGATGAAAATAGAGGATTTTAGAAATTTGGCCTATGTTGACCTTTTGGCCTATGTTGACCTCAAGAATACTTGGTGGTTGAATTCAGTGACCAGATGTGCAAGTCCTCTCCAAATTTCAAGTCAATTGGATGAAAATTGAGGATTTTAGAAATTTGGCCTATGTTGACCATTTGGCCTATGTTGACTTCAAAAATTCTTGGTGGTTGAATTAAATGACCAGATATGCAAGTGGTCTTCAAATTTCAAGTCAATCGGATGAAAATTGAGGATTTTAGAAATTTAGCAAAGTTGGTGACCTTTGGCCTATGTTGACCTTTTGACCTATTGACCCCAAAAACAATAGGCTTCTGGCATTTGACCAACTCTACCACTTGGTGAAGTTTGGTGAAGATCGGTTGAAAATTGTGACCTGTAGGCCGGTGACAAACAAACAAACAAACAAACAAACAAGAAAACGTCATGCGTAGCACGATACTTGCAAAATACGCCCTCCCCCAAAAGTTTTCAATGTGACATGATGGCCTATGGTGACCTCAAAAATACTTGGTGGTTGAATTCAGTGACCAGATATGCAAGTCCTCTTCAAATTTCATGTCAATTGGATGAAAATTGAGGATTTTAGAAATTTGGCCTATGTTGACCTTTTGGCCTATGTTGACCTCAAAGATACTTGGTGGTTGAATTCACTGACCAGATATGCAAGTCCTCTTCAAATTTCAAGTCAATTGGATGAAAATTGAGGATTTTAGAAATTTGGCCTATGTTGACCTTTTGACCTATGTTCACCTAAAATATAATTTGTGGTTGAATTCAGTGACAAGATATGCAAGTCCTTTTCAAATTTCAAGTCAATTGGATGAAAATTGAGGATTTTAGAAATTTGGCCTATGTTGACCATTTGGCCTATGTTTACCTCAAGAATACTTGGTGGTTGAATTCAATGCAAGTCCTCTCCAAATTTCAAGTCAATTGGATGAAAATTGAGGATTTTAGAAATTTGGCCTATGTTGACCATTTGGCCTATGTTGACCTCAAAAATTCTTGGTGGTTGAATTCAATGACCAGATATGCAAGTGGTCTTCAAATTTCAAGTCAATCGGATGAAAATTGAGGATTTTAGAAATTTAGCAAAGTTGGTGACCTTTGGCCTATGTTGACCTTTTGACCTATTGACCCCCAAAACAATAGCCTTCTGGCATTTGACCAACTCTACCACTTGGTGAAGTTTGGTGAAGATCGGTTGAAAATTGTGACCTGTAGGCCAGTGACAAACAAACAAACAAGCAAACAAACAAACAGACAGACAGTCACAAACACAACCGACCAATATACTTGTAAAATCTTCGATTTTGCAAGTAACAAGAAAACGTCATGCGTAGCATGATACTTGCAAAATACACCCTCCCCCAAAAGTTTTCAATTTGACATGATGGCCTATGGTGACCTCAAAAATACTTGGTGGTTGAATTCAGTGACCAGATATGCAAGTCCTCTTCAAATTTCATGTCAATTGGATGAAAATTGAGGATTTTAGAAATTTGGCCTATGTTGACCTTTTGGCCTATGTTGACCTCAAATATACTTGGTGGTTGAATTCAGTGACCAATTATGCAAGTCCTCTTCAAATTTCAAGTCAATTGAAAGGATAGGCAATTTAATTGATAGGATAGGATAGGCAGCCGTGAGGAGAATGGCGCGCTGGTTGTGTGAAGACTGCAGTACCTCAGAGATCGCGTTGAGGAGATTTTCCCGCCCGTCTCGATCACCCGATATTTCACATCTCCTCAGGACTCTGCGCTTCGGGCCCCTCCACCCATCCGAAGCGCAGCTTGACTCAGCTGTGAGACGAGGCATCCTTGAGGATAATGGCGCGCTGGTTGCGTGAAGACCACAGTACCTCAGCGATCGTGTTGAGGAGATTTTCCCGCCCGTCTCGATCACCCGATATTTCACATCTCCTCAGGACTCTGCGCTTCGGCCCCTCCACCCATCCCAAGCGCAGCTTAACTCGTTAACAGTTAAAATAAACTTCACGAACGGTTGACTTATTGTGCTTTCAATCGTTTCATGGCCAAATAATTGAGGTGATGAAGCTTGTCCCGAAACCTCGATATGTCAATGCGTTGGACATTTTGTCTCGGGAATGATATTATAACAATACAGGTGATGGACATGACACAAAGTCCCGTGTGGAATGCCGAATACAACAAGGTCCAGATGCGAGACGGACTTTGAACCGTTTAATATCCAGATTTAGTGAATTATCTCATGTTTACAAAAAGTATTCACACACTGGAAGACGTGAAGGTTTGAAAAATTCTGGATGCTTCCAACCAGGTGAAGTCCGATTGGGTGGATCAGTGACGTGGCTGATGTTGCTCTGAACAATCAAAATGGCGATCATCACGTGGTACGAGCAAAGGTAGCTCTATAATACATTAATGACACGTGCTCATGTCAGCAGCACAGACAGGCAAGACGTCGTTATATATGTTAGACATAATCGTTACCTGCCCTGCCATCTCCTTCAACACTCCCGGATGTTTATCCGGCCCCAAAGCTTTATCTTATTTCGTCAACTCCAGGAAACACACCAGGTAATGTGAAAAAACAACGGAATAACTCGTACGGGTTGACAGGATGTCCAGTTTAACGTCCATCCGAGGGACGGTGCACACACTGATGCATCTCCCTACCTGGGAAATACCTTGATTACAGTCTATAGCTCTGTCGGGATTCGAACCCAGGATTGAACAGGTTCGAGGCGCGTGTGCACATCTCTAGGCCATCCTATCAGCCCTTACCTGAGGTACTAAATAAAAAAACTTCTTTATTTAAATATACTAGGGGGCCCGTTGGTCCGTTGTACCAAATTTTCATTGGTCTTTACGGCCTTGTAGCATACCTGCCTTGTAGCATACCTGCCTTCCGAACTCATGAAGCTCTTTTGGGTTTACACCTGTAAGTTTGAATTCGCTTTAATGCCCTTCTGTTTAGTCCCCTTGACCCACTCCTCCCTCTCACAGATGGATGAAAGGACCGATAACATATACTCCTCGTGGCGGTTTTAAACATCCACGTGGTTTTAAACAACATCCATGCGAACATCCACGTGGTTTTAAACAACATCCATGCGAACATCCATGTGGTTTAATCACCGACCTGTATGCAAATCACAGATGACCGTGGGGACCTATCACTTGACATGCGAACATACAATATGCACCTGACATGTCAATGCATGTGATGAGGCCTATGTTGACCTTTTGGCCTATGTTGACCTCAAATATACTTGGTGGTTGAATCAGTCACCAGATATGCAAGTCCTCTTCAAATTTCAAGTCAATTGGATGAAAAATGAGGATTTTAGAAATTTGGCCTATGTTGACCTTTTGGCCTATGTTTAGCTTTTGGCCTATGTTCACCAAAAATATAATTTGTGGTTGAATTCAGTGAACAGATATGCAAGTCCTCTTCAAATTTAAAGTCAATTGGATGAAAATTAAGGATTTTAGAAATTTGGCCTATGTTGACCTTTTGGCCTAAGTTGACTTCAAGAATACTTGGTGGTTGAATTCAGTGACCAGATATGCAGGTCCTCTTCAAATTTCAAGTCAATTGGATAAAAATTGAGGATTTTAGAAATTTGGCCTATGTTGACCATTTGGCCTATGTTGACCTCAAAAATACTTGGTGGTTGAATTCAGTGACCAGATATGCAAGTGGTCTTCAAATTTCAAGTCAATCGGACGAAAATTGGGGATTTTAGGAATTTAGCAAATTTGGTGACCTTTGGCCTATGTTGACCTTTTGACCTATTGACCCCAAAACAATTGGCTTCTGGCTTTTCACCAACTCTACCATTTGGGGAAGTTTGGTGAAGATCGGTTGAAAATTGTGACCTGTAGGCCGGTGACAAACAAACAAACAAACAAGAAAACGTCATGCGTAGCATGATACTTGCAAAATACGCCCCCCGCCACCCCCCCCAAAGTTTTCCAATGATACAGCAAATTGTCCATTTCATGAAGTTTAAAATTTACAATCTTGATCAAAGCTCGGGTCAACAGGATGAAAAGTGATGATTTTTCAGATGAAAAAAGATTTTGGAAGGTTGACCTTCAGTTGACCTTTAACCTTTTGACCTCAAAAATAGTTAGTTTCCCTATTTAGTGACTCAATGTGCAAATGCTGTTCAATTTTCAAGTCAATTCGATGAAAATAGAGGATTTTAGAAATTTGGCCTATGTTGACCTTTTGGCCTATGTTGACCTTTTGGCCTATGTTGACCTCAAGAATACTTGGTGGTTGAATTCAGTGACCAGATGTGCAAGTCCTCTCCAAATTTCAAGTCAATTGGATGAAAATTGAGGATTTTAGAAATTTGGCCTATGTTGACCATTTGGCCTATGTTGACTTCAAAAATTCTTGGTGGTTGAATTCAATGACCAGATATGCAAGTGGTCTTCAAATTTCAAGTCAATCGGATGAAAATTGAGGATTTTAGAAATTTAGCAAAGTTGGTGACCTTTGGCCTATGTTGACCTTTTGACCTATTGACCCCAAAAACAATAGGCTTCTGACATTTGACCAACTCTACCACTTGGTGAAGTTTGGTGAAGATCGGTTGAAAATTGTGACCTGTAGGCCGGTGACAAACAAACAAACAAACAAACAAACAAGCAAACGTCATGCGTAGCACGATACTTGCAAAATACGCCCTCCCCCAAAAGTTTTCAATGTGACATGATGGCCTATGGTGACCTCAAAAATACTTGGTGGTTGAATTCAGTGACCAGATATGCAAGTCCTCTTCAAATTTCATGTCAATTGGATGAAAATTGAGGATTTTAGAAATTTGGCCTATGTTGACCTTTTGGCCTATGTTGACCTCAAAGATACTTGGTGGTTGAATTCACTGACCAGATATGCAAGTCCTCTTCAAATTTCAAGTCAATTGGATGAAAATTGAGGATTTTAGAAATTTGGCCTATGTTGACCTTTTGACCTATGTTCACCTAAAATATAATTTGTGGTTGAATTCAGTGACAAGATATGCAAGTCCTTTTCAAATTTCAAGTCAATTGGATGAAAATTGAGGATTTTAGAAATTTGGCCTATGTTGACCATTTGGCCTATGTTTACCTCAAGAATACTTGGTGGTTGAATTCAATGCAAGTCCTCTCCAAATTTCAAGTCAATTGGATGAAAATTGAGGATTTTAGAAATTTGGCCTATGTTGACCATTTGGCCTATGTTGACCTCAAAAATTCTTGGTGGTTGAATTCAATGACCAGATATGCAAGTGGTCTTCAAATTTCAAGTCAATCGGATGAAAATTGAGGATTTTAGAAATTTAGCAAAGTTGGTGACCTTTGGCCTATGTTGACCTTTTGACCTATTGACCCCCAAAACAATAGCCTTCTGGCATTTGACCAACTCTACCACTTGGTGAAGTTTGGTGAAGATCGGTTGAAAATTGTGACCTGTAGGCCAGTGACAAACAAACAAACAAGCAAACAAACAAACAGACAGACAGTCACAAACACAACCGACCAATATACTTGTAAAATCTTCGATTTTGCAAGTAACAAGAAAACGTCATGCGTAGCATGATACTTGCAAAATACACCCTCCCCCAAAAGTTTTCAATTTGACATGATGGCCTATGGTGACCTCAAAAATACTTGGTGGTTGAATTCAGTGACCAGATATGCAAGTCCTCTTCAAATTTCATGTCAATTGGATGAAAATTGAGGATTTTAGAAATTTGGCCTATGTTGACCTTTTGGCCTATGTTGACCTCAAAGATACTTGGTGGTTGAATTCAGTGACCAGATATGCAAGTCCTCTTCAAATTTCAAGTCAATTGGATGAAAATTGAGGATTTTAGAAATTTGGCCTATGTTGACCTTTTGACCTATGTTCACCTCAAATATAATTTGTGGTTGAATTCAGTGACGAGATATGCAAGTCCTTTTCAAATTTCAAGTCAATTGGATGAAAATTGAGGATTTTAGAAATTTGGCCTATGTTGACCATTTGGCCTATGTTGACCTCAAGAATAGTTGGTGGTTGAATTCAATGCAAGTCCTCTCCAAATTTCAAGTCAATTGGATGAAAATTGAGAATTTTAGAAATTTGGCCTATGTTGACCATTTGGCCTATGTTGACCTCAAAATTACTTAGTGGTTGAATTCAGTGACCAGATATGCAAGTGGTCTTCAAATGTCAAGTCAATCGGATGAAAATTGGAGATTTTAGAAATTTAGCAAATTTGGTGACCTTTGGCCTATGTTGACCTTTTGACCTATTGACCCCAAAACAATAGGCTTCTGGCATTTGACCAACTCTACCATTTGGTGACGTTTGGTGAAGATCGGTTGAAAATTGTGACCTGTAGGCCGGTGACAAACAAACAAGCAAACAAACAAGCAAACAAACAAACAGAGTCACAAACACAACCGACCAATATACTTGAAAAATCTTCGATTTTGCAAGTAACAAACAGACAGACAGACAGACAGTCACAAACACAACCGACCAATATACTTGAAAAATCTTCGATTTTGCAAGTAACAAGAAGACGTCATGTGGAGCACGATACGTGCAAAATCCACCCCCCACCCATAAGAAAAAAATTCCATTGATACAGCAAATTGTCCATTTCATCAAGATTAAAATTGACAATCTTGATCAAAGCTCGGGTCAACAGAAATAGTAAGGGCATTTTATGAGATATTTCACAAATCTGTTAACTAAATTGTTACCAAAAAATTTCTTCACCAATATGTTTGTAAAGGTGTGTTAAAATGTTGTGTTAAAATGTTGAAGTTCAACTCCCGTGGGAAACCCAGAAAAAAAGCTGTTGAATTCGGGTACCGAAAAATTATTTTCGAGAATTTTTTTTTTTTTTAATCGGCCCTTAAGTAACTTATGAGGGGTCAAATAAGGGTTTTTCATGATTCTGAGTTGATTGTTAACATTTATATTTCACCACAGACACTCCTTTGTGGAAAAATAATTTCTAAATATATCTCATTTTCTACTTTGCAGGACATAGAGTCTAGCAATATGGATGAAGACGTTACTCCACCTGTGCTCAATTGCTTCATCTGTGCACGCTCGGATACACCAGCTGAAAGGCTCAAACAGGCAACTCCAAAGGGATACTCAACTTTATTGAAACAAGCAGAAACTGTCGAAAATGTTACTGTTGTGGAACGTATGAAGGAGGCTCAAAAGGAAGGAAAACTGAGGTACCACCAGAAGTGTAAAAATGATCTGTACAACAACTTTGTTGCAACCACCAAGAAGTCAGCTCAAGCATCAAAGGCAGAGAAAGAGTCATCAAAGTTGAAGAGAAGACGCACTACTTGTGAGTTCAGTTCATCAACTGGCTGCAGTTCTAGAAGATCACAGTCAGTTGACCTCCTGTATAAGGATGTATGCATTCTTTGCAACCAACCAGCCCAGCTCTACAAAAATAATCCAGCACAAGCTAGAAAGAAATACAGAGTGCCAGATAATTTGACTGCAGATACACTGAAGGCAAGCTTGCTGAAGACAGCACGGAGTCGCGGGGATGACTGGGGCACTGAAGTCACTGGACGCCTGGAAGGGATCAACGACTTGGTAGCAGAAGAAACACTGTACCATTTGCGATGCAAACTTATGTTTGCGAGAGGTGACAGTTTGTCCAAGACTGATGAGGAAGGAAAAAGGAAGAGAGGACAGAGGAGTATTGATGAGGAGCGAGAGGCAGTTTTTATTGAATTCTGCGACTCAGTGTATCCCAGCCGGTGGAACTTGTTGAGCATCCATTTTGACCCAAATCTATGATCAAGTTGTATGGCAAGCCCCATTTGGTGTGGCAATACTCCAGACCGAGGTCGACAGGCCATAATAAAATTCTGCCCCCAAACGGCAACTCTTTCGTCTGTCTTGACAATCGGTCTCAAGAACATCTGAAGGCTTGCAGGAACAAGTGTCAGCTGACTATCGATGTCAGTCATACTGTGTGTGGTGGGGTATGACTTTGGACCTAAATCAATCAAGGCAATATCATTGGATATGAACTTGAGTGCCGTCTTTATGATCCGAGTCTTCTCATGTCCATGGTCAAGATTAGCATGATGCTCTCGCAGAATATTGTCGGTGCCATCTTTGAGACAGAGTACATCTGCCCTTCTTTCCTGTGTTGTGAAATACAAGGTGTCTTCGTATTTCTCTAGAAGTTTTATCTTTAGCCAATGCTTTGAATAAGAAAGGCTCTTCTCTGGTGACTGATCAAACTCCTGCAGCTTTTCATGGACTTGGTCCATGTTCATTACCCCATGCTCTAATTCTGAGTCTAACCATTCGCAGAATTCAATAAAAACTGCCTCTCGCTCCTCATCAATACTCCTCTGTCCTCTCTTCCTTTTTCCTTCCTCATCAGTCTTGGACAAACTGTCACCTCTCGCAAACATAAGTTTGCATCGCAAATGGTACAGTGTTTCTTCTGCTACCAAGTCGTTGATCCCTTCCAGGCGTCCAGTGACTTCAGTGCCCCAGTCATCCCCGCGACTCCGTGCTGTCTTCAGCAAGCTTGCCTGCAGTGTATCTGCAGTCAAATTATCTGGCACTCTGTATTTCTTTCTAGCTTGTGCTGGATTATTTTTGTAGAGCTGGGCTGGTTGGTTGCAAAGAATGCATACATCCTTATACAGGAGGTCAACTGACTGTGATCTTCTAGAACTGCAGCCAGTTGATGAACTGAACTCACAAGTAGTGCGTCTTCTCTTCAACTTTGATGACTCTTTCTCTGCCTTTGATGCTTGAGCTGACTTCTTGGTGGTTGCAACAAAGTTGTTGTACAGATCATTTTTACACTTCTGGTGGTACCTCAGTTTTCCTTCCTTTTGAGCCTCCTTCATACGTTCCACAACAGTAACATTTTCGACAGTTTCTGCTTGTTTCAATAAAGTTGAGTATCCCTTTGGAGTTGCCTGTATGAGCCTTTCAGCTGGTGTATCCGAGCGTGCACAGATGAAGCAATTGAGCACAGGTGGAGTAATGTCTTCATCCATATTGCTGGACTCCATGTCCTGCAAAGTAGAAAATGAGATATATTTAGAAATTATTTTTCCACAAAGGAGTGTCTGTGGTGAAATATAAATGTTAGCAATCAACTCAGAATCATGAAAAACCCTTATTTGACCCCTCATAAGTTACTTAAGGACCGATTTAAAAAAATAAAAATTCTCGAAAATAATTTTTCGGTACCCGAATTCAACAGCTTTTTTTCTGGGTTTCCCACGGGAGTTGACCTTCAACATTTTAACACATGTTATTACACACCTTTACAAACATATTGGTGAAGAAATTTTTTGGTAACAATTTAGTTAACAGATTTTCATATGTTTCCCTTACTAAAAGCAAAATGACGATTTTTCAGATGAAAAATGATGATTTTGCAAGGTTGACCTTGAGTTGACCTTTGACCTCAAAAATAGTTGATTTCACAATCCATTGAGGCAATATGCAAATGCTGTTCAATTTCAAGTCAATCGGATGAAAATTTAGGATTTTAAAAACATGGCCTATGTTGACCTTTTGGCCCATGTTGACCTCAAAAATAGTTGTGTGGTTGAATTCAGTAACCATACGTGTAAATCCTCTTAGAATTTCAAGTCAATCAAATGAATATTGGTGATTTTAGAAATTCAGCCGATGATGATCGTTTGGCCGATATTCACCTAAAATATAATTTGTGGTTGAATTCAGTGACCAGATTTGCAAGTCCTCTTCAAATTTCAAGTCAATCAGATGAAACTTGAGGATTTTAGAAATGTGGCCCATGTTGACCTTTTTGCCTATGTTGACCTCAAAAATACTTGGTGGGTGAATTCAGTCAGCAGATATGCACATGCTGTTCAATTTTCAAGTCAATCGGATGAAAATTGAGGATTTTAGAAATTTGGCCTATGTTGACCTTTTGGCCGATGTTGACCTCAAAAATACTTGGTGATTAAATTCAGTGACCAGATATGCAAGTCCTCTTCAAATTTCAAGTCAATTGGATGAAAATTGAGGATTTTAGAAATTTGGCCTATGTTGACCTTTTGGCCTGTTTACCTAAAATATAATACGTGATTGAATTCAGTGACCAAATATGCAAGTCCTCTTCAAATTTCAGGTCAATTGGATGAAAATTGAGGATTTTAGAAATTTGGCCTTTGTTGACCTTTTGGCCTATGTTGACCTCAAGTATACTTGGTGGTTGAATTCAGTGACCAGATTTGCAAGTCCTCTTCAAATTTCAAGTCAATCAGATGAAAATTGAGGATTTTAGAAATTTGGCCTTTGTTGACCTTTTGGCCTATGTTGACCTCAAGTATACTTGGTGGTTGAATTCAGTGACCAGATATGCAAGTCCTCTTCAAATTTCAAGTCAATTGGAGGAAAATTGAGGATTTTAGAAATTTGGCCTATGTTGACCTTTTAGCCAATGTTGACCTCAAAAATACTTGGTGGGTGAATTCAGTCAGCAGATATGCAAATGCTGTTCAATTTTCAAGTCAATCAGGTGAAAATTGAGGATTTTAGAAATTTGGCCTATGTTGACCTTTTGGCCTGTGTTTACCTAAAATATAATACGTGGTTGAATTCAGTGACCAGATATGCAAGTCCTCTTCAAATTTCAGGTCAAATGGATGAAAATTGAGGATTTTAGAAATTTGGCCTATGTTGACCTTTTGGCCTGCGTTTACCTAAAATATAATACGTGGTTGAATTCAGTGACCAGATATGCAAGTCATCTTCAAATTTCAGGTCAAATGGATGAAAATTGAGGATTTTAGAAATTTGGCCTATGTTGACCTTTTGGCCTATGTTGACCTTTTGGCCTATGTTGACCTTTTGGCCTATGTTGACCTTTTGGCCTATGTTGACCTCAAGAATACTTGGTGGTTGAATTCAGTGACCAGATATGCAAGTCCTCTTCAAATTTCAAGTCAATTGGATGAAAATTGAGGATTTTAGAAATTTGGCCTATTTCGACCTTTTGGCCGATGTTGACCTCAAGAATACTTGGTGGTTGAATTCAGTGACCAGATATGCAAGTCCTCTTCAAATTTCAAGTCAATCGGGTGAAAATTCAGGATTTTAGAAATTTGGCCTGTGTTGACCTTTTGCCTGTGTTTACCTAAAATATAATACGTGGTTGAATTCAGTGACCAGATATGCAAGTCCTCTTCAAATTTCAGGTCAAATGGATGAAAATTGAGGATTTTAGAAATTTGGCCTATGTTGATGTTTTGGCCTATGTTGACTGCAAGTATACCTGGTGGTTGAATTCAGTGACCAGATTTGCAAGTCCTCTTCAAATTTCAAGTCAGATGAAAATTGAGGATTTTAGAAATGTGGCCCATGTTGACCTTTTCGCCAATGTTGACCTCAAAAATACTTGGTGGGTGAATTCAGTCAGCAGATATGCAAATGCTGTTCAATTTTCAAGTCAATCGGATGAAAATTGAGGATTTTAGAAATTTGGCCTATGTTGACCTTTTGGCCTGTGTTTACCTAAAATACAATACGTGGTTGAATTCATTGACCAGATATGCAAGTCATCTTCAAATTTCAGGTCAAATGGATGAAAATTGAGGATTTTAGAAATTTGGCCTATGTTGATCTTTTGGCCTATGTTGACCGCAAGTATACCTGGTGGTTGAATTCAGTGACCAGATTTGCAAGTCCTCTTCAAATTTCAGGTCAATCAGATGAAAATTGAGGATTTTAGAAATGTGGCCCATGTTGACCTTTTCGCCTGTGCTTACCTAAAATATAATACGTGGTTGAATTCAGTGACCAGATATGCAAGTCCTCTTCAAATTTCAAGTCAATTGGATGAAAATTGAGGATTTTAGAAATTTGGCCTATGTTGACCTTTTCGCCTGTGTTTACCGAAAATATAATACGTGGTTGAATTCAGTGACCAGATATGCAAGTCCTCTTCAAATTTCAAGTCAATTGGATGAAAATTTAGGATTTTAGAAATTTGGCCTATGTTGACCTTTTGGCCTGCGTTTACCTAAAATATAATACGTGGTTGAATTCAGTGACCAGATATGCAAGTCATCTTCAAATTTCAAGTCAAATGGATGAAAATTGAGGATTTTAGAAATTTGGCCTATGTTGACCTTTTCGCCTGTTTCCCTAAAATATAATACGTGGTTGAATTCAGTGACCAGATATGCAAGTCCTCTTCAAATTTCAAGTCAATTGGATGAAAATTGAGGATTTTTGAAATTTGGCCTATGTTGACCTTTTGGCCTATGTTGACCTTTTGGCCTATGTTGACCTCAAGAATACTTGGTGGTTTAATTCAGTGACCAGATATGCAAGTCCTCTTCAAATTTCAAGTCAATTGGATGAAAATTGAGGATTTTAGAAATTTGGCCTATGTTGACCTTTTGGCCTGTGATGACCTTTTGGCCTATGTTTACCTAAAATATAATACGTGGTTGAATTCAGTGACCAGATATGCAAGTCCTCTTCAAATTTCAAGTCAATTGGATGAAAATTGAGGATTTTAGAAATTTGGCCTATGTTGACCTTTTGGCCTGTGTTTACCTAAAATATAATAAGTGGTTGAATTCAGTGACCAAATATGCAAGTCCTCTTCAAATTTCAAGTCAATTGGATGAAAATTGAGGATTTTAGAAATTTAGCCTTTGTTGACCTTTTGTCCTATCTTGACCTCAAGTATACTTGGTGGTTGAATTCAGTGACCAGATTTGCAAGTCCTCTTCAAATTTCAAGTCAATCAGATGAAAATTGAGGATTTTAGAAATTTGGCCTTTGTTGACCTTTTGGCCTATGTTGACCTCAAGTATACTTGGTGGTTGAATTCACTGACCAGATATGCAAGTCCTCTTCAAATTTCAAGTCAATTGGATGAAAATTGAGGATTTTAGAAATTTGGCCTATGTTGATCTTTTGGCCTATGTTGACCGCAAGTATACCTGGTGGTTGAATTCAGTGACCAGATTTGCAAGTCCTCTTCAAATTTCAAGTCAGATGAAAATTGAGGATTTTAGAAATGTGGCCCATGTTGACCTTTTCGCCAATGTTGACCTCAAAAATACTTGGTGGGTGAATTCAGTCAGCAGATATGCAAATGCTGTTCAATTTTCAAGTCAATCGGGTGAAAATTGAGGATTTTAGAAATTTGGCCTATGTTGACCTTTTGGCCTGTGTTTACCTAAAATATAATAAGTGGTTGAATTCAGTGACCAGATATGCAAGTCCTCTTCAAATTTCAGGTCAAATGGATGAAAATTGAGGATTTTAGAAATTTGGCCTATGTTGACCTTTTGGCCTGCGTTTACCTAAAATATAATACGTGGTTGAATTCAGTGACCAGATATGCAAGTCATCTTCAAATTTCAGGTCAAATGGATGAAAATTGAGGATTTTAGAAATTTGGCCTATGTTGACCTTTTGGCCTATGTTGACCTTTTGGCCTATGTTGACCTCAAGAATACTTGGTGGTTGAATTCAGTGACCAGATATGCAAGTCCTCTTCAAATTTCAAGTCAATTGGATGAAAATTGAGGATTTTAGAAATTTGGCCTATTTTGACCTTTTGTCCGATGTTGACCTCAAGAATACTTGGTGGTTGAATTCAGTGACCAGATATGCAAGTCCTCTTCAAATTTCAAGTCAATCGGGTGAAAATTCAGGATTTTAGAAATTTGGCCTATGTTGACCTTTTGCCTGTGTTTACCTAAAATATAATACGTGGTTGAATTCAGTGACCAGATATGCAAGTCCTCTTCAAATTTCAGGTCAAATGCATGAAAATTGAGGATTTTAGAAATTTGGCCTATGTTGATGTTTTGGCCTATGTTGACTGCAAGTATACCTGGTGGTTGAATTCAGTGACCAGATTTGCAAGTCCTCTTCAAATTTCAAGTCAGATGAAAATTGAGGATTTTAGAAATGTGGCCCATGTTGACCTTTTAGCCAATGTTGACCTCAAAAATACTTGGTGGGTGAATTCAGTCAGCAGATATGCAAATGCTGTTCATATTTTCACGTCAATCGGATGAAAATTGAGGATTTTAGAAATTTGGCCTATGTTGACCTTTTGGCCTGGTTTACCGAAAATACAATACGTGGTTGAATTCAATGACCAGATATGCAAGTCATCTTCAAATTTCAGGTCAAATGGATGAAAATTGAGGATTTTAGAAATTTGGCCTATGTTGACCGCAAGTATACCTGGTGGTTGAATTCAGTGACCAGATTTGCAAGTCCTATTCAAATTTCACGTCAATCAGATGAAAATTGAGGATTTTAGAAATGTGGCCCATGTTGACCTTTTCGCCTGTGTTTTCCTAAAATATAATACGTGGTTGAATTCAGTGACCAGATATGCAAGTCCTCTTCAAATTTCAGGTCAAATGGATGAAAATTGAGGATTTTAGAAATTTGGCCTATGTTGACCTTTTGGCCTGCGTTTACCTAAAATATAATACGTGGTTGAATTCAGTGACCAGATATGCAAGTCATCTTCAAATTTCAGGTCAAATGGATGAAAATTGAGGCTTTTAGAAATTTGGCCTATGTTGACCTTTTCGCCTGTTTCCCTAAAATATAATACGTGGTTGAATTCAGTGACCAGATATGCAAGTCCTCTTCAAATTTCAAGTCAATTGGATGAAAACTGAGGATTTTTGAAATTTGGCCTATGTTGACCTTTTGGCCTATGTTGACCTTTTGGCCTATGTTGACCTCAAGAATACTTGGTGGTTTAATTCAGTGACCAGATATGCACGTCCTCTTCAAATTTCAAGTCAATTGGATGAAAATTCAGGATTTTAGAAATTTGGCCTATGTTGACCTTTTGGCCTGTGATGACCTTTTGGCCTATGTTTACCTAAAATATAATACGTGGTTGAATTCAGTGACCAGATATGCAAGTCCTTTTCAAATTTCAAGTCAATTGGATGAAAATTGAGTATTTTAGAAATTTGGCCTATGTTGACCTTTTCGCCTGTGTTTCCCTAAAATATAATACGTGGTTGAATTCAGTGACCAGATATGCAAGTCCTCTTCAAATTTCAAGTAAATTGGATGAAAATTGAGGATTTTAGAAATTTGGCCTATGTTGACCTTTTGGCCTATGTTGACCGCAAGTATACCTGGTGGTTGAATTCAGTGACCAGATTTGCAAGTCCTCTTCAAATTTCAAGTCAGATGAAAATTGAGGATTTTAGAAAATTTGGCCCATGTTGACCTTTTCACCAATGTTGACCTCAAAAATACTTGGTGGGTGAATTCAGTCAGCAGATATGCAAATGCTGTTCAATTTTCAAGTCAATCGGGTGAAAATTGAGGATTTTAGAAATTTGGCCTATGTTGACCTTTTGGCCTGTGTTTACCTAAAATATAATACGTGGTTGAATTCAGTGACCAGATATGCAAGTCATCTTCAAATTTCAGGTCAAATGGATGAAAATTGAGGATTTTAGAAATTTGGCCTGTGTTGACCTTTTGGCCTATGTTGACCTTTTGGCCTAAGTTGACCTCAAGAATACTTGGTGGTTGAATTCAGTGACCAGATATGCAAGTCCTCTTCAAATTTCAAGTCAATTGGATGAAAATTGAGGATTTTAGAAATTTGGCCTATTTTGACCTTTTGGCCGATGTTGACCTCAAGAATACTTGGTGGGTGAATTCAGTCAGCAGATATGCAAATGCTGTTCAATTTTCAAGTCAATCGGATGAAAATTGAGGATTTTAGAAATTTGGCCTATGTTGACCTTTTGGCCTGTGTTTACCTAAAATACAATACGTGGTTGAATTCAATGACCAGATATGCAAGTCCTCTTCAAATTTCAAGTCAATTGGATGAAAATTGAGGATTTTAGAAATTTGGCCTATGTTGACCTTTTCGCCTGTGTTTACCGAAAATATAATACGTGGTTGAATTCAGTGACCAGATATGCAAGTCCTCTTCAAATTTCAAGTCAATTGGATGAAAATTTAGGATTTTAGAAATTTGGCCTATGTTGACCTTTTGGCCTGCGTTTACCTAAAATATAATACGTGGTTGAATTCAGTGACCAGATATGCAAGTCATCTTCAAATTTCAGGTCAAATGGATGAAAATTGAGGATTTTAGAAATTTGGCCTATGTTGACCTTTTCGCTTGTTTCCCTAAAATATAATACGTGGTTGAATTCAGTGACCAGATATGCAAGTCCTCTTCAAATTTCAAGTCAATTGGATGAAAATTGAGGATTTTTGAAATTTGGCCTATGTTGACCTTTTGGCCTATGTTGACCTTTTGGCCTATGTTGACCTCAAGAATACTTGGTGGTTTAATTCAGTGACCAGATATGCACGTCCTCTTCAGATTTCAAGTCAATTGGATGAAAATTGAGGATTTTAGAAATTTGGCCTATGTTGACCTTTTGGCCTGTGATGACCTTTTGGCCTATGTTTACCTAAAATATAATACGTGGTTGAATTCAGTGACCAGATATGCAAGTCCTCTTCAAATTTCAAGTCAATTGGATGAAAATTGAGGATTTTAGAAATTTAGCCTTTGTTGACCTTTTGGCCTATGTTGACCTCAAGTATACTTGGTGGTTGAATTCAGTGACCAGATTTGCAAGTCCTCTTCAAATTTCAAGTCAATCAGATGAAAATTGAGGATTTTAGAAATTTGGCCTTTGTTGACCTTTTGGACTATGTTGACCTCAAGTATACTTGGTGGTTGAATTCACTGACCAGATATGCAAGTCCTCTTCAAATTTCAAGTCAATTGGATGAAAATTGAGGATTTTAGAAATTTGGCCTATGTTGATCTTTTGGCCTATGTTGACCGCAAGTATACCTGGTGGTTGAATTCAGTGACCAGATTTGCAAGTCCTCTTCAAATTTCAAGTCAGATGAAAATTGAGGATTTTAGAAATGTGGCCCATGTTGACCTTTTTGCCAATGTTGACCTCAAAAATACTTGGTGGGTGAATTCAGTCAGCAGATATGCAAATGCTGTTCAATTTTCAAGTCAATCGGGTGAAAATTGAGGATTTTAGAAATTTGGCCTATGTTGACCTTTTGGCCTGTGTTTACCTAAAATATAATACGTGGTTGAATTCAGTGACCAGATATGCAAGTCCTCTTCAAATTCGAGGTCAAATGGATGAAAATTGAGGATTTTAGAAATTTGGCCTATGTTGACCTTTTGGCCTGCGTTTACCTAAAATATAATACGTGGTTGAATTCAGTGACCAGATATGCAAGTCATCTTCAAATTTCAGGTCAAATGGATGAAAATTGAGGATTTTAGAAATTTGGCCTATGTTGACCTTTTGGCCTATGTTGACCTTTTGGCCTATGTTGACCTCAAGAATACTTGGTGGTTGAATTCAGTGACCAGATATGCAAGTCCTCTTCAAATTTCAAGTCAATTGGATGAAAATTGAGGATTTTAGAAATTTGGCCTATTTTGACCTTTTGTCCGATGTTGACCTCAAGAATACTTGGTGGTTGAATTCAGTGACCAGATATGCAAGTCCTCTTCAAATTTCAAGTCAATCGGGTGAAAATTCAGGATTTTAGAAATTTGGCCTATGTTGACCTTTTGCCTGTGTTTACCTAAAATATAATACGTGGTTGAATTCAGTGACCAGATATGCAAGTCCTCTTCAAATTTCAGGTCAAATGCATGAAAATTGAGGATTTTAGAAATTTGGCCTATGTTGATGTTTTGGCCAATGTTGACTGCAAGTATACCTGGTGGTTGAATTCAGTGACCAGATTTGCAAGTCCTCTTCAAATTTCAAGTCAGATGAAAATTGAGGATTTTAGAAATGTGGCCCATGTTGACCTTTTAGCCAATGTTGACCTCAAAAATACTTGGTGGGTGAATTCAGTCAGCAGATATGCAAATGCTGTTCATATTTTCAAGTCAATCGGATGAAAATTGAGGATTTTAGAAATTTGGCCTATGTTGACCTTTTGGCCTGGTTTACCTAAAATACAATACGTGGTTGAATTCAATGACCAGATATGCAAGTCATCTTCAAATTTCAGGTCAAATGGATGAAAATTGAGGATTTTAGAAATTTGGCCTATGTTGACCGCAAGTATACCTGGTGGTTGAATTCAGTGACCAGATTTGCAAGTCCTATTCAAATTTCACGTCAATCAGATGAAAATTGAGGATTTTAGAAATGTGGCCCATGTTGACCTTTTCGCCTGTGTTTTCCTAAAATATAATACGTGGTTGAATTCAGTGACCAGATATGCAAGTCCTCTTCAAATTTCAGGTTAAATGGATGAAAATTGAGGATTTTAGAAATTTGGCCTATGTTGACCTTTTGGCCTGCGTTTACCTAAAATATAATACGTGGTTGAATTCAGTGACCAGATATGCAAGTCATCTTCAAATTTCAGGTCAAATGGATGAAAATTGAGGCTTTTAGAAATTTGGCCTATGTTGACCTTTTCGCCTGTTTCCCTAAAATATAATACGTGGTTGAATTCAGTGACCAGATATGCAAGTCCTCTTCAAATTTCAAGTCAATTGGATGAAAACTGAGGATTTTTGAAATTTGGCCTATGTTGACCTTTTGGCCTATGTTGACCTTTTGGCCTATGTTGACCTCAAGAATACTTGGTGGTTTAATTCAGTGACCAGAGTAGTGTAATAATGTTGCTTCTGGGACACCTCCGTTTAACATGGGAAATCCCTATCTAATGTCATTTACCCCCTTGTCTTTTTCAAAAATCATAAACACCTCTATTTCTCCCACCCTCATCTTTATGAACCTTTTGTCTGTAGTACCTATCCTTAATGTTGTTCATTAGACCACTCAAACACTACAAATATTTGTTTTCTCTTATAGACCTATCATCCTTCTTCTACATATCATCTGGCAGATTAATCTTTGACCCACTCAAACATTGACCCATTCACTTCCATATTAATTCTTTCCCTCCCTCATTGCCCCTAAACACCTATATTTCTCTCACCCTGTTCTTTACGAACCTTCTAACCTTTTGACATGTTATCCTTATTCATTAGACCACTTAAACACCTGTGATCCTTCTGACCTCATGGACCTTTTAACCTTTTACTCTTAATATCATCTGGTGAATATAACCCACTCAAACAACGACCCTACAAATATTTGTTTATGCGTGGGAAATAATTTAATTCTCCTACAACTCTCTTCACCATCTAATATATTAACAAAAAATATGTTTGAGTTTGGTTCTTTATTAAGATATTTTAACTGAGCTAAGATAAAATGGTAAACCTCCCTCAATGTTCTTGTTTGAGCGCCTCCAGTGCCACATACCATTTTTTTGGTAAGCTCCGCCCACTTTTTGGTAAACCACGCCCATTTTTTACTAAGCCCCGCCCACTTTTTGTTAAGCCACGCCCACTTTTTACTAAGCCCCGCCCACTTTTGCTAAGCTCCTCCCACTTTTGCTAAGTCCCACCCACTTTATAAACTCTTCAGCATTGTATCATTTCCAGGTAATACATTACATCATTTTCAGGGAATTTCCATCACATCATTTCCAGTTAAGACACGCCCAGGGAATTTCCACAGGAAGACACACCCAGTCCTTATAAAAGGCACCGACCACACAGGCTTTTTCAAACACGCTTTCTGCTTCACTTGAGAATGGACTACTATGCCGAAATGGAATGGGATAACTTTGCTATTCCATGGAGTCCTACTACCTGTGTAGAACTCAACCTTCAGATTGATGAACTGGACTCGAACCTCTTATCAATGGAGGTAAGTTTGTTTATTTATTTATTTATTTATTTAATTTTTTTTTTTTTTTTTTTTTTTTTTTTTTAAGATGAGACTCGTGTAAGAGTTAACAAAGTTTATTTTAATATTCATAGAGCTTGATTTATACAAATAAAAAATATTGTATTAAATTAATACATTGTTATTTTCTTTCACAGGAAATTGTATCTGAGATACGAAATGAAAATTCTGCTTTTAACACAACTTGGGATGAAGTTATTTTTTTGTTTGAAGACATTTTGAACAACCAAGACCCCCAGAACGAGTTCTACCTTGATGACCCAGCCAAAGAGTTATACCTTGGAGATCCACAAAATCCTGAAAAAGAGTTTTACCATGATGATACTTGTTGTGAGTTATCAAAACAAAACCCACTGAACAAGTTCTACCTTGATGAGCCAGAATACAAGTCATACATTGGAGACCCACAAATTTCTGAAAATTGGGAAAGGAGAGTTCTCCCTGATGGTCCGCAGTTATACTATGTGAGACACATCATAGAAACCCTAAAAAATTGGGCAAGGAGAGTTCTCCCTGATGGTCCGCAGTTATACTATGTGAGACACATCATAGAAACCCTAAAAAATTGGGCAAGGAGAGTTCTCCCTGATGGTCCGCAGTTATACTATGTGAGACACATCATAGAAACCCTAAAAAATTGGGCAAGGAGAGTTCTCCCTGATGGTCCGCAGTTATACTATGTGAGACACATCATAGAAACCCTAAAAAATTGGGCAAGGAGAGTTCTCCCTGATGGTCCGCAGTTATACTATGTGAGACACATCATAGAAACCCTAAAAAATTGGGCAAGGAGAGTTCTCCCTGATGGTCCGCAGTTATACTATGTGAGACACATCATAGAAACCCTAAAAAATTGGGAAAGGGAAGTTTTCCCTGATGGTCCGCAGTTATACTATGTGAGACTTATCACGGAAACCCCCAATATTTCTGAAAATTGTGGTTTTACCTTGGGGACTTGGAAAGATGGTTATATTTTTGGAGACTCGGAATGGGGGTTTTGTTTTGATGACTCGGAATGTGATACCTATCTTGGAGGCTCAACAGGAATGTGGTTATACCTTGGGAACTTGGAAAGTTGGTTTTATTTTGGAGACTCTACCTGTGGGGTTCCTCTTGGAGACTCTTTGGATTCTAAAGCAATGAACAATGTTCTTTATTTAATGACGCTTGATTTAAGCAATATCAAGAAAGTTCGAGGAAGAAAATGCTGGAAAATTCTTTCTTCCCATTTCTACTTCTTCAAACTTAAAAGCCTTGAAAGACAGAATTGGAGGAAGAGGAAAAAAAAAAAGAAATACGTATTTAAAAAAGAAGAAAAGAAAGATTATGTTAGGGTTTGGGTGGGATTTTGAATGTGAGGGTTAGGGATGGGGTTGGGTTAGGGTTGGGATTTTGAATGTGAGGGTTAGGGTTGGGGTTGGGTTAGGGATGGGGTTGGGTTAGGGATGGGGTTGGGTTAGGGATGGGTTGGGTTAGGGTTGGGATTTTGAATGTGAGGGTTAGGGTTGGGGTTGGGTTAGGGATGGGATTGGGTTAGGGTTGGGATTTTGAATGTGAGGGTTAGGGATGGGTTGGGTTAGGGATGGGGTTGGGTTAGGGATGGGGTTGGGTTAGGGTTGGGGTTGGGTTAGGGATGGGGTTGGGTTAGGGATGGGGTTGGGTTAGGGATGGGGTTGGGTTAGGGATGGGGTTGGGTTAGGGATGGGGTTGGGTTAGGGATGGGTTGGGTTAGGGATGGGTTTGGGTTAGGGATGGGGTTGGGTTAGGGCTTGGGTTGGGTTAGGGTTTGTATATTATTATGACTCACTCGCACATACACACACACACAAAAGTTAAGCCCCAACTAAAAAGTTGTGGGATTCTGTGTTTGGGGTTCACAGATTTAAAAACGTATCCCCATTATACACACACAAAAGTTAAGCCCCAACTAAAAAGTTGTGGGATTCTGTGTTTGGGGTTCACAGATTTAAAAACGTATCCCCATTATACACACACAAAAGTTAAGCCCCAACTAAAAAGTTGTGGGATTCTGTGTTTGGGGTTCACAGATTAAAAACGTATCCCCATTATACACACACAAAAGTTAAGCCCCAACTAAAAAGTTGTGGGATTCTGTGTTTGGGGTTCACAGATTTAAAAACGTATCCCCATTATACACACACAAAAGTTAAGCCCCAACTAAAAAGTTGTGGGATTCTGTGTTTGGGGTTCACAGATTTAAAAACGTATCCCCATTATACACACACAAAAGTTAAGCCCCAACTAAAAAGTTGTGGGATTCTGTGTTTGGGGTTCACAGATTTAAAAACGTATCCCCATTATACACACACAAAAGTTAAGCCCCAACTAAAAAGTTGTGGGATTCTGTGTTTGGGGTTCACAGATTTAAAAACGTATCCCCATTACATTTTATTTATTTATTTATTATTTTCAAGGGTATTATCTGCTTACTTGTGTTTTTTGTAATTCTTGTGAGTAAAATGAACCCAAGATTTCTTCTCCATTTAAATCATATAATTTGTAGGTCCAAGGGACTGTATCCATTACATCAATGATTTTAAATAATTCACGAGTCCATTTTTGTGTATAACCTTTCTCAAAATGACTTTTCCATTTGTATATTCTTACAATATCACCAACTTTAAACTTGGGCTTTCTCAAATTAATCTCCTTTTCATATTCTAATTTTGTAAATGTTTCTGATGGTTTTGATTGTGTTGATGAATGAACTGTATTATTGTAATTATCTACAATATCCTGAATTAAATACACCCATTTTTGAGAACCGAGTTGTGTGAATTTTTTATATAATTTCTCTTTTAAAGTACGATTAAAACGCTCAATAACAACTGCCTTTCCTTCATTAAAGGTGCTGTATAATTTAATACCCTTCCCCTTAAGAAATTTCATGAATATTTTGTTATAGAACTCTGTTCCCTCATCAGTCCATAACTTCTTTGGTTTCCTTTTATCCCGATCAAATATTAGCTTAAAGGCTAACATTAAAGTATCACCCCTTTTATTTTTTAAAGGGACAACCCAGGCAAATCTACTCCTCAAATCAATAACGGTTAAAGCATACCTGTATCCCCTGTCATTATTCAATTCAATTAAATCAGCGGACCATATGTGGTCAGTGTATTTAGAATAAACCTTCCTTCTTTTAAACTTTGTGATTATAGGTTTGTGTAATTCTTCAGCCAAAAGCTCCTCAGTCTTGATGGCATCATTAGAGCCTAATAGTTTTTTGAGGAATAACCAAGACCAAGTTTCAATTTAGCATTTATCAAATTTCTCACAATAAACCTATCAACTTTCTCTCTCAACGTTGGATTTTGTATCAAAGACAAATTATACAACATTTCGCTGTCGGCTTTATGTTTTTCAGTCAACGTAGTGGTTTTCCCATAAGCAATATCATGCTTCATACACACTTCGTCAACCCTATTTGTAGGTTTAGACCAAGGTTTAGGATTGTCAGCCTCATCTAATCTTTTATCCAAGTTTGTTCCTGGACCACAGAAAGAATACCCTGGAAGGTGTAATTCCCCTGGAATTCCAGTTGTTGTAAATTTACTTCCTGACAGAAACTTTTGTATGTCTCCTCCTCTTTTAGGAGAGATGAATTGGCACTTTTTAGAGCCACATACTTGACATATTCCTTTTTGATAAACTCTATTATTTTTAGCTTTAACATAAGAGATATTTTTAGATTTAGTTTTCTTTTTACATTTGAGACAATAACTCATATTTATTTATCAGAAAAATTCCGACAGAGTATCAAAACCTTTTTGGTTTTCAACATATACATTTCAATCTTTATTTTTAAAACATAAAGAATCCTAAGGAATGCCTTCACTCTCTCCTCCATTTATTTACAAATAAAAACTAACTAAAGTCAATGACACCAACATCATCAATCACATAATCTTTTCCTTCTTCTTCTTCTTCTTCTTCACCACTTTCTCGTTTAAATCTCCTCCCTGAAATTGAAGACATTGACGTTCTTATTTTTGAAACCATTATCTTCATAAGAGTTGTTAATTCTTTAATTTCCTCTTCGGTGCGTTGAGATTGATTTATTTGCTTTAATACACTCAATCTTTTATGAATCTCAGTGATTTCCATCTTTTTATATTTTTCCTCCCTCTCTCTTTGCTCCCTCTCCTCCTCCTCCATTTTCTCCCTCTCCTCCTTCTCCTTTTTCTCCCTTTTCTCCCTTTCCTCCTTCTCCCTTTTCTCCCTTTCCTCCTTCTCCTTTTTCTCCCTCTCCTCCTTCTCCTCCTTTTTCTCCCTCTCCTCCTTCTCCTCCCTCTCCCTTTCCTCCTTCTCCTTTTTCTCTCTTTCCTCCTTCTCTTCTTCAACTCCTTCCTCATCCCTTGCTACCCTTGAGTTTGAACCCCAAAGAATATTATACATATACTCATCTGGGTTTTGAGATATTCTTGTATCTATAATTATTTTTCTCATAATAGGATACCAATAAGATTTGTTGACGATTTCTAAAAGAGTTTTATATTTCATAACTTTGAGAAGTTCATTTTTATTTAATATTTTAAACAAGTCTCTATTTGTGGGTTTAACAATATCAGTATAAGGCCAGTTTTTTATGACAAAATTCCCATGTATATGCTCCAAATCATAAGGTATGTAATACCGAGCACCCTTTTCTTGTAGGTATCCTTGAATACAAAAATTATAATTCTCTTGTAGTCTTCTTCCTGCCATTTATGTATCAGAAATATATGTGAGATTAATATTATGACAGGTAATACCACCCCATCTTCCCACTACCAAATCGGTTTGTATTCCTCGGCTTTCTATCCTTATCTCATTACCTTCCTTCTTTGTCATGCGAACCATCGCTATACTATCATATATTTTTATTTTCTTAAAATCACGTATTTGTTGTTTACTAATTGTACTTCCACATAAATCCTTATCTTCACCAAGTGGATAATATTCTTCTTTACGAGACTGATTTAAATCATGTAGGTCTTCTATGTTTATTGAAAAAGACCAATTATACCCTAAATCAGGCATATCATACCCCCATTTATTAATTCGCATATTAACTAAATGTCCTTCTTTATAAAATTTAATTGTAAGCAGGTAGTTAAATTCAATGAGGAAAGGTGTATGGTCAGTATAACCAGGTGTTGTGGTTGTAAATTTTACTTGTTTCACAAAACGTGCTGTTTTCTTTAAAGATATATATTGTGATAAATCACTGAATCTAATCAAGTCATTCGCATCTGTAGGGTTTGGATAATTGATTAATTTATAAGTATTCTTCATATTAATATTTTTACTTACACTATATTTTTGTCGTTCAGCCTGTGCCTTTGTATAATAATTTGATAAATCAATATCCTGAGAGGATTTTCCAAAGATAGAACCATCTTTTCCAACATAGGTCATTTATATTAGATAAAAAATGATATAAAAATTTTCATTATTGTTGAGTTGAAATAATACATATAAACATAATTGGCCACAACATTTAGAATTAATTTCTTGAACTTGGAATGTTTGATAAACACCATTCTGTAAG
This sequence comes from Myxine glutinosa, assembly GCF_964187855.1. NCBI lineage: Eukaryota > Metazoa > Chordata > Myxini > Myxiniformes > Myxinidae > Myxine > Myxine glutinosa. Next base: position 40,284,484 of record NC_136261.1, read on the forward strand.
AATTGTATTACTTCAACAGGTGGTGGCATACCATAACTATCAAAATAATATTTATCCTGACTATTATGAATACAAACCCAATGAGAACCATTCTGTGTGTCTAAATTCATAATAATATTCTTTGTATTCTTATTTATATGTGTTAATTCATCTCTCATACAAATAACCACATTATCAATTTTTAGTGTTTTACAATACTTAGCTAGTTCTATATTTGACGTTGTATTCTTTCCAAATTGTTTAAACCATTTATCCATTTATTTATGAGAAAGATACAATCCATTACCCCGTTTAGTTAGTTTAACACCCGCTTGAGCGATAGAGGAAAGCATATCTCCAACCAACAATCTAGCTTTATCAGGTAGACTTTCAAGTTTTTGAGCAAAATCTACAATTACACCACTTCCACTAATTTGTTTCTCCAACTCCTTGTTATGTCTTTCCAATTCTTTTTGAGCTTTTAGTTGTGCCTTCCTTTCGTTAGCAGTTTTTACCGCTGCTGAAATACCACCAGTCAATGCTCCCGCCGCACTTAAACCAGCAAATAAAGGAATTAGAAACGGGAGAAATCCTCCTCTTGACTCGTCTATTGAATATTTCTTTAACATAGGTTTCGTCATTTTAATTTTAAGTGATCCAACATCATTTAGTGTTTTTACTTGTGTGTGTGTGAGTAAAACATCAATTCTTACAGCTCCTTTTCTTTGAATTGTATTAACATTAATAATACAAGGCTTTTGATTTTGAATACAAGATGTTAATTTATTAAGATTGATTTGATTAACATATACCCCAACCATTTATTTATGAGAAAAAACCTATGTGATATTAATCATAACACCATTATCTGTATTAATCTGTAATTCTGTTTCCTCCAAAAGCAAACAATATGCATTAACCTCTTCACTCTCCCCTCTTTCAATGTATAGAGAAGTATCCACTCGATTAGACTTTATAGTTTCCTTTTGAGAACTCAGGTCAATTGCGTAGATTGTATAAAGTTTTTGAAACGCAACCATATCCAAAATAGGATCATTATTACCATTACTTTCACACACCTTTTGGTAGGACTTGTAGGCTTCCGCATAATCATTTTTTTCCCAATCAATTTCCAATCTATCTCGCGGATAAAATGTGCCATCAAGAGAAACCCGAAGTTGTTTCACCTTTGCATTATCACTCAGGGCATTATTCTTATTAGTACCGTCCTCTCCATCTGGTTTTTTAAAAATGAGCCAGAGGTATCGTGGCTTTCCTTGAAGAACACCTAAATTCCAAGTGTAGGTAGTGTGTTCCAGTTTAACGTGTTGACATCTTCTTTTAAGGTATGATACATTTAGCGGTTTCTTTGAGTTAAGTCTTCTATTTAACATCTCTTCCGTTTTAAGATTAGGAGTATATTCACTGATATACCAACACAAATCATTAATAACAAATTTATTATTTTCTCCAAAAGCATTTTCATCCCCAAAAAGCAATCTATTTACATTATCATTCCTTTGTAGTTGAAATCTAATTTTAAGCCCATACAAAACTTTATCATAATCACAAAATCCAAATATACCTTTCAGAGGTACTGCTACGGTAAAACTATTCTCAGCTTTTGCGTCATCATTATACATTGACTTCCTTTGACTATAACCAGGGTCTGCGTTTGTACCCGTTGACATATCAGGAATAAAACCCTCAACAGCTCCCTTACCCATTCTATCACTAAACGAATATAGTGTAAATTTCATCATTTCAGATGTAGCAGAGACATAATCAACCGCTTCAACCTCTTGTGTTCCAATATACAGGCGGACACTGTCAAACATTTTCCAGAAGAAATCATTTACGAGTGTAGCATTAGTATTATTCGCAGCCTTAGTGAATTTAAATTTACACAGCAAGAAACTATCAGCTATATTCAAGTAAGTTTGTTGATTATTTATTTCAAAACTTTTTGTTCCGTTTGAATTCCAGTCTGTTCCTGTTATAGCATTTACCTTAAAATAGTCTTCCTTTTTAGTGGAGTTTGAAATGATAATCGTATCATCCAAATCATAGATACTATCAATCGCTTCCATACTTGTATTTATATAGCATTAAAATTGTTGAAACCCTGACCCAAGTATTTTAATGATTTTTTGTCGTTCTTGTGAAGATAGTTGAGTTTTACCTTTTTTTATTTCTTTGATTGCTTGTAATTTATGAGACTCCTTTTGAGCATCTTTTATACTCTTTATAGCACCCGCAACGGAGCCCATGGCAGAAGCAGTTGAACCAATTAGGTCTTTATGTTTAAGGATGGTTGAACCAATACCCATTAGAGTATCAATTATCACATCTCCTTTATTTCGAAATTGATGACCTACACCTCGTTGTCTCTTAGGTTTATAGTATCCTCTACCCACATACCTTGTATAGTCTGGTGAAAGGAACATGCCCTCCCCTGTAATTATTTTATATTTTCCCAACTCGTGTTTTCTCACAATAACCATTATTTATTTATTGAAAAACTTCACGTAGGTGAATTCTGATGGATATAATTTCATCATTAAAGGATATTGTTGCGAATATGGAATTTGGCCTCCATATCCGCTTGTAAATATTCCCCTATTTTCTCCAATACTCCCCAACTTTCCCCAATCCCCCATTCCCTAGTCCCATTGCATGTAAATAACAATCAGTAGAGCCGACCTTCCCCTTATTCCCCCATTAAATGTCGTGCCCAGGTCCACCGCACCACACGTAGACAACTTTCGGACATCTTCCTAGTTATTCTTAATCTATGTCAGTTAAGGCCTCGTTTCCATTAATTATGACTCTTCGTTGCACCAGAATGTGATTATATGGCACCAGTAGTGAGTTTAGGACCTTCCCATACCTCCTCCCATCTTCTTCCCCAAACAACAACAACAACAACAACTACAGCTACAACAACAATAACAACAACTACAACAACAACTACAACAACAATTACAACAACAACAGAAGAGATGGCGGCGGAGCGGGGGAGGATGCGTCCTCACACCGGCTCGATTAGCTCCAGACCATGCGCTCCACGGGGTTACCCCGAAGGGGCTGGCTGTCAGCTCCTCGTCAGGGGCGGAGCCAGTAACCCCCCCCGCACGCACCCAATGAGAAGCAACGTGCCGATTCCACGAGGCGGAGCTAACGAGCCGAGGGCGTGTCACTCCCCGCCGGATATACGCAGCCGCTTGCCGGACGTGAGGAGAGATGCGCCCCCAGCTTGAGACGACAAGACGCCACCTCGAGCGCTGAGAGACCTCCTGCATCTTTTGGGCCGCGCCATCCTGTCCCTGAGCACAAGGTGCACCTTGTGCTGGCCATCGAATACCCGCTTTCCTTGTCATCAATCCCCGTGTGAGTCAGTTTTTGTCCTGTTTCTCTGTGGTCTGTCGGGAATAATATAAGGTTGTGTCTAAGTGCCTGTCTTCCTATGATGTACCTCTCGTCCCTGTAATCTAACCTTCCGCCTTAATATAACCTCCTCCGGAGGTCTTGAGAACTGAACCCCTGGTGTCGTATTGTGTCATTATAACCCAGCCGGGTGTCTTCTCTTTCCTATTGAGCCAGCGTAGCGCGGCTTCGTCGACGTTCGAGTACAATCGGGTAATTTGTGCGGACACGGCGGCCATTCCGCTCGGCCCACCTTAACATCAAAGTCGTGTCTGTAACAATTGGTGTCGAGGAGTGGAATTCGAACCCGGGACTAAATTAGTTAGGCCCAAATTTTGGGAGGGAAAATCGATTCGGAGCGCGTTTCCCGCGCGAAATTATAACGGCGAAATTTCAATTTGTTTTACGAAAATAAAAAAATACAAACCGAATTTTGAAAGTCGCGCTATGGCGGATCAAGACAGCTGGGGTCCGGTAGGGGAGAGTGAAGCAGGGTCGATCCAGGACCAAAATGAGGGACAGGAGGAGAGCGAAGCAGTGAGGGCGGCAGGTTCGCAAAATAGCGCCGTCACGCACGAAGAAGCGGGCGCGCAAAATGGCGCCTCGCTGATCACCGCGCCAGCGACCGTGGCAGCGCCCCCGATGGATTTGAACTTGTTTTTTATACAAATGACGGCCCTTATGGCCCAGTATAATGAAGAAAGGAAAAACAGTATGGAGCAAATGAGGGCTCAGAGTGAGCGATTGGAGGGCCAATTGGGGGTAATGGGAAACCAAATGGGGGTAATGGGAAACGAAATGGGGGTAATGAGGGACGAAGCGAGGGGTACCAGTGAGGGATTAGACAATAATTTTAAGGGATTAGACAATAATTTTAAGGGATTAGACAATAATTTTAAGGGATTAGACATGAAATTTGGGAAATTAGACGATAGATTAGGGGAAATACAGGAGGGGTTAACGGGGGTAGAAAACAGAATGGCCGCTCAAGAGAATCAAATGGAAGGGATGCAAAAAGGGTTAGAGGGGTTAGAAAACACCATGGAAGGCAAATTGAGGGACATGAGGGACCAAGCGGAAAGGGAAGTTAACCAAATGGGGCAGCAGATAGAGGGGGTCAGAATGGGGGTAGAAACCAAACTGGATGCTCACAGGGAGGAAATGGAGCAGATGAGGGTGGCATCTGGGCAGGAGATGCAAGTGATGGGAGAAGAGATCAGAAGAGGAGTGAGTGAGGAGGTCGGAGGAGTGCGCGAGGAGGTGAGGCACTGTGAGGAGCACATGGAAAAGGAGGTGAGAAAGGCGACTGTAAAGTTACAAGGGGGCATAGAGGACCTGACGCAAGAGGTGGAGCAGCTGACGGTGGGACAGACGGAGTTAGTGGAGCAGGTTCAAAGGAACACTGCGGTATTAGGAGGTTTAAAGGCGACACAGAAAGAACTAAAAGATGACTTGGTAGCGACGAAGAGGGAATGCCAGATGGTACGTGAGGGACTGACAACGAGGTTGGACGAGGTGATAGAGGTAATGGAGACGAAGGACCGGCAGGTGAGGACGCACCTGGAAACGGTCAAGGTAGCCTTAGAGGATGAGCTTGAGGAGACGTACCGGGACATAAAAGAGGTGAAGCAGAAACTAGAAGAAGTGGAAGAAGGGATGAGCGAAATTAAGAAGCGACGGAGAGGGGATAACAAAGAGATAAAAGAGGAAGTAAAAGAATTGGTCCAAAGTCTGTGTTTGGATCGTGATGATGTGCTCATTAACCGGATGAGGGATTCGCAGGTGATGGAGGAGAAGCGAAGAGGAAGAGGACCCGGTGTAAGTGGTGACCAATATGGTCGTGCGTATGATGCGCCAGGGGATTTAAGAAGCTTGGGGGTCGAGATAGACCCGGGTGTTCGTGAGAGGCCGTTGGTGAAGTGTGCGACAGGTCTGGTGTGCGAAAAAGGAGGTGTGCGAGAAAGTCCGACTCTGGGGTGTGTGAGGAACAAGTGCGTGCCAAGGAGTGAGGGTGCTGGCGAGAGTGAGTCGGTCGTAGCGCGTGTGCGAGGGGGGCACATGGAAGCGCGGTGTGGTGAGTGTTACAGAGGGTGTAACGGGAGAGTGTGCGCGAGAAAGGTGTGTGACGGACAGGTGCATGGGGAAAGAGTGCGCTGTCAAAGGCAAGGAAGAATGCACACCTGTGGTGAGTGTTACAGAGGGTGTAACGGGAGAGTGTGCGCGAGAAAGGTGTGTAACGGACAGGTGCATGGGGAAAGAGTGCGCTGTCAAGAGTAAGGGTGAGTGCGCTGTCAGGAATGGAGGTGAAAGTAGTGAGAGTGACCAGGAGAGTGAGCTAGTTGTGACAGGTGAGCGAGGATGTACACCTGGGATGGAAGGATGCACACCTGGAATGGTAGAGCGTGAGTGGGAATGCACGCTGGAGTTGGTGGTGAGGCACGTGGTTGGGTGTGCGAATGAGAGCACACCTGTGATTGTCACAGAGGAGGTGACCGAGGAGGGGGCGCGAAGAGGTGTATTGGTGAGGTGTGCGAGCAACGAATGTGTGCCAAAGTGTTCGGTGGTCAGGTGTGTGACCAAGGCTGTGAGTGGAATGGGTGTGCCTGGGTGTGTAAGGAAAGGTACGAGGAGCATGAGCACGGCTGGATGTGTGAGCAAGGAACGGGCTTCGGGGTGTAAGCATGCAGGTGAAGCATCGACATTAAACGGGTTAGAGGTTAGAGCGACTTTTAGCCGAAGCAGGCCCTCGGTGCGTGCCGGGCCTCGCTTTGAACGGCCGCGTCCAGGCTCCACTAGGCGGAGCTGGCAGCCCGATAGAAAGGGTCGTCATGGCGACCACTTTTTGGTGAGACGTGCCGGCAGGTCGAGAGCGGGGCATTGGATGGCTCCGTGCCGAGGTGGTGCGTGGGATCTCGGCACGGGTAAGCCCCCGTCCCTGCACCGAAGGCAGGATGCAGCCAGCCGCTGGCACAAAACAACCAGCATCCATTGCTTGGCTTTACGAAGCCGGGCTTTGGACAGGAATTGGCGCACCGAGAGGTATTAGTGAGTCGACTGGGTGATGAGGTTAGTGTTTTGGACCCAAAATTGGAGAAAAACAAAATTTGATGATTGGCAAGGGATTGGCAGTAGTGATTGGCAGATGATGGGTAGTGATTGGCAAATTTTTAATTTGTTGAAATTTGATGTGCAAAATTGGTAGTGAGAGACCCCCGATGTGGTGGGATGGCATCCCTGCCACCCTTCCCATGTGGGGGGCAAAGGAGCAATAGCTTATGGGGTGTATGGCAGTGAAAACTAGCCCAGGTGGGTTAGGATATTGTGTGTAGGGATCTAGCGAAGATTGACATTAGGTAACGTTAAGTTTAGTTAGTGACTGATACCTGTAGTGGGGACGCAGGTAGATTAGTATGGATGATAATGACGTGGGAGCGCAATAGTTTAAAGGGACGACTGGGAAGCGCAAGTTTCAGAAGGGAGTAGTTAGCTGAGATGATGCCGTGTGTGTGAGAATTGAACAGGTGTGATTGCACAGGTGTGCAACTGGACAGGTGTGTGGAGCAGTGTATGAGTAGTGAGTGTGTGGATCAGCGCGAATGCGCTTGGGGAGAGAAGGGTGCAGGTGGCACCAGGTGTGAGAGCACAGGTGTGCAGGTACAGGTGTGTTGAGAGAGTTGGAGTAAGTGGTACGGAGTGGTGCGAAGGTGTGGATGGGGGAAGAGTGGACCCCTTTCACGAGTACCCGGGGTGGGTAGTGTAAGTGTTAGGTAGAGGGTGCAGGTAAATTGTGGTTGGATATTGGCATTTGTGGTGCGGTTGCAGAATGGTGTTGTGAATGGGTGCATTAGTGTTGTGGAAATGGCTGGGCGTGTAGCCTGTTAGTGTGTGTAGTTGGTTGGGCACTCCACCACTGTGAGGATGTCGGCCAGGTGAGGCCGCAGGTGGGCTCTGGGAGCCGGTAGTTGTGAGTGGGTGCCTGAGGATCCCGGGTGTGGATCGGGCAGCCCAGTGCCAGAGAGGGCACGGAGTGGGGAGAGAGCCAGAGGGCCTTCCCCTGGTAGTTAGGTTAGGGTAAGGAGCAGGTAAGCTCGGAGGCAACTGCAGTGGTGGAGGTGTGCAGGTGGGTAGACCCACTGGGAGAGGTACACGTCGCAGCCCAGAAATTGTACGAGGGCACCGGGAGATGAATCGGGGGAGTGAGACCCCAAATTGAAAAGCACCACAGTTTGGCCAATGGGAATTGGTTTTTAGAACCCATAGTGTAAGAGGGCCAATGGTTTGGCCGGAGAAAGACCCCGGGTAGTGTAAAGTTGTTAAAGTCATTTAGGAGATAGTTAGGATTGATGAACCTGTCGCACCATACGCAGCCACTTGCCTGTGGTGATGATGATGACTCCACACCTGTGTTTTCTTTGTTTTGTGCAGGAAATGAAATTGCTGTGGATTTGTGAGACGCATCACGACGTGGATGAGACATTGGGGTGATTCCATCTCTCCCTCCCTAGGAGGGACTGATGATGAATTGGTAATGGCAAATTTTGATGTTGAGTTGAAAATGGCAAATTTTGATGAGAGTTGAAAATGGCAAATTTGATTGGTTAGGAGGGAGAGAAGACGAATTTGGTTTATGGGAGGAATGGGGAAGACAGTAGGGATGTTTGTCGATTTGTAAAGTAGATGTTTATGGGTAGTGTTGTGTTTTGTGGATACAGTAAGGGGTAAGGGAGGGGCCATGTAGGTTACCTGGTGGGGGGGGGCGTACGATAGGAACGTACCTGTCTCACCTGGTTCCCATGTGCCCCCAGTGTGCATCACCTTACATTGCGTGCACTTTTGCGCCCTTACCACCTTACTCACTTGTCTGCTTCTTTTGTCTCCCACCTCCGAGGATCTGGCTTTGGGGTAGAGAGAGAGGAGAGAGAGGTGCTGGCTGCGCAGTTGTGGGCCTGCACTTTCGCTGTTTGCTGCCGGGATCGATACACCATATGGACCGCAATGTTTGTGGCCACCCACAATGGACCGCAGTTCGTTTGCGGCCAAGCACCACCCGGGGATGGACCTATGGGTCAACGTGGCACCTATGCCATAAAGGTGAACCACTGTTAATTAACACCACTGAAGGCCACACGAAGAGCAAGAGACACCTGCAGGGTTAGGGGTTGTCGCATTTATTTTTAATCATTGAACAATGGTGACTGCACCGATTGGTGGTGGGGTGGTGCTTTTGATGCTGGGAAAGGGTGCTCTGCACGTTATTAAAGGCCGTCGGCCACAGAGCACTCGTGGGTTGGTGTATCGATGCTGGCAAGCGCGCTCTCTCTATGCATAACATCTGCATGTGTCCCTCCAAAAACAGGTCCTGGATCGTAGTGTAAATAGCAGGGTAGTCGTGTAAATAATGCTCCCTACCAGCTGTATGTGTAGTTTGAGAATTCTTTCCGGATTCGGTTATCCTGTGGGTGTGTTTCTGTGAGGAGAAGGGTGCAACGTCGCAGGGGGACATATTTACTCATTTGTGAATATCTGTAAAACTGTCGCACTCAGGGTAGAGTTAATAGTAGAGGGAACTACATTGCGTGCCACACTAAAGTAGGTAAAAATTTATCGGGTCGGGACGCCCCGAGGGTAGAGAAGGGTGCAATGTTGCGAATATGGAATTTGGCCTCCATATCCGCTTGTAAATATTCCCCTATTTTCTCCAATACTCCCCAACTTTCCCCAATCCCCCATTCCCTAGTCCCATTGCATGTAAATAACAATCAGTAGAGCCGACCTTCCCCTTATTCCCCCATTAAATGTCGTGCCCAGGTCCACCGCACCACACGTAGACAACTTTCGGACATCTTCCTAGTTATTCTTAATCTATGTCAGTTAAGGCCTCGTTTCCATTAATTATGACTCTTCGTTGCACCAGAATGTGATTATATGGCACCAGTAGTGAGTTTAGGACCTTCCCATACCTCCTCCCATCTTCTTCCCCAAACAACAACAACAACAACAACTACAGCTACAACAACAATAACAACAACTACAACAACAACTACAACAACAATTACAACAACAACAGAAGAGATGGCGGCGGAGCGGGGGAGGATGCGTCCTCACACCGGCTCGATTAGCTCCAGACCATGCGCTCCACGGGGTTACCCCGAAGGGGCTGGCTGTCAGCTCCTCGTCAGGGGCGGAGCCAGTAACCCCCCCCGCACGCACCCAATGAGAAGCAACGTGCCGATTCCACGAGGCGGAGCTAACGAGCCGAGGGCGTGTCACTCCCCGCCGGATATACGCAGCCGCTTGCCGGACGTGAGGAGAGATGCGCCCCCAGCTTGAGACGACAAGACGCCACCTCGAGCGCTGAGAGACCTCCTGCATCTTTTGGGCCGCGCCATCCTGTCCCTGAGCACAAGGTGCACCTTGTGCTGGCCATCGAATACCCGCTTTCCTTGTCATCAATCCCCGTGTGAGTCAGTTTTTGTCCTGTTTCTCTGTGGTCTGTCGGGAATAATATAAGGTTGTGTCTAAGTGCCTGTCTTCCTATGATGTACCTCTCGTCCCTGTAATCTAACCTTCCGCCTTAATATAACCTCCTCCGGAGGTCTTGAGAACTGAACCCCTGGTGTCGTATTGTGTCATTATAACCCAGCCGGGTGTCTTCTCTTTCCTATTGAGCCAGCGTAGCGCGGCTTCGTCGACGTTCGAGTACAATCGGGTAATTTGTGCGGACACGGCGGCCATTCCGCTCGGCCCACCTTAACATCAAAGTCGTGTCTGTAACAATATCATACGATTATCTTGGTCGGTTATCCTAAAATTTACTCTGTATATGGTTTTTCCTGACACAGGTAAATAGACAAGATTTTTTGGTTCCATATTAAATTTATAACCAATCGGGGTTGAGTATGCACTGAATGAAAATATTGTATTTGTTCTTATTCCATCGTTATAAGCACCATCAATCAAATCACAATGAATTAATACTGAATTTATACCGGAGGATATTTGGATAACATTATCACTGTAAAACGTCCCGTTATTTTCAATCTTTTTTGAAGAGAAACCCAATAGCTCTCTAAACGAATTTTCAATCGTGAAATCAACTTTATAATTATTTTTAAGTTTAATAGTTGATTTTGAAGTGTGTTTTTGAATATCTATTACAATATTTTTTGGTTCATCACCTTTTTCTTTCATAAGGCGAGAGACTTCTGAAGATATTTGAGAAATCTCGTAAGCTCCAGGTGAAACGGTTATAGTTTTATATCCACTTCCTGGATTATAACTAAACTTGTTGTTTTTCTCTGTGATATTAAAAAGGGTATTGTAAGTTTCCATTGACAACAAAGATGCCTCATATGAGGTAAGGGGGTCAAGTTGTAGTGGGTAAGGGAATGAAGCTGTGTAATCGCTCGTTGTGAAATTAAAACTAAGAATTGTGCTTCTCATCTTATTTAATATCTAATAAAATATCTTTGTATTGACATTTATTAATTATTTTCATGTTCATCAACTGATCTAAAATGGCTGAGGATTCATTAAAACAATTGTTGTTTCCAGCCTTCTTACTACCTAACAACAATAATAGCCTATTAACTAATTGTGATGGGTCATTTGGAAGAAAACTAACACCCGAACCAAGCTTACTTAAAGCATCAATAATATGTTTCTCCTTCTCATTCTTCTTACTTTTACCAGCAACAGAAACTCCATAATCAAGTGCATTTAGCAACTCAATATATACCCTATCTTCCTCTCTTTCCATATCAAGTGGTTCCTCAAAATATTTTGAACCGCTGAATCCGGGGTTTGTTAGAAGAAACATTAATCTTGGAGTTAATTTAACATTTGGTTGAGTAGAACTCAAGAACATCAATTCATCATTAAATATCAATACCTTTTCTTCCACAAGATGAAACACTGCTGGTTCTTCTGTTGGAATGAGACCTGCTCTGGTTTTTGAACCCGCCGAATATTCATTGTTTTGAAGAGCTTCCACAACATAATTAGGGGGTTGATTTACCTCCTCAAGTTTCCGAAATAATCCCTCGTCATCATATTCTAATTCACCAAGTTCTTGTTTTGTTATCTGACTAAAATCTTTGAGCATTTGAAGTTTTTTCGGAGTAAATTCTACCGTGGGAACTGTAGGGTGTTGAGTTTTCAAAAGTGGTTTAAAGAATTTCTCTTGTTTTCTTTCAAAGGCTTCTTCACCAGTTAGTTTCTGTCTCCGTTTCTTCTTTATCTCTTCCTGTTGTTTAACAACTTTTGAAACTAATTGTTGATGTTCCTTAAACTTTCTTTCTCTTTCTTCAGTATTCATTTTCTGTCTTTATTTATTGAAAAATATCATTTAGTATCTCATCTTGTTTCACAACAATATATTTATATTTTCCAATCGTGTGTTTCATATAATTTTCAAATTCTTTTTTACTACATAACGTAGAGCAATTATCTCTCCAAAAATTATTTACATCTATTGAATTTAACTTAAATAAAATAAAAGTATTGGCATTGTTTCTTATTGAGCGTCGAGGGAGTTGAAAATATGATTGACTAAGATATATACAATTACAAGAAGAATGTCTCCCTCTTGTATAGTAGCTATCCATTACTGTTTGGTTTCTCTCATTAACACAATCATCAAAGATGACAAGGTTCTTTTTTGATTTATCTAAATCTTGAGGTGAAGGTATATCATCCGTATTATCACTGAGAATACAAGTTATGGGTTTCGATTTTGATTTCTGTGTATCACAAAATAATTGTATTATATCATCAATATTATAATCATTTAGTTTGTTTTGAAGTTTAAATAAACCGATAATGTCTTCCTTTTTAAGACCCGCATTAAAACCCTGTGAGAGTAGTTGATACTCGGGTTGAAAACTTGACTTTGTAAAAATTATTAAATTATCATAATCTAAAAAATTATTACCAAGGAGCATCTTTAAAAGTAAACAGGTTTTTCCACATCCGCTTGAACCAACTATTAGACATCTCAATGAATTTGGAATGTTTTTATGGTTATTAAATTTTATCTTATTTTCCCAAACGGGTAAAAAATCATTCATTTATATATTTGGAAAACAAGTTATCCAACTTTTTTTGAGCTATTTGAGAAACTCTATATTTTATCCTGAGTTCGGGTTTAATTTCAAAATAATCCATTATTTTATTTATATAGTATCTTGTATTAACATTTCCATTAAAATTATTTTGAATAATAAATATCATTAAACCCTTATACATTTCCTCAATACAATTAGTCTCTTCCCTTGAAAGAAATGGTGTATTATCATCACAATACTTAACATTCATCTCTCTTATTAATCTTGTAAAGTAATTCATTTTTGGTTCTAATTTAAAAGAGTTATATATTTTTTTATATTTCTTATTATCATTAATTAAAATTAAATCACAGAAAATACATTGTTTATATGAATCCTCATCATTAAGCCCCACTCTATCACAAGCCGGACAATTCTCTAATTTATCATATGGAGAGTCTGGAAATTCTAAATATCCTTCAGAACTTATCATATTTATGTGGTAAATTTTTACTTAAACTAAACGCAAGTTTATTCATTAATAAATACAATGTTTCAAAGCACAAAAGACAAATTTCAATCAATCTCTACTTCGGTGGAAGATATAGAAAAATATGTCAAAGATGTTAAATTGAACAAAGATAAATATGGAAATTTTTGGGTAAAACCAGTTATGGAAAATAACATGAGCCCCTCTATTTCATTTAAAGGAAGAGCTCTAACTATACCTGGAAAGACATCCATTAAAGTAAATCTAACAAAAGTTTCTCCTCTACTCCTGGCAATTTATTCAAAGCTTGAAAAAGTGATTGACCACGATACTTTGAAAAAGAATGATAAGACCATTAATAATTCTAGAGGAGACATTTGTATTTTCTTTAATAATCCAAAGGGTGTAGATCTAAGTAAAATGAATGATGTTAATATTTCTGGTGAAATGTCATTTCGTTCTATGATAGTTAGAGATTATTTAAAGATAACTTTTGATATAAAAATTGTAGAGATTGAATCTGTTAATGAAAGAAAGTATATAGATATTGATGGGAATATTTTTCTTGCTAATTAAATATGAGTCAATACAGCAGTGAAGATTTTACTATTTCATTGAACTCAGACGATAGTGATGATAGTATTTCATTGAACTTGGACGATGGTGATGATAGTATTTCATTGAACACAGATGATAGTTATGATACTAATAGTTTGTGCTCAAATGATAGTTATGAGAGTAGCTTTATTGATGACTCTGAGTATGATTCTGAGTATTCATGTGATAGTTATGACTTAGATGATTCTGAGTGAAAAAGTGTTTTAGTTTAAGCACAGCGATATATATAAAACGGAGCTGTAAAGCTCAAAAGTGTTTTATTTTAAGCACAGTGATATATATAAAACACCACGTTTTCTCACGCTATAAATATGGTTTATTGTGATACTTGCGAGAAGGAAGTAAAATATTATAAACAACATATTCTCACCGCAAAACATACATACAACATTTTAAACAAACTTTCCCCTCTTCCACCTGAAACAAAACACTGTTCTACATGTAATAAAAATATCCTCAAGAAAGGCTTCAAAATACATCTTAAAACAAATCTACATTTATCAAATTTTATCACAACTAAAAACTCTGATGGAGCATTCAAAGGACATATTAAAATAAGAGTCTTTAACTTCAAACCTCCTGAACCAGAGTCTATAGTTGATGCTGTAGAAATAGTTAAACCTGCTGTTCAAACGTTGATTGAAAAAACACTAAAGGAAATGAAACCACTTAAATTTTATATGGGAGTAAAATTAGAAATGACAAAGGATGAAGGAGTTATAGATGCACCATACATGAGAACTGAGCCACACTTTATATCTTCATATCAAGATTTTAAAACATCAGGAGTCTATGATGAACTTATTAAACAAGAGCAAGATGTGGATAATTCAATCGTAGGAAGTGGATTCAATATAGGAAAAATTATTTACATAGACATTCATATTCTTAAATCAGATCCTCTAAAAGCTTCTTCTTACATTGATTTACCCAGTGTTATCAAAAATAGAAAAGCAGTTATCAATATCAAAAATAAAGACAATAAATGTTTTCTCTGGTCTATTTTAGCACACTTACATCCTCCACATTTTCATGATGAAAGAGTATCTCATTATAAAAAATATGAGAATACATTAAATACGAAAGATCTAAAGTTTCCGATGACTTTAAATGATATTCCTAAATTTGAAAAGATGAATAATTTATCAGTTAATGTTTATGGTCTAACAGAAACAAACAACATTCAGGTTTTAAAGCTTTCTGACAATTGTAAACAAACTCATATTAATCTTCTATATTTTAATTCAGACGAAAATTCACATTATACATACATCAAAGATATTGCTAAATTAATAAAACCACAAGTCTGTAAGAGAACAAATAAAATATATATTTGTTTGCGTTGTCTTAACTTCTTCAATTCACAAGAAAGATTAGATAAACATTCAAATTATTGTGGCGAACATAAATCAACGGTAATCAATATGCCTAAAGAAGGCTCAAAGATCACATTCAAAGATGAAAATAAAAAGATCAAACATCCATTTGTTATATATGCTGATTTTGAAAGTATTTTAGAAAAAATTGATACTGCTTCTCAAGATCCAAAAGAATCATACACAAATAAATATCAAAAACATACTCCTTGTGGTTTTTGTTATTATATCAAATCATCCGTTGGTGATAAATATAACAAGTTAGAGATGTATAGAGGCTCAAATACCCCAGAGGAGTTTGTGAAACGACTAGAAAAAGACTGTGTTCGATTAACCAAGATAATGAGAGAAACCAATAAACCAATGTCCTTAACAAGTAAAGAAAAAAGGGAATTTATAAAAAACAATGTCTGTCATATTTGTGAGGAGAAAATTGGTAAAGGTCTAAAGGTTAGAGACCATTGTCATCTCACTGGTAAATATAGAGGTCCGGCTCATCAAAGTTGTAATATTAATTATCAACTCCCCTCTTTCATTCCTGTCTTTCTTCATAACAACGCTCATTATGATACACATCTATTTATCAAGGAACTCTCAAAGACTTCTGGAAGTATCTCAGCAATTCCAAACACGGATCAGAAATACATTTCATTCACAAAAACAATTCACACATCTCCTATTACTCATATCAGATTTCTTGATACATTTAAATTCATGGCAAGTCCATTGGTTAACTTGGTTCAAAATCTAAAAGAGTTTCCATGTCTTTCAGAGTATTTTTTAGATAAAGATTTTCTAACACAAAAGGGAATTTACCCCTATGACTATATGGACTCATTTGAGAGATTCAATGAAACACAACTTCCTTCAAAAGAAAATTTCTATAACAAATTAAATAATAGTCATATATCTGATAAAGATTATGTACACGCACAAAATGTTTGGGAAAAATATAACATCAAGAATCTTGGCGAGTATCACGATTTGTATCTCAAAACTGATGTGCTTTTATTGGCCGATGTATTTGAAGCCTTTAGATCTGTTTGTCGCATTGGATATGGATTGGATCCTGCTCACTACTACACAGCACCTGGATTGGCCTGGAGTGTGATGTTGAAAATGACAAAACAAGATTTGGATTTGATAACCGATGTTGATATGCTTTTGATGATTGAAAAGGCAAAAAGAGGTGGAATTTCACAAGTCTGCTCGAGTAGATACGCAAAAGCAAATAACAAATATCTTCCAAATTATGATCCAACGAAAGAGAGTTCTTACTTGATGTACTATGACGCGAACAACCTGTATGGCTGGGCAATGTCTCAGGCTCTTCCTTATGGAAAACTTAGATGGGTAAAGGAAAAAGACTACAAAAACGTTTTACAAGATGTATGTATCTCTACACAAAAAGAATTGGATGAAGAAAAAGTTGGTTATTATTTTGAAATTGATTTAAAATATCCAGAGGAACTCCATAACCTACACAAAGATCTCCCATTTGCTTGTGAGAAAGCAAGTCCAAAGAAAGAATGGTTGAGTGATTATCAACGATCGTTTGATATAGGTGAATCAACAGAAAAATTACTTACTACATTATATAACAAGAAAAATTATGTTCTACACCAAAGAAATTTGCGACAATATTTATCAAAAGGTCTAAGAGTAGAGAAGATCCATAGGGTTCTAAAGTTCAATCAAAGTCATTGGTTAAAGGGGTACATTGATTTTAATACACAAAGAAGAACAGAGTCAAAAACAGATTTTGAGAAAGACTTTTATAAATTGATGAATAATGCGGTCTTTGGTAAGACTATGGAGAATGTGAGGAAAAGACAAAATATCAGACTATCAACATCTTGGGAACAAGCATCAAAATTAATTAATAGACCGAGTTTTACTCGAGCTGAGGTCTTTACTGAGAACTTTTGTGCGATCCATTTGATTAAAGAGAGTATTGAAATGAACAAACCTATTTATATTGGAACAACAATTCTTGATTTATCAAAGTCATTAATGTATGATTACTTTTATAATAACTTGAGGAAGAAATATCAAAATGATGTTAATCTACTTTATATGGATACAGATAGTTTTATTTTGAAAATTAATACCAACGATGTTTATTCAGACATGAAAAGAGACATTAATATCTATGACACGAGTAATTACAGTCCAGAGAGTGAGTTGTTCTCTTCTAAAAATAAAAAGGTGATTGGAAAGTTCAAGGATGAATTAGGAGGAAATGTTATGAGTGAATTTGTGGGATTGAGGTCAAAGGCTTATGCTTATAAATACATTGTGAATAACGTTGAAAAGACTGATAAGAAGTTAAAAGGTGTAAAGAAAAATGTTATTAAAGAAACAATAAACTTTAAGGATTATTATAACTGTTTAACAACAAAGAAAGAAGAGTTTAGAAAGATTAATGGAATAAGAAGTTATAAACATCAATTATATTCAGAAGAGATAAATAAGAAAGCATTGGGGGCTTTTGATGATAAGAGGTTTATTTTAGAAAATGGAATTGATAGTCTCCCTTATGGTTATATAAGTATATAAGTGATAAGATATATATATAAGTGATAAGATATATATAAGTGATAAGATATATATAAGTGATAAGTTAAAAAGGGGGGGGGGGGGGGTTGGGGATTTTAACGGGCTACCGCCGCCTTTTTTACTATTATATAAATGATAGAACCAAGTATCAACCAGACTAAAGAGTGGAGGTGTAATCAACCTTGGTATATAAATGGAAAACATAATGAATGTGAAAAATATCAAATAGGTATAATTGAAAAGGCAACTGGTAAAAAAGTTCACAAAACAAATAAGAGAATTAATTTAAATACCGGTGAATTGGGTAAAAAAGATGGAAATATTTTTGAGTGGACGGAAAACTTTGATGGTTGTCAGGAAAATATATACTTTAATTTAAAAATGGTATGTGGCACTGGAGGCGCTCAAGCAAGAACATTGAGGGAGGTTTACCATTTTACCTTAGCTCAGTTAAAATATCTTAATAAAGAACCAAACTCAAACATATTTTTTGTTAATATATTAGATGGTGAAGAGAGTTGTAGGAGAATTAAATTATCTCCCACGCATAAACAAATATTTGTAGGGTCGTTGTTTGAGTGGGTTATATTCACCAGATGATATTAAGAGTAAAAGGTTAAAAGGTCCATGAGGTCAGAAGGATCACAGGTGTTTAAGTGGTCTAATGAATAAGGATAACATGTCAAAAGGTTAGAAGGTTCGTAAAGAACAGGGTGAGAGAAATATAGGTGTTTAGGGGCAATGAGGGAGGGAAAGAATTAATATGGAAGTGAATGGGTCAATGTTTGAGTGGGTCAAAGATTAATCTGCCAGATGATATGTAGAAGAAGGATGATAGGTCTATAAGAGAAAACAAATATTTGTAGTGTTTGAGTGGTCTAATGAACAACATTAAGGATAGGTACTACAGACAAAAGGTTCATAAAGATGAGGGTGGGAGAAATAGAGGTGTTTATGATTTTTGAAAAAGACAAGGGGGTAAATGACATTAGATAGGGATTTCCCATGTTAAACGGAGGTGTCCCAGAAGCAACATTATTACACTACTGACCAGATATGCACGTCCTCTTCAAATTTCAAGTCAATTGGATGAAAATTGAGGATTTTAGAAATTTGGCCTATGTTGACCTTTTGGCCTGTGATGACCTTTTGGCCTATGTTTACCTAAAATATAATACGTGGTTGAATTCAGTGACCAGATATGCAAGTCCTTTTCAAATTTCAAGTCAATTGGATGAAAATTGAGTATTTTAGAAATTTGGCCTATGTTGACCTTTTCACCTGTGTTTCCCTAAAATATAATACGTGGTTGAATTCAGTGACCAGATATGCAAGTCCTCTTCAAATTTCAAGTAAATTGGATGAAAATTGAGGATTTTAGAAATTTGGCCTATGTTGACCTTTTGGCCTATGTTGACCGCAAGTATACCTGGTGGTTGAATTCAGTGACCAGATTTGCAAGTCCTCTTCAAATTTCAAGTCAGATGAAAATTGAGGATTTTAGAAAATTTGGCCCATGTTGACCTTTTAACCAATGTTGACCTCAAAAATACTTGGTGGGTGAATTCAGTCAGCAGATCTGCAAATGCTGTTCAATTTTCAAGTCAATCGGGTGAAAATTGAGGATTTTAGAAATTTGGCCTATGTTGACCTTTTGGC
This sequence comes from Myxine glutinosa, assembly GCF_964187855.1. Classification (NCBI taxonomy): domain Eukaryota; kingdom Metazoa; phylum Chordata; class Myxini; order Myxiniformes; family Myxinidae; genus Myxine; species Myxine glutinosa. The sequence goes on from NC_136261.1 coordinate 40,303,635, forward strand.
CTGTGTTTACCTAAAATATAATACGTGGTTGAATTCAGTGACCAGATATGCAAGTCCTCTTCAAATTTCAGGTCAAATGGATGAAAATTGAGGATTTTAGAAATTTGGCCTATGTTGACCTTTTGGCCTGCGTTTACCTAAAATATAATACGTGGTTGAATTCAGTGACCAGATATGCAAGTCATCTTCAAATTTCAGGTCAAATGGATGAAAATTGAGGATTTTAGAAATGTGGCCTGTGTTGACCTTTTGGCCTATGTTGACCTTTTGGCCTATGTTGACCTCAAGAATACTTGGTGGTTGAATTCAGTGACCAGATATGCAAGTCCTCTTCAAATTTCAAGTCAATTGGATGAAAATTGAGGATTTTAGAAATTTGGCCTATTTTGACCTTTTGGCCGATGTTGACCTCAAGAATACTTGGTGGGTGAATTCAGTCAGCAGATATGCAAATGCTGTTCAATTTTCAAGTCAATCGGATGAAAATTGAGGATTTTAGAAATTTGGCCTATGTTGACCTTTTGGCCTGTGTTTACCTAAAATACAATACGTGGTTGAATTCAATGACCAGATATGCAAGTCATCTTCAAATTTCAGGTCAAATGGATGAAAATTGAGGATTTTAGAAATTTGGCCTATGTTGACCTTTTGGCCGATGTTGACCTAAAGAATACTTGGTGGTTGAATTCAGTGACCAGATATGCAAGTCCTCTTCAAATTTCAAGTAAATCGGGTGAAAATTCAGGATTTTAGAAATTTGGCCTATGTTGACCTTTTGCCTGTGTTTACCTAAAATATAATACGTGGTTGAATTCAGTGACCAGATATGCAAGTCCTCTTCAAATTTCAGGTCAAATGGATGAAAATTGAGGATTTTAGAAATTTGGCCTATGTTGATGTTTTGGCCTATGTTGACTGCAAGTATACCTGGTGGTTGAATTCAGTGACCAGATTTGCAAGTCCTCTTCAAATTTCAAGTCAGATGAAAATTGAGGATTTTAGAAATGTGGCCCATGTTGGATTTCGCCAATGTTGACCTCAAAAATACTTGGTGGGTGAATTCAGTCAGCAGATATGCAAATGCTGTTCAATTTTCAAGTCAATCGGATGAAAATTGAGGATTTTAGAAATTTGGCCTATGTTGACCTTTTGGCCTGTGTTTACCTAAAATACAATACGTGGTTGAATTCATTGACCAGATATGCAAGTCATCTTCAAATTTCAGGTCAAATGGATGAAAATTGAGGATTTTAGAAATTTGGCCTATGTTGATCTTTTGGCCTATGTTGACCGCAAGTATACCTGGTGGTTGAATTCAGTGACCAGATTTGCAAGTCCTCTTCAAATTTCAAGTCAGATGAAAATTGAGGATTTTAGAAAATTTGGCCCATGTTGACCTTTTAACCAATGTTGACCTCAAAAATACTTGGTGGGTGAATTCAGTCAGCAGATCTGCAAATGCTGTTCAATTTTCAAGTCAATCGGGTGAAAATTGAGGATTTTAGAAATTTGGCCTATGTTGACCTTTTGGCCTGTGTTTACCTAAAATATAATACGTGGTTGAATTCAGTGACCAGATATGCAAGTCCTCTTCAAATTTCAGGTCAAATGGATGAAAATTGAGGATTTTAGAAATTTGGCCTATGTTGACCTTTTGGCCTGCGTTTACCTAAAATATAATACGTGGTTGAATTCAGTGACCAGATATGCAAGTCATCTTCAAATTTCAGGTCAAATGGATGAAAATTGAGGATTTTAGAAATGTGGCCTGTGTTGACCTTTTGGCCTATGTTGACCTTTTGGCCTATGTTGACCTCAAGAATACTTGGTGGTTGAATTCAGTGACCAGATATGCAAGTCCTCTTCAAATTTCAAGTCAATTGGATGAAAATTGAGGATTTTAGAAATTTGGCCTATTTTGACCTTTTGGCCGATGTTGACCTCAAGAATACTTGGTGGGTGAATTCAGTCAGCAGATATGCAAATGCTGTTCAATTTTCAAGTCAATCGGATGAAAATTGAGGATTTTAGAAATTTGGCCTATGTTGACCTTTTGGCCTGTGTTTACCTAAAATACAATACGTGGTTGAATTCAATGACCAGATATGCAAGTCATCTTCAAATTTCAGGTCAAATGGATGAAAATTGAGGATTTTAGAAATTTGGCCTATGTTGACCTTTTGGCCGATGTTGACCTCAAGAATACTTGGTGGTTGAATTCAGTGACCAGATATGCAAGTCCTCTTCAAATTTCAAGTAAATCGGGTGAAAATTCAGGATTTTAGAAATTTGGCCTATGTTGACCTTTTGCCTGTGTTTACCTAAAATATAATACGTGGTTGAATTCAGTGACCAGATATGCAAGTCCTCTTCAAATTTCAGGTCAAATGGATGAAAATTGAGGATTTTAGAAATTTGGCCTATGTTGATGTTTTGGCCTATGTTGACTGCAAGTATACCTGGTGGTTGAATTCAGTGACCAGATTTGCAAGTCCTCTTCAAATTTCAAGTCAGATGAAAATTGAGGATTTTAGAAATGTGGCCCATGTTGGATTTCGCCAATGTTGACCTCAAAAATACTTGGTGGGTGAATTCAGTCAGCAGATATGCAAATGCTGTTCAATTTTCAAGTCAATCGGATGAAAATTGAGGATTTTAGAAATTTGGCCTATGTTGACCTTTTGGCCTGTGTTTACCTAAAATACAATACGTGGTTGAATTCATTGACCAGATATGCAAGTCATCTTCAAATTTCAGGTCAAATGGATGAAAATTGAGGATTTTAGAAATTTGGCCTATGTTGATCTTTTGGCCTATGTTGACCGCAAGTATACCTGGTGGTTGAATTCAGTGACCAGATTTGCAAGTCCTCTTCAAATTTCAGGTCAATCAGATGAAAATTGAGGATTTTAGAAATGTGGCCCATGTTGACCTTTTCGCCTGTGTTTACCTAAAATATAATACGTGGTTGAATTCAGTGACCAGATATGCAAGTCCTCTTCAAATTTCAAGTCAATTGGATGAAAATTGAGGATTTTAGAAATTTGGCCTATGTTGACCTTTTCGCCTGTGTTTACCGAAAATATAATACGTGGTTGAATTCAGTGACCAGATATGCAAGTCCTCTTCAAATTTCAAGTCAATTGGATGAAAATTTAGGATTTTAGAAATTTGGCCTATGTTGACCTTTTGGCCTGCGTTTACCTAAAATATAATACGTGGTTGAATTCAGTGACCAGATATGCAAGTCATATTCAAATTTCAGGTCAAATGGATGAAAATTGAGGATTTTAGAAATTTGGCCGATGTTGACCTCAAGAATACTTGGTGGTTGAATTCAGTGACCAGATATGCAAGTCCTCTTCAAATTTCAAGTCAATTGGATGAAAATTGAGGATTTTAGAAATTTGGCCTATGTTGACCTTTTGGCCTGTGATGACCTTTTGGCCTGTGTTTACCTAAAATACAATACGTGGTTGAATTCAATGACCAGATATGCAAGTCATCTTCAAATTTCAGGTCAAATGGATGAAAATTGAGGATTTTATAAATTTGGCCTATGTTGATCTTTTGGCCTATGTTGACCGCAAGTATACCTGGTGGTTGAATTCAGTGACCAGATTTGCGAGTCCTCTTCAAATTTCAGGTCAATCAGATGAAAATTGAGGATTTTATAAATGTGGCCCATGTTGACCTTTTCGCCTGTGTTTACCTAAAATATAATACGTGGTTGAATTCAGTGACCAGATATGCAAGTCCTCTTCAAATTTCAAGTCAATTGGATGAAAATTGAGGATTTTAGAAATTTGGCCTATGTTGACCTTTTTGCCTGTGTTTACCGAAAATATACTTGGTGGTTGAATTCAGTGACCAGATATGCAAGTCCTCTTCAAATTTCAAGTCAATTGGATGAAAATTTAGGATTTTAGAAATTTGGCCTATGCTGACCTTTTGGCCTATGTTGACCTTTTGGCCTATGTTGACCTCAAGAATACTTGGTGGTTGAATTCAGTGACCAGATATGCAAGTCCTCTTCAAATTTCAAGTCAAATGGATGAAAATTTAGGATTTTAGAAATTTGGCCTATTTTGACCTTTTGGCCGATGTTGACCTCAAGAATACTTGATGGTTGAATTCACTGACCAGATATGCAAGTCCTCTTCAAATTACAAGTCAATCAGATGAAAATTGAGGATTATAGAAATGTGGCCCATGTTGACCTTTTCGCCAATGTTGACCTCAAAAATACTTGGTGGGTGAATTCAGTCTGCAGATATGCAAATGCTGTTCAATTTTCAAGTCAATCGGATGAAAATTGAGGATTTTAGAAATTTGGCCTATGTTGACCTTTTGGCCTGTGTTTCCCTAAAATATAATACGTGGTTGAATTCAGTGACCAGATATGCAAGTCCTCTTCAAATTTCAGGTCAAATGGATGAAAATTGAGGATTTTAGAAATTTGGCCTATGTTGACCTTTTGGCCTGTGTTTACCTAAAATATAATACGTCGTTGAATTCAGTGACCAGATATGCACGTCCTCTTCAAATTGCAGGTCAAATGGATGAAAATTGAGGATTTTAGAAATTTGTCCTATGTTGACCTTTTGGCCTATGTTGACCACAAGTATACCTGGTGGTTGAATTCAGTGACCAGATTTGCAAGTCCTCTTCAAATTTCAAGTCAATCAGATGAAAATTGAGGATTTTAGAAATTTGGCCCTATGTTGACCTTTTGGCCTATGTTGGCCTTTTGGCCCATGTTGACCTCAAAAATACTTGGTGGTTTAATTCAGTGACAAGATCTGCAAGTCCTCTTCAAATTTCAAGTCAATTAGATGAAAATTGAGGATTCTAGAAATTTGGCCTATTTTGACCTTTTGGCCGATGTTGACCTCAAGAATACTTGGTGGTTGAATTCAGTGACCAGATAGGCAAGTCCTCTTCAAATTTCAAGTCAATTCGATGAAAATTGAGGATTTTAGAAATTTGGCCTATGTTGACCTTTTGCCTGTGTTTACCTAAAATATAATACGTGGTTGAATTCAGTGACCAGATATGCAAGTCCTCTTCAAATTTCAAGTCAATTGGAGGAAAATTTAGGATTTTAGAAATTTGGCCTATGTTGACCTTTTGGCCTGGGTTTACCTAAAATATAATACGTGGTTGAATTCAGTGACCAGATATGCAAGTCATCTTCAAATTTCAGGTCAAATGGATGAAAATTGAGGATTTTAGAAATTTGGCCTATGTTGACCTTTTCGCCTGTTTCCCTAAAATATAATACGTGGTTGAATTCAGTGACCAGATATGCAAGTCCTCTTCAAATTTCAAGTCAATTGGATGAAAATTGAGGATTTTAGAAATTTGGCCTATGTTGACCTTTTGGCCTATGTTGACCTTTTGGCCTATGTTGACCTCAAGAATACTTGTTGGTTGAATTCAATGACCAGATATGCAAGTCCTCTTCAAATTTCAAGTCAATTGGATGAAAAGAGGATTTTAGAAATTTGGCCTATGTTGACCTTTTGGCCTGTGATGACCTTTTGGCCTATGTTTACCTAAAATATAATACGTGGTTGAATTCAGTGACCAGATATACAAGTCTCCTTCAAATTTCAAGTCAATTGGATGAAAATTGAGGATTTTAGAAATTTGGCCTATGTTGACATTTTTGCCTGTGTTTCCCTAAAATACAATACGTGGTTGAATTCAGTGACCAGATATGCAAGTCCTCTTCAAATTTCAAGTCAATTGGATGAAAATTGAGGATTTTAGAAATTTGGCCTATGTTGACCTTTTGGCCTATGTTGACCTTTTGGCCGATGTTGACCTCAAAAATACTTGGTGGTTGAATTCAGTGACCAGATATGCAAGTCCTCTTCAAATTTCAAGTCAATTAGATGAAAATTGAGGATTTTAGAAATTTGGCCTATTTTGACCTTTTGGCCGATGTTGACCTCAAGAATACTTGGTGGTTGAATTCAGTGACCAGATATGCAAGTCCTCTTCAAATTTCAAGTCAATTAGATGAAAATTGAGGATTTTAGAAATTTGGCCTATGTTGACCTTTTGGCCTATGTTGACCTCAAAAATACTTGGTGGTTGAATTAATTGACCAGATATGCAAGTCCTCTTCAAATTTCAAGTCAATCAGGTGAAAATTCAGGATTTTAGAAATTTGGCCTATGTTGACCTTTTGCCTGTGTTTACCTAAAATATAATACGTGGTTGAATTCAGTGACCAGATATGCAAGTCCTCTTCAAATTTCAGGTCAAATGGATGAAAATTGACGATTTTAGAAATTTGGCCTATGTTGATCTTTTGGCCTATGTTGACCGCAAGTATACCTGGTGGTTGAATTCAGTGACCAGATTTGCAAGTCCTCTTCAAATTTCAAGTCAGATGAAAATTGAGGATTTTAGAAATGTGGCCCATGTTGACCTTTTCGCCAATGTTGACCTCAAAAATACTTGGTGGATGAATTCAGTCAGCAGATATGCAAATGCTGTTCAATTTTCAAGTCAATCGGATGAAAATTGAGGATTTTAGAAATTTGGCCTTTGTTGACCTTTTGGCCTGTGTTTACCTAAAATATAATTCGTGGTTGAATTCAGTGACCAGATATGCAAGTCCTCTTCAAATTTCAGGTCAAATGGATGAAAATTGAGGATTTTAGGAATTTGGCCTATGTTGACCTTTTCGCCTGTTTACCGAAAATATAATACGTGGTTGAATTCAGTGACCAGATATGCAAGTCCTCTTCAAATTTCAAGTCAATTGGATGAAAATTGAGGATTTTAGAAATTCATTCATTTTTAGAAATTGAGGAATTTAGAGGAAATGACGTCATCATTAACATATTTTATTCCCCATGGAGAGTTCTTTACAATGAGCCATGTCTCAATTTTTTCTGTTCAGCACTTTCGGAGCTATCGAGGTGCAAAGTTTTTCCAAGATGGCGGCCGAACCACGTGACCGATGACGTCATCATTAACATATTTTATTCCCCATGGAGAGTTCTTTCCAATGAGCCATGTCTCAATTTTTTCTATTCAGCACTTTCGGAGATATGGAGGTGCAAAATGTTTCCGTTTTTCCAAGATGGCGGCCGACCACGTGACTGATGACGTCATCATTAACATATTTTATTCCCCATGGAGAGTTGTTTACAATGAGCCATGTCTCAATTTTTTCTATTCAGCACTTTCGGAGATATGGAGGTGCGAGGTTTTTCGGTTTTTCCAAGATGGCGGCCGAACCACGTGACTGCTGACATCATCATTAACATATTTCATTCCCCATGGAGAGTTCTTTACAATGGGCCATGTCTCAATTTTTTCTATTGAGCACTTTCAGAGATATGGAGGTGCAACGTTTTTCGGTTTTTCCAAGATGGCGGCCGAACCACGTGACTGATGACGTCATCATTTGGGCACAACATATTAGAGGGCAATACAAATACGTGTGCAAAGTTTGGCGATTCTACGTGCAACGGTGTAGACGTAGTGCTGCAAACAGACAAACAGACAAACAGACAGATGAAAAATCGGTCAGAGACCGAGGACTTGCCGGAATGTACTTTTTTATCGGCCATTTAGGACAAATAGGGCGGCCGAACCACGTGACCGATGACGTCATAATTAACATATTTTATTCCCCATGGAGAGTTCTTTACAATGAGCCATACCTCAATTTTTTCTATTCAGGACTTTTGGAGATGTGGAGGTGCAGAGTTTTTCGGTTTTTCCAAGATGGCGGCCGAACCACGTGACCGATGACATCATCATTAACATATTTTGTTCCCCATGGAGAGTTCTTTACAATGAGCCATGTCTCAATTTTTTCTATTCAGCACTTTCGGAGATATGGAGGTGCTAAGTTTTTCGGTTTTTCCAAGATGGCGGCCGACCACGTGACTGATGACGTCATCATTAACATATTTTATGCCCCATGGAGAGTTCTTTACAATGAGCCATGTCTCAATTTTTTCTGTTCAGCACTTTTGGAGATATAGTGGTGCAAATTTTTGCCGTTTTTCCAAGATGGCGGCCGACCACGTGACATATGACGTCATCATTAACATATTTTATTCCCCATGGAGAGTTCTTTACAATGAGCCATGTCTCAATTTTTTCTGTTCAGTACTTTCGGAGATATAGAGGTGCAAATTTATTCGGTTTTTCCAAGATGGCGGCCGAACCACGTCACCGATGACGTCATCATTGAGGCACAGTATATTAGAGGGCAAGACCATTATGTGTGCAAAGTTTGGCGATTCTCCGTGCAACGGTGTAGACGCAGTGCTGCAAACAGACAAACAGACAGATGAAAAATCGGTCAGAGACCGAGGACTTGCCGGAATGTACTTTTTTATCGGCCATTTTGGACAAATATGGCGGTCGAAACACGTGAACGATGACGTCATCAATAACATATTTTATTCCCCATGGAGAGTTCTTTACAATGAGCCATGTCTCAATTTTTTCTATTCAGCACTTTTGGAGATATGGTGGTGCAACGTTTTGCCGTTTTTCCAAGATGGCGGCCGAAACACGTGAACGATGACGTCATCATTAACATATTTTATTCCCCATGGAGAGTTCTTTCCAATGAGCCATGTCTCAATTTTTTCTATTCAGCACTTTTGGAGATATGGTGGTGAAACGTTTTGCCGTTTTTCCAAAATGGCGGCCGAAGCACGTGACTGATGACGTCATCATTAACATATTTTATTCCCCATGGAGAGTTCTTTCCAATGAGCCATGTCTCAATTTTTTCTATTCAGCACTTCCGGAGATATGGAGGTGCAACGTTTTTCGGTTTTTGCAAGATGGCGGCCGAAACACGTGACCGATGACGTCATCATTAACATATTTTATTCCCCATGGAGAGTTCTTTCCAATGAGCCATGTCTCAATTTTTTCTATTGAGCACTTTCGGAGATATGGAGGTGCAACGTTTTTCGGTTTTTCCAAGATGGCGACCGAACCACGTGACTGATGACGTCATCATTTATATATTTTATTCCCCATGGAGAGTTCTTTACAATGAGCCATGCCTCAATTTTTTCTATTGAGCACTTTCGGAGATATGGAGGTGCAACGTTTTTCGGTTTTTCCAAGATGGCGGCCAAACCACGTGACTAATGACGTCATCATTTGGGCACAATATATTAGAGGGCAAGACAAATACGTGTGCAAAGTTTGGCGATTCTATGTGCAACGGTGTAGACGTAGTGCTGCAAACAGACAAACAGACAGACAAACAGACAGACAAACAAACGAACAGATCAACATACTTGCCGGAATCTTTTCCGGCAAGTAACAAACAGACAAACAGACAAACAGACAAACAGACAAATGAAAAATCGGTCAGAGACCGAGGACTTGCCGGAATGTACTCTTTTATCGGCCATTTAAGACAAATATGGCGTCCGAACCACGTGATAGATGACGTCATCATTAACATATATTATTCCCCATGGAGAGTTCTTCACAAAGAGCCATGTCTCAACTTTTTCTATTCAGCACTTTTGGAGATATGGAGGTGCTACGTTTTTCGGTTTTTCCAAGATGGCAGCCGAACCACGTGACATATGATGTCATCATTAACATATTTTATTCCCCATGGAGAGTTCTTTACAATGAGCCATGTCTCAATTTTTTCTATTCAGCACTTTCAGAGATATGGAGGTGCACAATTTTTCGGTTTTTCCAAGATGGCGGCCGAACCACGTGACATATGACGTCATCATTAACATATTTTATTCCCCATTGAGAGTTCTTTACAATGAGCCATGTCTCAATTTTTTCCATTCTGCACTTTTGGAGATATAGTGGTGCAAAGTTTTCCCATTTTTCCAAGATGGCGGCCGAACCACGTGACCGATGGCGTCATCATTAACATATTTTATTCCCCATGGAGAGTTCTTTACAATGAGCCATGTCTCAATTTTTTCTGTTCAGCACTTTTGGAGATTTTGTGGTGCAAAGTTTTGCCGTTTTTCCAAGATGGCGGCCGACCACGTGACTGATGACGTCATCATTAACATATTTTATTCCCCATGGAGAGTTCTTTACAATGAGCCATGTCTCAATTATTCTGTTCAGCACTTTTGGAGATATAGTGGTGCAAAGTTTTGCCGTTTTTCCAAGATGGCGGCCGACCACGTGACATATGACGTCATCATTAACATATTTTATTCCCCATGGAGAGTTCTTTCCAATGAGCCATGTCTCAATTTTTTCTGTTCAGCACTTTTGGAGATATAGTGGCGCAACGATTTGCCGTTTTTCCAAGATGGCGACCGAACCACGTGACTGATGACGTCATCATTTACATATTTTATTCCCCATGGAGAGTTCTTTACAATGAGCCATGTCTCAATTTTTTCTGTTCAGCACTTTTGGAGATATAGTGGTGCAAATTTTTGCCGTTTTTCCAAGATGGCGGCCGACCACGTGACATATGACGTCATCATTAACATATTTTATTCCCCATGGAGAGTTCTTTACAATGAGCCATGTCTCAATTTTTTCTGTTCAGTACTTTCGGAGATATAGAGGTGCAAATTTATTCGGTTTTTCCAAGATGGCGGCCGAACCACGTCACTGATGACGTCATCATTGAGGCACAGTATATTAGAGGGCAAGACCATTATGTGTGCAAAGTTTGGCGATTCTCCGTGCAACGGTGTAGACGCAGTGCTGCAAACAGACAAACAGACAGACAAACAGACAGACAAACAGACAGACAGACAAACAAACGAACAGATCAACATACTTGCCGGAAAATTTTTCCGGCAAGTAACAAACGAACAGATCAACATACTTGCCGGAAAATTTTTCCGGCAAGTAATGAAAAATCGGTCAGAGACCGAGGCCTTGCCAGAATTTACTTTTTTATCGGCCATTTAGGACAAATATGGCGGCCGAACCACATGGCCGATGACGTCATCATTAACATATTTTATTCCCCATGGAGAGTTCTTTACAATGAGCCATGTCTCAATTTTTTCTGTTTAGCACTTTTGGAGATATGGTGGTGCAAAGTTTTGCCGTTTTTCCAAGATGGCGGCCGAACCACGTGACTGATGAGGTAATCATTAACATATTTTATTCCCCATGGAGAGTTCTTTACAATGAGCCATGTCTCAATTTTTTCTATTCAGCACTTTCGGAGATATGGAGGTGCAAAGTTTTTCGGATTTTCCAAGATAGCGGCCGAATCACGTGACTGGTGACGTCATCATTAACATATTGTATTCTCCATGGAGAGTTATTTGCAATGAGCCATGTCTCAATTTTTTCTATTCAGTACATTCAGAGATATGGATGTGCAAAGTTTTTCGGTTTTTCCAAGATGGCGGCCGAACCACGTGACTGATGACGTCATCATTAACATATTTTATTCCCCATGGAGAGTTCTTTACAATGAGCCATGTCTCAATTTTTTCTATTCTGCACATTCAGAGATATGGAGGTGCAAAATTTTTCGGTTTTTCCAAGATGGCGGCCGAACCACGTGACATATGACGTCATCATTAACAAATTTTATTGCCCATGGAGAGTTCTTTACAATGAGCCATGTCTCAATTTTTTCTATTCAGCACTTTTGGAGATATGGAGGTGCAAAGTTTTTAGGTTTTTCCAAGATGGCGGCCGAACCACGTGATAGATGACGTCATCAACATGTTTTATTCCCCATGGAGAGTTCTTTACAATGAGCCATGTCTCAATTTTTTCTATTCAGTACTTTCAGAGATATGGAGGTGCAAAGTTTTGCCGTTTTTCCAAGATGGCGGCCGAACCACGTGACCTATGACGTCATCATTAACATATTTTATTCCCCATGGAGAGTTCTTTACAATGAGCCATGTCTCAATTTTTTCTGTTCAGCACTTTTGGAGATATAGTGGTGCAAAGTTTTGCCGTTTTTCCAAGATGGCGACCGACCACGTGACATATGACATCATCATTAACATATTTTATTCCCCATGGAGAGTTCTTTACATTGAGCCATGTCTCAATTTTTCTGTTCTGCACTTTTGGAGATTTCATGGTGCAAAGTGTTTCGGTTTTTCCAAGATGGCGGCCGAACCACATGACTCATGACGCCAGCATTAACATATTTTATTCCCCATGGAGAGTTCTTTACAATGAGACATGTCTCATTTTTTTTTCTGTTCAGCACTTTTGGAGACATAGTAGTGCAAAATTTTGCCGTTTTTCCAAGATGGCGGCCGAACCACGTGACTGATGACGTCATCATTAACATATTTTATTCCCCATGGAGAGTTCTTGACAATGAGCCATGTCTCATTTTTTTCTGTTCAGCACTTTTGGAGATAGAGTGGTGCAAAGTTTTGCCGTTTTTCCAAGATGGCAGCCAAACCACGTGACTGATGACATCATCATTAACATATTTTATTCCCCAGGGAGAGTTCTTTACAATGAGCCATGTCTCAATTTTTTGTGTTCCGTACTTTCGGAGATATGGAGGAGCAAAGTTTTTCGATTTTCCAAGATGGCGGCCGAACCACGTGACCGATGACATCATCAATTGGGCACAGTCTATTCCTGGGCAAGACCAATATGTGTGCAAAGTTTGGCGATTCTGCATGCAACGGTGTAGACGTAGTGCTGCAAACAGACAGACAAACAGACAGACAGACAGATGAAAAATCGGTCAGAGACCGAGGACTTGCCGGAATGTACTTTTTTATCGGCCATTTAGGACAAATAGGGCGGCCGAACCACGTGACCGATGACGTCATAATTAACATATTTTATTCCCCATGGAGAGTTCTTTACAATGAGCCATACCTCAATTTTTTCTATTCAGGACTTTTGGAGATGTGGAGGTGCAGAGTTTTTCGGTTTTTCCAAGATGGCGGCCGAACCACGTGACCGATGACATCATCATTAACATATTTTGTTCCCCATGGAGAGTTCTTTACAATGAGCCATGTCTCAATTTTTTCTATTCAGCACTTTCGGAGATATGGAGGTGCTAAGTTTTTCGGTTTTTCCAAGATGGCGGCCGACCACGTGACTGATGACGTCATCATTAACATATTTTATGCCCCATGGAGAGTTCTTTACAATGAGCCATGTCTCAATTTTTTCTGTTCAGCACTTTTGGAGATATAGTGGTGCAAATTTTTGCCGTTTTTCCAAGATGGCGGCCGACCACGTGACATATGACGTCATCATTAACATATTTTATTCCCCATGGAGAGTTCTTTACAATGAGCCATGTCTCAATTTTTTCTGTTCAGTACTTTCGGAGATATAGAGGTGCAAATTTATTCGGTTTTTCCAAGATGGCGGCCGAACCACGTCACCGATGACGTCATCATTGAGGCACAGTATATTAGAGGGCAAGACCATTATGTGTGCAAAGTTTGGCGATTCTCCGTGCAACGGTGTAGACGCAGTGCTGCAAACAGACAAACAGACAGATGAAAAATCGGTCAGAGACCGAGGACTTGCCGGAATGTACTTTTTTATCGGCCATTTTGGACAAATATGGCGGTCGAAACACGTGAACGATGACGTCATCAATAACATATTTTATTCCCCATGGAGAGTTCTTTACAATGAGCCATGTCTCAATTTTTTCTATTCAGCACTTTTGGAGATATGGTGGTGCAACGTTTTGCCGTTTTTCCAAGATGGCGGCCGAAACACGTGAACGATGACGTCATCATTAACATATTTTATTCCCCATGGAGAGTTCTTTCCAATGAGCCATGTCTCAATTTTTTCTATTCAGCACTTTTGGAGATATGGTGGTGAAACGTTTTGCCGTTTTTCCAAAATGGCGGCCGAAGCACGTGACTGATGACGTCATCATTAACATATTTTATTCCCCATGGAGAGTTCTTTCCAATGAGCCATGTCTCAATTTTTTCTATTCAGAACTTCCGGAGATATGGAGGTGCAACGTTTTTCGGTTTTTGCAAGATGGCGGCCGAAACACGTGACCGATGACGTCATCATTAACATATTTTATTCCCCATGGAGAGTTCTTTCCAATGAGCCATGTCTCAATTTTTTCTATTGAGCACTTTCGGAGATATGGAGGTGCAACGTTTTTCGGTTTTTCCAAGATGGCGACCGAACCACGTGACTGATGACGTCATCATTTATATATTTTATTCCCCATGGAGAGTTCTTTACAATGAGCCATGCCTCAATTTTTTCTATTGAGCACTTTCGGAGATATGGAGGTGCAACGTTTTTCGGTTTTTCCAAGATGGCGGCCAAACCACGTGACTAATGACGTCATCATTTGGGCACAATATATTAGAGGGCAAGACAAATACGTGTGCAAAGTTTGGCGATTCTATGTGCAACGGTGTAGACGTAGTGCTGCAAACAGACAAACAGACAGACAAACAGACAGACAAACAAACGAACAGATCAACATACTTGCCGGAATCTTTTCCGGCAAGTAACAAACAGACAAACAGACAAACAGACAAACAGACAAATGAAAAATCGGTCAGAGACCGAGGACTTGCCGGAATGTACTCTTTTATCGGCCATTTAAGACAAATATGGCGTCCGAACCACGTGATAGATGACGTCATCATTAACATATATTATTCCCCATGGAGAGTTCTTCACAAAGAGCCATGTCTCAACTTTTTCTATTCAGCACTTTTGGAGATATGGAGGTGCTACGTTTTTCGGTTTTTCCAAGATGGCAGCCGAACCACGTGACATATGATGTCATCATTAACATATTTTATTCCCCATGGAGAGTTCTTTACAATGAGCCATGTCTCAATTTTTTCTATTCAGCACTTTCAGAGATATGGAGGTGCACAATTTTTCGGTTTTTCCAAGATGGCGGCCGAACCACGTGACATATGACGTCATCATTAACATATTTTATTCCCCATTGAGAGTTCTTTACAATGAGCCATGTCTCAATTTTTTCCATTCTGCACTTTTGGAGATATAGTGGTGCAAAGTTTTCCCATTTTTCCAAGATGGCGGCCGAACCACGTGACCGATGGCGTCATCATTAACATATTTTATTCCCCATGGAGAGTTCTTTACAATGAGCCATGTCTCAATTTTTTCTGTTCAGCACTTTTGGAGATTTTGTGGTGCAAAGTTTTGCCGTTTTTCCAAGATGGCGGCCGACCACGTGACTGATGACGTCATCATTAACATATTTTATTCCCCATGGAGAGTTCTTTACAATGAGCCATGTCTCAATTATTCTGTTCAGCACTTTTGGAGATATAGTGGTGCAAAGTTTTGCCGTTTTTCCAAGATGGCGGCCGACCACGTGACATATGACGTCATCATTAACATATTTTATTCCCCATGGAGAGTTCTTTCCAATGAGCCATGTCTCAATTTTTTCTGTTCAGCACTTTTGGAGATATAGTGGCGCAACGATTTGCCGTTTTTCCAAGATGGCGACCGAACCACGTGACTGATGACGTCATCATTTACATATTTTATTCCCCATGGAGAGTTCTTTACAATGAGCCATGTCTCAATTTTTTCTGTTCAGCACTTTTGGAGATATAGTGGTGCAAATTTTTGCCGTTTTTCCAAGATGGCGGCCGACCACGTGACATATGACGTCATCATTAACATATTTTATTCCCCATGGAGAGTTCTTTACAATGAGCCATGTCTCAATTTTTTCTGTTCAGTACTTTCGGAGATATAGAGGTGCAAATTTATTCGGTTTTTCCAAGATGGCGGCCGAACCACGTCACTGATGACGTCATCATTGAGGCACAGTATATTAGAGGGCAAGACCATTATGTGTGCAAAGTTTGGCGATTCTCCGTGCAACGGTGTAGACGCAGTGCTGCAAACAGACAAACAGACAGACAAACAGACAGACAAACAGACAGACAGACAAACAAACGAACAGATCAACATACTTGCCGGAAAATTTTTCCGGCAAGTAATGAATGAAAAATCGGTCAGAGACCGAGGACTTGCCGGAATGTACTTTTTTATCGACCATTTAGGATAAATATGGCGGCCGAACCACGTGACTGATGAGGTCATCATTAACATATTTTATTCCCCATGGAGAGTTCTTTACAATGAGCCATGTCTCAATTTTTTGTGTTCCGTACTTTCGGAGATATAGAGGTGCAAAGTTTTTCGGTTTTTCCAAGATGGCGGCCGAACCACGTCACCGATGACGTCATCAATTGGGCACAGTCTATTCCAGGGCAAGACCAATATGTGTGCAAAGTTTGGCGATTCTACGTGCAACGGTGTAGACGCAGTGCTGCAAACAGACAGACAGCCAGACAAATGATTCATTCTTCCCACCAGCTCCTGTCATTCTTCCCACCAGCTCCTATCATTCTTCCCACCAGCTCCTGTCAATCTTCCCACCAGCTCCTGTCATTCTTCCCACCAGCTCCTGTCATTCTTCCCACCAGCTCCTGTCAATCTTCCCACCAGCTCCTGTCATTCTTCCCACCAGCTCCTGTCATTCTTCCCACCAGCTCCTGTCATTCTTCCCACCAGCTCCTGTCATTCTTCCCACCAGCTCCTGTCATTCTTCCCACCAGCTCCTGTCAATCTTCCCACCAGCTCCTGTCAGTCTTCCCACCAGCTCCTGTCAATCTTCCCACCAGCTCCTGTCATTCTTCCCACCAGCTCCTGTCAGTCTTCCCACCAGCTCCTGTCAGTCTTCCCACCAGCTCCTGTCAGTCTTCCCACCAGCTCCTGTCAGTCTTCCCACCAGCTCCTGTCAGTCTTCCCACCAGCTCCTGTCAGTCTTCCCACCAGCTCCTGTCAGTCTTCCCACCAGCTCCTGTCAGTCTTCCCACCAGCTCCTGTCAGTCTTCCTGTAACACCAGATCCTGTAACACCAGATCCATGTCAGCACTTTCAGAGATATGGAGGTGCAAAGTTTTTCGGTTTTTCCGAAATGGCGGCCGACCACGTGACTGATGACGTCATCATTAACATATTTTATTCCCCATGGAGAGTTCTTTACAATGAGCCATGTCTCAATTTTTTCTGTTCAGCACTTTTGGAGATATAGTGGTGCAAATTTTTGCCGTTTTTCCAAGATGGCGGCCGACCACGTGACATATGACGTCATCATTAACATATTTTATTCCCCATGGAGAGTTCTTTACAATGAGCCATGTCTCAATTTTTTCTGTTCAGCACTTTTGGAGATATAGTGGCGCAACGTTTTGCCGTTTTTCCAAGATGGCGCCCGAACCACGTGACTGATGACGTCATCATTTACATATTTTATTCCCCATGGAGAGTTCTTTACAATGAGCCATGTCTCAATTTTTTCTGTTCAGCACTTTTGGAGATATAGTGGTGCAAAGTTTTGCCGTTTTTCCAAGATGGCGGTCGAACCACGTGACCGATGACGTCATCATTAACATATTTTATTCCCCATGGAGAGTTCTTTACAATGGGCCATGTCTCAATTTTTTCTATTGAGCACTTTCAGAGATATGGAGGTGCAACGTTTTTCGGTTTTTCCAAGATGGCGGCCGAACCACGTGACTGATGACGTCATCATTTGGGCACAACATATTAGAGGGCAATACAAATACGTGTGCAAAGTTTGGCGATTCTACGTGCAACGGTGTAGACGTAGTGCTGCAAACAGACAAACAGACAAACAGACAGATGAAAAATCGGTCAGAGACCGAGGACTTGCCGGAATGTACTTTTTTATCGGCCATTTAGGACAAATAGGGCGGCCGAACCACGTGACCGATGACGTCATAATTAACATATTTTATTCCCCATGGAGAGTTCTTTACAATGAGCCATACCTCAATTTTTTCTATTCAGGACTTTTGGAGATGTGGAGGTGCAGAGTTTTTCGGTTTTTCCAAGATGGCGGCCGAACCACGTGACCGATGACATCATCATTAACATATTTTGTTCCCCATGGAGAGTTCTTTACAATGAGCCATGTCTCAATTTTTTCTATTCAGCACTTTCGGAGATATGGAGGTGCTAAGTTTTTCGGTTTTTCCAAGATGGCGGCCGACCACGTGACTGATGACGTCATCATTAACATATTTTATGCCCCATGGAGAGTTCTTTACAATGAGCCATGTCTCAATTTTTTCTGTTCAGCACTTTTGGAGATATAGTGGTGCAAATTTTTGCCGTTTTTCCAAGATGGCGGCCGACCACGTGACATATGACGTCATCATTAACATATTTTATTCCCCATGGAGAGTTCTTTACAATGAGCCATGTCTCAATTTTTTCTGTTCAGTACTTTCGGAGATATAGAGGTGCAAATTTATTCGGTTTTTCCAAGATGGCGGCCGAACCACGTCACCGATGACGTCATCATTGAGGCACAGTATATTAGAGGGCAAGACCATTATGTGTGCAAAGTTTGGCGATTCTCCGTGCAACGGTGTAGACGCAGTGCTGCAAACAGACAAACAGACAGATGAAAAATCGGTCAGAGACCGAGGACTTGCCGGAATGTACTTTTTTATCGGCCATTTTGGACAAATATGGCGGTCGAAACACGTGAACGATGACGTCATCAATAACATATTTTATTCCCCATGGAGAGTTCTTTACAATGAGCCATGTCTCAATTTTTTCTATTCAGCACTTTTGGAGATATGGTGGTGCAACGTTTTGCCGTTTTTCCAAGATGGCGGCCGAAACACGTGAACGATGACGTCATCATTAACATATTTTATTCCCCATGGAGAGTTCTTTCCAATGAGCCATGTCTCAATTTTTTCTATTCAGCACTTTTGGAGATATGGTGGTGAAACGTTTTGCCGTTTTTCCAAAATGGCGGCCGAAGCACGTGACTGATGACGTCATCATTAACATATTTTATTCCCCATGGAGAGTTCTTTCCAATGAGCCATGTCTCAATTTTTTCTATTCAGCACTTCCGGAGATATGGAGGTGCAACGTTTTTCGGTTTTTGCAAGATGGCGGCCGAAACACGTGACCGATGACGTCATCATTAACATATTTTATTCCCCATGGAGAGTTCTTTCCAATGAGCCATGTCTCAATTTTTTCTATTGAGCACTTTCGGAGATATGGAGGTGCAACGTTTTTCGGTTTTTCCAAGATGGCGACCGAACCACGTGACTGATGACGTCATCATTTATATATTTTATTCCCCATGGAGAGTTCTTTACAATGAGCCATGCCTCAATTTTTTCTATTGAGCACTTTCGGAGATATGGAGGTGCAACGTTTTTCGGTTTTTCCAAGATGGCGGCCAAACCACGTGACTAATGACGTCATCATTTGGGCACAATATATTAGAGGGCAAGACAAATACGTGTGCAAAGTTTGGCGATTCTATGTGCAACGGTGTAGACGTAGTGCTGCAAACAGACAAACAGACAGACAAACAGACAGACAAACAAATGAAAAATCGGTCAGAGACCGAGGACTTGCCGGAATGTACTCTTTTATCGGCCATTTAAGACAAATATGGCGGCAGAAGCACTTGACCGATGACGTCATCATTAACATGTTTTATTCCCCATGGAGAGTTCTTTACAATGAGCCATGTCTCAATTTTATCTGTTCAGCACTTTTGGAGATACAGTGGAACAAAGTTTTGCCGTTTTTCCAAGATGGCGGCCGACCACGTGACATATGACGTCATCATTAACATATTTTATTCCCCATGGAGAGTTCTTTACAATGAGCCATGTCTCAATTTTTTCATTTCAGCACTTTCGGAGATGTTGAGGTGCAAAGTTTTCCCATTTTTCCAAGATGGCGGCCGAACCACGTGACCGATGGCGTCATCATTAACATATTTTATTCCCCATGGAGAGTTCTTTACAATGAGCCATGTCTCAATTTTTTCTGTTCAGCACTTTTGGAGATTTTGTGGTGCAAAGTTTTGCCGTTTTTCCAAGATGGCGGCCGACCACGTGACTGATGACGTCATCATTAACATATTTTATTCCCCATGGAGAGTTCTTTACAATGAGCCATGTCTCAATTATTCTGTTCAGCACTTTTGGAGATATAGTGGTGCAAAGTTTTGCCGTTTTTCCAAGATGGCGGCCGACCACGTGACATATGACGTCATCATTAACATATTTTATTCCCCATGGAGAGTTCTTTCCAATGAGCCATGTCTCAATTTTTTCTGTTCAGCACTTTTGGAGATATAGTGGCGCAACGATTTGCCGTTTTTCCAAGATGGCGACCGAACCACGTGACTGATGACGTCATCATTTACATATTTTATTCCCCATGGAGAGTTCTTTACAATGAGCCATGTCTCAATTTTTTCTGTTCAGCACTTTTGGAGATATAGTGGTGCAAATTTTTGCCGTTTTTCCAAGATGGCGGCCGACCACGTGACATATGACGTCATCATTAACATATTTTATTCCCCATGGAGAGTTCTTTACAATGAGCCATGTCTCAATTTTTTCTGTTCAGTACTTTCGGAGATATAGAGGTGCAAATTTATTCGGTTTATCCAAGATGGCGGCCGAACCACGTCACTGATGACGTCATCATTGAGGCACAGTATATTAGAGGGCAAGACCATTATGTGTGCAAAGTTTGGCGATTCTCCGTGCAACGGTGTAGACGCAGTGCTGCAAACAGACAAACAGACAGACAAACAGACAGACAAACAGACAGACAGACAAACAAACGAACAGATCAACATACTTGCCGGAAAATTTTTCCGGCAAGTAATGAAAAATCGGTCAGAGACCGAGGACTTGCCGGAATGTACTTTTTTATCGGCCATTTAGGACAAATAGGGCGGCCGAACCACGTGACCGATGACGTCATCATTAACATATTTTATTCCCCATGGAGAGTTCTTTACAATGAGCCATACCTCAATTTTTTCTATTCAGGACTTTTGGAGATGTGGAGGTGCAGAGTTTTTCGGTTTTTCCAAGATGGCGGCCGAACCACGTGACCGATGACATCATCATTACCATATTTTGTTCCCCATGGAGAGTTCTTTACAATGAGCCATGTCTCAATTTTTTCTATTCAGCACTTTCGGAGATATGGAGGTGCTAATTTTTTCGGTTTTTCCAAGATGGCGGCCGACCACGTGACTGATGACGTCATCATTAACATATTTTATTCCCCATGGAGAGTTCTTTACAATGAGCCATGTCTCAATTTTTTCTGTTCAGCACTTTTGGAGATATAGTGGTGCAAATTTTTGCCGTTTTTCCAAGATGGCGGCCGACCACGTGACATATGACGTCATCATTAACACATTTTATTCCCCATGGAGAGTTCTTTACAATGAGCCATGTCTCAATTTTTTCTGTTCAGTACTTTCGGAGATATAGAGGTGCAAATTTATTCGGTTTTTCCAAGATGGCGGCCGAACCACGTCACCAATGACGTCATCATTGAGGCACAGTATATTAGAGGGCAAGACCATTATGTGTGCAAAGTTTGGCGATTCTCCGTGCAACGGTGTAGACGCAGTGCTGCAAACAGACAAACAGACAGACAAACAGACAAATGAAAAATCGGTCAGAGACCGAGGACTTGCCGGAATGTACTCTTTTATCGGCCATTTAAGACAAATATGGCGTCCGAACCACGTGACCTATGATGTCATTATTAACATATTTTATTCCCCATGGAGAGTTCTTTACAATGAGCCATGTCTCAATTATTTCTGTTCAGCACTTTTGGAGATATAGTGGTGCAAAGTTTTGCCGTTTTTCCAAGATGGCGGCCGACCACGTGACTGATGACGTCATCATTAACATATTTTATTCCCCATGGAGAGTTCTTTACAATGAGCCATGTCTCAATTATTTCTGTTCAGCACTTTTGGAGATATAGTGGTGCAAAGTTTTGCCGTTTTTCCAAGATGGCGCCAGAACCACGTGACTGATGACGTCATCATTTACGTGTTTTATTCCCCATGGAGAGTTCTTTACAATGAGCCATGTCTCAATTTTTTCTGTTCAGTACTTTCGGAGATATAGAGGTGCAAAGTTTTTCGGTTTTTCCAAGATGGCGGCCGAACCACGTCACCGATGACGTCATCAATTGGGCACAGTCTATTCCAGGGCAAGACCAATATGTGTGCAAAGTTTGGCGATTCTCCGTGCAACAGTGTAGACGCAGTGCTGTAAACAGACAGACAAACAGACAAACAGACAAACAGATGAAAAATCGGTCAGAGACCGAGGACTTGCCGGAATGTACTCTTTTATCGGCCATTTAAGACAAATATGGCGTCCGAACCACGTGATAGATGACGTCATCATTAACATATATTATTCCCCATGGAGAGTTCTTCACAAAGAGCCATGTCTCAACTTTTTCTATTCAGCACTTTTGGAGATATGGAGGTGCTACGTTTTTCGGTTTTTCCAAGATGGCAGCCGAACCACGTGACCTATGATGTCATCATTAACATATTTTATTCCCCATGGAGAGTTCTTTACAATGAGCCATGTCTCAATTTTTTCTATTCAGCACTTTCAGAGATATGGAGGTGCACAATTTTTCGGTTTTTCCAAGATGGCGGCCGAACCACGTGACATATGACGTCATCATTAACATATTTTATTCCCCATTGAGAGTTCTTTACAATGAGCCATGTCTCAATTTTTTCCATTCTGCACTTTTGGAGATATAGTGGTGCAAAGTTTTCCCATTTTTCCAAGATGGCGGCCGAACCACGTGACCGATGGCGTCATCATTAACATATTTTATTCCCCATGGAGAGTTCTTTACAATGAGCCATGTCTCAATTTTTTCTGTTCAGCACTTTTGGAGATTTTGTGGTGCAAAGTTTTGCCGTTTTTCCAAGATGGCGGCCGACCACGTGACTGATGACGTCATCATTAACATATTTTATTCCCCATGGAGAGTTCTTTACAATGAGCCATGTCTCAATTATTCTGTTCAGCACTTTTGGAGATATAGTGGTGCAAAGTTTTGCCGTTTTTCCAAGATGGCGGCCGACCACGTGACATATGACGTCATCATTAACATATTTTATTCCCCATGGAGAGTTCTTTCCAATGAGCCATGTCTCAATTTTTTCTGTTCAGCACTTTTGGAGATATAGTGGCGCAACGATTTGCCGTTTTTCCAAGATGGCGACCGAACCACGTGACTGATGACGTCATCATTTACATATTTTATTCCCCATGGAGAGTTCTTTACAATGAGCCATGTCTCAATTTTTTCTGTTCAGCACTTTTGGAGATATAGTGGTGCAAATTTTTGGCGTTTTTCCAAGATGGCGGCCGACCACGTGACATATGACGTCATCATTAACATATTTTATTCCCCATGGAGAGTTCTT
The DNA here is from genome assembly GCF_964187855.1 of Myxine glutinosa. Taxonomy (NCBI): domain Eukaryota; kingdom Metazoa; phylum Chordata; class Myxini; order Myxiniformes; family Myxinidae; genus Myxine; species Myxine glutinosa. The sequence continues at coordinate 40,326,946 of NC_136261.1, forward strand.
TACAATGAGCCATGTCTCAATTTTTTCTGTTCAGTACTTTCGGAGATATAGAGGTGCAAATTTATTCGGTTTTTCCAAGATGGCGGCCGAACCACGTCACTGATGACGTCATCATTGAGGCACAGTATATTAGAGGGCAAGACCATTATGTGTGCAAAGTTTGGCGATTCTCCGTGCAACGGTGTAGACGCAGTGCTGCAAACAGACAAACAGACAGACAAACAGACAGACAAACAGACAGACAGACAAACAAACGAACAGATCAACATACTTGCCGGAAAATTTTTCCGGCAAGTAACAAACGAACAGATCAACATACTTGCCGGAAAATTTTTCCGGCAAGTAACAAACGAACAGATCAACATACTTGCCGGAATCTTTTCCGGCAAGTAACAAACAGACAAACAGACAAACAGACAAACAAACGAACAGATCAACATACTTGCCGGAAAATTTTTCCGGCAAGTAATGAAAAATCGGTCAGAGACCGAGGCCTTGCCAGAATTTACTTTTTTATCGGCCATTTAGGACAAATATGGCGGCCGAACCACATGGCCGATGACGTCATCATTAACATATTTTATTCCCCATGGAGAGTTCTTTACAATGAGCCATGTCTCAATTTTTTCTGTTTAGCACTTTTGGAGATATGGTGGTGCAAAGTTTTGCCGTTTTTCCAAGATGGCGGCCGAACCACGTGACTGATGAGGTAATCATTAACATATTTTATTCCCCATGGAGAGTTCTTTACAATGAGCCATGTCTCAATTTTTTCTATTCAGCACTTTCGGAGATATGGAGGTGCAAAGTTTTTCGGATTTTCCAAGATAGCGGCCGAATCACGTGACTGGTGACGTCATCATTAACATATTGTATTCTCCATGGAGAGTTATTTGCAATGAGCCATGTCTCAATTTTTTCTATTCAGTACATTCAGAGATATGGATGTGCAAAGTTTTTCGGTTTTTCCAAGATGGCGGCCGAACCACGTGACTGATGACGTCATCATTAACATATTTTATTCCCCATGGAGAGTTCTTTACAATGAGCCATGTCTCAATTTTTTCTATTCTGCACATTCAGAGATATGGAGGTGCAAAATTTTTCGGTTTTTCCAAGATGGCGGCCGAACCACGTGACATATGACGTCATCATTAACAAATTTTATTGCCCATGGAGAGTTCTTTACAATGAGCCATGTCTCAATTTTTTCTATTCAGCACTTTTGGAGATATGGAGGTGCAAAGTTTTTAGGTTTTTCCAAGATGGCGGCCGAACCACGTGACAGATGACGTCATCAACATGTTTTATTCCCCATGGAGAGTTCTTTACAATGAGCCATGTCTCAATTTTTTCTATTCAGTACTTTCAGAGATATGGAGGTGCAAAGTTTTGCCGTTTTTCCAAGATGGCGGCCGAACCACGTGACCTATGACGTCATCATTAACATATTTTATTCCCCATGGAGAGTTCTTTACAATGAGCCATGTCTCAATTTTTTCTGTTCAGCACTTTTGGAGATATAGTGGTGCAAAGTTTTGCCGTTTTTCCAAGATGGCGACCGACCACGTGACATATGACATCATCATTAACATATTTTATTCCCCATGGAGAGTTCTTTACATTGAGCCATGTCTCAATTTTTCTGTTCTGCACTTTTGGAGATTTCATGGTGCAAAGTGTTTCGGTTTTTCCAAGATGGCGGCCGAACCACATGACTCATGACGCCAGCATTAACATATTTTATTCCCCATGGAGAGTTCTTTACAATGAGACATGTCTCATTTTTTTTTCTGTTCAGCACTTTTGGAGACATAGTAGTGCAAAATTTTGCCGTTTTTCCAAGATGGCGGCCGAACCACGTGACTGATGACGTCATCATTAACATATTTTATTCCCCATGGAGAGTTCTTGACAATGAGCCATGTCTCATTTTTTTCTGTTCAGCACTTTTGGAGATAGAGTGGTGCAAAGTTTTGCCGTTTTTCCAAGATGGCAGCCAAACCACGTGACTGATGACATCATCATTAACATATTTTATTCCCCAGGGAGAGTTCTTTACAATGAGCCATGTCTCAATTTTTTGTGTTCCGTACTTTCGGAGATATGGAGGAGCAAAGTTTTTCGATTTTCCAAGATGGCGGCCGAACCACGTGACCGATGACATCATCAATTGGGCACAGTCTATTCCTGGGCAAGACCAATATGTGTGCAAAGTTTGGCGATTCTGCATGCAACGGTGTAGACGTAGTGCTGCAAACAGACAGACAAACAGACAGACAGACAGATGAATGAAAAATCGGTCAGAGACCGAGGACTTGCCGGAATGTACTTTTTTATCGACCATTTAGGATAAATATGGCGGCCGAACCACGTGACTGATGAGGTCATCATTAACATATTTTATTCCCCATGGAGAGTTCTTTACAATGAGCCATGTCTCAATTTTTTGTGTTCCGTACTTTCGGAGATATAGAGGTGCAAAGTTTTTCGGTTTTTCCAAGATGGCGGCCGAACCACGTCACCGATGACGTCATCAATTGGGCACAGTCTATTCCAGGGCAAGACCAATATGTGTGCAAAGTTTGGCGATTCTACGTGCAACGGTGTAGACGCAGTGCTGCAAACAGACAGACAGCCAGACAAATGATTCATTCTTCCCACCAGCTCCTGTCATTCTTCCCACCAGCTCCTATCATTCTTCCCACCAGCTCCTGTCAATCTTCCCACCAGCTCCTGTCATTCTTCCCACCAGCTCCTGTCATTCTTCCCACCAGCTCCTGTCAATCTTCCCACCAGCTCCTGTCATTCTTCCCACCAGCTCCTGTCATTCTTCCCACCAGCTCCTGTCATTCTTCCCACCAGCTCCTGTCATTCTTCCCACCAGCTCCTGTCATTCTTCCCACCAGCTCCTGTCAATCTTCCCACCAGCTCCTGTCAGTCTTCCCACCAGCTCCTGTCAATCTTCCCACCAGCTCCTGTCATTCTTCCCACCAGCTCCTGTCAGTCTTCCCACCAGCTCCTGTCAGTCTTCCCACCAGCTCCTGTCAGTCTTCCCACCAGCTCCTGTCAGTCTTCCCACCAGCTCCTGTCAGTCTTCCCACCAGCTCCTGTCAGTCTTCCCACCAGCTCCTGTCAGTCTTCCCACCAGCTCCTGTCAGTCTTCCTGTAACACCAGATCCTGTAACACCAGATCCATGTCAGCACTTTCAGAGATATGGAGGTGCAAAGTTTTTCGGTTTTTCCGAGATGGCGGCCGACCACGTGACTGATGACGTCATCATTAACATATTTTATTCCCCATGGAGAGTTCTTTACAATGAGCCATGTCTCAATTTTTTCTGTTCAGCACTTTTGGAGATATAGTGGTGCAAATTTTTGCCGTTTTTCCAAGATGGCGGCCGACCACGTGACATATGACGTCATCATTAACATATTTTATTCCCCATGGAGAGTTCTTTACAATGAGCCATGTCTCAATTTTTTCTGTTCAGCACTTTTGGAGATATAGTGGCGCAACGTTTTGCCGTTTTTCCAAGATGGCGCCCGAACCACGTGACTGATGACGTCATCATTTACATATTTTATTCCCCATGGAGAGTTCTTTACAATGAGCCATGTCTCAATTTTTTCTGTTCAGCACTTTTGGAGATATAGTGGTGCAAAGTTTTGCCGTTTTTCCAAGATGGCGGTCGAACCACGTGACCGATGACGTCATCATTAACATATTTTATTCCCCATGGAGAATTATTTACAATGAGCCATGTCTCGATTTTGTCTGTTAATTACTTTTGGAGATATAGAGGTGCAACGTTTTTCGGTTTTTCCAAGATGGCGGCCGAACCACGTGACCGATGACGTCATCATTTGGGCACAATATATTAGAGGGCAAGACAAATACGTGTGCAAAGTTTGGCGATTCTACGTGCAACGGTGTAGACGTAGTGCTGCAAACAGACAAACAGACAGACAAACAGACAAACAGACAGATGAAAAATCGGTCAGAGACCGAGGACTTGCCGGAATGTACTCTTTTATCGGCCATTTAAGACAAATATGGCGTCCGAACCACGTGATAGATGACGTCATCATTAACATATATTATTCCCCATGGAGAGTTCTTCACAAAGAGCCATGTCTCAACTTTTTCTATTCAGCACTTTTGGAGATATGGAGGTGCTACGTTTTTCGGTTTTTCCAAGATGGCAGCCGAACCACGTGACCTATGATGTCATCATTAACATATTTTATTCCCCATGGAGAGTTCTTTACAATGAGCCATGTCTCAATTTTTTCTATTCAGCACTTTCAGAGATATGGAGGTGCACAATTTTTCGGTTTTTCCAAGATGGCGGCCGAACCACGTGACATATGACGTCATCATTAACATATTTTATTCCCCATTGAGAGTTCTTTACAATGAGCCATGTCTCAATTTTTTCCATTCTGCACTTTTGGAGATATAGTGGTGCAAAGTTTTCCCATTTTTCCAAGATGGCGGCCGAACCACGTGACCGATGGCGTCATCATTAACATATTTTATTCCCCATGGAGAGTTCTTTACAATGAGCCATGTCTCAATTTTTTCTGTTCAGCACTTTTGGAGATTTTGTGGTGCAAAGTTTTGCCGTTTTTCCAAGATGGCGGCCGACCACGTGACTGATGACGTCATCATTAACATATTTTATTCCCCATGGAGAGTTCTTTACAATGAGCCATGTCTCAATTATTCTGTTCAGCACTTTTGGAGATATAGTGGTGCAAAGTTTTGCCGTTTTTCCAAGATGGCGGCCGACCACGTGACATATGACGTCATCATTAACATATTTTATTCCCCATGGAGAGTTCTTTCCAATGAGCCATGTCTCAATTTTTTCTGTTCAGCACTTTTGGAGATATAGTGGCGCAACGATTTGCCGTTTTTCCAAGATGGCGACCGAACCACGTGACTGATGACGTCATCATTTACATATTTTATTCCCCATGGAGAGTTCTTTACAATGAGCCATGTCTCAATTTTTTCTGTTCAGCACTTTTGGAGATATAGTGGTGCAAATTTTTGCCGTTTTTCCAAGATGGCGGCCGACCACGTGACATATGACGTCATCATTAACATATTTTATTCCCCATGGAGAGTTCTTTACAATGAGCCATGTCTCAATTTTTTCTGTTCAGTACTTTCGGAGATATAGAGGTGCAAATTTATTCGGTTTTTCCAAGATGGCGGCCGAACCACGTCACTGATGACGTCATCATTGAGGCACAGTATATTAGAGGGCAAGACCATTATGTGTGCAAAGTTTGGCGATTCTCCGTGCAACGGTGTAGACGCAGTGCTGCAAACAGACAAACAGACAGACAAACAGACAGACAAACAGACAGACAGACAAATGAAAAATCGGTCAGAGACCGAGGACTTGCCGGAATGTACTCTTTTATCGGCCATTTAAGACAAATATGGCGTCCGAACCACGTGACCTATGATGTCATTATTAACATATTTTATTCCCCATGGAGAGTTCTTTACAATGAGCCATGTCTCAATTATTTCTGTTCAGCACTTTTGGAGATATAGTGGTGCAAAGTTTTGCCGTTTTTCCAAGATGGCGGCCGACCACGTGACTGATGACGTCATCATTAACATATTTTATTCCCCATGGAGAGTTCTTTACAATGAGCCATGTCTCAATTATTTCTGTTCAGCACTTTTGGAGATATAGTGGTGCAAAGTTTTGCCGTTTTTCCAAGATGGCGCCAGAACCACGTGACTGATGACGTCATCATTTACGTGTTTTATTCCCCATGGAGAGTTCTTTACAATGAGCCATGTCTCAATTTTTTCTGTTCAGTACTTTCGGAGATATAGAGGTGCAAAGTTTTTCGGTTTTTCCAAGATGGCGGCCGAACCACGTCACCGATGACGTCATCAATTGGGCACAGTCTATTCCAGGGCAAGACCAATATGTGTGCAAAGTTTGGCGATTCTCCGTGCAACAGTGTAGACGCAGTGCTGTAAACAGACAGACAAACAGACAAACAGACAAACAGATGAAAAATCGGTCAGAGACCGAGGACTTGCCGGAATGTACTCTTTTATCGGCCATTTAAGACAAATATGGCGTCCGAACCACGTGATAGATGACGTCATCATTAACATATATTATTCCCCATGGAGAGTTCTTCACAAAGAGCCATGTCTCAACTTTTTCTATTCAGCACTTTTGGAGATATGGAGGTGCTACGTTTTTCGGTTTTTCCAAGATGGCAGCCGAACCACGTGACCTATGATGTCATCATTAACATATTTTATTCCCCATGGAGAGTTCTTTACAATGAGCCATGTCTCAATTTTTTCTATTCAGCACTTTCAGAGATATGGAGGTGCACAATTTTTCGGTTTTTCCAAGATGGCGGCCGAACCACGTGACATATGACGTCATCATTAACATATTTTATTCCCCATTGAGAGTTCTTTACAATGAGCCATGTCTCAATTTTTTCCATTCTGCACTTTTGGAGATATAGTGGTGCAAAGTTTTCCCATTTTTCCAAGATGGCGGCCGAACCACGTGACCGATGGCGTCATCATTAACATATTTTATTCCCCATGGAGAGTTCTTTACAATGAGCCATGTCTCAATTTTTTCTGTTCAGCACTTTTGGAGATTTTGTGGTGCAAAGTTTTGCCGTTTTTCCAAGATGGCGGCCGACCACGTGACTGATGACGTCATCATTAACATATTTTATTCCCCATGGAGAGTTCTTTACAATGAGCCATGTCTCAATTATTCTGTTCAGCACTTTTGGAGATATAGTGGTGCAAAGTTTTGCCGTTTTTCCAAGATGGCGGCCGACCACGTGACATATGACGTCATCATTAACATATTTTATTCCCCATGGAGAGTTCTTTCCAATGAGCCATGTCTCAATTTTTTCTGTTCAGCACTTTTGGAGATATAGTGGCGCAACGATTTGCCGTTTTTCCAAGATGGCGACCGAACCACGTGACTGATGACGTCATCATTTACATATTTTATTCCCCATGGAGAGTTCTTTACAATGAGCCATGTCTCAATTTTTTCTGTTCAGCACTTTTGGAGATATAGTGGTGCAAATTTTTGGCGTTTTTCCAAGATGGCGGCCGACCACGTGACATATGACGTCATCATTAACATATTTTATTCCCCATGGAGAGTTCTTTACAATGAGCCATGTCTCAATTTTTTCTGTTCAGTACTTTCGGAGATATAGAGGTGCAAATTTATTCGGTTTTTCCAAGATGGCGGCCGAACCACGTCACTGATGACGTCATCATTGAGGCACAGTATATTAGAGGGCAAGACCATTATGTGTGCAAAGTTTGGCGATTCTCCGTGCAACGGTGTAGACGCAGTGCTGCAAACAGACAAACAGACAGACAAACAGACAGACAAACAGACAGACAGACAAACAAACGAACAGATCAACATACTTGCCGGAAAATTTTTCCGGCAAGTAATGAAAAATCGGTCAGAGACCGAGGACTTGCCGGAATGTACTTTTTTATCGGCCATTTAGGACAAATAGGGCGGCCGAACCACGTGACCGATGACGTCATCATTAACATATTTTATTCCCCATGGAGAGTTCTTTACAATGAGCCATACCTCAATTTTTTCTATTCAGGACTTTTGGAGATGTGGAGGTGCAGAGTTTTTCGGTTTTTCCAAGATGGCGGCCGAACCACGTGACCGATGACATCATCATTAACATATTTTGTTCCCCATGGAGAGTTCTTTACAATGAGCCATGTCTCAATTTTTTCTATTCAGCACTTTCGGAGATATGGAGGTGCTAAGTTTTTCGGTTTTTCCAAGATGGCGGCCGACCACGTGACTGATGACGTCATCATTAACATATTTTATTCCCCATGGAGAGTTCTTTACAATGAGCCATGTCTCAATTTTTTCTGTTCAGCACTTTTGGAAATATAGTGGTGCAAATTTTTGCCGTTTTTCCAAGATGGCGGCCGACCACGTGACATATGACATCATCATTAACATATTTTATTCCACATGGAGAGTTCTTTACAATGAGCCATGTCTCAATTTTTTCTGTTCAGCACTTTTGGAGATCTAGTGGTGCAAAGCTTTGCTGTTTTTCCAAGATGGCGGCCGACCACGTGACTGATGACGTCATCATTAACATATTTTATTCCCCATGGAGAGTTCTTTACAATGAGCCATGTCTCAATTTTTTCTGTTCAGTACTTTCGGAGATATAGAGGTGCAAATTTTTTCGGTTTTTCCAAGATGGCGGCCGAACCACGTCACTGATGACGTCATCATTGAGGCACAGTATATTAGAGGGCAAGACCATTATGTGTGCAAAGTTTGGCGATTCTCCGTGCAACGGTGTAGACGCAGTGCTGCAAACAGACAAACAGACAGACAAACAGACAGACAAACAGACAGACAGACAAACAAACGAACAGATCAACATACTTGCCGGAAAATTTTTCCGGCAAGTAACAAACGAACAGATCAACATACTTGCCGGAAAATTTTTCCGGCAAGTAATGAAAAATCGGTCAGAGACCGAAGACTTGCCGGAATGTACTTTTTATCGGCCATTTTGGACAAATATGGCGGCCGAAACACGTGAACGATGACGTCATCATAAACATATTTTATTCCCCATGGAGAGTTCTTTTCAATAAGCCATGTCTCAATTTTTTCTATTCAGCACTTTCGGAGATATGGACGTGCAAAGTTTTTCGGTTTTTCCAAGATGGCGGCCAAACCACGTGACTGATGACATCATCATTAACATATTTTATTCCCCATGGAGATTTCTTTACAATGAGCCATGTCTCAATTTTTTCTATTCAGGACTTTCGGAGATATGGAGGTGCTAAGTTTTTCGGTTTTTCCAAAATGGCGGCCGAACCACGTTATCTATGACGTCATCATTAACATATTTTATTCTCCATGGAGTGTTCTTTACAATGAGCCATGTCTCAATTTTTTCTGTTCAGCACTTTTGGAGATATGGTGGTGCAAATTTTTGACGTTTTTCCAAGATGGCGACCGAACCACGTGACTGATGACGTCATCATTAACATATTTTGTTCCCCATGGAGAGTTCTTTTCAATGAGCCATGTCTCAATTTTTTCTATTCAGCACTTTCGGAGATATGGAGGTGCTAAGTTTTTCGGTTTTTCCAAAATGGCGGCCGAACCACGTTATCTATGACGTCATCATTAACATATTTTATTCTCCATGGAGTGTTCTTTACAATGAGCCATGTCTCAATTTTTTCTGTTCAGCACTTTTGGAGATATAGTGGTGCAAAGTTTTGCCGTTTTTCCAAGATGGCGGCCGAACCACGTGACTGATGACGTCATCGTTTGGGCACAGTATATTAGAGGGCAAGACAAATACGTGTGCAAAGTTTGGCGATTCTACGTGCAACGGTGTGGATGTAGTGCTGCAAACAGACAAACAGACAAACAGACAAACAGACAAACAGACAAACGAACAGATCAACATACTTGCCGGAATCTTTTCCGGCAAGTAACAAACAGACAAACAGACAGACAAACGAACAGATCAACATACTTGCCGGAAAAATTTTTCCGGCAAGTAATGAAAAATCGGTCAGAGACCGAGGACTTGCCGGAATTTACTTTTTTGTCGGCCATTTAGGACAAATATGGCGGCCGAACCATGTGACCGATGACATCATCATTAACATATTTTATTCCCCATGGAGAGTTCGTTACAATGAGCCACGTCTCAATTTTTTCTATTCAGCACTTCCGGAGATATATCGAGGTGCTAAGTTTTTCGGTTTTTCCAAGATGGCGGCCGACCACGTGACTGATGACGTCATCATTAACATATTTTATTCCCCATGGAGAGTTCTTTACAATGAGCCATGTCTCAATTTTTTCTGTTCAGCACTTTTGGAGATATAGTGGTGCAAAGTTTTGCCGTTTTTCCAAGATGGCGGCCGACCACGTGACATATGACGTCATCATTAACATATTTTATTCCCCATGGAGAGTTCTTCACAATGAGCCATGTCTCAATTTTTTCTGTTCAGCACTTTTGGAGTTATAGTGGCGCAACGTTTTGCCGTTTTTCCAAGATGGCGACCGAACCACGTGACTGATGACGTCATCATTTATATATTTTATTCCCCATGGAGAGTTCTTTACAATGAGCCATGTCTCAATTTTTTCTGTTGAGCACTTTCGGAGATATGGAGGTGCAACGTTTTTCGGTTTTTCCAAGATGGCGGCCGAACCACGTCACCGATGACGTCATCATTAACATATTTTATTCCCCATGGAGAGTTCTTTCCAATGAGCCATGTCTCAATTTTTTCTGTTCAGCACTTTTGGAGATATAGTGGTGCAAAGTTTTGCCGTTTTTCCAAGATGGCGGCCGACCACGTGACATATGACGTCATCATTAACATATTTTATTCCCCATGGAGTTCTTTACAATGAGCCATGTCTCAATTTGTTCTGTTCAGCACTTTTGGAGATATAGTGGTGCAAAGTTTTGCCGTTTTTCCAAGATGGCGGCCGACCACGTGACTGATGACATCATCATTAACATATTTTATTCCCCATGGAGAGTGCTTTACAATGAGCCATGTCTCAATTTTTTCTGTTCAGCACTTTTGGAGATATAGTGGTGCAAAGTTTTGCCGTTTTTCCAAGATGGCGGCCGACCACGTGACATATGACGTCATCATTAACATATTTTATTCCCCATGGAGTTCTTTACAATGAGCCATGTCTCAATTTTTTCTGTTCAGCACTTTTGGAGATATCGAGGTGCAAAGTTTTTCCAAGATGGCGGCCGAACAACGTGACCGAGACGTCATCAATTGGGCACAGTCTATTCCAGGGCAAGACCAATATGTGTGCAAAGTTTGGCGATTCTACGTGCAACGGTGTAGACGCAGTGCTGCAAACAGACAGACAGACAGACAAACAGACAAATGAAAAATCGGTCAGAGACCGAGGACTTGCCGGAATGTACTTTTTTATCGGCCATTTAGAACAAATATGGCGGCCGAACTATGTGATACATGACGTCATCATTAACATATTTTATTCCCCATGGAGAGTTCTTTACAATGAGCCATACCTCAATTTTTTCTGTTCAGGACTTTTGGAGATGTGGAGGTGCAGAGTTTTTCGGTTTTTCCAAGATGGCGGCCGACCACGTGACTGATGACGTCATCATTAACATATTTTATTCCCCATGGAGAGTTCTTTACAATGAGCCATGTCTCAATTTTTTCTGTTCAGCACTTTTGGAGTTATAGTGGTGAAAATTTTTGCCGTTTTTCCAAGATGGCGGCCGACCACGTGACATATGACGTCATCATTAACATATTTTATTCCCCATGGAGAGTTCTTTACAATGAGCCAAGTCTCAATTTTTTCTGTTCAGCACTTTTGGAGATATAGTGGCGCAACGTTTTTCGGTTTTTCCAAGATGGCGCCAGAACCACGTGACTGATGACGTCATCATTTACGTATTTTATTCCCCATGGAGAGTTCTTTACAACGAGCCATGTCTCAATTTTTTCTGTTCAGTACTTTCGGAGATATAAAGGTGCAAAGTTTTTCGGTTTTTCCAAGATGGCGGCCGAACCACGTCACCGATGACGTCATCAATTGGGCACAGTCTATTCCAGGGCAAGACCAATATGTGTGCAAAGTTTGGCGATTCTACGTGCAACGGTGTAGACGCAGTGCTGCAAACAGACAGACAGACAGACAGACAGACAGACAAACAGACAAACAGACAGACAAACGAACAGATCAACATACTTGCCGGAAAATTTTTTCCGGCAAGTAACAAACGAACAGATCAACATACTTGCCGGAATCTTTTCCGGCAAGTAACAAACGAACAGATCAACATACTTGCCGGAAAATTTTTTCCGGCAAGTAACAAACGAACAGATCAACATACTTGCCGGAATCTTTTCCGGCAAGTAATGAATGAAAAATCGGTCAGAGACCGAGGACTTGCCGGAATGTACTTTTTTATCGACCATTTAGGATAAATATGGCGGCCGAACCACGTGACTGATGAGGTCATCATTAACATATTTTATTCCCCATGGAGAGTTCTTTACAATGAGCCATGTCTCAATTTTTTGTGTTCCGTACTTTCGGAGATATAGAGGTGCAAAGTTTTTCGGTTTTTCCAAGATGGCGGCCGAACCACGTCACCGATGACGTCATCAATTGGGCACAGTCTATTCCAGGGCAAGACCAATATGTGTGCAAAGTTTGGCGATTCTACGTGCAACGGTGTAGACGCAGTGCTGCAAACAGACAGACAGACAGACAAACAGACAGACAAACAGACAAATGATTCATTCTTCCCACCAGCTCCTGTCATTCTTCCCACCAGCTCCTATCATTCTTCCCACCAGCTCCTGTCAATCTTCCCACCAGCTCCTGTCATTCTTCCCACCAGCTCCTGTCATTCTTCCCACCAGCTCCTGTCATTCTTCCCACCAGCTCCTGTCATTCTTCCCACCAGCTCCTGTCATTCTTCCCACCAGCTCCTGTCATTCTTCCCACCAGCTCCTGTCAATCTTCCCACCAGCTCCTGTCAGTCTTCCCACCAGCTCCTGTCATTCTTCCCACCAGCTCCTGTCAGTCTTCCCACCAGCTCCTGTCAGTCTTCCCACCAGCTCCTGTCAGTCTTCCCACCAGCTCCTGTCAGTCTTCCCACCAGCTCCTGTCAGTCTTCCCACCAGCTCCTGTCAGTCTTCCCACCAGCTCCTGTCAGTCTTCCCACCAGCTCCTGTCAGTCTTCCCACCAGCTCCTGTCAGTCTTCCCACCAGCTCCTGTCAGTCTTCCCACCAGCTCCTGTCAGTCTTCCCACCAGCTCCTGTCAGTCTTCCCACCAGCTCCTGTCAGTCTTCCTGTAACACCAGATCCTGTAACACCAGATCCATGTCAGCACTTTCAGAGATATGGAGGTGCAAAGTTTTTCGGTTTTTCCAAGATGGCGGCCGAACCACGTGACCTATGACGTCATCATTAACATATTTTACTCCACATGGAGAGTTCTTTACAATGAGCCATGTCTCAATTTTTTCTGTTCAGCACTTTTGGAGATATAGTGGCGCAACGTTTTTCGGTTTTTCCAAGATGGCGGCCGAACCACGTGACCTATGACGTCATCATTAACATGTTTTATTCCCAATGGAGAGTTCTTTACAATGAGCCATGTCTCAATTTTTTCTATTCAGTACTTTCGGAGATATGGAGGTGCAAATTTTCTTCGGTTTTTCCAAGATGGCGGCCGAACCACGTGACCTATGACGTCATCATTAACATGTTTTATTCCCAATGGAGTGTTCTTTACAATGATCCATGTCTCAATTTTTTCTGTTCAGCACTTTCGGAGAAAAAGAGGTGCAAAGTTTTTCCAAGATGGCGGCCGAACCACGTCACCGATGACGTCATCAAATGGGCACAGTCTATTCCAGGGCAAGACCAATATGTGTGCAAAGTTTGGTGATTCTACGTGCAACGGTGTAGACGCAGTGCTGCAAACAGACAGACAAACAGATGAAAAATCGGTCAGAGACCGAGGACTTGCCGGAATGTACTTTTTATCGGCCATTTAGAACAAATATGGCGGCCGAACCACGTGACCGATGATATCATCATTAACATATTTTATTCCCCATGGAGAGTTCTTTACAATGAGCCATGTCTCAATTTTTTATATTCAGCACTTTCGGAGATATGGAGGTGCAAAGTTTTTCGGTTTTTCCAAGATGGCGGCCGACCACGTGACATATGACGTCATCATTAACATATTTTATTCCCCATGGAGAGTTCTTACCAATGAGCCATGTCTCAATTTTTTCTGTTCAGCACTTCCGGAGATATGGAGGTGCAAAGTTTTTCGGTTTTTCCAAGATGGCGGCCGACCACGTGACATATGACGTCATCATTAACATATTTTATTCGCCATGGAGAGTTCTTTACAATGAGCCATGTCTCAATTTTTTCTGTTCAGCACTTTTGGAGATATCGTGGTGCAAAGTTTTGCCGTTTTTCCAAGATGGCGGCCGACCACGTGACTGATGACGTCATCATTAACATATTTTATTCCCCATGGAGAGTTCTTTACAATGAGCCATGTCTCAATTTTTTCTGTTCAGCACTTTCGGAGATATGGAGGTGCAAAGTTTTTCGGTTTTTCCAAGATGGCGGCCGAACCACGTGACTGATGACTTCATCAGTAACATATTTTATTCCCCATGGAGAGTTATTTACAATGAGCCATGTCTCAATTTTTTCTGTTCAGCACTTTCGGAGATATGGAGGTGTAAAGTTTTTCGGTTTTTCCAAGATGGCGGCCGAACCACGTCACCGATGACGTCATCATTTGGGCACAGTATATTAGAGGGCAAGACCAATATGTGTGCCAAGTTTGGCGATTCTGCGTGCAACGGTGTAGACGTAGTGCTGCAAACAGACAAACAGACAGACAGACAGACAAACAAACGAACAGATCAACATACTTGCCGGAAAATTTTTCCGGCAAGTAACAAACAGACAAACAAACGAACAGATCAACATACTTGCCGGAAAATTTTTCCGGCAAGTAACAAACGAACAGATCAACATACTTGCCGGAATCTTTTCCGGCAAGTAATGAAAAATCGGTCAGAGACCGAGGACTTGCCGGAATATACTTTTTTATCGGCCATTTAGAACAAATATGGCGGCTGAACCACGTGATAGATGATGTCATCATTAACATATTTTATTCCCCATGGAGAGTTCTTTACAATGAGCCATGTCTCAATTTTTTCCATTCTGCACTTTTGGAGATTTCGTGGTGCAAAGTTTTTCGGTTTTCCCAAGATGGCGGCCGCACCACGTGACCGATGACATCATCATTAACATGTTTTATTCCCCATGGAGAGTTCTTTACAATGAGCCATGTCTCAATTTTTTCTGTTCAGCACTTTTGGAGATATAGTGGTGCAAAGTTTTGCCGTTTTTCCAAGATGGCGGCCGAACCACCTGACTGATGAGGTCATCATTAACATATTTTATTCCCCATGGAGAGTTCTTTACAATGAGCCATGTCTCAATTTTTTCTATTCAGCACTTTCGGAGATATGGAGGTGCATAGTTTTTCGTTTTCCAAGATGGCGGCCGAATCACGTGACCGATGACGTCATCATTAACATATTGTATTCTCCATGGAGAGTTCTTTGCAATGAGCCATGTCTCAATTTTTTCTATTCAGTACATTCAGAGATATGGATGTGCAAAGTTTTTCGGTTTTTCCAAGATGGCGGCCGAACCACGTGACTGATGACGTCATCATTAACATATTTTATTCCACATGGAGAGTTCTTCACAATGAGCCATGTCTCCATTTTTTCTGTTCAGCACTTTTGGAGATATAGTGGTGCAAAGTTTTTCGGTTTTCCCAAGATGGCGGCCGAACCACGTGACTGATGACGTCATCATTAACATATTTTATTCCCCATGGAGAGTTCTTTACAATGAGCCATGTCTCAATTTTTTCTGTTCAGGACTTTCGGAGATATGGAGGTGCAAAAAATTTCGGTTTTTCCAAGATGGCGGCCGAACCACGTGACTGATGACGTCATCATTAACATATTTTATTCCCCATGGAGAGTTCTTTACAATGAGCCATGTCTCAATTTTTTCTGTTCAGGACTTTCGGAGATATGGAGGTGCAAAAATTTTCGTTTTTTCCAAGATGGCGGCCGAACCACGTGACCGATGACGTCATCATTAACATATTTTATTCCCCATGGAGAGTTCTTTACAATGAGCCATGTCTCAATTTTTTCTGTCAGCACTTTGAGATATCGAGGTGCAAAAATTTTCGGTTTTTCCAAGATGGCGGCCGAACCACGTGACCGATGACGTCATCATTTGGGCACAGTATATTAGAGGGCAAGACAAATACGTGTGCAAAGTTTGGTGATTCTACGTGCAACGGTGTAGACGTAGTGCTGCAAACAGACAAACAGACAAACAGACAAACAGATGAAAAATCGGTCAGAGACCGAGGACTTGCCGGAATGTACTCTTTTATCGGCCATTTAAGACAAATATGGCGTCCGAACCACGTGACCTATGATGTCATTATTAACATATTTTATTCCCCATGGAGAGTTCTTTACAATGAGCCATGTCTCAATTTTTTCTATTCAGCACTTTCAGAGATATGGAGGTGCACAATTTTTCGGTTTTTCCAAGATGGCGGCCGAACCACGTGACATATGACGTCATCATTAACATATTTTATTCCCCATTGAGAGTTCTTTGCAATGAGCCATGTCTCAATTTTTTCCATTCTGCACTTTTGGAGATATAGTGGTGCAAAGTTTTCCCATTTTTCCAAGATGGCGGCCGAACCACGTGACCGATGCCGTCATCATTAACATATTTTATTCCCCATGGAGAGTTCTTTACAATGAGCCATGTCTCAATTTTTTCTGTTCAGCACTTTTGGAGATTTTGTGGTGCAAAGTTTTGCCGTTTTTCCAAGATGGCGGCCGACCACGTGACTGATGACGTCATCATTAACATATTTTATTCCCCATGGAGAGTTCTTTACAATGAGCCATGTCTCAATTATTTCTGTTCAGCACTTTTGGAGATATAGTGGTGCAAAGTTTTGCCGTTTTTCCAAGATGGCGGCCGACCACGTGACATATGACGTCATCATTAACATATTTTATTCCCCATGGAGAGTTCTTTCCAATGAGCCATGTCTCAATTTTTTCTGTTCAGCACTTTTGGAGATATAGTGGCGCAACGATTTGCCGTTTTTCCAAGATGGCGACCGAACCACGTGACTGATGACGTCATCATTTACATATTTTATTCCCCATGGAGAGTTCTTTACAATGAGCCATGTCTCAATTTTTTCTGTTCAGTACTTTCGGAGATATAGAGGTGCAAATTTATTCGGTTTTTCCAAGATGGCGGCCGAACCACGTCACCGATGACGTCATCATTGGGGCACAGTATATTAGAGGGCAAGACCATTATGTGTGCAAAGTTTGGCGATTCTCCGTGCAACGGTGTAGACGCAGTGCTGCAAACAGACAAACAGACAAACAGACAAACAGACAAACAGACAAACAAACGAACAGATCAACATACTTGCCGGAAAATTTTTCCGGCAAGTAATGAAAAATTGGTCAGAGACTGAGGACTTGCCGGAATGTACTTTTTTATCGGCCATTTAGGACAAATATGGCGGCCGAACCACGTGACCGATGACGTCATCATTAACATATTTTATTCCCCATGGAGAGTTCTTTACAATGAGCCATGTCTCAATTTTTTCTGTTCAGCACTTTTGGAGATAGTGGCGCAACGTTTTGCCGTTTTTCCAAGATGGCGACCGAACCACGTGACTGATGGCTGAACCACGTGATAGATGACGTCATCATTAACTTATTTTATTCCCCATGGAGAGTTCTTTTCAATGAGCCATGTCTCAATTTTTTCTATTCAGCACTTTCAGAGATATGGAGGTGCCATTTTTTTTCCAAGATGGCGGCCGAACCACGCGACATATGACGTCATCATTAACATATTTTATTCCCCATGGAGAGTTCTTTCCAATGAGTCATGTCTCAATTTTTTCTGTTCAGCACTTTCGGAGATGTTGAGGTGCAAAGTTTTCGGTTTTTCCAAGATGGCGGCCGAACCACGTGACCGATGACGTCATCATTAACATATTTTATTCCCCATGGAGAGTTGTTTCCAATGAGCCATTTCTCAATTTTTTCTATTCAGCACTTCCGGAGATATGGAGGTGCAACGTTTTTCGGTTTTTCCAAGATGGCGGCCGACCCACGTCACCGATGACGTCATCAATTGGGCACAGTCTATTCCAGGGCAAGACCAATATGTGTGCAAAGTTTGGCGATTCTCCATGCAACGGTGTAGACGCAGTGCTGCAAACAGACAGACAAACAGATGAAAAATCTGTCAGAGACCGAGGACTTGCCGGAATGTACTTTTTTATTGGCCATTTAGGACAAATATGGCGGCCGAACCACGTGACCGATGACGTCATCATTAACATATTTTATTCCCCATGGAGAGTTCTTTTCAATGAGCCATGTCTCAATTTTTTCTATTCAGCACTTTCGGAGATGTGGAGGTTTCGGTTTTTCCAAGATGGCGGCCGAACCACGTGACATATGATGTCATCATTAACAAATTTTATTCCCCATGGAGAGGTCTTTACAATGAGCCATGTCTCAATTTTTTCCATTCTGCACTTTTGGAGATATAGTGGTGCAAAGTTTTTGCCGTTTTTCCAAGATGGCGGCGGAACCACGTGACCGATGGCATCATCATTAACATATTTTATTCCCCATGGAGAGGTCTTTACAATGAGCCATGTCTCAATTTTTTCTGTTCAGCACTTTTGGAGATATAGTGGTGCAAAGTTTTGCCGTTTTTCCAAGATGGCGGCCGACCACGTGACATATGACGTCATCATTAACATATTTTATTCCCCATGGAGAGTTCTTTACAATGAGCCATGTCTCAATTTTTTCTGTTCAGCACTTTCGGAGATATGGAGGTGCAAAGTTTTTCGGTTTTTCCAAGATGGCGGCCGAACCACGTGACTGATGACTTCATCAGTAACATATTTTATTCCCCATGGAGAGTTATTTACAATGAGCCATGTCTCAATTTTTTCTGTTCAGCACTTTCGGAGATATGGAGGTGTAAAGTTTTTCGGTTTTTCCAAGATGGCGGCCGAACCACGTCACCGATGACGTCATCATTTGGGCACAGTATATTAGAGGGCAAGACCAATATGTGTGCCAAGTTTGGCGATTCTACGTGCAACGGTGTAGACGTAGTGCTGCAAACAGACAAACAGACAGACAGACAAATGAAAAATCGGTCAGAGACCGAGGACTTGCCGGAATTTACTTTTTTATCGGCCATTTAGGACAAATATGGCGGCTGAACCACGTGACCGATGACGTCATCATTAACATATTTTATTCCCCATGGAGAGGTCTTTACAATGAGCCATGTCTCAATTTTTTCTGTTCAGCAATTTTGGAGATATAGTGGTGCAAAGTTTTGCCGTTTTTCCAAGATGGCGGCCGACCACGTGACATATGACATCATTAACATATTTTATTCCCCATGGAGAGTTTTTTACAATGAGCCATGTCTCAATTTTTTCTGTTCAGCACTTTTGGAGATTTCGTAGTGCAAAGTTTTGCCGTTTTTCCAAGATGGCGGCCGACCACGTGACTGATGACGTCATCATCAACATATTTTATTCCCCATGTGGAGTTCTTTACAATGAGCCATGTCTCAATTTTTTCTGTTCAGCACTTTTGGCGATATAGTGGTGCAAAGTTTTGCCGTTTTTCCAAGATGGCGGCCGACCACGTGACATATGACGTCATCATTAACATATTTTATTCCCCATGGAGAGTTCTTTACAATGAGCCATGTCTCAATTTTTTCTGTTCAGCACTTTTGGAGATTTCGTGGTGCAAAGTTTTGCCGTTTTTCCAAGATGGTGGCCGACCACGTGACTGATGACGTCATCATTAACATCTTTTATTCCCCATGGAGACTTCTTTACAATGAGCCATGTCTCAATTTTTTCTGTTCAGCACTTTTGGAGATATAGTGGTGCAAAGTTTTGCCGTTTTTCCAAGATGGCGGCCGACCACGTGACATGTGACGTCATCATTAACATATTTTATTCCCCATGGAGAGTTCTTTACAATGAGCCATGTCTCAATTTTTTCTGTTCAGCACTTTTGGAGATATAGTGGCGCAACGTTTTGCCGTTTTTCCAAGATGGCGGCCGAACCACGTGACCTATGACGTCAACATTAACATTTTATTCCCCATGGAGAGTTCTTTACAATGAGCCATGTCTCAATTTTTTCTGTTCAGCACTTTTGGAGATATAGCGGTGCAAAGTTTTGCCGTTTTTCCAAGATGGCGGCCGACCACGTGACATATGACATCATCATTAACATATTTTATTCCGCATGGAGAGTTCTTTACAATGAGCCATGTCTCAATTTTTCCTGTTCAGCACTTTTGGAGATTTCGTGGTGCAAAGTTTTGCCGTTTTTCCAAGATGGCGGCCGACCACGTGACTGATGATGTCATCATTAACATATTTTATTCCCCATGGAGAGTTCTTTACAATGAGCCATGTCTCAATTTTTTCTGTTCAGTACTTTCGGAGATATAGAAGTGCAAAGTTTTTCGGTTTTTCCAAGATGGCGGCCGAACCACGTCACCGATGACGTCATCAATTGGGCACAGTCTATTCCAGGGCAAGACCAATATGTGTGCAAAGTTTGGCGATTCTCCGTGCAACGGTGTAGACGCAGTGCTGCAAACAGACAAACAGACAGATGAAAAATCGGTCAGAGACCGAGGACTTGCCGGAATTTACTTTTTTATCGGCCATTTCGGACAAATATGGCGGTCGAACCACGTGACCGATGACGTCATCATTAACATATTTTATTCCCCATGGAGAGTTCTTTACAATGAGCCATGTCTCAATTTTTTCTATTCAGCACTTTCGGAGATGTGGAGGTGCAACGCTTTTCAGTTTTTCCAAGATGGCGGCTGAACCACGTGACCGATGACGTCATCATGAACATATTTTATTCCACATGGAGAGTTCTTTACAATGAGCCATGTCTCAATTTTTTCTGTTCAGCACTTTTGGAAATATAGTGGTGCAAAGTTTTGCCGTTTTTCCAAGATGGCGGCCGACCACGTGACATATGACGTCATCATTAACATATTTTATTCCCCATGGAGAGTTCTTTACAATGAGCCATGTCTCAATTTTTTCTGTTCAGCACTTTTGGAAATATAGTGGTGCAAAGTTTTGCCGTTTTTCCAAGATGGCGGCCGACCACGTGACATATGACGTCATCATTAACATATTTTATTCCCCATGGAGAGTTCTTTACAATGAGCCATGTCTCAATTTTTTCTGTTCAGCACTTTTGGAGATATAGTGGCGCAACGTTTTGCCGTTTTTCCAAGATGGCGACCGAACCACGTGACTGATGACGTCATCATTTACATATTTTATTCCCCATGGAGAGTTCTTTACAATGAGCCATGTCTCAATTTTTTCTGTTCAGTACTTTCGGAGATATAGAGGTGCAAAGTTTTTCGGTTTTTCCAAGATGGCGGCCGAACCACGTCACCGATGACGTCATCAATTGGGCACAGTCTATTCCAGGGCAAGACCAATATGTGTGCAAAGTTTGGCGATTCTACGTGCAACGGTGGAGACGCAGTGCTGCAAACAGACAGACAGACAGACAAACAGACAGACAGACAAACAGACAGACAAACAAACGAACAGATCAACATACTTGCCGGAAAATTTTTCCGGCAAGTAAAAATCGGTCAGAGACCGAGGACTTGCCGGAATGTACTTTTTATCGGCCATTTAGAACAAATATGGCGGCCGAACCACGTGACCGATGATATCATCATTAACATATTTTATTCCCCATGGAGAGTTCTTTACAATGAGCCATGTCTCAAGCTTTTCTGTTCAGAACTTTTGGAGATTTCGAGGTGCAAAGTTTTGCCGTTTTTCCAAGATGGCGGCCGACCACGTGACATATGACGTCATCATTAACATATTTTATTCCCCATGGAGAGTTCTTTACAATGAGCCATGTCTCAATTTTTTCTGTTCAGCACTTTTGGAGATAGTGGCGCAACGTTTTGCCGTTTTTCCAAGATGGCGACCGAACCACGTGACTGATGGCTGAACCACGTGATAGATGACGTCATCATTAACTTATTTTATTCCCCATGGAGAGTTCTTTTCAATGAGCCATGTCTCAATTTTTTCTATTCAGCACTTTCAGAGATATGGAGGTGCCATTTTTTTTCCAAGATGGCGGCCGAACCACGCGACATATGACGTCATCATTAACATATTTTATTCCCCATGGAGAGTTCTTTCCAATGAGTCATGTCTCAATTTTTTCTGTTTAGCACTTTCGGAG
The DNA here is from genome assembly GCF_964187855.1 of Myxine glutinosa. NCBI lineage: Eukaryota > Metazoa > Chordata > Myxini > Myxiniformes > Myxinidae > Myxine > Myxine glutinosa. The sequence continues at coordinate 40,349,052 of NC_136261.1, forward strand.
ATGTTGAGGTGCAAAGTTTTCGGTTTTTCCAAGATGGCGGCCGAACCACGTGACCGATGACGTCATCATTAACATATTTTATTCCCCATGGAGAGTTCTTTCCAATGAGCCATGTCTCAATTTTTTATATTCAGCACTTCCGGAGATATGGAGGTGCAAAGTTTTTCGGTTTTTCCAAGATGGCGGCCGAACCACGTGACTGATGACTTCATCAGTAACATATTTTATTCCCCATGGAGAGTTATTTACAATGAGCCATGTCTCAATTTTTTCTGTTCAGCACTTTCGGAGATATGGAGGTGTAAAGTTTTTCGGTTTTTCCAAGATGGCGGCCGAACCACGTCACCGATGACGTCATCATTTGGGCACAGTATATTAGAGGGCAAGACCAATATGTGTGCCAAGTTTGGCGATTCTACGTGCAACGGTGTAGACGTAGTGCTGCAAACAGACAAACAGACAGACAGACAGACAAATGAAAAATCGGTCAGAGACCGAGGACTTGCCGGAATTTACTTTTTTATCGGCCATTTAGGACAAATATGGCGGCTGAACCACGTGACCGATGACGTCATCATTAACATATTTTATTCCCCATGGAGAGGTCTTTACAATGAGCCATGTCTCAATTTTTTCTGTTCAGCAATTTTGGAGATATAGTGGTGCAAAGTTTTGCCGTTTTTCCAAGATGGCGGCCGACCACGTGACATATGACATCATTAACATATTTTATTCCCCATGGAGAGTTTTTTACAATGAGCCATGTCTCAATTTTTTCTGTTCAGCACTTTTGGAGATTTCGTAGTGCAAAGTTTTGCCGTTTTTCCAAGATGGCGGCCGACCACGTGACTGATGACGTCATCATCAACATATTTTATTCCCCATGTGGAGTTCTTTACAATGAGCCATGTCTCAATTTTTTCTGTTCAGCACTTTTGGCGATATAGTGGTGCAAAGTTTTGCCGTTTTTCCAAGATGGCGGCCGACCACGTGACATATGACGTCATCATTAACATATTTTATTCCCCATGGAGAGTTCTTTACAATGAGCCATGTCTCAATTTTTTCTGTTCAGCACTTTTGGAGATATCGTGGCGCAACGTTTTGCCGTTTTTCCAAGATGGCGACCGAACCACGTGACTGATGACGTCATCATTTACATATTTTATTCCACATGGAGAGTTCTTTACAATGAGCCATGTCTCAATTTTTTCTGTTCAGTACTTTCGGAGATATAGAGGTGCAACGTTTTTTGGTTTTTCCAAGATGGCGGCCGAACCACGTCACCGATTACGTCATCAATTGGGCACAGTCTATTCCAGGGCAAGACCAATATGTGTGCAAAGTTTGGCGATTCTACGTGCAACGGTGTAGACGCAGTGCTGCAAACAGACAGACAGACAGACAAACAGACAAACAGACAAATGAAAAATCGGTCAGAGACCGAGGACTTGCCGGAATTTACTTTTTTATCGGCCATTTAGGACAAATATGGTGGCTGAACCACGTGACCGATGACGTCATCATTAACATATTTTATTCCCCATGGAGAGTTCTTCACAATGAGCCATGTCTCAATTTTTTCTGTTCAGCACTTTCGGAGATATTGAGGTGCAAAGTTTTTCCAAGATGGCGGCCGAACCACGTGACCGATGACGTCATCATTAACATATTTTATTCCCCATGGAGAGTTCTTTCCAATGAGCCATGTCTCAATTTTTTCTATTCAGCACTTTCGGAGATATGGAGGTGCAAAGTTTTTCGGATTTTCCAAGATGGCGGCAGAACCACGTGACAGATGACGTCATCATTAACATATTTTATTCCGCATGGAGAGTTCTTTACAATGAGCCATGTCTCAATTTTTTCTGTTCAGCACTTTTGGAGATATAGTGGCGCAACGTTTTGCCGTTTTTCCAAGATGGCGACCGAACCACGTGACTGATGACGTCATCATTTACATATTTTATTCCCCATGGAGAGTTCTTTACAATGAGCCATGTCTCAATTTTTTCTATTCAGCACTTTCGGAGATGTGGAGGTGCAACGCTTTTCAGTTTTTCCAAGATGGCGGCCGAACCACGTGACCGATGACGTCATCATGAACATATTTTATTCCACATGGAGAGTTCTTTACAATGAGCCATGTCTCAATTTTTTCTGTTCAGCACTTTTGGAAATATAGTGGTGCAAAGTTTTGCCGTTTTTCCAAGATGGCGGCCGACCACGTGACATATGACGTCATCATTAACATATTTTATTCCCCATGGAGAGTTCTTTACAATGAGCCATGTCTCAATTTTTTCTGTTCAGCACTTTTGGAGATATAGTGGCGCAACGTTTTGCCGTTTTTCCAAGATGGCGGCCGACCACGTGACATATGACGTCATCATTTACATATTTTATTCCCCATGGAGAGTTCTTTACAATGAGCCATGTCTCAATTTTTTCTGTTCAGTACTTTCGGAGATATAGAGGTGCAAAGTTTTTCGGCTTTTCCAAGATGGCGGCCGAACCACGTCACCGATGACGTCATCAATTGGGCACAGTCTATTCCAGGGCAAGAACAATATGTGTGCAAAGTTTGGCGATTCCACGTGCAACGGTGTAGACGCAGTGCTGCAAACAGACAGACAGACAAACAGATGAAAAATCGGTCAGAGACCGAGGACTTGCCGGAATGTACTTTTTTATCGGCCATTTAGAACAAATATGGCGGCTGAACCACGTGATAGATGACGTCATCATTAACATATTTTATTCCCCATGGAGAGTTGTTTACAATGAGCCATGTCTCAATTTTTTCTGCTCAGCACTTTTGGAGATATAGAGGTGCAAAGTTTTGCCGTTTTTCCAAGATGGCGGCCGACCACGTGACATATGACGTCATCATTAACATATTTTATTCCCCATGGAGAGTTCTTTACAATGAGCCATGTCTCAATTTTTTCTGTTCAGTACTTTCGGAGATATAGAGGTGCAAAGTTTTTCGGTTTTTCCAAGATGGCGGCCGAACCACGTCACCGATGACGTCATCAATTGGGCACAGTCTATTCCAGGGCAAGACCAATATGTGTGCAAAGTTTGGCGATTCTACGTGCAACGGTGTAGACGCAGTGCTGCAAACAGACAGACAGACAAACAGACAGACAAACAGACAGACAAACAGACAAACAAACGAACAGATCAACATACTTGCCGGAAAATTTTTCCGGCAAGTAACAAACAGACAGACAGACAGACAAACGAACAGATCAACATACTTGCCGGAAAATTTTTTCCGGCAAGTAACAAACGAACAGATCAACATACTTGCCGGAAAATTTTTCCGGCAAGTAACAAACAGACAAACAAATGAAAAATCGGTCAGAGACCGAGGACTTGCCGGAATGTACTTTTTTATTGGCCATTTAGGACAAATATGGCGGCCGAACCACGTGACCGATGACGTCATCATTAACATATTTTATTCCCCATGGAGAGTTCTTTTCAATGAGCCATGTCTCAATTTTTTCTATTCAGCACTTTCGGAGATGTGGAGGTTTCGGTTTTTCCGAGATGGCGGCCGAACCACGTGACATATGATGTCATCATTAACATATTTTATTCCGCATGGAGAGTTCTTGACAATGAGCCATGTCTCAATTTTTTCCATTCTGCACTTTTGGAGATATAGTGGTGCAAAGTTATTGCCGTTTTTCCAAGATGGCGGCCGAACCACGTGACCGATGGCATCATCATTAACATATTTTATTCCCCATGGAGAATTATTTACAATGAGCCATGTCCCAATTTTTTCTATTCAGCACATTCAGAGATATGGAGGTGCAAAATTTTTCGGTTTTTCCAAGATGGCGGCCGAACCACGTGACATATGACATCATCATTAACAAATTTTATTACCCATGGAGAGTTCTTTACAATGAGCCATGTCTCAATTTTTTCTGTTCAGCACTTTTGGAGATATAGCGGTGCAAAGTTTTGCCGTTTTTCCAAGATGGCGGCCGACCACGTGACATATGACATCATCATTAACATATTTTATTCCGCATGGAGAGTTCTTTACAATGAGCCATGTCTCAATTTTTTCTGTTCAGCACTTTTGGAGATTTCGTGGTGCAAAGTTTTGCCGTTTTTCCAAGATGGCGGCCGACCACGTGACTGATGACGTCATCATTAACATATTTTATTCCCCATGGAGAGATCTTTACAATGAGCCATGTCTCAATTTTTTCTGTTCAGCACTTTTGGAGATATAGTGGTGCAAAGTTTTGCCGTTTTTCCAAGATGGCGGCCGACCACGTGACCGATGGCATCATCATTAACATATTTTATTCCCCATGGAGAGTTCTTTACAATGAGCCATGTCTCAATTTTTTCTATTCAGCACATTCAGAGATATGGAGGTGCAAAATTTTTCGGTTTTTCCAAAATGGCGGCCGAACCACGTGACCGATGACGTCATCATTAACAAATTTTATTCCCCATGGAGAGTTCTTTACAATGAGCCATGTCTCAATTTTTTCTGTTCAGCACTTTTGGAGATATAGTGGTGCAAAGTTTTGCCGTTTTTCCAAGATGGCGGCCGACCACGTGACATATGACGTCATCATTAACATATATTATTCCCCATGGAGAGTTCTTTACAATGAGCCATGTCTCAATTTTTTCTGTTCAGCACTTTTGGAGATAGTGGCGCAACGTTTTGCCGTTTTTCCAAGATGGCGACCGAACCACGTGACTGATGACGTCATCATTTACATATTTTATTCCCCATGGAGAGTTCTTTACAATGAGCCATGTCTCAATTTTTTCTGTTCAGTACTTTCGGAGATATAGAGGTGCAAAGTTTTTCGGTTTTTCCAAGATGGCGGCCGAACCACGTCACCGATGACGTCATCAATTGGGCACAGTCTATTCCAGGGCAAGACCAATATGTGTGCAAAGTTTGGCGATTCTACGTGCAACAGTGTAGACGCAGTGCTGCAAACAGACAGACAGACAAACAGACAGACAGACAAACGAACAGATCAACATACTTGCCGGAAAATGAAAAATCGGTCAGAGACCGAGGACTTGCCGGAATGTACTTTTTTATCGGCCATTTAGAACAAATATGGCGGCTGAACCACGTGATAGATGATGTCATCATTAACATATTTTATTCCCCATGGAGAGTTCTTTACAATGAGCCATGTCTCAATTTTTTCCATTCTGCACTTTTGGAGATTTCGTGGTGCAAAGTTTTTCGGTTTTCCCAAGATGGCGGCCGCACCACGTGACCGATGACATCATCATTAACATGTTTTATTCCCCATGGAGAGTTCTTTACAATGAGCCATGTCTCAATTTTTTCTGTTCAGCACTTTTGGAGATATAGTGGTGCAAAGTTTTGCCGTTTTTCCAAGATGGCGGCCGAACCACCTGACTGATGAGGTCATCATTAACATATTTTATTCCCCATGGAGAGTTCTTTACAATGAGCCATGTCTCAATTTTTTCTATTCAGCACTTTCGGAGATATGGAGGTGCATAGTTTTTCGGATTTTCCAAGATGGCGGCCGAATCACGTGACCGATGACGTCATCATTAACATTGTATTCTCCATGGAGAGTTCTTTGCAATGAGCCATGTCTCAATTTTTTCTATTCAGTACATTCAGAGATATGGATGTGCAAAGTTTTTCGGTTTTTCCAAGATGGCGGCCGAACCACGTGACTGATGACGTCATCATTAACATATTTTATTCCACATGGAGAGTTCTTCACAATGAGCCATGTCTCCATTTTTTCTGTTCAGCACTTTTGGAGATATAGTGGTGCAAAGTTTTTCGGTTTTCCCAAGATGGCGGCCGAACCACGTGACTGATGACGTCATCATTAACATATTTTATTCCCCATGGAGAGTTCTTTACAATGAGCCATGTCTCAATTTTTTCTGTCAGCACTTTGAGATATCGAGGTGCAAAAATTTTCGGTTTTTCCAAGATGGCGGCCGAACCACGTGACCGATGACGTCATCATTTGGGCACAGTATATTAGAGGGCAAGACAAATACGTGTGCAAAGTTTGGTGATTCTACGTGCAACGGTGTAGACGTAGTGCTGCAAACAGACAAACAGACAAACAGACAAACAGATGAAAAATTGGTCAGAGACCGAGGACTTGCCGGAATGTACTTTTTTATCGGCCATTTAGGACAAATATGGCGGCCGAACCACGTGACCGATGACGTCATCATTAACATATTTTATTCCCCATGGAGAGTTCTTTACAATGAGCCATGTCTCAATTTTTTCTGTTCAGCACTTTTGGAGATATAGTGGTGCAAAGTTTTGCCGTTTTTCCAAGATGGTGGCCGACCACGTGACATATGACATCATCATTAACATATTTTATTCCCCATGGAGAGTTCTTTACAATGAGCCATGTCTCAATTTTTTCTGTTCAGCACTTTTGGAGATATAGCGGTGCAAAGTTTTGCCGTTTTTCCAAGATGGCGGCCGACCACGTGACGTATGACATCATCATTAACGTATTTTATTCCGCATGGAGAGTTCTTTACAATGAGCCATGTCTCAATTTTTTCTGTTCAGCACTTTTGGAGATTTCGTGGTGCAAAGTTTTGCCGTTTTTCCAAGATGGCGGCCGACCACGTGACTGATGATGTCATCATTAACATATTTTATTCCCCATGGAGAGTTCTTTGCAATGAGCCATGTCTCAATTTTTTCTGTTCAGTACTTTCGGAGATATAGAAGTGCAAAGTTTTTCGGTTTTTCCAAGATGGCGGCCGAACCACGTCACCGATGACGTCATCAATTGGGCACAGTCTATTCCAGGGCAAGACCAATATGTGTGCAAAGTTTGGCGAATCTCCGTGCAACGGTGTAGACGCAGTGCTGCAAACAGACAGACAAACAGACAGACAGACAAACAGACAAACAAACGAACAGATCAACATACTTGCCGGAATCTTTTCCGGCAAGTAACAAACGAACAGATCAACATACTTGCCGGAAATTTTTTCCGGCAAGTAATGAAAAATCGGTCAGAGACCGAGGACTTGCCGGAATGTACTTTTTTATCGGCCATTTAGGACAAATATGGCGGCCGAACCACCTGACCGATGACGTCATCATTAACATATTTTATTCCCCATTGAGAGTTCTTTACAATGAGCCATACCTCAATTTTTTCTATTCAGGACTTTTGGAGATGTGGAGGTGCAGAGTTTTTCGGTTTTTCCAAGATGGCGGCCGAACCACGTGACCGATGACATCATCATTAACATATTTTATTCCCCATGGAGAGTTCTTTACAATGAGCCATGTCTCAATTTTTTCTATTCAGCACTTTCGGAGATATGGAGGTGCTAAGTTTTTCGGTTTTTCCAAGATGGTGGCCGAACACGTGACTGATGACGTCATCATTAACATATTTTATTCCCCATGGAGAGTTCTTTACAATGAGCCATGTCTCAATTTTTTCTGTTCAGCACTTTTGGAGATTTCGTAGTGCAAAGTTTTGCCGTTTTTCCAAGATGGCGGCCGACCACGTGACATATGACGTCATCATCAACATATTTTATTCCCCATGTGGAGTTCTTTACAATGAGCCATGTCTCAATTTTTTCTGTTCAGCACTTTTGGCGATATAGTGGTGCAAAGTTTTGCCGTTTTTCCAAGATGGCGGCCGACCACGTGACATATGACGTCATCATTAACATATTTTATTCCCCATGGAGAGTTCTTTACAATGAGCCATGTCTCAATTTTTTCTGTTCAGCACTTTTGGAGATATCGTGGCGCAACGTTTTGCCGTTTTTCCAAGATGGCGACCGAACCACGTGACTGATGACGTCATCATTTACATATTTTATTCCACATGGAGAGTTCTTTACAATGAGCCATGTCTCAATTTTTTCTGTTCAGTACTTTCGGAGATATAGAGGTGCAACGTTTTTTGGTTTTTCCAAGATGGCGGCCGAACCACGTCACCGATTACGTCATCAATTGGGCACAGTCTATTCCAGGGCAAGACCAATATGTGTGCAAAGTTTGGCGATTCTACGTGCAACGGTGTAGACGCAGTGCTGCAAACAGACAGACAGACAGACAAACAGACAAACAGACAAATGAAAAATCGGTCAGAGACCGAGGACTTGCCGGAATTTACTTTTTTATCGGCCATTTAGGACAAATATGGTGGCTGAACCACGTGACCGATGACGTCATCATTAACATATTTTATTCCCCATGGAGAGTTCTTCACAATGAGCCATGTCTCAATTTTTTCTGTTCAGCACTTTCGGAGATATTGAGGTGCAAAGTTTTTCCAAGATGGCGGCCGAACCACGTGACCGATGACGTCATCATTAACATATTTTATTCCCCATGGAGAGTTCTTTCCAATGAGCCATGTCTCAATTTTTTCTATTCAGCACTTTCGGAGATATGGAGGTGCAAAGTTTTTCGGATTTTCCAAGACGGCGGCAGAACCACGTGACAGATGACGTCATCATTAACATATTTTATTCCGCATGGAGAGTTCTTTACAATGAGCCATGTCTCAATTTTTTCTGTTCAGCACTTTTGGAGATATAGTGGCGCAACGTTTTGCCGTTTTTCCAAGATGGCGACCGAACCACGTGACTGATGACGTCATCATTTACATATTTTATTCCCCATGGAGAGTTCTTTACAATGAGCCATGTCTCAATTTTTTCTATTCAGCACTTTCGGAGATGTGGAGGTGCAACGCTTTTCAGTTTTTCCAAGATGGCGGCCGACCACGTGACATATGACGTCATCATTAACATATTTTATTCCCCATGGAGAGTTCTTTACAATGAGCCATGTCTCAATTTTTTCTGTTCAGCACTTTTGGAGATATAGTGGCGCAACGTTTTGCCGTTTTTCCAAGATGGCGGCCGACCACGTGACATATGACGTCATCATTTACATATTTTATTCCCCATGGAGAGTTCTTTACAATGAGCCATGTCTCAATTTTTTCTGTTCAGTACTTTCGGAGATATAGAGGTGCAAAGTTTTTCGGCTTTTCCAAGATGGCGGCCGAACCACGTCACCGATGACGTCATCAATTGGGCACAGTCTATTCCAGGGCAAGAACAATATGTGTGCAAAGTTTGGCGATTCCACGTGCAACGGTGTAGACGCAGTGCTGCAAACAGACAGACAGACAAACAGATGAAAAATCGGTCAGAGACCGAGGACTTGCCGGAATGTACTTTTTTATCGGCCATTTAGAACAAATATGGCGGCTGAACCACGTGATAGATGACGTCATCATTAACATATTTTATTCCCCATGGAGAGTTGTTTACAATGAGCCATGTCTCAATTTTTTCTGCTCAGCACTTTTGGAGATATAGAGGTGCAAAGTTTTGCCGTTTTTCCAAGATGGCGGCCAACCACGTGACATATGACGTCATCATTAACATATTTTATTCCCCATGGAGAGTTCTTTACAATGAGCCATGTCTCAATTTTTTCTGTTCAGTACTTTCGGAGATATAGAGGTGCAAAGTTTTTCGGTTTTTCCAAGATGGCGGCCGAACCACGTCACCGATGACGTCATCAATTGGGCACAGTCTATTCCAGGGCAAGACCAATATGTGTGCAAAGTTTGGCGATTCTACGTGCAACGGTGTAGACGCAGTGCTGCAAACAGACAGACAGACAAACAGACAGACAAACAGACAAACAAACGAACAGATCAACATACTTGCCGGAAAATTTTTCCGGCAAGTAACAAACAGACAGACAGACAGACAAACGAACAGATCAACATACTTGCCGGAAAATTTTTTCCGGCAAGTAACAAACGAACAGATCAACATACTTGCCGGAAAATTTTTCCGGCAAGTAACAAACAGACAAATGAAAAATCGGTCAGAGACCGAGGACTTGCCGGAATGTACTTTTTTATCGGCCATTTAGGACATATATGGCGGCCGAACCACGTGATAGATGACGTCATCATTAACATATATTATTCCCCATGGAGAGTTCTTTACAATGAGCCATGTCTCAATTTTTTATATTCAGCACTTTCAGAGATATGGAGGTGCAAAATTTTTCGGTTTTTCCAAGATGGCGGCCGAACCACGTGACATATGACGTCATCATTAACATATTTTATTCCCCATGGAGAGTTCTTTACAATGAGCCATGTTTCAATTTTTTCTGTTCATCACTTTTGGAGATATAGTGGTGCAAAGTTTTGCCGTTTTTCCAAGATGGCGGCCGACCACATGACATATGACGTCATCATTAACATATTTTATTCCCCATGGAGAGTTCTTTACAATGAGCCATGTCTCAATTTTTTCTGTTCAGCACTTTTGGAGATATCGTGGTGCAAAGTTTTGCCGTTTTTCCAAGATGGCGGCCGACCACATGACATATGACGTCATCATTAACATATTTTATTCCCCATGGAGAGTTCTTTACAATGAGCCATGTCTCAATTTTTTCTGTTCAGCACTTTTGGAGTTATCGTGGTGCAAAGTTTTGCCGTTTTTCCAAGATGGCGGCCGACCACGTGACTGATGACGTCATCATTCACATGTTTTATTCCCCATGGAGAGTTCTTTACAATGAGCCATGTCTCAATTTTTTCTATTCAGTACTTTCAGAGATATGGAGGTGCAAAGTTTTGCCGTTTTTCCAAGATGGCGGCCGACCACGTGACTGATGACGTCATCATTAACATCTTCTATTCCCCATGGAGAGTTCTTTCCAATGAGCCATGTCTCAATTTTTTCTGTTCAGCACTTTTGGAGATTTCGTGGTGCAAAGTTTTGCCGTTTTTCCAAGATGGCGGCCGACCACGTGACTGATGATGTCATAATTAACATATTTTATTCCCCATGGAGAGTTCTTTACAATGAGCCATGTCTCAATTTTTTCTGTTCAGTACTTTCGGAGATATAGAAGTGCAAAGTTTTTCGGTTTTTCCAAGATGGCGGCCGAACCACGTCACCGATGACGTCATCAATTGGGCACAGTCTATTCCAGGGCAAGACCAATATGTGTGCAAAGTTTGGCGATTCTCCGTGCAACGGTGTAGACGCAGTGCTGCAAACAGACAGACAAACAGATGAAAAATCGGTCAGAGACCGAGGACTTGCCGGAATTTACTTTTTTATCGGCCATTTAGGACAAATATGGCGGCTGAACCACGTGACCGATGACGTCATCATTAACATATTTTATTCCCCATGGAGAGTTCTTTACAATGAGCCATGTCTCAATTTTTTCTGTTCAGCACTTTCGGAGATATGGACGTGCAAAGTTTTTCGGTTTTTCCAAGATGGCGGCCGAACCACCTGACCGATGACGTCATCATTAACATATTTTATTCCCCATGGAGAGTTCTTTACAATGAGCCATGTCTCAATTTTTTCTGTTCAGCACTTTCGGAGATATCGAGTTGCAAACTTTTTCCAAGATGGCGGCCGAACCACGTGACCAATGACGTCATCACTAACATTTTATTCCCCATGGAGAGTTCTTTACAATGAGCTCAATTTTTTCTGTTCAGCACTTTTGGAGATATAGTGGTGCAAAATTTTGCCATTTTCCAAGATGGCGGCCGAACCACGTGACTGATGACGTCATCATTAACATATTTTATTCCCCATGGAGAGTTCTTTACAATGAGCCATGTCTCAATTTTTTCTATTCAGGACTTTTGAGATGTGGAGGTGCAGAGTTTTTCGTTTTTTCCAAGATGGCGGCCGAACCACGTGACCGATGACATCATCATTAACATATTTTATTCCCCATGGAGAGTTCTTTACAATGAGCCATGTCTCAATTTTTTCTATTCAGCACTTTCGGAGATATGGAGGTGCTAAGTTTTTCGGTTTTTCCAAGATGGCGGCCGACCACGTGACTGATTACGTCATCATTAACATATTTTATTCCCCATGGAGAGTTCTTTACAATGAGCCATGTCTCAATTTTTTCTGTTCAGCACTTTTGGAGATATAGTGGTGCAAATTTTTGCCGTTTTTCCAAGATGGCGGCCGACCACGTGACATATGACGTCATCATTAACATATTTTATTCCCCATGGAGAGTTCTTTACAATGAGCCATGTCTCAATTTTTTCTGTACAGTACTTTCGGAGATATAGAGGTGCAAAGTTTTTCGGTTTTTCCAAGATGGCGGCCGAACCACGTCACCGATGACGTCATCATTGAGGCACAGTATATTAGAGGGCAAGACCATTATGTGTGCAAAGTTTGGCGATTCTCCGTGCAACGGTGTAGACGCAGTGCTGCAAACAGACAAACAGACAGATGAAAAATCGGTCAGAGACCGAGGACTTGCCGGAATGTACTCTTTTATCGGCCATTTAAGACAAATATGGCGTCCGAACCACGTGATAGATGACGTCATCATTAACATATATTATTCCCCATGGAGAGTTCTTCACAAAGAGCCATGTCTCAACTTTTTCTATTCAGCACTTTTGGAGATATGGAGGTGCTACGTTTTTCGGTTTTTCCAAGATGGCAGCCGAACCACGTGACCTATGATGTCATCATTAACATATTTTATTCCCCATGGAGAGTTCTTTACAATGAGCCATGTCTCAATTTTTTCTATTCAGCACTTTCAGAGATATGGAGGTGCACAATTTTTCGGTTTTTCCAAGATGGCGGCCGAACCACGTGACATATGACGTCATCATTAACATATTTTATTCCCCATTGAGAGTTCTTTACAATGAGCCATGTCTCAATTTTTTCCATTCTGCACTTTTGGAGATATAGTGGTGCAAAGTTTTCCCATTTTTCCAAGATGGCGGCCGAACCACGTGACCGATGGCGTCATCATTAACATATTTTATTCCCCATGGAGAGTTCTTTACAATGAGCCATGTCTCAATTTTTTCTGTTCAGCACTTTTGGAGATTTTGTGGTGCAAAGTTTTGCCGTTTTTCCAAGATGGCGGCCGACCACGTGACTGATGACGTCATCATTAACATATTTTATTCCCCATGGAGAGTTCTTTACAATGAGCCATGTCTCAATTATTCTGTTCAGCACTTTTGGAGATATAGTGGTGCAAAGTTTTGCCGTTTTTCCAAGATGGCGGCCGACCACGTGACATATGACGTCATCATTAACATATTTTATTCCCCATGGAGAGTTCTTTCCAATGAGCCATGTCTCAATTTTTTCTGTTCAGCACTTTTGGAGATATAGTGGCGCAACGATTTGCCGTTTTTCCAAGATGGCGACCGAACCACGTGACTGATGACGTCATCATTTACATATTTTATTCCCCATGGAGAGTTCTTTACAATGAGCCATGTCTCAATTTTTTCTGTTCAGCACTTTTGGAGATATAGTGGTGCAAATTTTTGCCGTTTTTCCAAGATGGCGGCCGACCACGTGACATATGACGTCATCATTAACATATTTTATTCCCCATGGAGAGTTCTTTACAATGAGCCATGTCTCAATTTTTTCTGTTCAGTACTTTCGGAGATATAGAGGTGCAAATTTATTCGGTTTTTCCAAGATGGCGGCCGAACCACGTCACTGATGACGTCATCATTGAGGCACAGTATATTAGAGGGCAAGACCATTATGTGTGCAAAGTTTGGCGATTCTCCGTGCAACGGTGTAGACGCAGTGCTGCAAACAGACAAACAGACAGACAAACAGACAGACAAACAGACAGACAGACAAACAAACGAACAGATCAACATACTTGCCGGAAAATTTTTCCGGCAAGTAACAAATGAAAAATCGGTCAGAGACCGAGGACTTGCCGGAATGTACTTTTTTATTGGCCATTTAGGACAAATATGGCGGCCGAACCACGTGACCGATGACGTCATCATTAACATATTTTATTCCCCATGGAGAGTTCTTTTCAATGAGCCATGTCTCAATTTTTTCTATTCAGCACTTTCGGAGATGTGGAGGTTTCGGTTTTTCCGAGATGGCGGCCGAACCACGTGACATATGATGTCATCATTAACATATTTTATTCCGCATGGAGAGTTCTTGACAATGAGCCATGTCTCAATTTTTTCCATTCTGCACTTTTGGAGATATAGTGGTGCAAAGTTATTGCCGTTTTTCCAAGATGGCGGCCGAACCACGTGACCGATGGCATCATCATTAACATATTTTATTCCCCATGGAGAATTATTTACAATGAGCCATGTCCCAATTTTTTCTATTCAGCACATTCAGAGATATGGAGGTGCAAAATTTTTCGGTTTTTCCAAGATGGCGGCCGAACCACGTGACATATGACATCATCATTAACAAATTTTATTACCCATGGAGAGTTCTTTACAATGAGCCATGTCTCAATTTTTTCTGTTCAGCACTTTTGGAGATATAGCGGTGCAAAGTTTTGCCGTTTTTCCAAGATGGCGGCCGACCACGTGACATATGACATCATCATTAACATATTTTATTCCGCATGGAGAGTTCTTTACAATGAGCCATGTCTCAATTTTTTCTGTTCAGCACTTTTGGAGATTTCGTGGTGCAAAGTTTTGCCGTTTTTCCAAGATGGCGGCCGACCACGTGACTGATGACGTCATCATTAACATATTTTATTCCCCATGGAGAGATCTTTACAATGAGCCATGTCTCAATTTTTTCTGTTCAGCACTTTTGGAGATATAGTGGTGCAAAGTTTTGCCGTTTTTCCAAGATGGCGGCCGACCACGTGACCGATGGCATCATCATTAACATATTTTATTCCCCATGGAGAGTTCTTTACAATGAGCCATGTCTCAATTTTTTCTATTCAGCACATTCAGAGATATGGAGGTGCAAAATTTTTCGGTTTTTCCAAAATGGCGGCCGAACCACGTGACCGATGACGTCATCATTAACAAATTTTATTCCCCATGGAGAGTTCTTTACAATGAGCCATGTCTCAATTTTTTCTGTTCAGCACTTTTGGAGATATAGTGGTGCAAAGTTTTGCCGTTTTTCCAAGATGGCGGCCGACCACGTGACATATGACGTCATCATTAACATATATTATTCCCCATGGAGAGTTCTTTACAATGAGCCATGTCTCAATTTTTTCTGTTCAGCACTTTTGGAGATAGTGGCGCAACGTTTTGCCGTTTTTCCAAGATGGCGACCGAACCACGTGACTGATGACGTCATCATTTACATATTTTATTCCCCATGGAGAGTTCTTTACAATGAGCCATGTCTCAATTTTTTCTGTTCAGTACTTTCGGAGATATAGAGGTGCAAAGTTTTTCGGTTTTTCCAAGATGGCGGCCGAACCACGTCACCGATGACGTCATCAATTGGGCACAGTCTATTCCAGGGCAAGACCAATATGTGTGCAAAGTTTGGCGATTCTACGTGCAACAGTGTAGACGCAGTGCTGCAAACAGACAGACAGACAAACAGACAGACAAACAGACAAATGAAAAATCGGTCAGAGACCGAGGACTTGCCGGAATGTACTTTTTTATCGGCCATTTAGGACAAATATGGCGGCCGAACCACCTGACCGATGACGTCATCATTAACATATTTTATTCCCCATTGAGAGTTCTTTACAATGAGCCATACCTCAATTTTTTCTATTCAGGACTTTTGGAGATGTGGAGGTGCAGAGTTTTTCGGTTTTTCCAAGATGGCGGCCGAACCACGTGACCGATGACATCATCATTAACATATTTTATTCCCCATGGAGAGTTCTTTACAATGAGCCATGTCTCAATTTTTTCTATTCAGCACTTTCGGAGATATGGAGGTGCTAAGTTTTTCGGTTTTTCCAAGATGGTGGCCGAACACGTGACTGATGACGTCATCATTAACATATTTTATTCCCCATGGAGAGTTCTTTACAATGAGCCATGTCTCAATTTTTTCTGTTCAGCACTTTTGGAGATATAGTGGTGCAAATTTTTGCCGTTTTTCCAAGATGGCGGCCGACCACGTGACATATGACGTCATCATTAACATATTTTATTCCCCATGGAGAGTTCTTTACAATGAGCCATGTCTCAATTTTTTCTGTTCAGCACTTTTGGAGATATAGTGGCGCAACGTTTTGCCGTTTTTCCAAGATGGCGCCCGAACCACGTCACCGATGACGTCATCAATTGGGCACAGTCTATTCCAGGGCAAGACCAATATGTGTGCAAAGTTTGGCGATTCTCTGTGCAACGGTGTAGACGCAGTGCTGCAAACAGACAGACAGACAGACAGACAAACAGACAAACGAACAGATCAACATACTTGCCGGAAAAATTTTTCCGGTAAGTAACGAACAGATCAACATACTTGCCGGAATCTTTTCCGGCAAGTAATGAAAAATCGGTCAGAGACCGAGGACTTGCCGGAATGTACTTTTTTATCGGCCATTTAGAACAAATATGGCGGCTGAACCACGTGATAGATGATGTCATCATTAACATATTTTATTCCCCATGGAGAGTTCTTTACAATGAGCCATGTCTCAATTTTTTCCATTCTGCACTTTTGGAGATTTCGTGGTGCAAAGTTTTTCGGTTTTCCCAAGATGGCGGCCGCACCACGTGACCGATGACATCATCATTAACATGTTTTATTCCCCATGGAGAGTTCTTTACAATGAGCCATGTCTCAATTTTTTCTGTTCAGCACTTTTGGAGATATAGTGGTGCAAAGTTTTGCCGTTTTTCCAAGATGGCGGCCGAACCACCTGACTGATGAGGTCATCATTAACATATTTTATTCCCCATGGAGAGTTCTTTACAATGAGCCATGTCTCAATTTTTTCTATTCAGCACTTTCGGAGATATGGAGGTGCATAGTTTTTCGGATTTTCCAAGATGGCGGCCGAATCACGTGACCGATGACGTCATCATTAACATTGTATTCTCCATGGAGAGTTCTTTGCAATGAGCCATGTCTCAATTTTTTCTATTCAGTACATTCAGAGATATGGATGTGCAAAGTTTTTCGGTTTTTCCAAGATGGCGGCCGAACCACGTGACTGATGACGTCATCATTAACATATTTTATTCCACATGGAGAGTTCTTCACAATGAGCCATGTCTCCATTTTTTCTGTTCAGCACTTTTGGAGATATAGTGGTGCAAAGTTTTTCGGTTTTCCCAAGATGGCGGCCGAACCACGTGACTGATGACGTCATCATTAACATATTTTATTCCCCATGGAGAGTTCTT
This sequence comes from Myxine glutinosa, assembly GCF_964187855.1. Taxonomy (NCBI): domain Eukaryota; kingdom Metazoa; phylum Chordata; class Myxini; order Myxiniformes; family Myxinidae; genus Myxine; species Myxine glutinosa. The sequence goes on from NC_136261.1 coordinate 40,366,262, forward strand.
TACAATGAGCCATGTCTCAATTTTTTCTGTCAGCACTTTGAGATATCGAGGTGCAAAAATTTTCGGTTTTTCCAAGATGGCGGCCGAACCACGTGACCGATGACGTCATCATTTGGGCACAGTATATTAGAGGGCAAGACAAATACGTGTGCAAAGTTTGGTGATTCTACGTGCAACGGTGTAGACGTAGTGCTGCAAACAGACAAACAGACAAACAGACAAACAGATGAAAAATTGGTCAGAGACCGAGGACTTGCCGGAATGTACTTTTTTATCGGCCATTTAGGACAAATATGGCGGCCGAACCACGTGACCGATGACGTCATCATTAACATATTTTATTCCCCATGGAGAGTTCTTTACAATGAGCCATGTCTCAATTTTTTCTGTTCAGCACTTTTGGAGATATAGTGGTGCAAAGTTTTGCCGTTTTTCCAAGATGGTGGCCGACCACGTGACATATGACATCATCATTAACATATTTTATTCCCCATGGAGAGTTCTTTGCAATGAGCCATGTCTCAATTTTTTCTGTTCAGTACTTTCGGAGATATAGAAGTGCAAAGTTTTTCGGTTTTTCCAAGATGGCGGCCGAACCACGTCACCGATGACGTCATCAATTGGGCACAGTCTATTCCAGGGCAAGACCAATATGTGTGCAAAGTTTGGCGAATCTCCGTGCAACGGTGTAGACGCAGTGCTGCAAACAGACAGACAAACAGACAGACAGACAAACAGACAAACAAACGAACAGATCAACATACTTGCCGGAATCTTTTCCGGCAAGTAACAAACGAACAGATCAACATACTTGCCGGAAATTTTTTCCGGCAAGTAATGAAAAATCGGTCAGAGACCGAGGACTTGCCGGAATGTACTTTTTTATCGGCCATTTAGGACAAATATGGCGGCCGAACCACCTGACCGATGACGTCATCATTAACATATTTTATTCCCCATTGAGAGTTCTTTACAATGAGCCATACCTCAATTTTTTCTATTCAGGACTTTTGGAGATGTGGAGGTGCAGAGTTTTTCGGTTTTTCCAAGATGGCGGCCGAACCACGTGACCGATGACATCATCATTAACATATTTTATTCCCCATGGAGAGTTCTTTACAATGAGCCATGTCTCAATTTTTTCTATTCAGCACTTTCGGAGATATGGAGGTGCTAAGTTTTTCGGTTTTTCCAAGATGGTGGCCGAACACGTGACTGATGACGTCATCATTAACATATTTTATTCCCCATGGAGAGTTCTTTACAATGAGCCATGTCTCAATTTTTTCTGTTCAGCACTTTTGGAGATATAGTGGTGCAAATTTTTGCCGTTTTTCCAAGATGGCGGCCGACCACGTGACATATGACGTCATCATTAACATATTTTATTCCCCATGGAGAGTTCTTTACAATGAGCCATGTCTCAATTTTTTCTGTTCAGCACTTTTGGAGATATAGTGGCGCAACGTTTTGCCGTTTTTCCAAGATGGCGCCCGAACCACGTCACCGATGACGTCATCAATTGGGCACAGTCTATTCCAGGGCAAGACCAATATGTGTGCAAAGTTTGGCGATTCTCTGTGCAACGGTGTAGACGCAGTGCTGCAAACAGACAGACAGACAGACAAACAGACAAACGAACAGATCAACATACTTGCCGGAAAAATTTTTCCGGTAAGTAACGAACAGATCAACATACTTGCCGGAATCTTTTCCGGCAAGTAATGAAAAATCGGTCAGAGACCGAGGACTTGCCGGAATGTACTTTTTTATCGGCCATTTAGAACAAATATGGCGGCTGAACCACGTGATAGATGATGTCATCATTAACATATTTTATTCCCCATGGAGAGTTCTTTACAATGAGCCATGTCTCAATTTTTTCCATTCTGCACTTTTGGAGATTTCGTGGTGCAAAGTTTTTCGGTTTTCCCAAGATGGCGGCCGCACCACGTGACCGATGACATCATCATTAACATGTTTTATTCCCCATGGAGAGTTCTTTACAATGAGCCATGTCTCAATTTTTTCTGTTCAGCACTTTTGGAGATATAGTGGTGCAAAGTTTTGCCGTTTTTCCAAGATGGCGGCCGAACCACCTGACTGATGAGGTCATCATTAACATATTTTATTCCCCATGGAGAGTTCTTTACAATGAGCCATGTCTCAATTTTTTCTATTCAGCACTTTCGGAGATATGGAGGTGCATAGTTTTTCGGATTTTCCAAGATGGCGGCCGAATCACGTGACCGATGACGTCATCATTAACATTGTATTCTCCATGGAGAGTTCTTTGCAATGAGCCATGTCTCAATTTTTTCTATTCAGTACATTCAGAGATATGGATGTGCAAAGTTTTTCGGTTTTTCCAAGATGGCGGCCGAACCACGTGACTGATGACGTCATCATTAACATATTTTATTCCACATGGAGAGTTCTTCACAATGAGCCATGTCTCCATTTTTTCTGTTCAGCACTTTTGGAGATATAGTGGTGCAAAGTTTTTCGGTTTTCCCAAGATGGCGGCCGAACCACGTGACTGATGACGTCATCATTAACATATTTTATTCCCCATGGAGAGTTCTTTACAATGAGCCATGTCTCAATTTTTTCTGTCAGCACTTTGAGATATCGAGGTGCAAAAATTTTCGGTTTTTCCAAGATGGCGGCCGAACCACGTGACCGATGACGTCATCATTTGGGCACAGTATATTAGAGGGCAAGACAAATACGTGTGCAAAGTTTGGTGATTCTACGTGCAACGGTGTAGACGTAGTGCTGCAAACAGACAAACAGACAAACAGACAAACAGATGAAAAATTGGTCAGAGACCGAGGACTTGCCGGAATGTACTTTTTTATCGGCCATTTAGGACAAATATGGCGGCCGAACCACGTGACCGATGACGTCATCATTAACATATTTTATTCCCCATGGAGAGTTCTTTACAATGAGCCATGTCTCAATTTTTTCTGTTCAGCACTTTTGGAGATATAGTGGTGCAAAGTTTTGCCGTTTTTCCAAGATGGTGGCCGACCACGTGACATATGACATCATCATTAACATATTTTATTCCCCATGGAGAGTTCTTTACAATGAGCCATGTCTCAATTTTTTCTGTTCAGCACTTTTGGAGATTTCGTGGTGCAAAGTTTTGCCGTTTTTCCAAGATGGCGGCCGACCACGTGACTGATGACGTCATCATTAACATCTTTTATTCCCCATGGAGAGTTCTTTACAATGAGCCATGTCTCAATTTTTTCTGTTCAGCACTTTTGGAGATATAGTGGTGCAAAGTTTTGCCGTTTTTCCAAGATGGCGGCCGACCACGTGACATGTGACGTCATCATTAACATATTTTATTCCCCATGGAGAGTTCTTTACAATGAGCCATGTCTCAATTTTTTCTGTTCAGCACTTTTGGAGATATAGTGGCGCAACGTTTTGCCTTTTTTTCCAAGATGGCGGCCGAACCACGTGACCTATGACGTCAACATTAACATTTTATTCCCCATGGAGAGTTCTTTACAATGAGCCATGTCTCAATTTTTTCTGTTCAGCACTTTTGGAGATATAGCGGTGCAAAGTTTTGCCGTTTTTCCAAGATGGCGGCCGACCACGTGACATATGACATCATCATTAACATATTTTATTCCGCATGGAGAGTTCTTTACAATGAGCCATGTCTCAATTTTTTCTGTTCAGCACTTTTGGAGATTTCGTGGTGCAAAGTTTTGCCGTTTTTCCAAGATGGCGGCCGACCACGTGACTGATGATGTCATCATTAACATATTTTATTCCCCATGGAGAGTTCTTTACAATGAGCCATGTCTCAATTTTTTCTGTTCAGTACTTTCGGAGATATAGAAGTGCAAAGTTTTTCGGTTTTTCCAAGATGGCGGCCGAACCACGTCACCGATGACGTCATCAATTGGGCACAGTCTATTCCAGGGCAAGACCAATATGTGTGCAAAGTTTGGCGATTCTCCGTGCAACGGTGTAGACGCAGTGCTGCAAACAGACAAACAGACAGATGAAAAATCGGTCAGAGACCGAGGACTTGCCGGAATTTACTTTTTTATCGGCCATTTCGGACAAATATGGCGGTCGAACCACGTGACCGATGACGTCATCATTAACATATTTTATTCCCCATGGAGAGTTCTTTACAATGAGCCATGTCTCAATTTTTTCTATTCAGCACTTTCGGAGATGTGGAGGTGCAACGCTTTTCAGTTTTTCCAAGATGGCGGCTGAACCACGTGACCGATGACGTCATCATGAACATATTTTATTCCACATGGAGAGTTCTTTACAATGAGCCATGTCTCAATTTTTTCTGTTCAGCACTTTTGGAAATATAGTGGTGCAAAGTTTTGCCGTTTTTCCAAGATGGCGGCCGACCACGTGACATATGACGTCATCATTAACATATTTTATTCCCCATGGAGAGTTCTTTACAATGAGCCATGTCTCAATTTTTTCTGTTCAGCACTTTTGGAAATATAGTGGTGCAAAGTTTTGCCGTTTTTCCAAGATGGCGGCCGACCACGTGACATATGACGTCATCATTAACATATTTTATTCCCCATGGAGAGTTCTTTACAATGAGCCATGTCTCAATTTTTTCTGTTCAGCACTTTTGGAAATATAGTGGCGCAACGTTTTGCCGTTTTTCCAAGATGGCGACCGAACCACGTGACTGATGGCTGAACCACGTGATAGATGACGTCATCATTAACTTATTTTATTCCCCATGGAGAGTTCTTTTCAATGAGCCATGTCTCAATTTTTTCTATTCAGCACTTTCAGAGATATGGAAGTGCCATTTTTTTTCCAAGATGGCGGCCGAACCACGCGACATATGACGTCATCATTAACATATTTTATTCCCCATGGAGAGTTCTTTCCAATGAGTCATGTCTCAATTTTTTCTGTTCAGCACTTTCGGAGATGTTGAGGTGCAAAGTTTTCGGTTTTTCCAAGATGGCGGCCGAACCACGTGACCGATGACGTCATCATTAACATATTTTATTCCCCATGGAGAGTTCTTTCCAATGAGCCATGTCTCAATTTTTTATATTCAGCACTTCCGGAGATATGGAGGTGCAAAGTTTTTCGGTTTTTCCAAGATGGCGGCCGAACCACGTGACTGATGACGTCATCATTAACATATTTTATTCCCCATGGAGAGTTCTTTCCAATGAGCCATGTCTCAATTTTTTCTATTCAGCACTTCCGGAGATATGGAGGTGCAACGTTTTTCGGTTTTTCCAAGATGGCGGCCGACCCACGTCACCGATGACGTCATCAATTGGGCACAGTCTATTCCAGGGCAAGACCAATATGTGTGCAAAGTTTGGCGATTCTCCGTGCAACGGTGTAGACGCAGTGCTGCAAACAGACAGACAAACAGATGAAAAATCTGTCAGAGACCGAGGACTTGCCGGAATGTACTTTTTTATTGGCCATTTAGGACAAATATGGCGGCCGAACCACGTGACCGATGACGTCATCATTAACATATTTTATTCCCCATGGAGAGTTCTTTTCAATGAGCCATGTCTCAATTTTTTCTATTCAGCACTTTCGGAGATGTGGAGGTTTCGGTTTTTCCAAGATGGCGGCCGAACCACGTGACATATGATGTCATCATTAACAAATTTTATTCCCCATGGAGAGGTCTTTACAATGAGCCATGTCTCAATTTTTTCCATTCTGCACTTTTGGAGATATAGTGGTGCAAAGTTTTTGCCGTTTTTCCAAGATGGCGGCCGAACCACGTGACCGATGGCATCATCATTAACATATTTTATTCCCCATGGAGAGGTCTTTACAATGAGCCATGTCTCAATTTTTTCTGTTCAGCACTTTTGGAGATATAGTGGTGCAAAGTTTTGCCGTTTTTCCAAGATGGCGGCCGACCACGTGACATATGACATCATTAACATATTTTATTCCCCATGGAGAGTTTTTTACAATGAGCCATGTCTCAATTTTTTCTGTTCAGCACTTTTCGAGATTTCGTAGTGCAAAGTTTTGCCGTTTTTCCAAGATGGCGGCCGACCACGTGACTGATGACGTCATCATTAACATATTTTATTCCCCATGTGGAGTTCTTTACAATGAGCCATGTCTCAATTTTTTCTGTTCAGCACTTTTGGCGATATAGTGGTGCAAAGTTTTGCCGTTTTTCCAAGATGGCGGCCGACCACGTGACATATGACGTCATCATTAACATATTTTATTCCCCATGGAGAGTTCTTTACAATGAGCCATGTCTCAATTTTTTCTGTTCAGCACTTTTGGAGATAGCGTGGCGCAACGTTTTGCCGTTTTTCCAAGATGGCGACCGAACCACGTGACTGATGACGTCATCATTTACATATTTTATTCCGCATGGAGAGTTCTTTACAATGAGCCATGTCTCAATTTTTTCTGTTCAGTACTTTCGGAGATATAGAGGTGCAACGTTTTTCAGTTTTTCCAAGATGGCGGCCGAACCACGTCACCGATGACGTCATCAATTGGGCACAGTCTATTCCAGGGCAAGACCAATATGTGTGCAAAGTTTGGCGATTCTACGTGCAACGGTGTAGACGCAGTGCTGCAAACAGACAGACAGACAAACAGACAGACAGACAGACAGACAGACAAACAAACGAACAGATCAACATACTTGCCGGAATCTTTTCCGGCAAGTAACAAACAGACAGACAAACAGACAGACAAACAAACGAACAGATCAACATACTTGCCGGAATCTTTTCCGGCAAGTAACAAATGAAAAATCGGTCAGAGACCGAGGACTTGCCGGAATTTACTTTTTTATCGGCCATTTCGGACAAATATGGCGGTCGAACCACGTGACCGATGACGTCATCATTAACATATTTTATTCCCCATGGAGAGTTCTTTACAATGAGCCATGTCTCAATTTTTTCTATTCAGCACTTTCGGAGATGTGGAGGTGCAACGCTTTTCAGTTTTTCCAAGATGGCGGCCGAACCACGTGACCGATGACGTCATCATGAACATATTTTATTCCACATGGAGAGTTCTTTACAATGAGCCATGTCTCAATTTTTTCTGTTCAGCACTTTTGGAAATATAGTGGTGCAAAGTTTTGCCGTTTTTCCAAGATGGCGGCCGACCACGTGACATATGACGTCATCATTAACATATTTTATTCCCCATGGAGAGTTCTTTACAATGAGCCATGTCTCAATTTTTTCTGTTCAGCACTTTTGGAAATATAGTGGTGCAAAGTTTTGCCGTTTTCCCAAGATGGCGGCCGACCACGTGACATATGACGTCATCATTAACATATTTTATTCCCCATGGAGAATTCTTTACAATGAGCCATGTCTCAATTTTTTCTGTTCAGCACTTTTGGAGATATAGTGGCGCAACGTTTTGCCGTTTTTCCAAGATGGCGACCGAACCACGTGACTGATGACGTCATCATTTACATATTTTATTCCCCATGGAGAGTTCTTTACAATGAGCCATGTCTCAATTTTTTCTGTTCAGTACTTTCGGAGATATAGAGGTGCAAAGTTTTTCGGTTTTTCCAAGATGGCGGCCGAACCACATCACCGATGACGTCATCAATTGGGCACAGTCTATTCCAGGGCAAGACCAATATGTGTGCAAAGTTTGGCGATTCTACGTGCAACGGTGTAGACGCAGTGCTGCAAACAGACAGACAGACAGACAAACAGACAGACAAACAAATGAAAAATCGGTCAGAGACTGAGGACTTGCCGGAATGTACTTTTTTATCGGCCATTTAGAACAAATATGGCGGCCGAACTATGTGATACATGACGTCATCATTAACATATTTTATTCCCCATGGAGAGTTCTTTACAATGAGCCATACCTCAATTTTTTCTGTTCAGGACTTTTGGAGATGTGGAGGTGCAGAGTTTTTCGGTTTTTCAAAGATGGCGGCCGACCACGTGACTGATGACGTCATCATTAACATATTTTATTCCCCATGGAGAGTTCTTTGCAATGAGCCATGTCTCAATTTTTTCTGTTCAGCACTTTTGGAGTTATAGTGGTGAAAATTTTTGCCGTTTTTCCAAGATGGCGGCCGACCACGTGACATATGACGTCATCATTAACATATTTTATTCCCCATGGAGAGTTCTTTACAATGAGCCAAGTCTCAATTTTTTCTGTTCAGCACTTTTGGAGATATAGTGGCGCAACGTTTTTCGGTTTTTCCAAGATGGCGCCAGAACCACGTGACTGATGACGTCATCATTTACGTATTTTATTCCCCATGGAGAGTTCTTTACAACGAGCCATGTCTCAATTTTTTCTGTTCAGTACTTTCGGAGATATAGAGGTGCAAAAATTTTTCGGTTTTTCCAAGATGGCGGCCGAAACACGTCACCGATGACGTCATCAATTGGGCACAGTCTATTCCAGGGCAAGACCAATATGTGTGCAAAGTTTGGCGATTCTACGTGCAACGGTGTAGACGCAGTGCTGCAAACAGACAGACAGACAGACAGACAGACAGACAAACAGACAAACAGACAAACAGACAGACAAACGAACAGATCAACATACTTGCCGGAAAATTTTTTCCGGCAAGTAACAAACAGACAGATCAGAGACCGAGGACTTGCCGGAATGTACTTTTTTATCGGCCATTTAGGACAAATATGGCGGCCGAACCACGTGACCGATGATGTCATCATTAACATATTTTATTCCACGTGGAGAGTTGTTTACAATGAGCCATACCTCAATTTTTTCTATTCAGGACTTTTGGAGATGTGGAGGTGCAGAGTTTTTCGGTTTTTCCAAGATGGCGGCCGAACCACGTGACCGATGACATCATCATTAACATATTTTATTCCTCATGGAGAGTTCTTTACAATGGGCCATGTCTCAATTTTTTCTATTCAGCACTTTCGGAGATATGGAGGTGCATAGTTTTTCGGATTTTCCAAGATGGCGGCCGAATCACGTGACCGATGACGTCATCATTAACATATTGTATTCTCCATGGAGAGTTCTTTGCAATGAGCCATGTCTCAATTTTTTCTATTTAGTACATTCAGAGATATGGATGTGCAAAGTTTTTCGGTTTTTCCAAGATGGCGGCCGAACCACGTGACTGATGACGTCATCATTAACATATTTTATTCCACATGGAGAGTTCTTCACAATGAGCCATGTCTCCATTTTTTCTGTTCAGCACTTTTGGAGATATAGTGGTGCAAAGATTTTCGGTTTTCCCAAGATGGCGGCCGAACCACGTGACTGATGACGTCATCGTTAACATATTTTATTCCCCATGGAGAGTTCTTTACAATGAGCCATGTCTCAATTTTTTCTGTTCAGGACTTTCGGAGATATGGAGGCGCAAAAATTTTCGGTTTTTCCAAGATGGCGGTCGAACCACGTGACTGATGACGTCATCATTATCATATTTTATTCCCCATGGAGAGTTCTTTACAATGAGCCATGTGTCAATTTTTTCTGTCAGCACTTTGAGATATCGAGGTGCAAAAATTTTCGGTTTTTCCAAGATGGCGGCCGAACCACGTGACCAATGACGTCATCATTTGGGCACAGTCTATTCCAGGGCAAGACCAATATGTGTGCAAAGTTTGGCGATTCTCCGTGCAACGGTGTAGACGCAGTGCTGCAAACAGACAGACAAACAGACAAACAGACAGACAGATGAAAAATCGGTCAGAGACCGAGGACTTGCCGGAATGTACTTTTTTATCGGCCATTTAGAACAAATATGGCGGCTGAACCACGTGATAGATGACGTCATATTAACATATTTTATTCCCCATGGAGAGTTCTTTCCAATGGGCCATGTCTCAATTCTTTCTGTTCAGCACTTTTGGAGATATAGTGGTGCAAATTTTTGCCGTTTTTCCAAGATGGCGGCCGACCACGTGACATATGACGTCATCATTAACATATTTTATTCCCCACGGAGAGTTCTTTACAATGAGCCATGTCTCAATTTTTTCTATTCAGGACTTTTGGAGATGTGGAGGTGCAGAGTTTTTCGGTTTTTCCAAGATGGCGGCCGAACCACGTGACCAATGACATCATCATTAACATATTGTATTCCCCATGGAGAGTTCTTTACAATGAGCCATGTCTCAATTTTTTCTATTCAGCACTTTCGGAGATATGGAGGTGCTCGGTTTTTCGGTTTTTCCAAGATGGCGGCCGACCACGTGACTGATGACGTCAGCAATTGGGCACAGTCTATTCCAGGGCAAGACCAATATGTGTGCAAAGTTTGGCAATTCTACGTGCAACGGTGTAGACGCAGTGCTGCAAACAGACAGACAGACAAACAGACAGACAGACAAATGAAAAATCGGTCAGAGACCGAGGACTTGCCGGAATGTACTTTTTTATCCGCCATTTAGGACAAATATGGCGGCCGAACCACGTGACCGATGACGTCATCATTAACATATTTTATTCCCCATGGAGAGTTCTTTACAATGAGCCATGCCTCAATTTTTTCTATTCAGGACTTTTGGAGATGTGGAGGTGCAGAGTTTTTCGGTTTTTCCAAGATGGCGGCCGAACCACGTGACTGATGACGTCATCATTAACATATTTTATTCCCCATGGAGAGTTCTTTACAATGAGCCATGTCTCAATTTTTTCTGTTCAGCACTTTTGGAGATATAGTGGTGCAAAGTTTTGCCGTTTTTCCAAGATGGCGGCCGACCACGTGACATATGACATCATCATTAACATATTTTATTCCCCATGGAGAGTTCTTTACAATGAGCCATGTCTCAATTTTTTCTGTTCAGGACTTTTGGAGATTTTGTGGTGCAAAGTTTTGCCGTTTTTCCAAGATGGTGGCCGACCACGTGACTGATGACGTCATCATTAACATATTTTATTCCCCATGGAGAGTTCTTTACAATGAGCCATGTCTCAATTTTTTCTGTTCAGCACTTTTGGAGATATAGTGGTGCAAAGTTTTTCGGTTTTTCCAAGATGGCGGCCGACCACGTGACATATGACGTCATCATTAACATATTTTATTCCCCATGGAGAGTTCTTTACAATGAGCCAGGTCTCAATTTTTTCTGTTCAGCACTTTTGGAGATATAGTGGCGCAACGTTGTGCCGTTTTTCCAAGATGGCGACCGAACCACGTGACTGATGACGTCATCATTTACATATTTTATTCCCCATGGAGAGTTCTTTACAATGAGCCATGTCTCAATTTTTTCTGTTCAGTACTTTCGGAGATATAGAGGTGCAAAGTTTTTCGGTTTTTCCAAGATGGCGGCCAAACCACGTCACCGATGACGTCATCAATTGGGCACAGTCTATTCCAGGGCAAGACCAATATTTGTGCAAAGTTTGGCGATTCTACGTGCAACGGTGTAGACGCAGTGCTGCAAACAGACAGACAAACAGACAGACAGACAGACAGACAGACAAATGAAAAATCGGTCAGAGACCGAGGACTTGCCGGAATTTACTTTTTTATCGGCAATTTAGGACAAATATGGTGGCTGAACCACATGACCGATGACGTCATCATTAACATATTTTATTCCCCATGGAGAGTTCTTTACAATGAGCCATGTCTCAATTTTTTCTATTCAGCACTTTTGGAGATATAGAGGTGCAAAGTTTTTCGGTTTTTCCAAGATGGCGGCCGAACCACGTGACTGATGACATCATCAGTAACATATTTTATTCCCCATGGAGAGTTCTTTACAATGAGCCATGTCTCAATTTTTTCTGTTCAGCACTTTTGGAGATATAGTGGTGCAAGGTTTTGCCGTTTTTCCAAGATGGCGGCCGAACCACGTGACTGATGAGGTCATCATTAACATATTTTATTCCCCATGGAGAGTTCTTTACAAAGAGCCATGTCTCAATTTTTTCTATTCAGCACTTTCGGAGATATGGAGGTGCAAAGTTTTTCGGATTTTCCAAGATGGCGGCCGAATCACGTGACCGATGACGTCATCATTAACATATTGTATTCTCCATGGAGAGATCTTTGCAATGAGCGATGTCTCAATTTTTTCTATTCAGTACATTCAGAGATATGGATGTGCAAATTTTTTCGGTTTTTCCAAGATGGCGGCCGAACCACGTGACTGATGACGTCATCATTAACATATTTTATTCCCCATGGAGAGTTCTTTACAATGAGCCATGTCTCAATTTTTTCTGTTCAGGACTTTCGGAGATATGGAGGTGCAAAAATTTCCGATTTTTCCAAGATGGCGGCCGAACCACGTGACTGATGACGTCATCATTAACATATTTTATTCCCCATGGAGAGTTCTTTACAATGAGCAATGTCTCAATTTTTTCTGTTCAGCACTTTTGGAGATATAGTGGTGCAAAGTTTTGCCGTTTTTCCAAGATGGCGGCCGACCACGTGACATATGACGTCATCATTAACATATTTTATTCCCCATGGAGCGTTCTTTACAATGAGCCATGTCTCAAATTTTTCTGTTCAGCACTTTTGGAGATATCGTGGTGCAAAGTTTTGCCGTTTTTCCAAGATGGCGGCCGACCATGTGACTGATGACGTCATCATTAACATATTTTATTCCCCATGGAGAGTTCTTTACAATGAGCCATGTCTCAATTTTTTCTGTTCAGGACTTTCGGAGATATGGAGGTGCAAAAATTTTCGGCTTTTCCAAGATGGCGGCCGAACCACGTGACTGATGACGTCATCATTAACATATTTTATTCCCCATGGAGAGGTCTTTACAATGAGCCATGTCTCAATTTTTTCTGTTCAGGACTTTCGGAGATATGGAGGTGCAAAAATTTTCGTTTTTCCCAAGATGGCGGCCGAACCACGTGACCGCTGACGTCATCATTAACATATTTATTACCCATGGAGAGTTCTTTACAATGAGCCATGTCTCAATTTTTTCTGTTCAGCACTTTGAGATATCGAGGTGCAAAAATTTTCGGTTTTTCCAAGATGGCGGCCGAACCACGTGACCGATGACGTCATCATTTGGGCACAGTATATTAAAGGGCAAGACAAATACGTGTGCAAAGTTTAGTGATTCTACGTGCAACGGTGTAGACGTAGTGCTGCAAACAGACAAACAGACAGACAAACAAACGAACAGATCAACATACTTGCCGGAATCTTTTCCGGCAAGTAACAAACGAACAGATCAACATACTTGCCGGAAAATTTTTCCGGCAAGTAACAAACGAACAGATCAACATACTTGCCGGAAAATTTTCCCGGCAAGTAACGAACAGATCAACATACTTGCCGGAAAATTTTTCCGGCAAGTAACAAACAGACAAACGAACAGATCAACATACTTGCCGGAATCATTTCCGGCAAGTAACAAACAAACGAACAGATCAACATACTTGCCGGAATCTTTTCCGGCAAGTAACAAACGAACAGATCAACATACTTGCCAGAATTTTTTCCGGCAAGTAACAAACAAACAGATCAACATGCTTGCCGGGATCTTTTAACAAACAGATGAAAAATCGGTCAGAGACTGAGGACTTGCCGGAATTTACTTTTTTATCGGTCATTTAAGACAAATATGGCGGCCGAACCATGTGACCTATGACGTCATCATTAACATATTTTATTCGCCATGGAGAGTTCTTTGCAATGAGCCATGTCTCAATTTTTTCTATTCAGCACTTTCGGAGATATGGAGGTGCAACATTTTTTTTTTTTTTTTTTTTTTGTATACAAGGTCGAGGCTCGTGAAAGAGCGAACATTAATCACACAGAAAGACAAACCGACACAAAAAACATATAACATAGGGAGCGGTAGACAAGATGGGGAGAGAGGGGGAAGGACACAAACACAACATTTGAGAGCAGGGACCGAGAGACATGGAGACATCGAGAGATCTGAGAGAGGGCGAGGGCTTTGGGGGGGGGGGGCGTGGGAAGGGGGCGGTGGGAGAGGTATAAAACATATGGACACTGCCAGGACTTCCAGGAAAGAAGTTGGAATTTCAAACAAGGTGGATCTGGGGTGAATTAGCGGGGGTAGAAAAGATCAAGGTTTTGGATGGGGGAAGATAAGAGATGGTGGTGAACAGCTGTTTTAAAGACCTGGAGGGAGGAGTGGGATTGAAGGGAGTGAGGGAGTTTGTTCCAGAGGCGGGAGAAAAGAGGAATGAAAGAGTGAAGGTGAGCAGAGAGCCGAGATTTCGGCAGTTTAACCATCAGAGGGTTGCTGGCAGATCTTGTGCGACCTGTAGGAATATTTGGGGGACAGAGCACAGAGAGAGCTGGGGGTGCAAGGCCGGAGAGGAGTCGGTAGAAGACAGAAAGACCACCTACCTGCCTGCGGTGAGTGAGTGAAAGGCCCTCAGAGATAGCTTCATCGCGGGAGATTCCAATAATTCTGAAAGCTTTGGTTTCAACAGCGTGAAGCCGAGCTAGGTGTGAGGCAGGAGCACCGGCCCATAGGGGAGAACAGTATTCCATTGAGCTGCGGATGAAAGCCTTGTATGTGGTGAGGAGCTCAGGTGTGCCGAGGAAGGACTTCGCACGACGGAGGATGCCCAGTCGGCGACTGGCTTTGGAGGCCAGCTTGGAAATGTGGTTTTCCCAAGAAAGATCATGGCAGATAGTGAGACCCAAAATCTTGAGCGACAGAACTTCTTGGAGAGGATTGTTGAGAAAGTAGATGGGAGGGTTGTCCAGTCGATCTTTTCGGAGAGACATAGTAAGAGTGTGAGATTTGTCAGGATTGAAAGACATGTTCCACTTGTTTGACCAGTCTGTGATTTTGTCCAGGTCTTCAGAGAGTGAGGAGGCAGCAGACTGCCGATCTGAGGGAAGAGGAATGGAGCGGCAGAGAGTGGAGTCATCAGCAAAGAGATAGAGAGGATTTTCGAGAGAGTCAGAGAGATCATTGATGAAGACCAGAAAAAGCACGGGGCCCAGAACACTGCCTTGGGGAACTCCAGCCTGAACAGGAAGAGGAGATGAGAGAAACCCATTCAGGGCCACACGTTGACGACGACTAGAGAGGAAGTCCGCCAGCCATGCGTGGAGATTTCCATGGATACCAAAGGAGGAGAGTTTGGTGAGCAGAGCGGGGTGCCAGACCGTGTCGAAGGCACGTGATATGTCGAGGGAGACAGCTCTAATTTCCTGTTTGGCATTGAGGACCTCCATCCATTGTTGAGACAGCAGAAGCAGCATGTCCAGAGTAGAGTGACCTGGTCTGAAACCAAATTGATGATCAGAGATCAAGCCATTGGAGAAGAGGAAAGATTTCATATCCGAAGCAATGATGGATTCGATGACTTTGCTGATAATTGGGAGAAGGCTGATTGGTCTGTAGTTGCTAGGATCTGTTTTTGCACCTTTTTTGTGCAAAGCGGTGATGTTGGCTGATTTCCAAGCAGATGGCAGTTGACCTTGAGCAAAAGAGAGGGTGAAGAGAACAGAGAGAGGGTGAGATAGAGCAGCAGAGCAGGATTTTAGGACCCGTGGGCTGATGCCGTCGGGTCCAGTTGCAGAATCAGAGTCGAGGGTTGACAGAAACTTTTCCACCTTGTCAGGAGGAAAGGACACGGAGTCCAGGAGCAGCAGGGTACGACTGGGTATGGTGGGTACAGAGAGGGATGGGTTTGGGACACAAGATTTAGAGGCAAACACAGAGTTGAGGCATTCAGCTTTTTCACGTGCGGAGTCAGCTGTGTAGCCGTTTGAGGTAAGGGAGGGGATGGAGGGGGAACAAACACCAGAAACGGATTTGACCAGACGCCACCAGGATTTGGAAGAGGGAGACAGATAAGAGAGTTCGGTCTTGAGAACGGAGAGATATTGTTTCCTGGCTCTCCTGAGAGTGGACACACACTTGTTTCGGGCTTTGTGAAAGGAAATGAGATTTCCTTCCGTTGGATTTGCTTTCCAGGAGACGAAGGCAAGTTGTTTCTGGGCAACAGCCTCACCACAAGATTCCGTGTACCATGGACGGGAGGAAGGGTATGACAACTGAAGACGAGATGGGATAAATCTGTGCATGAGAGAGAGCAATTTACTTTGGAAGAATTCCCAGGATGAGTTGATGTCAGAGGTGGTAGAGATGGGAGACCAGTCCAGATGATTGATGGCTGCTTGAAGACCGTGCCAGTTGGCCTGAGTGAAATGCCAGACTCGTCGACGCTGAGCAGGCTCCCTGAGGATGGTCAGAGAGATGTCCACTTTAACAAGGACATGATCAGATGATCCGATCGGAGCAGAAGAAGAGCAGCAGACATTTTCAGGGAAGTTAGTCATAACCAAGTCCAGAAGAGAAGATGTTCCGTTGACTGAGATCCGGGTCGGGAAATTGACAGATTGTGTCAGTCCCAGTGAGTCGCAGAAGTCCTTTGCTGAGGAGCCATGGCTGGTGAGAGAGGTACCCACACCCAGCCAACTGGCATGACGACAGTTGAAATCACCACATATGAGGAAGAGAGAGTTGGGATGAGTAGATAGAAGTTGGTCCATATCATCAGACAGCGAGATGTAGATGGAGTCATCACTGTTTGGTGGACGGTACAACACACATATGAACAAGAGGTGGGAGCGAAGGGGAAGCCGTAGCCAGAGGTATTCCTGGGGGTGAGGTGGAGAGAGTGCAGTGCAGGGCGAGTGAGGAAGAGAGTTTTTGATAAAGATAGCAACCCCGCCTCCAGGACGAGGCTCAGGTCTATCATACCGGAGGAGGGAGTAGCCCGGGAGAGATACTATGGAATCAGAGACATCATAAAGGAGGAAAGTTTCTGTTAAGCAGATCACGTCTGGTTTGACAGAAGCAACCTGTATGGAGAGATCAGTTAAGTTTGAACGAAGGCCCCGGATGTTTGAGGTCCATACCGTTAATGAAGAGGAAGGGGGAGCATCAGATACAGAACAGGGGGGAGGAGGGGTAGGGTAAGATGTGGAAGAGGTGGAAGAGGTAGGGAGAGCTGTTGAAGGTGTGTCAGAGATTTCAGAATAGCTCGGAGAAAGGGAAGGATGGGGCGGACAAAAGGTTTGATGGTGATTGGGTGAGCCACAATGAGGTGTTATTTGAGGAGGGGGAAGAGCGAGGCAGAAGGTTGGGGGAGATGGAGGTGAGAGTTTGAAGGGGGAAGAAGCGGGGAGGACGCTTTGAGGAGGGGGAGTGAGAGGGGGGAAATTGAGAAGCAATGAGGGTGGGGAGATTTGAAGGGGAGGGGTGAGGGGGAAGTTTGGGAGGGAAGGGGCAAGGGGAGGGATTTGAAAGGGATGGGATATGGGGGAGATTTGGAGGGGAGGGGTGAGGCAGGAGTCTAGGAGGGGAGGGGCGAGGGGGCGTCTTGGCGGGGAGGGGTGAGGGGGTCGTTTAGGAGGGAGGGGGCAAGGGGGGAGATTTGAAAGGGATGGGTGATGGGGAAGATTTGGAGGGGAGGGGTGATGGGGAAGATTTGGAGGGGAGGGGTTATGGGGAAGATTTGGAGGGGAGGGGTGAGTTTGGATTTTTGAAAGTGTACGATTTATGGGAAACGAACATTTATTGCAAAATGAGTTGCTTGTGACCTTCGAGTTAAAAATACGTTTAAGGACGCTGGATGGAGGATGGAGTGCAGGAGAGTTTAGGGAATGTAGAAAAAAGGCACTATAGGAGATGGATATTTTTTTGGGGATGAATTGATTTGGTGAGCAAGTCGAAAGCAGCCTTTTAAAGAAGAAGAAGAAAAGGGTGTTATAAAATATGACGGAATACATAACTTGAGGGGAAAGTGTAAACATTGAAGGTTAATGAGTGAAAACTATCTGGGGAAATGGGGGAGAAACACGTGGTCAAAGAACGAACGAACGAATAAGAATGAATAAACGAATGATAACAGAGAAGGGAAATTTTTTTTTTTTTTTTTTTTTGAGTTGAGATTTACACAAGGAAGTAGGCTATGGGTGAAAAGCCTGGGAATACAGAGAACGAAAGTTATTGGATCACAAAAGACGGACCGCTGAGAGAAAAACAAAGCCTCAAGGTTGTACAGTGCACACTGTACAAGGCCTCAAGACACGACACGGCAAACAGACGATCAATTTATGAAAGATAAACACCGAGAAACAACCAAAGTTGCACACAATAACTTCACACACCGAAAGATAAATACAGTTTCGACAAAATACAATTGTGAACAGACTTAACTTCGAAAAACGTGGAGACCGTGTGGAGCTTCGAAAATCCCTGCCGCCGTCTCCAAGATCTCGCGAGGCGATCTCGATTTTTCGGTTTTTCCAAGATGGCGGCCGAACCACGTGACCGATGACGTCATAATTTGGGCACAGTATATTAGAGGGCAAGACAAATACGTGTGCAAAGTTTGGCGATTCTACGTGCAACGGTGTAGACGTAGTGCTGCAAACAGACAAAGAGACAAAAAAATCGGTCAGGGACCGAGGAACTGCCGGAATTTACTCTATCGGCCATTTAGGACAAATATGGCTGCCAAACCACGTGACTGATGACGTCATAATTAACATATTTTATTCCACATGGAGAGTTCTTTACAATGAGCCATGTCTCAATTTTTTCTATTCAGTACCTTCAGAGATATGGAGGTGCAAAGTTTTTAGGTTTTTCCAAGATGGCGGCCGAAACACGTGACTGATGACGTCATCATTAACATATTTTATTCCCCAAGGAGAGTTCTTTACAATGAGCCATGTCTCAATTTTTTCTATTCAGCACTTTCGGAGATATGGAGGTGCAAAGTTTTTCGTTCCCAGATGGAATCTGGAATCCCAGATAACCCAGATGGAATTAAAGGAAGATGGAAAAGATATATGGAAATACTGTTGAATACAGAGAATGAATGGGATGGCAACATAGAGAGTAACCCAGTTTTAGGACCGGCAGAGAAGATAACTGAGAAGGAAGTTGAGGAAGTGAAAAAGCAATGAAGTTTGGAAAAGCGGGAGGGCCGACGGGAGTTGTGGGAGATATGTTGAAGGAAGCAGGAAGTTGGGGTGCGAAGAGAATGACAGAGATCTGTAATCTGGTGGTGAAAGAAGGCCGCATTCCAGTGGATTGGGAAGTGAGTACCCTCGTCCCTCTATACAAGGGGAAAGGTGACCCTCTGGACTGTGGCTCGTATCGAGCGATAAAGTTATTGGAGCATGGAATGAAGGTATTTGAAAGGGTGTTGGAGAGGAGGTTGGGAATAAAGTGAAGATCGACGAAATGCAGTTTGGATTTATGCCAGGAAGAGGAGCGACAGACACGCTTTTCATTGTGAGGCAGTTGCAGGAGTAGTACATGGAGAAGAGGAAGAAGTTTTTTTGGGGGTTTGTTGATCTGGAGAAAGCATTCGATAGGGTTCCACGCAAAGTATTGACATGGGCATTGAGGAAGTTAGGAGTGGAGGGAATGGTTGATCAGAGTAGTGATGGCAATGTACAAAAGAGCGAGCACAGCTGTAAGGACGAAGGACGGGAACAGTGGTGAGTTTGAGGTGAAGGTGGAGTGCATCAGGGGTCGGTACCAAGTCCACGACTATTTGTAGCTGTGATGGAGGTGCTGGCTCAGAACGTAAAGGAGGGTTTACCGTGGGAGTTGTTGTATGCAGATGATCTGGTGTTGATTGCGGAAAGTATGGATGGACTGAAGGAAAAGATGAACAAGTGGAAGGAATGTATGGAGACAAAAGGTCTGAAGGTGAATATCGGAAAGACGAAGGTGATGGCAAGTGGTAAAGCATGTGGTGAGGTGGAAAGAACTGGGAAGTGGCCGTGTGCTGTGTGCAGGAAGGGTGTCGGAGTGAACTCCATTCAATGTACAATGTGCGCCGAGTGGGTTCATCAAAAATGTAGTGGTCTGAGAGGGTCATTTACCAGTGTGGCAGCTACATTCAAATGTAAGGTGTGCACAGAGGGAGCTGCAGATGGAGGAAATGTTGAGTTGGATCTTGGAGACGGCGTGAAGCTGGAAGGTGTGAAAACATTTTGCTACCTTGGAGACATGCTGAATGGAGAAGGTGGATCAGACTCGGCAACGGTTGCTCGAGTGAGATGTGCATGGAAGAAGTTTCGGGAACTGAGTGGCGTGCTGATGAGGAGGAGAGTGTCTCTGAAGCTGAAGGGAAAGGTGTATGCTGCATGTGTGAGAAGTGTTATGATTTATGGGAGCGAGACATGGGTAATGAACGTAGAGCAGCAACGAAGGCTGGAAAGGGTGGAAATGCGAATGGTTCGATGGATGTGCGGAGTATCGTTGAGAGAGAGGAAGACAAATGATGAATTGCGAAAGATTATGGGAATATTGCCTGTGATTGATGCTGTGAAGAGGAACAGGTTGAGATGGTTTGGTCATGTGTTGAGGAAGGATGAAAGTGACTGGTTGAGAAGAGTGATGGAAATGAATGTAGAATGAAGTAGAGGACGGGGAAGACCGAGAAAGACTTGGCTAAAGATGGTGGAAGAAGAAATGCGGGCAAGGGGGTTAAACAAGGAGAGATGCAGAAAATAGGGCAAAATGGAGAAGATTGTCATGGGGACCGCAAGGCTAACCCCCGCTCTTGCAGGGAAAATGGCCTTAAAATGCATGTTGTTGTGTGTTGTTGTTCTTAGACTTGAACCACAACACATCCAAGCACACTTGGTGGTCAAGTCAGCATGCCCAATGGCCATGGAGGCAATGGGCAAGTGTTATGATCAGTGACTAATCCAGTTTTTCTCCTTGAAGGGCATGGTGGCCATGCACGGGTCGAGGGAAGATGTAATCAGCGTTATGCCCCACTCTGTGTCTAGGAACCTGCAAATTTTGGACGTGGAAGTGTCATGATGTGGGGTGGTATTGCTGAAACCTTTCGCACCAACCTGATTCATATCCATGTCAAATCTGACGGCAGATTGTTACAGTAATAAGATCCAACAGCAACATTTGTTTCTAACCCTTCAACAATGGTCCAGGAATCATCTTTATGCATGATAATGCATCCGCTCACAGGGCCAGTCGAACAAGGAACATTATTGTCAATGCCAACTTTAATGTCATGACACCCTGGCCTGCCATCTCAGCAGATTTCAATCCAATTGAATATCTCTGAGATGTCATTGATTGTCGCGTTCGAATCTTGCCATGACCGTCAGTCACAGACCCTTGCTGAGTGGGAACAGGAGCTGATTTGGGCATTCCCCAGGCTGATTTGAGTGCTCATACAGTCAATGAAACAACGGTGCAATGAGGCGGACTGACGGACTGACAGACGGACAGACGGACAGACGGACAGACGGACTGCAAACCTATATTCCCCTCCGGTGTACACCGGTAGGGGACTAATAAACAAACTACTAACTTCTAATCTGGTGGGTGGGTGTGTCTCCAACCCACTCGCAAATATTATCGACTCTTCCATGTTTCCTGCGTCTTCCACTTTGTCAACTCGCATCACTTCACCGACGGGGGACCGAGGCGTAACGCTTGTTTTTTACTGATATATAAATGATAGAACCAAGCAATAACCAAACCAAAGAGTGGAGAAAAACGCAGCCTTGGTATTTAAATGGGAGCATAACGAAAGTGAAAAATATCAAATAAGTCTTATAGAAGAAATAACCAAAAGAAAAGTAAATAACACAAATAGGCGAATACATTTAAGTACAAATAAGTTAGAGGCTCCTCCCAGAGGAGTAAACATCCTTGAATGGACAGAAAATGTTGATGCTTGCCAAGAAAACAATGGGAAAATAATTTACTACAATCTTAAAATGATATGTGGTTCAGGAGGTGCTCAAACGAGGCCATTAAGAGAAGTGTATCATTTCATCTCTGCTCAACAAAGATACTTGTACCAAGAACCAAGTTCCAACATATTGTTTTGTTAATATACTTGATGGTGATGAGTGTTATAAGAAAATTAAATTATTCCCTAAAATAAAACATAAACAACAATTAATTGGTCCACTTTATGAGTATAATCAAATGCAGTCCCCCTCTACCAATTTCCCCTTCCCCCATTTCTCCCTCTCCTGCCCCTCCTAATTCCCCTTCCCCCAATGTTCCCTTCCACCACAAGTCGTAGGAGAATGGGGTGTCTTGAAAGCACCGACCGACAGCGAACGAATGTAGTGAGTGAGAATGAGTGTCAGCGAATGTCTGTTGGTTGGTGCTTCAGGACCCCATTCTCCGACTACTATCATCTGTGTGCCAAGTTTAAACAAGATCGATAAATGCCTGTCCGAGAAATAGTTGAGGACATGTTCAACATTCGGGGGAGGGGGAGAGTGATTTACAACTAAAATGGCCACCACTCGGCCATCTTTTATAGCATCGTGAAACAAAATTATGTGCATATGTATATTATCATGTATTGCCTTAAGTATGAACAAAATCGGTCCATACATGTCCGAGATACGGTTACGAATGGACGCACGCACGGACGAGCAAGACCCAATCCATCAGCCAACGTTTAGTACCAAGTCTAACTGAGTATAATACAGATACATAGTTGGTTTTGCAACAAGGCATTTGTCATCGATTTGTTTGACAATTTAAGCCACCGGCCTATTGTGTTCGGTCATTCAGGCTATCCGAAAATGCAGCCCCATGATTTTGAAATATTCTACATGGCATGGCCTCTGGCCACTTGACAACTCTAACATCGTTGTTTTGCCGACTTAAAACAGCATTACGTTTTAAACGTACTGTACTTTTAGATAACATTCTTCCCTTGATAATATGTTCCTGCACAGAAGAGAAGTCATTGCACAAAATAAACAAAAACATGATCTGTGCTGAAATGGAATTTGATATTTCTCATCGTGCATCAAAAGACATACCAAAATTAAAATATCTGTAATTACCTTCAAAATGCATTCTTCTTTTTCTCCCAAAGGCAAATCTTGTTGCATGCAATCATCAGAGATTTCTTGCTGCAAATTCCCAGTGGGCAAACGGGATAGCTCAACAAAGACCTTTTTTTTCATGGTAACTTCCTTCAACAAGCTTCCATTGGTTGTTGTGACGTATTGTATGCTGCTGCACTCAAAGGTGGATGTTCCAGGATTTTGGGGTTCCTAAAATAAGAAAGAATAATGGTTAAAACAATTGGCAAACTTTCGTCAATAGAAAAGTTTTGAGCAACTCCCATTCAATAAGAGTATACAACAACAACAGGCATTTTAAGGCCATTTTCCCTGCCAGAGCAGGGGTTAGCCTTGCGGTCCCCATGACAATCTTCTCCATTTTGCCCTATTTTCTGCATCTCCCCTCGTTAACCCCCTTGCCCGCATTTCTTATTCGACCATCTTTAGCCAGGTCTTTCTCGGTCTTCCCCATCCTGTACTTCCTTCTACATTCATTTCCATCACTCTTCTCAACCAGTCACTTTCATCCTTCCTCAACACATGACCAAACCATCTCAAACTGTTTCTCTTCACAGCATCCATCACAGGCTCTATTCCCATCATCTTTCGCAATTTGTCATTTGTCTCAACGATACTCCACACATCCACCGAACCATTCGCATTTCCACCCTTTCCAGCCTTCATTGCTGCTCTATGTTCATTACCCATGTCTGGCTCCCATAAATCATAACACTTCTCACACATGCAGCATACACCTTTCCCTTCAGCTTCAACGACACTCCCCTCCTCGTCAGCACGCCAAGCAGTTCCGAAAACTTCTTCCATGCACATCTCACTCTAGTAACCGTTGCCGAGTCTGATCCACCTTCTCCATTCAGCATGTCTCCTAGGTAACAAAATGTTTTCACACCTTCCAACTTCACGCCGTCTCCAAGATCCAACTCAACATTTCCTCCATCTGCAGCTCCCTCTGTGCACACCTTACACTTGAATGTAACTGCCACACTGGTTAATGACCCTCTCAAACCACAACATTTTTGATGAACCCACTCAGCGCACATTGTACATTGAATGGAATTCAATCCGACACCCTTCCTGCACATAGCACCCAGCCACTTCCCAGTTCTTTCGACCTCACCACATGCTTTACCACTTGCCATCACCTTCATTTTTCCGATATTCACCTTCAGACCTTGTGTCTCCATACATTCCTTCCACTTGTTCATCTTCTCCTTCAGTCCATCCATACTTTCTGCAATTAACACCAGATCATCTGCATACAACAACTCCCACGGCAAACCCTCCTTTACATTCCGAGCCAGCACCTCCATCACAGCTACAAATAGTAGTGGACTTAGTACCGACCCCTGATGCACTCCCACCTTCACCTCAAACTCACCACTGTTCCCGTCCTTCGTCCTTACAGCTGTGCACGCTCTTTTGTACATTGCCATCACTACTCTGATCAACCATTCCTCCACTCCTAACTTCCTCAATGCCCATGTCACTACTTCACGTGGAACCCTATTGAATGCTTTCTCCAGATCAACAAACCCAAGAAACAACTTCTTCCTCTTCTCCATGTACTTCTCCTGCAACTGCCTCACAATAAAAAGCACGTGTCTTTCCTCTTCCTGTCATAAATCCAAACTGCATTTCGTCAATCATCACTTTCTTCCTTATCCTCTCTCCAACACCCTTTCCAATACCTTCATTCCATGCTCAAATAACTTTATCGCTCGGTACGAGCCACAGTCCAGAGGGTCACCTTACCCCTTGTATAGAGGGACGAGACTACTCAGTTCCCAATCCACTGGAATGCGGCCTTCTTTCACCACCAGATTACAGATCTCTGTCATTCTCTTCACACCCCAATTTCCCACTGCCTTCAACATATCTCCCACAACTCCCGTCGGCCCTCCCGCTTTGCTACTCTTCATTGCTTTTATCGCTTCCCAACTTCCTTCTTGGTTATCTTCTCTGCCGGTCCTAAAACTGGGTTACTCTCTACGTTGCCATCCCATTCATTCTCTGCATTCAACAGTATTTCCGTATGTCTCTTCCATCTTCCTTTTATTCCATCTGGGTCCACAACGATTTGTCCCACTTCATCCTTCAAGCAACTCACCCCCACCACATCACACCTCTCTTTCGCTATCTGCTTTGCAATCCTGAATACCGCTCTCTGACCCTCTGCCAAATCCAAGCGTACATTCAATAAGAGTATGAGTAACAAAATTTTATTGTCTGACCAGCAGCGTTTTTAGGAAGGTGCTTGCTTTTTCAAATAGCAATTAAAACCTGATTGTCAAGCCTCGGGCAGTCACTCTTGGCAACACATTTCACTAACCTGATGGTGAAAAAGCACTATTTGAGCTTTCTACATTTGAACCATGCTTCGGACGAATCATTACCCCCACAATATTTGGTGTGAGATGCTGCAGGTTGTAATCGGCAAATGTGCTGCGCATATTCGCACGTGTGCTCAGAATGATGGAAGGCATTTTGAAAATCTGTATTGATGGAAATAAACTTGAAAGATCCCTCTATTAATTGGTTTTTGTTTCACTCTGAATGTACATTCATTTCCATACATTGTCGCCGTTCACATGCAGCACGAGGCGGTAGGTCAGCATACTTTCTTGCAGTTGCACGACACTGCAACCGATGCAGTGCTCCTTTGTAGGTTAGAGCAGAAATTTGTAATTTATTTTAGAGTGCCCTGCAGTAGCTCATAAAAGACACCCTGAGATATTCAACGTCCACCAACTAATGCTGGCAAATGTGACACAGAGTTGAACATCCATCCGAGAGTTTTCCTACGAAAGGCCATTTATTTATTCCAAGCTTCGACCTGGTGTTTTGGCAACAAAATTTCCCACATCCAGGATATGAAGGCCAAAACATACTTCACTATACAATAAAAAATGCAGTTTCTGCCACAAAGGATATTATATTAGTGCAAAAATCTTATTTTTCCCTTTGTATTGTTGCCGAAACATCAGATCTGAGCCTTTGCCTTGATGTCAAATTTACTAGCTATGTCAAACTGTGATAATCACAACCACAGCATATTCTTCTCAGATATGAAACAGGCCGGTCACTCAATTCAATCTCTTGCACCAAATATAAAGCAATTCGTTTATTATTTGTAATATAAAGGCCATTTTAAAACGTACAAAATGTTGTGTATATTTGCTACATTTCTCCACAGATGATGTGAGAAATGGGTGTTTTGGACATTCCATATCATTCAATTCCCCAAATATAAACTGAGCATCATGAGTTGCAATTGCAAATTTAACTGCACTGGAAGGACAGTGAGTTGATGTTATGAGAACATCAGCAAAACAAGCTAATTTTGTCCACTGGAATGCTAAAAATGCAAGCAAATTTATAAATAACTTGATATACATACCTTTATTTCGGAATGACTGCATTTATCTTGTGATTCTGGAACATCCTTGTTTACATTTTCATCCTCCTTGGAAAAAGTGTTCACACTTGCATCAAATTGGAAGCTATTGTTGGGAAATAGTCCATGATTGTCCTTTCCCATCAAAAAGAACACCATACCATTCAAAATAATAATTGCATTGTCTTGAAAGTTGTGCACAGCAGGTAAAATGGTGGGAGCAGAGGCTAGAACTTGTGAGGTCATACCAGCTGATGGACTTCTATTGTTTGAAGAGTTTGTGTGCACTGTAGTTGGCGGAGCAGGAATGCTCTTTTGGCCTGAAAAAAGGCCATTTTCACCTTGGATACTTTCAAATTGTAAGTATTCAATATCCAAGATTGAACTTTTCGTCGACTTCTGGATAACATCAATAATCTTTCGCATCAAGCGTTGTGACGTCCCCGAGTCAATCCTCTTGTAAAAGTTGCCAAATGCATCAATCGACGCCCTTTTCTGAGTCTGTTGCATTTCATCATCTTCGTTTTGTTTATGCACTAGTTCATTTTTAAAGGAGGAAGAACCAGGCAGTAATGATGTTGAGGCCACTGTGCTTCCTTGTGTGCTACCTTCATAATGCAAACAAGTCTGAGGATGGATGAAGACGGGACTGATACAAACAAAAGAACTATCATCATTCCTAAATCTATCTGCAACAGAAGCATTTTGATCCCTGCATCTTTGAATCTGCTCTCGGATACTGAGTGGAAGAGCACTTAAAGATGATGTATTCACCTTCACACCATCAGGAATCTTCAGTACATGTCCAGTGTGAAATATAGGGTTGATAACGAATATTGTTTTCAGCTTTTCAGACAATCCAATAATCAAAACATAATGGCTCCTCTTCATGGGATGAGTTTCAGATACAACACATTCATCCATACGCTCTTTTCCTTTCAGCAAGGGTTTCATTTTCAACTTCAAGTCCTCACCACAATTTTTTTTTTTTACTTGGATGTTCAAGACAGCACTTTCATAGGTAGGCAAGCAAGTGTACATGTGATCCAATTCTATTACGCTTGATACTTGGGGTTTGTAACGCCCATAATGATGTTCTTCAAAAATGGCGCCACTGTTCATCACCTGTCCATCAGTTCCAGATGCAGAACAAGATGTCATGTTTGGTGTAAAATAAAAAAAATTAAATGCTGAACTCAACAGTGGATCTATTCAAATCGGGCAGCTCCTCAGAAAATCCTACAGGATAAACATTAATCTTCAGTTCCTCTTCAGACGTTCATGCAAGGTGCTTTTCTTAAAAGAAAACAAATCTTTTAATCTTCTGCCATGTTCTTCCTTGTCTTAAACCCTAAATTGATAAAAAAAAAAAATGTGCAATTGGCAACATATACTGTACATGAAAAACGAGAGAGTTCATAAAACACTTTACCCTGCACAATCTTGAGAGAGAGAAAAATAAAGGATATGAGTGGGGTCTACGAGTGGCAAATTTGATTGGGTGGTACAATGCAGTTATATTTTGTCCAAGTATTGATAAATGGAAGGTTTTTGAAAGTGCCAATAAGGCGAATTGTATTCCACAGTGTTCAAATATATAATTTAATTGAAATAAAAAAATTAAAGATCGCAAAAAAAAAAAAAAAAATTTCAACCGTTTACTGCCGTTGATGCAGCATATATTACACCACCTTATTTAACACGTTACATTAGTTCTCCGTGACTGCTATTTGTGTCATTTATGACATTCTTAAAACTAAGTTTCCTGTTTGGAATGATGTCCAACTTTGTTTGACTGTCAGACAGGCAGACAGAGGGAAAAAAAATATCTCACTGCTCTGTGTGCACGTGCGATTGGGACAAATTCAGAGCCAAAGTACTGTTAAACTACAAGTTTGTTTCTCAATTCATGTTCCAATTCATGTTCAAAATGTAACATTCAATTGAAATAAAGTTGTTTCATGTTCCTCGATCATAAACTGACGTCTGCAGATAGACAAAGTGAAACAATTGCTTAACCCCACATTTTGCTTCAAACACACAGGGTAAAAAGACACACACAGACACCCAAAAACACAGAAGAAAACCAGAACGGCACTCGGTAGAGTGCAATCCTCCACCAGGCTAAACAGTTTATGTTTTGTATCCCACTGATAGGCCGGATCTGGATTCGGACCTGAACCAAAATGGAATCAGCGTGTTCTCGTCACCTACCCAACTCATTCAACAGATTTGTCATAAGTCATCCATAACCTTTTTGAGATATCCTGCTCTATATTGTTTTTGGCCCTATCTATCAATGGTAAAGAATCAATAAAATAAAATAATTATCGTATCCGAATCCATATTCAGATCTTCACCAAATTAATCGCCTCGGTTTGTCGCACAACTAACCTGTCCACCGAGTTTCGTCCAAATCTGTCCATAACGTTTTGAGATATCGTGCTATATAATCGGTTTATTTCGCTCTATTACTCAATGGTGAATAATCACTTTAAAAATTATCTGATCCGGATCAGCATCTAGATCTTCACCAAAATTGAAACAATTCTTCCTTGTCACATACGCAACCTCTCCACCAGCTTTTGTCTGAATCCGTCACATTTTGAGATGTCTTGTTCACAGACAGACAGACAGACAAACAGACAGACAGACAGACGTGAAAACATAACCTCCATCCACCTTGGGTGGCAGAGGAAAAAAAAAAATGGTACTTCCTGTTTATGTTCTCATTTTTTCCACTTCACAAGTGAATCATACGATGGGTTGAAAAGAAAATGTTTGCATTTTAATTTATGCCCAACAAATACATTTTGTTTTTCTGGGACACACCTACTCGTATAATCCTGAGACAAAGTAGACAGAAGCGACGGGGAAGGCTGACACATTATCCAAACATTCAAAAAGGGTGAAGTGGAGTGGAGGGAAGAAATGCCCAAAAGGGGGAGGCAAGTGACGGCCAAAAAGGCAGGGGTGAAAAAAAAAAAGGCCAAAAGGGCGGGGGTTTTGAGGGGTGGGGGAGGGGGTGGTGAGGTGCGGTGGGGCGATAAGATATACATAAGAGTTAAGATATTTAAAAGATAAGTACAAGTGTTAAGATATAAATAAGAGTTTTTTAAAAATGGGTTGGGGGTTTTAATGGGCTTATGCCACCTTTTTTTACTGCTACATAAATGATAGAACCAAGCAATAACCAAACCAAAGAGTGGAGGAAATCACAACCTTGGTATTTAAATGGCAAACATAACGAATGTGATAAATATCAAAAAAAAGTCTTATTGAAGAGATAACCAAGACAAGCCTCAATAAAGCATACCGACTGAGGGGTTCAAAAAGATTTAATGGATGTCAAGAAATCAATGGGAAAATAATCTACTGTGATCTCAAAATGATATGTGGCTCGGGAGGTTCTCAGAGCAGAACATTGAGAGAGAGGTTTATAATTTCATCTCTGCTCAACAATATTTACACCAAGAACTAAATTTCAACATATTCTTTGTTAATATACTTGACGTTGATGAGAGCCATAAGAAAATTAAGCTATTCCCCAAGATAGAACATAAACAAATATTCGTTGGTTCGCTGTTCGAGTATAATCTAAAGATTATAGAGGTGAATGATGCGAAAGACCATCTGTAATAACCAACTCCACCCACAAGCAGGAGAATGTTGGTTTTGAGATAAGACATTGAGCAGGTGAGCGAGGGAGTGTGAGCACAAAGTGTATGCGAGTGGTCCTGCAAAGATGGTCTTGCCTCAGAACCTACATTCTCCTACTACTAAGGGGGGTGACTGTCGTTGGGGAAAGGGGACGACTACCGTTGGGGAAAGGTGACGACTACCGTTGGGGAAAGGGGACGACTACCGTTGGGGAAAGGGGGCGACTACCGTTGGGGAAAGGGGGCGACTACCGTTGGGGAAAGGGGGCGACTACCGTTGGGGAAAGGGGACGACTACCGTTGGGGAAAGGGGACGACTACCGTTGGGGAAAGGGGACGACTACCGTTGGGGAAAGGGGACGACTACCGTTGGGGAAAGGGGACGACTACCGTTGGGGAAAGGGGACGACTACCGTTGGGGAAAGGGGACGACTACCGTTGGGGAAAGGGGACGACTACCGTTGGGGAAAGGGGACGACTACCGTTGGGGAAAGGGAACGACTACCGTTGGGGAAAGGGGACGACTACCGTTGGGGAAAGGGGACGACTACCGTTGGGGAAAGGGGACGACTACCGTTGGGGAAAGGGGACGACTACCGTTGGGGAAAGGGGACGACTACCGTTGGGGAAAGGGGACGACTACCGTTGGGGAAAGGGGACGACTACCGTTGGGGAAAGGGGACGACTACCGTTGGGGAAAGGGGACGACTACCGTTGGGGAAAGGGGACGACTACCGTTGGGGAAAGGGGACGACTACCGTTGGGGAAAGGGGACGACTACCGTTGGGGAAAGGGGACGACTACCGTTGGGGAAAGGGGACGACTATCGTTGGGGAAAGGGGATGACTACCGTTGGGGAAAGGGGATGACTACACTTGGGGAAAGAGGGCAACTGCCGTTGGGGAAAGAGGGTGGCTACTGTTGGGGAAAGCGGACGACTACCATTGGGGAAAGAGGACGACTACCATTGGGGAGAGAGGACGACTACAGTTGGGGAAAGAGGGCAACTGCCGTTGGGGAAAGGGAGGCGAAGGCAGTTGGGGAAAGGGCCGACTACCATTGGGTAAAGAAGAGCACCGAGGTGGGAGGGAAGGGGGTGGCGAAGGCCTTGGCGGCAGGGGTGGAGGGCGCCAACGACCTGGCACTAGGTGGAGGGAGGAGGGGGAGCGACAGCCTTTGGGGAAAGGTAGCAACTGCAGTTGGGGAAAGGTGGTGACTGCAGCTGGGGAAAGGTGGTGACTGCAGCTGGGGAAAGGTGGTGACTGCAGCTGGGGAAAGGTGGTGACTGCAGCTGGGGTAAGGTGGTGACTGCAGCTGGGGTAAGGTGGTGACTGCAGCTGGGGAAAGGTGGTGACTGCAGCTGGGGAAAGGTGGTGACTGCAGCTGGGGAAAGGTGGTGACTGCAGCTGGGGAAAGGTGGTGACTGCAGCTGGGGAAAGGTGGTGACTGCAGCTGGGGAAAGGTGGTGACTGCAGCTGGGGAAAGGTGGTGACTGCAGCTGGGGAAAGGTGGTGACTGCAGCTGGGGAAAGGTGGTGACTGCAGCTGGGGAAAGGTGGTGACTGCAGCTGGGGAAAGGTGGTGACTGCAGCTGGGGAAAGGTGGTGACTGCAGCTGGGGAAAGGTGGTGACTGCAGCTGGGGAAAGGTGGTGACTGCAGCTGGGGAAAGGTGGTGACTGCAGCTGGGGAAAGGTGGTGACTGCAGCTGGGGAAAGGTGGTGACTGCAGCTGGGGAAAGGTGGTGACTGCAGCTGGGGAAAGGTGGTGACTGCAGCTGGGGAAAGGTGGTGACTGCAGCTGGGGAAAGGTGGTGACTGCAGCTGGGGAAAGGTGGTGTCTGCAGCTGGGGAAAGGTGGCAACTGCAGCTGGGGAAAGGTGGCAACTGCAGTTGAGGAAAGGTGGTGACTGCAGTTGAGGAAAGGTGGTGACTGCAGTTGAGGAAAGGTGGTGACTGCAGTTGAGGAAAGGTGGTGACTGCTGTTGAGGAAAGAGGGGCAACGACCATTGAGGAAAGGGGGACGATGGCCTTTGGGGAAAGGGGGCAACTGTCTTTGGGGAAAGGGGAGTCACAGCCTGTGGGGAAAGGGGGCTGGGGAAAGGTGGGAGAAAGGGGAGCGACTACCCTTGGGGAAAGGTGACGACTGCCGTTAGGGAAAGGGGAGTCACAGCCTGTGGGGAAAGGGACCTGGGGAAGGGTCGGGGAAAGGGGGGCGACTGCCGACGGGGAAAGGTGACGACTGCCGTTAGGGAAGGGGTGACAGTCCAGGGGGTGGCAAGGTCCAGGGGAAGGGATGGGCAGTCAAGGGGGAGGGAAGCGCGATCCAGGGGGAGAGAAGCGCGGTCCAGGGGGAGTGAAGCGTGGTCCAGGGGGAGGGAGGGGCGGTCCAGGGGGAGAGAAGGGAGGTCCAGAGGAAGGGAGGGGCAGTCCAAGGTGAGGGAGTGGCAGTCCAGGGGGAGGGGCAGTCCAGGGGGAGGGGGGCAGTCCAGGGGGAGGGGGGCAGTCCAGGGTGAGGGAGGGGCAGTCCAGGGTGAGGATGGGGCAGTCCAGGGTGAGGGAGGCGGTGGTCCAGGGTGAGGGAGGGGTGGTCCAGGGCGAGGGAGGGGTGGTCCAGGGCGAGGGAGGAGTGGTCCTGGGGGAAGGACGGACGGTCCAGGGGGAGGGACGGACGGTCCAGGGGGAGGGACGGACGGTCCAGGGGGGAGGGACGGACGGTACAGGGGGAGGGACGGACGGTCCAGGGGGAGGGACGGACGGTCCAGGGGGAGGGAGGAGCGGTCCATGGGGAGGGACGGATGGTCTGGGGCAGGGGGCGATAGGTCAGGGAGAAAGGGTGGTGACGAGTCGAGGAGAAAGGGAGTGGGGCAGGGAGAATGGGGTCGGCCCAGGAGGAGGGGGGTTTCAGGCCAAGAGAAGGGGGTCAGGGCAGGTAGGCAGATGAGGAGGTTTGAACAATTTACAACCCCTTATTTGAATTACAACACATTTGCTTCCAATTTGAATTATTGGTCAACAAATAAAGTGTCAGTTCCACAAGAGGATATTAATCGGCTGCATCTGAAGATAACAGTATAACTATATTGTGGGTCGAATGTTTTAGTCTATAATATTGTGAAGTATATTTGCCTTTAAAATATAAAAACAGATAAAACTGGTGCGAACTCAAAAATTCCAAGATGCAGCGAAAATATGCAATTATGTAAGTATTCGTAACTAGTCAAACAAGCAAACAACACGACGCGCTTTTCGAGACTATTTGATGTAAATAATGAGGTACTTGTGCCAGATACTGCAGTAAAATATATGCCAAAATTGCAGACAAATTGCCACACTAAACATCGTACATATTTGCAATAGTTCATGTATATTAAACCAAAGCAAATGATTGCGTTGTCTTTCGAGGGAAGGGAAAAAAAATCCTCACAGAAATTCTGAACAAATTTGGATTCCACAAAAGACTGTAAATAAAACCGTTGAAAACTCGCAGAAAACATTTCAAATTCGTCCAAAAAAATCCATTCACTACCTGACACGATAACAAGTTGTTGAATGAAAGGGACACCGATTGTCGGTTAATACTGAAAGAAAGGCGCCATTATCTTGACGAGGTGAGCTGAGCTGAGGTGAGGTGAGGTGAGGAGCCCCTGCGAGTGACGAGGATCTACTGACGTCACGAATGCGCAACGTCGGGAGGCGTGAATCTTATTGAAAATTATATAGGATGTGCATCGGTTGTGAACGGAAGAAATAATGATGATGAAGAAGTGAAATTACCTTTTGTTTCACGTTTCAACGCCAGGAAATCCGCACTCACAACTGTAAGAATAAAAAAAAACGCGGTATTCGTTTTTCACTTCCGGGTCAAACAACGCGGAATTGAGTGCGACGTCACTTCCTGGTGGGCGCCGACATTAATTATTTTTTTCTTTCAAGAAGGGCGAGCACACCTCGTCGGTTCGAACACTTTTTTCACAAAATTGTAAATAGACATTAAGTAAACGCTACATGACTAATTTAATCAACGTCCCACTATAATAACAATAAAAAAGGCTCTTGCTTACAATGACCTTTTCCACGACACCGGAAGTATTTAAAATACTTCGCTTTTTATGAAACATTATTTTGTTAGTCACGTCCATTGTCAAAATAACAAATATTATTATTGTTTGGAAATCTATAATTTTAATTTTATTATTAATCAAATATTTCTATCGTTTATCATTCATTATATCGGATAATTAATTCTATAAAAATTCCTTCGGAGCAACGAGTGAATTTTTCAATTAAATTGGCCTTCACAAGCTTTTATTTGCTTTTGATTGTTATTTTACCTGAACCTTTCATAATTCAGGCTATCTCCGCCAGAGGTGGTGCCTTTCATGTTTGAAAAATAGTGACCAACCTTCCGGAAGTGGTGCACCTATACCTGCTGTAGCCTTTACCCGTGCTTACGTACGCGACGCGTACACGGTGGTGGTGTACCTGTACCTGCTGTAACCTTTAACTCGTGCTTACGTAAGCCTGCTGAAATGAGTAAGTAAAAAAGATCCACAAAATATTAAAATACAAAATCAAGGTGAAGGGGTGCGTATCCTCAAGCCAGAACTTCTTTTTTTTACCATTTGAATTTTTGTCATCAAATTTTCAACAAACCTTTATTATGAGAATATAAAGAAGACACTCGAAATAAGCGTCTAGAACCATCCTTGACCAGGTTGTGGAATGTCGGCCGAGGCCCTCACTTTAAATAATGAATTACCTCTGCTACTGACTATAGATGGTGCGTTACTGTATGTTTTCACCCCTGTTTGTCTGTAAGCAAAATCTCAAAAAGTTATGCACGGGTTCAGATGAAACGTTGTGGATATGTTGGGTATAGGCGGCGGCGCCCGCGGAACTACGTAACTTCCGGTTAGTGGACCCTCCGCGATAACAGTCACGTGATTGGATAGGTTGAAAACAAACCACAAAAGGGCACGTGTTACAGCTTACTTCCGGTAGTTCGCCCTCATCCGTGTGACAAGGACGAATCGATTTTTGAGGAAGATCTCGATGCTATAATTTTTTAAGTGATTCTTGAGCATTGAGAAGTAGGGAAAAAAACGATATATAGAACGATATCTCACAAAGTTATGGACGGGTTCGGCTCTGTTTGACAAGGACAAAGGCTGGGGGGTCCGACGAATTACCCAAATGTAAGTGAATTTACCCAAATGAAAGCACAATGTACCCAAATGTAAGTCGAACTACGTAAAGGAAGTTTATTTTATGCAGTGAAACGTTACAGTGTGCTTCTTGACGTCCAAGAAAACGAACCCTAACCCTAACCCTAACCCTAATTCTGTTCGCATTCGTTTTCTTGTTACACCGTAACGTTTAACTGCATAAAATAACCTTCCTTTACGTAGTACGACTTACATTTGGGTACATTGTACTTTCATTTGGGTAAATTCACTTACATTTGGGTACATTTGGGTAATTCGTCGGAATTATGTCCCCCTGACCTAAACTGAGTTATGTCCCCCTGGCCTAAAATGGCTCCCACCGATCGGGCCGGTAAAATTTGTAAAATTCTGTTGGCATTCGTTTTCTTGGACGTCAAGAAGCACACCGTAATGTTTAACTGCATAAAATAACCTTCCTTTACTTAGTACGACTTACATTTGGGTACATTGTGCTTTCATTTGGGTAAATTCACTTACATTTGGGTAATTCGTCGGACCGAGGCTGGGTATGTGACGAGGACAAATTGATTAGATTTTGATGAAAATCCCGATCCAGATGCGAGAATGTTTTAAGTGATTCTTCACCATTGAGTAATGGTGGAAAAAAGGATATATATTGTTATTACATGTTATCTCAAAAAGTAATGGACGGATTCGGCCAAAACTTGGTGTATAGGTTTGATATGTGACGAGGCCTAATTTATTAGATTCTGGTGAAGATCCGGATCCAGATGCGAGAATGTTTTAAGTGATTCTTCACCATTGAGTGATGGCGGAAAAAACGATATATATTATATTGCATGATATCTCAAAAAGTAATGGAAGGGTTCGGCCAAAACTTGGTGTACAGGTTTGATATGTGACGAGGCCTAATTTATTAGATTCTGGTGAAGATCCGGATCCAGATGTGGGAATGTTTTAAGTGATTCTTCACCATTCAGTGATGGCGGCAAAAACGATATATATTTCCCTGCCACCAGCGATTACGACCGCTGAATGATGGACAACCGGGACGGTTTTTACTTCCGAGGTGAGCAGCCGAAAATGCCAGTTGTTTTGTCGCGCGCGGAATGAAGGAAGGTGAAGCGTTTACCTGACCGTACGGAACACACGGGTCTAATCCGAAACCACAAAGAAACATGACAGTGAAATTCAACAAATACGATTTAATAAAAATAAATGAAGGAATAAAAATATCGAAATAAATGTTGAGGTAAAGTAAATCGTATTTTGAGGGACGTCCACACAGTTTCAAAGACAAACACATCAGGGAAAAGTAATAAAATGAAAATGTTCCTTTTTATAGTGCACTTAGCTCGTCGTCCGAGCACACTGAGCCGTGAAGCGGGCAGTCAAGACGTACTCTTCTCAATTCCTGGCCAGCAAGCACAACGTGTCCCCCAGCTTCCCTGAAGAGCACCACAGCCACCAAAAACCTCCTCACCCAATATTCAAAACCACTCTAAAAGCTCTCCTCAACAGTGCACTCACAGCCAAGCTCACAATTGGCCAAGCAAATATGGCACCCCCCCCCCCCCCCGCCCCCTTTGCTCGTGCAAAAACCAGAGAGGCAGAGAGAGAGAGAGAGACGCACTCTTCTTCTTCCTCTTGAGTGAGAGCCAATCACCGAATGTCCCTCCCAGTTCGCCTGCCCACGACCTCTGGGCTAATCATGTCCCTCAGTGGTGCTGCCTGTTTCCGATGGTCCTTCACAGGCGGGGCTTAGTCCGATCGGCAATGTTCGGGTTCTGTCGGCAGTTGTTGTCGTTAAACGGAGATTTTGTATGGCCGGCTTTGTAAATGTAAAATGTAAAGGGAAAATCACAGAGGGAAATCACATACTGGGGAAAACGAACATTATTCCCTAACTAATTATCACTGCTTCACCCCTCGTGTGAAGACACATAAACAATCTACAGTCTCCCTACTTAAGTACATCGATATTTCCCCTACGTATCCATGGTCCATGCTATAATTATACAGTCCTACCTTTACAATGGGATTCCTTCATCTAACCACATAAACATAACACAGCTCCCACACCCTTCCTCCCACCCCCCCCCCCCCCCCACCAGAACCAAAGCCCCTGCAAGGTTTAATGCAGACATTACCGTTCCAGCCTTTCCACTTGCCGACTCACACCTATTTAGCCTCCAAAATAAATTAGGAGGGGCTGTGGGAAGCGAGCCATAGTGAACGTACCTGTTTTCCTTAACGTTCTACACCCCTTTAGCACAACAATTCAACTATGTCCAAATCTCCTTTGGTTCCTCGCTCTTATCTCCTGGGGGCGGGTAGGAATGGTTAAAAAACACAACAGGTAAACCTACCTTAACGACAAACCTTCTGCAAAAACTCATTAACATTTATACTATTATGTATATTTATTTTCAGTTGCCATGAAACAACTTGCCTTCACCCCATGGAAGGCTAATCCAACTGAAGGCAATCTCAGTTCCTTTCACAAAGCTCGGAACAAGTGTGTCTCTACCCTCAGGAGAGAGAGGAAACAATATCTCTATACTCCCAAGACTGAACTCTCAAACCTGTCTCCCTACAAATCTTGGTGGAGTCTGGTCAAATCTGTTTCTCGTGGTTGTTGTCCCCCGACGCACCGCGGAGCGAAATGGGGACTATGGTTTTCCCCTCAGTCCATGTGTGCGTGCGTCCATGTGTGCGTGCGTCCGTGCGTGCGTCCACGGGCGTACGTGCATCCATGCGTGCGTGCGAACGTGCGTGCGTCTGTGCATGCGTGCGTAAGTGAAGGACCGAATTCTAATTTGGTGTGTGGGTGCAACTCACGTCAAAATCCAAGATGGCCGCTGCCATGTATGTCTGACGCCATGTATGTCTGAACCTTGTGAGCAGAATATCTTGAAAAATAAGTGAAGTACCAACTTCTAATCACGTGTGTGGGTGTATCTAGGCATAAGGAAGAACGCTATTGAAAATTGGGTCGCCACATCAAAATCCAATATGGCCGCCGCCATGTATGTCTGAACCTTGTGAGCAGAATATCTTGAAAAATAAGCGAAGTACCAACTTCTAATCTGGTGTGTGGGTGTATCTAGGCATAAGGAAGAACGCTCTTGAAAATTGGGTCGCCACGTCAAAATTCAAGATGGCCGCCACCATATATATGTCTGAACATTGTGAGCGAAATATCTTGAAACATAAACGAACTACCAACTTCTCATCTGGTGTGTGGGTGTGTCTACGCATAAGGAAGAAGGCAATTGAAAATTGGGTCGCCACGTCAAAATCCAAGATGGCCGCCGCCATGTATGTCTGAACCTTGTGAGCGGAATATCTTGAAAAATAAGCGAAGTACCAACTTATAATCTGGTGTGTGGGTGTATCTAGGCATAAGGAAGAATGCTATTGAGAATTGCGTCGCCACGTCAAAATCCAAGATGGCCGCCGCCATGTATGTCTGAACCTTGTGAGTGGAATATCTTGAAAAATAAGCAAAGAACCAACTTATAATGTAGTGTGTGGGTGTATCTAGGCATAAGGAAGAAGGCTGTTGAAAATTGGGTCGCCACAACAAAATCAAAGATGGCCGCCACCATATATATGTCTGAACTTTGTGAGTGAAATATCTTGAAAAATAAACGAACTACTAACTTCTAAGCTAGTGTGTGGGTGTATCTACACATCTATCTATAATTCCAGTAATCTCTGTGTGTATGCGACCGCTGTTTCTCGACAACTACCGGTCCGATATACTTGAAACTTGCCAGGTATATTGCTGGGGACCCGAGGATGTGCCTTTTCAAGGTTTCATATTAATCGGACAAGTAGTTACCGAGCTATGTCCAAAAAACGATTCGACCAATCAGAGAGCAGCGAGCTACCGAGCTATGGCGATTTAGCCGTTCGCCGTTCGCTTTGGCTTTGCGAATGGACCAAACCATTTCATGTAAATAGAGGGGGGGGGGTTCTACCGTACTCGCAAGCCGTTCGCTTTGGCTTTGCGAATGGACCAAACCATTTCATGTAAATAGAGGGGGGGGATTGTCACCGTACTCGCAAGCCGTTCGCTTTGGCTTTGCGAATGGACCAAACCATTTCATGTAAATAGAGGGGGGGGGGATATAATTTTCGATATATATATAGTACGGGCATGCCCTAGTAAGAAAGAAAGCTATTAAAAATTGGGTCGCCACGTCAAAATCCAAGATGGCCGCCGCCATGTATGTCTAAACCTTGTGAGCAGAATATCTTGAAAAATAAGCGAAGTACCAACTTCTAATCTGGTGTGTGGGTGTATCTAGGCATAAGGAAGAATGCTCTTGAAAATTGGGTCGCCACGTCAAAATCCAAGATGGCCGCCACCATATATATGTCTGAACCTTGTCAGCGAAATATCTTGAAAAATAAACGAACTACTAACTTCTAATCTGGTGTGTGGGTGTATCTACGCATAAGAGAGAACGCTATTGAAAATTGGGTCGCCATGTCAAAATCCAAGATAGCCACCTTGCGTCTTCCACTTTGTCCACTCACATTACTTCACCGATGGGGGACCTAGGCATAACGCTTG
Organism: Myxine glutinosa; assembly: GCF_964187855.1. NCBI lineage: Eukaryota > Metazoa > Chordata > Myxini > Myxiniformes > Myxinidae > Myxine > Myxine glutinosa. The sequence continues at coordinate 40,405,943 of NC_136261.1, forward strand.
TTTCCCTTCCATCCCCTCCCTTACCTCAAATGGCAACACAGCTGACACCGCACGTGAAAAAGCCGAATGCTTCAACCCTGTGTTTGCCTCAAAATATTGTGTCCCGAACCCATCTCTCACTGTACCCACCTTACCCAGTCAAACCCAGCTGCCCCTGGACTATGTGTCCTTCACTCCTGACAAGGTGGAGAAGTTTTTGTCAAACCTCGACTGATTCTGCAACTGGACCAGACAGCATCAGCCCACGGGTCATAAAATCCTGCTCTGCCGCTTTATCTCTCCCTCTGTTCTCTTCACCCTCTCTTTTGCTGAAGGTCATCTGCCATCTGCTTGGAAATCAGCCAACATTACCGCTTTACACAAAAAAGATGCTAAAAAAGATCCTTTCATCGACAGACCAATCAGCCTGCTCCCAATAATCATCAAGGTCATGGAATCAATCATCGCTTCTGACATCAAATCCTTCCTCTTTTCCAATGGCTTGATCTCGTATCATCAATTTCGATTCAGACCAGGTCATTCTACTCTGGACACACTACTTCTTCTGTCTCAACAATGGATGGAGGTCCTCAATGCCAAACAGGAAATCAGAGCTGTCTCCCTTGACATATCACGTGCCTTCGATACGGTCTGGCACCCCGCTCTGCTCACCAAACTCTCCTCCTATGGTATCCATGGAAATCTCCACGCATGGCTTGCGGACTTCCTCTCTGGTCGTAGTCAACGTGTGGCCCTGAATGGATTTCTCTCATCTCCCCTCCTGTTCAGGCTGGAGTTCCCCAAGGCAGTTTTCTGGGCTCTGTGCTTTTTCTGGTCTTTATCATTGATCTCTCTGACTCTCTGGAAAATCCTCTCTATCTCTTTGCTGATGACTCCACTCTCTGCCGCTCCATGCCTCTTCCCTCAGATCGGCGGTCTGCAGCCTCCTCACTCTCTGAAGGCCTGGACAAAATCACAGACTGGTGAAATAAGTGGAACATGTCTTTCAATCCTGACAAATCTCTACACTCTTACTATGTATCTCCGAAAAGACCGATTGGACAACCCTCCCATCTACTTTCTGAACAATCCTATCCAAGAAGGTCTGTCACTTGCTGCCATGATCTTTCCTGGGAAAACCACATTTCAAAGCTGGCCTCCAAAGCCGACTGGGCATCCTCCGTCGTGCGAAGTCCTTCTTTGGCACACATGAGCCCCTCACCACATACAAGGCTTTCATCCGCAGCTTAATGGAATACTGCTCTCCCCTCTGGCCGGGTGCTCCTGCTTCGCACCCAGCTCGGCTTCATGCTGTTGAAACCAAAGCTTTCAGAATCATTGGAATCTCCCACAATTAAGCTAACTCTTCATTGTGGGAGAAGATAATGAAGCTAACTTTCACATTTTAAATTCACACACTTTCACACACTTTTCACACATTCACACACATTCACATTTTAAACCACATTTCAAAGCTGGCCTCAAAAGCCGACTGGGCATCCTCCATCGTGCGAAGTCCTTCTTTGGCACACATGAGCCCCTCACCACATACAAGGCTTTCATCCGCAGCTCAATGGAATACTGCTCTCCCCTCTGGCCTGGTGCTCCTGCTTCGCACCCAGCTCGGCTTCACGCTGTTGAAACCAAAGCTTTCAGAATCATTGGAATCTCCCACAATTAAGCTAACTCTTCATTGTGGGAGAAGATAATGTAGCTAACTTTCACTTACTCACCGCAGGCAGGTTGGTGGTCTTTCCGTCTTCTACCGACTCCTCTCCAGCTTTGCTCCCCCAGCTCTCTCTGGGCTGTCCCCCAAATATTCCTACAGGTCGCACAAGATCTGCCTGCAACCCTCTTATGGTTAAACTGCCAAAATCAAGACTCTCTGCTCACCTTCACTCCTTCATTCCTCTTTTCTCCCTCAACTGGAACAAACTCCCTCACTCTCTTCAATCAACCATCCCACTCCTCCCTCCAAGTCTTTAAAACAGCTTTTCACCACCATCTCTTATCTTCCCCCATCCAAAACCTTGATCTTTTCTACCCCCGCTAATTTCACCCCAAATCCTCTTTTTTGAAATACCAACTTCTTTCCTGGAAGTCCTTGGTGTCCGTGCGTTTTATACCTATCCTGCCTCCCCCCAAGCCATCTCCCTCCCACACAATTCCCGATGTCCCTGCTCTCAAATGTTGTGTTTGTGTGCTTCCCCTTCTCTCCTCATCTTGTCTACCGCTCCCCTTTTTATATACTTTGTTTGCTTGTTTGTTTGATTTGTTTGTTTGATAAATGTTAGCTCTTTCACGAGCCTCGATTCTGTATACAAATTTTTTTTTTTTTTTTTTTAACTCCGAAGGCCTTTCACTCACTCACCGCTGTTGGTGGTCTTTCTGTCTTCTGCTGACTCCTCTCCGGCCTATCTCCCACAGCTCTGTCTGTGCTATGTCCCCCAAATATTCCTACAGGTCGCACAATATCTGCCAGCAACCCTCTTCTTGTGAAACTGCCAAAATCAAGACTCTCTGCTCACCTTCACTCTTTCATTCCTCTTTTCTCCCGCCTCTGGAACAAACTCCCCCACTCTCTTCAATCCCACTCCTCCCTCCAGGTCTTTAAAACAGCTGATCACCACCATCTCTTATCTTCCCCCATCCAAAACCTTGATGTTTTCTACCCCCTTTAATTCACCCCAGATCCACCTTTTTGAAATACCGACCTCTTTCCTGGAAGTCCTAGCATTGTCCATGTGTTCTATACCTCAAAACACCCCCCACCCCCCGCTTCCCATGCCTCCTGCCCCCAAGCCTTGTCCCTCTCACAGATCTCCTGATGTCTTTGTTCTCTACTGTTGTACTTGTGTACTTTCCTCTCTCTCACCATCTTGTGTCCCGCTCCCTTTATTATATATTTTATGTGTCGGTTTTTTTGGGGGGGGATTAATGTTAGCTCTTACACGAGACTCGATCTTGTATTAAAAAAAAAACCCCTTCTAAAGACCACATTCCCCGGTAGATGTTCCAATACCCAACGTTATCTGTGGAGCCATCCCAATTTTCCTAATCCGACATTTTGGCAGGCACATTTTTCATTCATTTCATTTCCATTCATTTCAGTCACATTTTTCAGACATTTTGGTGGAGTCATCCTTTCGGCACAGTCAAATAATATTGATCGAGTCGACCTTCCCCTCACACACACACACACATAACACCAATACCCAAAGCATTCATTCCGACCCTGCAATACCATGGCTTAAATATTATTATAGTGTGATACTCGATTCGGCAGCGCGGAGGTCCCGTACAACCAAGATGGTGGGGGGGCTTCAGGCTGTGGTGCCTGCAGTCCAAAAACATGTCACTCGACTTCACGACTTCTTCCCCTCCCCCCCCCCCCCTCCCTCCTTCAACTATTTTGTCCCTAACAGCCAAACAGCTCCTTTGCTGTGCGTCCCGCCGGAGAGGGTCTCCACACCATCCAGGATTCCATGGCCTCAGGCTCCCTTGGCCTCTCCCGGGTAGCCAGGGGTCTCCATACCCACTGGTCGCCGAACCAGACCCCCCCACCGATAGCTCCCCATTTCCAGACACCACTGGCTGCCAGGGACAAATTACCTCATGGGGGTAATTACCACCACACCTCTAGAGCTTGATCCATTACTGCAGACACACACATCTTCCCCACCCACAAAATCCCAAATGTCATTCCCTCCCCCGCTGCCATAATTCTCAAACACTGGTAATGCAAAAATGGTGTTTGTGTTCCTAACGGCCATGGCCTGCATACATGCCATAATACTTATTCACTCTTGCAAACACAACCCAATCCTTGACTCACAACAGACATCCACAACAGGACAATTTTTTTGGGTTCAAACAGATTCACTTACCGACCATTGGGTCACTCTCACCTGCTCCCATTCCAATTATCCATGTCTTAATTTCCGAGCAAGAACCAAACACTTGGGACTTTACGCCTCATGGCACCTTACCTAAGTGCAGGTCATCGCAGTTTGGTCGGGTCCAAGAGGGTCATCCAACACGCCAAGTTTCCCGCGCATACTTCCAATCCACCCAGGAGCCTCCCAACCCCGTTAGGGGCTCAAACAATCCGCATGGACTATCGGTGGAAGGGTATGCGGACACATCTGAATTTTGAAAACCACATCAGTCACCTGCTGGAGCAGTACCCCAGGGTGAGGTGAGTTTTGGGCACACTCTGCCGCAATTCCTCCTCCCTTCCTCTTCCGGGGCCAGTCGAGCCAAATAAGGTCTCCGGGAAGGAAATGGGGGTAGTGTGCCTGAGCGTCATATCTCAATTTCATATGTGAGGAAGCCAAGCCAATTTGCTTCCTCATAAACTCATGAGCCTTTTCCATGTTCTTCCACAAATTATATGCATAACTCCACAGATGCTCCAACTGGTTCCTCTGGTGACGGTCTCTTCCACAAATATATGGGGACACACATTTCCCGACCGAAAATCAACAAGGCACCGAGTGATCGCATGCTGTGCGGTCTGGTAGGCCATCAACACGAACGGGAGATGCTCGTCCCAATCCTGCTGGTGCTTGGAGGTGAAGAGGGCCAATTGAGTTAACAATGTCCGGTTAAACCTCTCCACCATCCCATCCGATTGGGGCCTAGGAGGGGTCATCCAGGTCTTATTAATTTTGAAGAGCTCGCAAACCGACCGCAGGAGCTCGGACTCAAAGTTCTGGCCCTGGACAGGGTGCAGCTCCATTGGTATGCCAAACTGGGAGAAGAATCCTTCCACTAGAACATGAGCTACCAGCCGGGCTTCCTGGTTGGGCAATGGGTAGGGTAGGCTTCTGGCCATTTTGTGAAATAATCCATTGCCACCATGATGTACTGGTTCCCTCGGCGGGTGGTTGACAGGGCCCAACCCATGGGCGGACTGGCCATAGGGCATTTGGGCAATGCCCGGTGGGCTGGGACCGCTGGATAAAAAATGGGCCGCTGGGCTGGATAAAAAAACTGCTGAAAAAAAATTTGTCACGGAAAACTTCTGGCTCTGCCTCCATCCCCGGGGATTCCCCGCTAAATATCAAAAGTTCAAAAGGTCGCCCCTGACGCCTCATTATAATATTACTAGCAACGGTACCCGCCCAGTAACACGTACCAGAGCAAACAAATCGTTTGCGCAATGGGCTCTCCAATATTCGATGTGTTCACGGTTTGAATTACGTAACGTAATGTTTGTGACGATGTTTGTGACTTTTGTGTTCACGGTAGTGTTTGATGTGACGGTGTGAACGTAATTTTGTAATGTTTTTCGTTTTTATTTTCGTAATCGTAAAATGAACGTTTAATGAGTGTAAGAATAATGTTTAACGATCATTTATAGATGAATGAATGAATTAATGAATGTTATGAATAATGCCATGGCGTCGCGTTGGCAGCAGTGACAATATAAAAATGTTTGCCAAGAACTTCAAAGAGAGAAAAGGAACTTTTATCAGCAATGACGTGTATCCTGAAGTTCTGAGCTGAAGAAGAGGTACCGTACAAAATCATTCCATTTTTTTCCTAAAGAAAAGCGTACAGTTGATGTAAAGTATCTCGACAAACTGCGATCAATTGTCGTACGCGTTTATTCACTCTGCCAATCAAGGCCCGATTCACAGCAGCGCCATCCGAGGTCTGGCATAGGGATACAACCCGGTCCCGGTGTAGGGATACAACGGTGAATATTTGCACTGCATACATGACATCCTCCCCTTTAAGTCCAAAATTACCACGAGCAATACGTGCTAGATTTCCAGAATTGACATTTCAAAAGCAACATTTCCAAAACATGTGAAAATATGTGTGCAAACAGTTATGAGAATAATGAAAATACGTGAAAATAGAACATGTGTCAACGTGAAAAAAAACATCTTCAAAGATTCAACAGGTCGGGTGCTTTTCTCTCACGCATTGAAGGTCGCGGTGTACCAGTGGATACAGAGTCCGAGGTGATTCCTTTGGGTCGCAGTGTACCAGTGGATACAGAGTCCGAGGTGATTCCTTTGGTCTCCACGAAGGGTGTAGCGTTTGCAGAGGTTTTCGGGGCATCCGAGCTGGCTGGAGCGGCCACGACGATCTCCGGCAGTGGCGGGTCGAACTGTTGTCCTGACTGTGACGATGCTACAGGCTCCATCGACTCACAGTGACGGTAGGTTATGTGGTCCTGATGTCGACGAATTTCGCGGCCGTCCTGCAGGCGAATCACACAGGACAGTGGAACTGGCTTCTCGATGATGTCCCCCGGTAGCCAGGTCGCACCTGCACCAAAATTTCGGGCAAACACTGGATCTCCAATGTTGATACATCGACTGTTGGACGTCTTATCGTGCACCAACTTTTGATTAAGCTGGCTCTGATAAACATTTGATGATATGTCTGGTTTGAGATTGTCAAGTGTCGATCTCAAGTGTCGTTTCATCAATAACTCAGACGGAGCTGCACCGGTTGTTGATTGTGGCGTGATACGGTATTTGAACAGGAGACGAGACAGCTTTGTTTCCAGGGTTCCCTCCTGAAGTTTCTGCAATCCGGATTTGATGATTCCCACGGATCGTTCGGCCAAGCCGTTTGAAGCCTGGTGATGTGGGCTGACAAACTTATGTTTGATGCCGTTCCGACGTGAGAACTCGGCAAACTCGGTACTGGAAAAACACGAACCGTTATCACTCACGATCATCCTGGGCAGACCATGAGTGGCGAAACAGTGTCTGAGTCTTTCGATGACAATGGCTGACGTAGTACCACGCGTCACATAGGCATCAATCCATTTTGTGTGCGCGTCCGTAATTATTAGAATCATGCTGCTGTTAATAGGCCCGGCATAATCGAGATGTAGGCGATGCCACGGTTCGCTGGGCCATTCCCAGGGATGCAGTGGTGCTTTCGCAGGTGTATTCCGGGTGCTATGGCAGGGGTAACAATGTCGAACATGATGTTCGATATCAGCATCAAGATTCGGCCACCACACATAGTTTCTGGCGAGTGACTTCATCTTCACAATCCCGGGGTGACAGTCATGGATTTCATCCATGACCCTGGAACACAGATTTTTCGGGATCACGACACGACATCCCCAGAGTAGGCAACCATTTTCCACGCTGAGTTCGTTTTTACGTGCTTTAAAAGCCGCAAAATCTGGGTCACCCTCAGGTAGCAAATTCCATCCAAGCTGTACAGCCTGGACAGTTCTGGACAGAACGGGGTCTCGTCGAGTATGAGTGCGGATCTGGCCGGAATCGACAGCACAATCTTCCAGATGATCCATCAGTGCGATAATGGATCCTGGTGTAGGCGAATTTCGTTTCTGGAGATGGGATGTTCGTTTTTGAAGATGTTTTTTGAGGTGTGCAATGAAGTCTGCGATCGACTGACCTTGCTGCTGTCTGCACATGTAAAAATTAAACCGACACAGGATGACTGAAGGAGATGGGTTGCAATGTTCCTTCAAAGCGGCCTTGAGCTCTGCATACGTGAGCTCCTGGATTGTCCGAGGCCGAATCAGGTTTTTAACGAGTGTGAACGTCTCACCTCCGCAAACGGACAGGAAGACGGCCTTCATCCGGCCTTCGGTCGCGATGCCGTTCGCCTCGAAGTAGAAAGACAACCGCTCAGAATACGTGTCAAAATCCCCCTCATGAGGGTCGAATTCATCGATATGGCCGAAAGAAGTCATGGTCTAGATGTTTATCCTCGTCGCCATGTAAAGTATCTCGACAAACTGCGATCAATTGTCGTACGCGTTTATTCACTCTGCCAATCAAGGCCCGATTCACAGCAGCGCCATCCGAGGTCTGGCGTAGGGATACAACCCGGTCCCGGTGTAGGGATACAACGGTGAATATTTGCACTGCATACATGACAGTTGATATCACTAATCACGATTTGAAACACGATGGAATAATATTTACCGATATGAACAGTGATGTGGTTTTTAAAATTGAAATTCTAAAAATACTGTTTACATTTTGATGATTTGTGTGTGATATTTAACGGATGTTAAAATAAATCGCGCCTCCTAATTGAAGCCCCGCCCTTAGGGCGGGTACCGTTGCTCGTCATATATAATGGCGACTCAACAATTTTTACCGCTTTGCTTTGAAGAACGGGAATGAAGGGGGAGGAGCGTGTTAATATGTCTGGTTGAAGGCTTTGGGTGGTGAGGTGAGGGGGTTTTAAGCCAGATTTTAGTCTTACAGCCGCCATGTTGGTGCTCACTGTCACTGCGATGCGAAGCGAAAGACGCCTCAGAGCTGTTACATTCACAATCGCTATGTCGTATGTACTCCCGATACATGTTTCCTTCGATTGTAAAAACTACCAAATCAACAGTAAAAAGGATTTTGAGCCGATAGGCCAAGTAAGTTTAGATAGGTCTACTGACTACTGATCTAGTATTGATAACAATATCGCGAACTGACTTACGATGCTAAAAAAAAAAAAAAATTCAGCATCTGCATCTGTAACCAACAATGGATAAAGCAAACCAGAAGAGAAGAAAAGGAGGTGCATAGAAGGAACGTGATCTAAAGAAAAAGGAACTGTCAGATTGTGCTTCAAAGTGCAGAAACCTTTTGGATCTGTTCAAGAGTACTAATACTGGGCCTGGTGAAGTCAGTGAACACGGGGATAAGGATACTGAATCGGTAGCTGGACCATCAGCAGCTGAATTGGGAGATGATCAATTGGCAGCTGAATCAGTAGATGACCAATTGGCAGCTGAATCGGCAGAATTGGTGCAAATTGGTGAACACAAACAGGTGCGGTCAGCTGAGAGAGATGTACCTGCTGCAGCTGCTACACCTGCAGAGGAGGGATACCCCTCGATTAACTACTTTAAGAAACCATGTAGAGATGAAGATTGTTTGCTGTTTTGGAATTACCACCCTAATCAAAAAACTGACAACCGAGTGGTCAAGAGGTGTTTCATGCGAAACGATGGTACAAACAGATGGTGGTTGTCATACAACAAGGACAATCATTCTCTTCACTGTTCAGTGTGCTTGGCGTTTTCCAGCACCTCAGACTGGTCCACGTTCATCGAGGGAATGACTGACTGGCGACATGTACATACACGTGTTGAAGAACAGGAACACTCTTCTTTTCATTTGAGATGCTCTACAGCATACCTGGTAGATCGACAACAGTCCAGCGTTTCTCACCTACTCGCACGTAGCCATCATGATGAGGTAAGAAGGACATGACAAGTGATGGAAAGAGTTGTGGATGTGGTCAAACTCATTGGTAAGAGGGGACTGAGCTACAGAGGAAGTAATGAAGAAGCAGCATACACACTTGTCAATGAGGAGATCGACCATGGTACATTTCTGGAAGTTGTAAAACTACTTCGGAAGTATGATTCCTGCACAGCCGATCTTTTCTCTCACGTTGTCCAGAACAGCAAGAAGCAACATGAGAAGGCAAAGAGTTCATGAGGTCGAGGCTCCTTGGTAACTTTGCTGTCTAAAACTACAGTGAATTGTTATCAGTTATCCGGGATAAGATACGTCGGTGGATTTCTGAAGAAGTAACAGACATGTTTGCTGTGGAAATTGATACCACTCAAGACATCTCAACACAAGACCAGTGCTCTGTTGTTCTTAGATATGTTGATAGCACTGGCACTATCCAAGAAAGATTAGTGAGTGTGGTGAAATGTGAGGAATCTACTGGCGAAGCTTTTGTGCAACTTGTTTCTGAAGTCTTGTTAGGACTGAATCTTGGCCTCAAGAACTGTGTTAGAAACTCAACTGATGGTGCAGCAAACATGCAGGGGCGCTACAAAGGCTTCAGTACTCTGCTATCAAAGGAAGCTCCAATGCAGATCCATGTTTGGTGCCACGCACATGTGTTAAATCTCGTTGTGACCGAAGCGACAAGTGTTGTGGTGACCTGCGCATCACTTTTCTCACTACTGAATGACATTGCAGTATTCTTTCGGGAATCTTATCAGCGAATGAACATCTGGAGTCGACACTTCACTACTGTGAAACGAATGGGAACTATCGGAGAAACTAGATGGTGGTCAAAGGATGCCACCTTGATGAAGGTTTTTGGTTCATTCAACAATCCAAACTGGAGCGCTTTTCATGGAAGTTATCACCACTCTTAATGCCATACTTGTTGCTGACCAGATCCAAGCAGCTGTTCAGGCCAAGATGAAGGGATACATTGCCAGTCTCCTGCAGTTTGAAACAATTCTGACTGCACAAGTATATCTGCAAGTATTCTCCTTCGCTACAGCGCTCTCCAAGTATCTACAAACTGTGCAATTGGATCTGCAGACTGTGCACCAGATGGTGGATGAATTGCTAGAGAATATGCAGATGCTACGGGATGACTTCCAAGCTTGTCATGATGCAGCTGCAAAGTTTGTTCAATGGGCTAATGACCAGCTGGATGAAATGGATGTAAATCCTGTTATGGAAGAGTCCCTTCCAATAAAACGGCAAAGACAGCACAAAGGTATTGATGGCGAACTGTCCATAGATGAGGCTACATCAGCTTCTGACCCAGTAAAGAAGTATCGCATTGAAGTGTACAACCGAATAGTGGACACTATTGTGAGCAACATTGAGCAGTGGTTTGACAGATCAGCAACATCAACATTGTATGCTGATCTCTCACTTCTTCACCCAAGGAACTTTGATCAAGTGCCATCGGGAGCTATGGAAGAGCTGCACAAACATTTGCTGAGATTTGATGATGGTGTCACTGCGGAACAGCTACTAAAAGAACTGCGAAGCCTTGGAGAACAATGGTCAACACTTAAACAATCAGTAGCAGATGCTTATACAGTGCAGGAGGACAGTGAATCTGAACAAGACAGGAAGACTCTGCCAAGTACATGTAAGTCATGTAAAGCCTGTCCTCTCTGCTGCTACAAGGTGCTCCTCAAGTTGAACCTCTTCACTGATGTCTACAAGAGCATTGGGCTTGCCTACAAGCTGCTGCTAATGCTGCCTGTGTCACAAGTGGCATGTGAACGGTCTTTCTCTGCTTTGAAGAAAATCAAAAGCCGTCTGCGAAGTACAATGACACAAGAACATCTTGAGGCGTTCATGTTGATGTCTGTGGAAAAAGGGATCTTGGCCAAACTTGACCAAACTTGACCTCTCCTTGGTCAAGTCTTGGTCTCCTTGGCCTCTCCCCCTCCATGGGGCACCGAAGCTAGCCGAGGGAGGGCTAGGATAATGATAGGGAATTAGAAGACTGTAGAGACAAGATTTAAGTAGTGAAACCTGTACTGTAGAGGGGACGTAGGTAGCTTAGATGGTTGATAATGAAACAGGGTGTTTATAATGTAAAGGGACGACGGGGAAGCACGAGTCATAGGGGAAGTAGTTAGATAGATGATGCCGTGTGTGTGAGGAATTGTGTGTTGCGACAAATGGAATTGCGTTTAGGTGTATGGAAAGAGGTGTGAGAGCACAAAAGGTGTGTGAGATACATGGTGTGTGAATAAGTAGTGTGGAATGCTTGGTGTGGAATAGAAGGTGTGGAATGCATGGTGCGAAGGAGTGAATGGGGGGGGAGGTGGAACCCATTCGCAAAAGCCCAGGGCGGGTAGTGTAAAGCCAGGTAGAGGGCAAAGGCAAAATTTGTTTGGATATTGACACCTGTGGTGCGGGTAGTGGAAACGAAGTGTTTTTTTTGTTTTTTTTTGTTTTTTTTGTATACTGAATCGAGGCTCGTGAAAGAGCTAACATTAACTTCACAAACAAATCGACCAGACAAACAAAATACACAAAAGAGCTAGCGGAAGACAAGATGGAGAGAAAAGGGGAAGCACACACACACAACATCCGAGAGCAGGGAGATGTGTGGAAGGGAGAGGGTCCGGGGGGAGGAGGCGTGGGAAGGGGGGGGGAGGGAGAAGTATAAAGCACAAGGAGACCAAGGACTTCCAGGACAAAAGTTGGTATTTCAAAAAGTGGAATTGGGGTGAAATTAGCGGGGGTAGAAAAGATCAAGGTTTTGGATGGGGGAAGATAAGAGATGGTGGTAAACAGCTGTTTTAAAGACTTGGAGGGTGGAGTGGGATTGAAGAGAGTGAGGGAGTTTGTTCCAGAGGCGGGAGAAAAGAGGAATGAAGGAGTGAAGGTGAGCAGAGAGTCTTGATTTTGGCAGTTTAACCAAAAGAGGGTTGCAGGCAGATCTTGTGTGACCTGTAGGAATATTTGCAGGACAGAGCCCAGAGAGAGCTGGGGGGGCAAGGCCAGAGAGGAGTCGGTAGAAGACGGAAAGACCACCAAGTTTTGTTTGTTGGGTGCATGAGTATGTGCATTGGCTGGGCGTGTGGCTTAATTGGTGCGTATGGTTATTGGGGCACTCCGCCACTGGTAGTTTGTCGGCCAGGTGAGGCCGCAGGTAGGCTCTGGAAGCCGGTTAGTTGTAGTGTTGAGTGGGGCCCGAGGATCCAATAGAAGGACCCGGGTTGCCCAATGCCAAGGTGGGCATCAGGGGGTAAAGTGCCAGGAGGGGCCTTCCCCAGTTAGGTAGTCGCAGGAGCAGGTAAGCTCGGGTGGCAACTTCAGTGGCGGAGGTGCACAGGTAGGTAGACCTGCTGGTAGAGCCACATGACCCAGCCCCGAAATTGTGCGAGGGCACAGTATGAAAATTTGTGGGAGTGAGACCCAAATTTTGGAGGGCACCAGGTGGGCAATGGGAATTCGGGTTCTTAGAACCACATAGTTTAAAGAGGCCAATTGGCAGGGTACGACCCCGGGCAGTTTAAGAGAGTTAATGTCAGTAGTGTAGTTAGGATGAGAAATCCCTTCGCACCATCCACAGCCAATCACCGAGGAGGTCGAAGCTCCACACCAGTGCTCTGTAAGCTGTTTGAGTTGTGAGACGCATCACGGCGTAATTAGACATTGTGTTTGTTCCATCCCTTCCTTCCTGGGAGGGATTGGGAGACTAATTCGGAGATAGAGGGGGATATGGGAGACAAGACGTACAGACGGATTGTAAATACAAGGAGTGCTAGGGTAGTGTAGCCGACTGTGGGTGGTACGGACGGTTAGGGACGAGCCTGCTCTGCTCGCTCTTCCGCATCCCTCGCACTGCATTACCTTGATTTTTCTATGTGCCACTGTGTGCTTTCCACTTTGCTTGTTATGCCTTGTATGGGCTACCTCCCCCCACCCCAGGACCATTTTGGAGGTGGAACTGTGCAGCATCATCGACCTGTGCAGCATCCCTACTGCACCTTGCTACATCAGTGCAGCTGAACCTGTGCAGCACTTTGCTGCCATATCCTTTTGCTGCACCTTTGTTGCACCTGTGCAGCACCTTGCTGTCAAACCCTTTGCTGCACCTTATCACACTTATGGACCACAAGGCTTGTGGCCTTGCACCTTTGCTGTGCAGCATTTTGCTGCAAAACCATCTTGCACCTTCGGACCACTTGTTTGAGTGGCATTAACGCCACGCAGTTGGACCACATGGGGGTGGCCCTGCCTGGCAAAGAAAGAAAAAAAGAAATGAAATAAAAGCATTTTTGTGCATTTTATTATGGTGTGCTTGGCCTGAGAAGATGTGTAAGTTTAGATATCCCTGAAGATTAAAAATGGCCTGTATTCCAGTCCGGGAGATAGCCGGTTTGATATATGCACACAGAAGAAGCAAGATGCAAGAAGCAAGCAGCAAGTGCCATGATTTATGAGTGTGATTTTTGCTGTGCTTTCTCTCCCCTCCAATTTTCTCTTCCAAAAAGGGCAGGTCCTGGGTCATAGAATTTTAAATAAAGTGAAGTTATGTGCTTGTAAATATAAGAATGCTGCCCACCGGCTATGTGTTTATTTTGAAATTCCGGAAATACTCGGTTAGTTGTGGGCGTGAATCTGATATGAAGCTACTCAATGCAATAGGAGGGACATATTTAGTGTTTTAAAACTGTCGCATACATGGGTCAGAGTAAATGTTAGGGGGAACCACACCTTGTGTCACATGTAAAAGTAAAGTTAATTTTGCATGTCATTCTCTAACCGGTCGTTCCATTGGTGGTTCCGACTCGGGGACGAGTCTGACGAGGGAGAGGTGGAGTGTTGCGGTTTTGTGTTTTCATAATAAAGGTTAATTTCCCCTCATAGTTAGTTACACTACAGCAGGTAGCCTCGTTTAAGCTCAGTTATTTCTTAGTAAATGTAAGCGTAGACCTTTCCTGTGTTAGTTTTGCGTTGAGTAGGAGAAGGGAAATGAGGTGCTTTACGATGCTTCGATGCTTTTGGTTTTGGCGCGAAATGCCACGAGGCAGGCCTGAACAAGTTGACCAACGCCTAAGGAAGGTGGAGAAGGAGCCAACGGTAAGCGTGAGCCGCCAATCAGGGCTCGAGGGGAGTGACTTACCACTGCGGCAAAAGGCGGGGTTTGGAACATTCGATTCGGGCTAGGGCGGGGCGATATAACCCTGTGCCCAGAGCCCCCGCCTCATTTCAGTTATGAGATGAGCGCAGGGCAAGTCAGATCGAGTTCAGTTATGAGATGAGCGCAGGGCAAGGCCGAATACGTGAGATCCCCGAGGAGCAGATGAGTTGCGCAGCCCATGAGAAGAGTTACGAATCGGAGTTGTGAGAAAACGCATGTGAGTTTGCGTTGTGTCGGGTCATATCGGAGGAACTGAATAACTCAGTGTATACGAACTTTGCCCTGCTCCCCGTGCTCTGCACAGTATTAATTGCGCTGTAAAGACGACCCGCGCCGGGCCACAGACGCATGTATTACCTTCTGCCTGCCTTTGCCGATATACGCACAGCGAGGATTTTCCCGCCTGCCTGCCTTCGCCGGGACACGTGCTGTGACCGCCAGAGGGCCACGCCAGATGAGCTGTTCCTGTAGCGACCGAAGCAGGCGCGTTCGGCGTGCGAACATTCTTCCTTCATCTCCCTGTGTGTGTAAGTGGGCCCATTGTCTGGGTAATAAGTTAAGACTGCTTAAGTTCTGCCCTTTGTCTCTTCTTCTCCCAAATCATTGTAAATAGTGTAATAAATCTGTTCTTCTTTCTGATTCGACCGTCTTGTCTTTTCCATAATTGACTTAGCATGGTATGAATTAGATCGCTCTGATCAGGATCTATAAGAAAGGTAACAGCACCATCCGCTTGGGCGTACGCAATCACGCGTGGTTCGTGCGAGACACGATCCCCGCTTCCGCTGTGGCGTGAGTACTCAAGGTATGTGCGAAATTGTCCCGAGACCCTTTTCCACATCTGCCCGGAAGTGGCGACTCAGTCTCGCGGTTTCGAAGACCCAGAGAGAAAAAGGGGCTTAATCTTCCCTTTGTAAGGGAACGTGCTTTGAAAAACCACAACAGTATTTTATCCTCCAGCAAATGAAAAGGGTGCCCAAAGCGGGATCCTCCCTTTGACTTTCTCGCCAATTCACATTGCCCAATCCAGGTGGGGGTTGTGGCAAAGTTTGTCGGGTCACTCTCGCTGCATATAGGCATGCATCAATTTGGTCATGCTCAACTGAATCCTTGGCTTCTTGCCTGCCACATAATTTCGACTGTAACTCTCAACAGGGCCGCCAACAGAGAGCATCTGCATTGGCATGTGCTTTGCCAGGCCGATGTTGCAGAGTAAAATTGTACTGCTGCAGCTTCTGAAGCCACTTTGCAATTTGTCCCTCTGGTTCTTTAATCAGAAGAAGCCATTGCAAGGAGGCGTGATCTACCCGGTTCACAAACTCCCTCCCATACTGGTAAGGGTGATAGTGTCCAATTGCAGACAGTAGGGCCAATAGTTCTTTGCGAGTAACGCAATAATTTCGTTCGGGCCTCGAAAGCGCCCGACTGTAATATGCAATAACCATCTCAACTCCCTGTTGCATTTGAGACAGCACAGCTCCCAATCCTTCCTGGCTTGCATCCGTATCAAGGATGAAATTGCCATCATCCATCGTGTAGGCCAAAACCTGGGCCTCTACCAGACGTTGTTTCAGGTGAGTGAATGCCTCAATGCAGTTCTCTGACCATACAAATTTAGCTCCTTTCTCTGTCAATTTGTGCAAGGGTCTTGTAATTTCTGCGAAGTTTGCTAAGAGCAGAGCCCCAAAAATCCTCTGACTTCTCTTACATTTTTGGGGGTGGGCCACTCTTTTACCGATTTTACCTTTGTAGGGTCAGTGGCCACGCCACTCTCATTAATCACTTGACCCAGCAAGTCACCTCCCTCCGGAAAATTTCGCACTTACTCAGGTTCAATGTCAACCCGGCTCCCCTTGATCTCAAATTCCTCTGTGTTGAGGTCAGTTCATAATTATACATACAAACTCCCATCGTGTCAAGAATGGCAATGAGGAATGATCACAAAGAGGGAAGGTGCGGAGACGAGACCCAGTAGCCGAATACTCAGTGAATTATGGTTCGAGCTAAAGCGTGAGGACACATCCGGTGGCATTGTTTCACCTGCCTCCCTCAATAATTTGTGTTCCCACATAAATTCCAGGTTGTGTCTGTGTGATTTGTCCTCCTACGAAATGCTGTAATAGAGGGACCATCTTTCCAACACAGCCATTCCTATTAATGATTTGGATCCCATCACCAGGAAAAGTGGTGCCCGACTTCAGAAAGATAAATACTGTTACGTTTATGGGGGCAGAGTTGTGGGGGAGGGGGCGTGGGGTGGGGAGAGGGGAGGAGGGTTTAGAGATAACCTTAGAAGAGATAGAATAGTATGGACTGTGTGTGAGTAGGAAACCAATCTTGATGTTGGGAAGTAGGGACCTGTTCGATTAAGGATTGTGTTTGAATGTGCATGATATGAGGGTCATGTTTGTGATAACATAGATAGGGATTAAAGTTAAGTAAACGTGTGTTAAACCTCATGTAAACATCTACCAAGCATGCCACGAGACATCTCTGTAGAACAGAGTTTGCACCAGCCCATAATAACGAAGCTGAAAGCTATAGGATTCTGTCAGGCAAGGAGAAAGGGGGTGGAGCTATAATCTTCCCATGCAGGGGAGTTGAGCCCAACGCCTGGAGGGGCGGTAGGTTGTCGAGGGAGACGAGGGAGGAGCCAGTAGCTTTCGGTTTGGTGCTAGATCTGGGGAGAGTGGGAACAGATCTGAGGAGAGTTAACAGCTCTGAGAGGATTGCAACAGATCTGAGGAGAGCGGGAACAGCCCTGTGAGGAAACTGCATGAGATCTAAGGAGATCTTGTTGGTTGTGAGGGCACTGAGGAGGATTGGTGAGAACTGAGGAGGATTGGTGAGAACTGAGGAGGATTGGAGAGAACTGTGGAGGATTGGTGAGAACTGAGGAGGATTGGTGAGAACTGAGGAGGATTGGTGAGAACTGAGAAGAATTGGTGAGAATAGAGGAGGATTGGCGAGAACTAAGGAAAATTGTTGAGAACAGAGGAGGATTGGTGAGAACTGAGGAGAATTTAGTGGGAACAGTTCTAAAAGGATTGCGAGAGTCCTGAGAGAAGGGGGTGGAGGCTGGAGGAGTGGGAACAGTACACAGAGGAGCTCGTGATTTTTTTTGTTGAGGAGAATTAGAGCTGCGCTTCGAGGAGCTCGCGGGAGTGAGGAGAATTAACAGTGCGCTGAGGGGCACGCAATTTTGGTGAGGAGAACTGTGGTGTTCTGAGGAGATTGGTCTTGCTGAGAAGCAGGAGAGCTTTAAGGAGGTTGTCCTGCCTGCCTGCTTTGACCCTGGTGCTGTTCTCATCCTCCCCCATTGCCTGTTTATGGTCCAGTTCGTTTCCTCATCATCTCTTCGTCGTCCTGCTGTCTCAGCACCTTGCCCATAATCCTACCCATCCCATCACCTGCCTTGTGCCCATCCTCCCACCTCAGCTGCCACCAGAAATAAGTCACCCTGTTGTGTCCCTCACCCTGTCTGTGCTCCAAAGCGCACAACGGCTTAGCCATGCCTTACCACATGTGGAAGAGTATAATTTCAATAGGAATAAACCTCAATAGGTATTATAATACCACAGCCGGTTGGTTGTAGGTGCAATCGCTTGGCCCCCATCCTTTTAAATGGCCAAACCAATTGCAGTGACAGATTCTCGTCTGTATGCCGAAATCCGAAGTAAAGATCGGTTCGACTTTCTCGGCGGAAAGCGTACGGTCTCTGCAGACAACCCATCGCTAAATTGGTGATTTTTCGGTTGGAAGATTTGACCTCGTGTCCATCTGGCAGTCCACCACTGCAATATTATGATCCGGAAATGCATTTAGATGGAAATTTGTAATACTCCCTGTAATAAGCCGGAGGATATATAGAAGAAGCTTGACTCGATTGAAATCATTCAAGTAGGCTTTAACAGAGCCGCCACTGGGTATGTAGGTGGCCCCCTGCAAACCTCATATGGCGGCCCTTTCTATTGGAGGGCTAATAAGTAATAATATAATGACAGATCTTCAGGCGAAGAATCGATTTATACCTTGGTTCCGGAGGGGTTACTGAAGTACGAGAATGACTAGCTCTGTCTGTCTCTGTCTCTGCATGTATCTGTCTTTCCACACCATCATGGGTTATGTATTGTCATATCTCGCATCTCGGCTACGTCTGTACCGATTTTAACCCAACTCGATAGGACAGTCGTGTGGGTCAACCAGAGTGTGATCTGTGGCCAACAATGAACTAAGTCCAATGTCAGTCGCTGTTCATTATTTGCCAGGTTAGCTTATGTGGGCCTAATGCTGAGCATGTTAAGAATGAAGATAACGCTGACCGACGTCCTAAAGATACTTCCGCCAGATGGAGGAAATGATGTAAAATCGAGTAAATGATTCACAGTAATTTTCATTCGATTTACTTTGAGGTCGTTTGAAAGCTATTTAACAAGTAATAAAAACATAAAATAAAAAAATGAAAAAGGATGTATGGATGTTTATACTGTGATAAAGTATGGAAACAAGAAGAAATTAAAACTGCGAGTAGTGATGCCCCAGGGACCAAGTCGCCCCATTCTGATTGGACAAGTGTGCAACAACGTCCTTGACAGCGGCAGCCTGGACCCAATTATGGAAAGTTTGAACTGAAATGATCCAAAAAATGAAGGAGGTGCATTTTAGAACTTTTTCATGAAATCCAATATGGCCGCAATGCCACATGACCTATGATGTCATCCAGAGGATATACACCAAGTCAAATGGCATACTATAAGTGGTCCAAGTTTCAACTCAATCCATCGAAAAATTAAGGCGGAGATGCATTTTAAAGGTTTTCATGAAGTCTAATTTAGCCGCCTGGTCACGTGATCTCTGACATCAGCAAATTTTGATTATTTTTGTTTTAATTTTTCCTTGCCAGACCATGTGACCGATCAAAAACAAATTTCATATTCAAGTTCGCATTGATACGTAGATGCCACAAAAAATGATTGTGTTAATCGGATTTTTTTTTTTTTTTTACCTCAACGTAGCTGCCAAACCACTTCACCAACGACGTCATCTTATACAACTTTTTTTTGCACCATTGGTAGTCGATCATAACATGACAAGATTCAAATCGATAGCATTTGCAGTTTCAGAGATGAAGATTTTTTAAGTTTTCGCTTAAATCCAAGCTAGTTGCCATGGTGCAAAATCAGAATTCGGAAAAAATATGGCATCAATTCCCATTGGCCCCAACATTCCTGGAAAGATTCAATTTGATCGTTGATCGGAGCAACAGTGCCGACGCTGCAGCCTCCACAAAATTTGGCGGAAAGAATAATAATAAGTCCAATAACAAAAGGAGACCAAGTCTCTTATAGACAAAAGAAGACCAAGTCTCTTATAGACAAAAGGAGCCTAAGTCTCTTATAGACAAAAGGAGACTAAGTCTCTTATAGACAAAAGGAGACGAAGTCTCTTATAGACAAAAGGAGACCAAGTCTCTTATAAACAAAAGGAGCCTAAGTCTCTTATAGACAAAAGGAGACTAAGTCTCTTATAGACAAAAGGAGACGAAGTCTCTTATAGACAAAAGGAGACCAAGTCTCTTATAGACAAAAGAAGACGAAGTCTCTTATAGACAAAAGGAGCCTAAGTCTCTTATAGACAAAAGGAGACTAAGTCTCTTATAGACAAAAGGAGACGAAGTCTCTTATAGACAAAAGGAGACTAAGTCTCTTATAGACAAAAGGAGACTAAGTCTCTTATAGACAAAAGGAGACTAAGTCTCTTATAGACAAAAGGAGACTAAGTCTCTTATAGACAAAAGGAGACGAAGTCTCTTATAGACAAAAGGAGACCAAGTCTCTTATAGACAAAAGGAGACTAAGTCTCTTATAGACAAAAGGAGACGAAGTCTCTTATAGACAAAAGGAGACTAAGTCTCTTATAGACAAAAGGAGACGAAGTCTCTTATAGACAAAAGGAGACTAAATCTCTTATAGACAAAAGGAGACTAAGTCTCTTATAGACAAAAGGAGACCAAGTCTCTTATAGACAAAAGGAGACCAAGTGTCTTATAGACAAAAGGAGACTAAGTCTCTTATAGACAAAAGGAGACTAAGTCTCTTATAGACAAAAGGAGACTAAGTCTCTTATAGACAAAAGGAGACCAAGTCTCTTATAAACAAAAGGAGACTAAGTCTCTTATAGACAAAAGGAGACCAACTCTCTTAGAGACAAAAGGAGACCAAGTCTCTTATAAACAAAAGGAGACTAAGTCTCTTATAGACAAAAGGAGACGAAGTCTCTTATAGACAAAAGGAGACCAAGTCTCTTATAGACAAAAGGAGACGAAGTCTCTTATAGACAAAAGGAGACCAACTCTCTTAGAGACAAAAGGAGACTAAGTCTCTTATAAACAAAAGGAGACTAAGTCTCTTATAGACAAAAGGAGACTAAGTCTCTTATAAACAAAAGGAGACTAAGTCTCTTATAGACAAAAGGAGACTAAGTCTCTTATAGACAAAAGGAGGCTAAGTCAGAGCTGTCTCCCTTGACATATCAAGGGCCTTTGATACGGTCTGGCGCCCAGCTCTGCTCACCAAACTCTCCTCCTATGGTATCCATGGAAATCTCCATGCATGGCTTGCGGACTTCCTCTCTGGTCGTAGTCAACGTGTGGCCCTGAATGGGTTTCTCTCATCTCCCCTTCCTGTTCAGGCTGGAGTTCCCCAAGGAGGTGTGCTGGGCCCTGTGCTTTTTCTGGTCTTTATCAATGATCTCTCTGACTCTCTGGAAGATCCTCTCTATCTCTTTGCTGATGACTCCGCTCTCTGCCGCTCCATTCCTCTTCCCTCAGATCGGCGGTCTGCAGCCTCCTCACTCTCTGGGGACCTGGACGGAATCACAGACTGGTCAAACAGGTGGAACATGTCTTTCAATCCTGCCAAATCTCACTCTCTTACTGTGTCTCTCCGAGGGGATCGACTGGACAACCCTCCCATCTACTTTCTCAACGGTCCTCTCCAGGAAGTTCTGTCACTCGGGCTTTTGGGTCTCACTGTCTGCCATGATCTTTCTTGGGAAAACCCCATTTCCAGGCTGGCCTCCAAGGCCAGTCGCCGACTGGGCGTCCTCCGTCGTGCGAAGTCCTTCCTCGGCACGCCTGGGCTCCTCACCACATGCAAGGCTTTCATCCGCGGCTCGATGGAATACTGTTCTCCCCTATGGGCTGGTGCTCCTGCCTCACACCTGGCTCGGCTTCGCGCTGTTGAATCCAGGGCTTTCAAAATCATTGGAATCTCCCGCGATGAAGCTATCTCTGAGGGCCTTTCGCTCACTCACCGCAGGCAGGTGGGTGGTCTTTCTGTCTTCTACCGACTCCTCTCCGGCCTTGCTCCCCCAGCTCTCTCTGTGCTCTGTCCCCCAAATGTTCCTGCGGGTCGCACGGGATCTGCCAGCAACCCTCTGATGGTTAAACTGCCGAAATCTCGGCTCTCTGCTCGCCTTCACTCTTTCATTCCTCTTTTCTCCCGCCTGTGGAGCAGGCTCCCACACTCCCTTCGGTCCCTCTCCTCCCTCCAGGTCTTTGGGGCGGCTGTTCACCGCCATCTCTTATCTTCCCCCATCCATGGCCTTGATATTTTCTGCCCCCACTAGTTCACCCCAGATCCACCTTGTTTGAAATTCCAACTTATTTCCTGGAAATCCTGGCAGTGTCCATATGTTTATACCTCTCCCACCCCCCCCCCCCTTCACATGCCTCCCCCCCTTCACATGCCTCCCCCCCTTCACATGCCTCCCCCCCAAAGCCCTCTCCCTCCCACAGATCTCTCGATGTCTCCATGTCTCTCGGTCCCTGCTCTCAAATGTTGTGTTTGTGTCCTTCCCCCTCTCTCCCCATCTTGTCTACCGCTCCCGATGTTATTTGTTTTATGTGTCTGTTTGTCTTTCTGTGTGATTAATGTTCGCTCTTTCACGAGCCTCGATCTTGTATACAAAAAAAAAAAAAAAAAAAAAAAAAAAGTCTCTTATAGACAAAAGGAGACCAAGTCTCTTATAAACAAAAGGAGACTAAGTCTCTTATAGGCAAAAGGAGACGAAGTCTCTTATAGACAAAAGGAGACTAAGTCTCTTATAGACAAAAGGAGACCAAGTCTCTTATAAACAAAAGGAGACTAAGTCTCTTATAGACAAAAGGAGACTAAGTCTCTTATAGACAAAAGGAGACTAAGTCTCTTATAAACAAAAGGAGACTAAGTCTCTTATAGACAAAAGGAGACTAAGTCTCTTATAGGCAAAAGGAGACGAAGTCTCTTATAGACAAAAGGAGACTAAGTCTCTTATAGACAAAAGGAGACCAAGTCTCTTATAAACAAAAGGAGACTAAGTCTCTTATAGACAAAAGGAGACTAAGTCTCTTATAGACAAAAGGAGACCAAGTCTCTTATAAACAAAAGGAGACTAAGTCTCTTATAGACAAAAGGAGACTAAGTCTCTTATAGACAAAAGGAGACCAAGTCTCTTATAGACAAAAGGAGACCAACTCTCTTATAGACAAAAGGAGACCAACTCTCTTATAGACAAAAGGAGACCAACTCTCTTATAGACAAAAGGAGACCAACTCTCTTATAGACAAAAGCAGCCCAACTCTCTTACAGACAAAAGCAGCCCAACTCTCTTATAGACAAAAGCAGCCCAACTCTCTTACAGACAAAAGCAGACCAACTCTCTTATAGACAAAAGCAGACCAACTCTCTTATAGACTTGGTACCCTAATGATTGATTATTATACTTGGAAAAACAAAATCAATGTCTGTTTCAAGATAAAGATACAGGTTTCATTTTTAAAAGTCCGTCTATCTTTCTGAATCGGATGAAGATGTTTAATGTATGGTAACAGGAACTATTTAAGCTTTTAGAATAAAGTGTGACGGACACAGAAGGAGCACAACAACAACAACAACAACAACAACAACAACAACAGCAACTCTGCCACGAAAGGTCCGGTTTTCGTGTGCTTCACTCTATTTTTCATCCTCTTTGAGATTTACAGATAGAAATGCCATGTGGTTGTGATGTGCAACATGATGTCTTTGATTAAATCAGTCAGTGAAGTGATAGGAAGCTGGTAGATATGCATGACTACTGTTATTGGAAACGTCTATGTTGCACAACCTGACTTTCAAGATGCTTTAGCTGATATGGAAGGCCCCTCCTTGTGGATGGCCCCCAGCAGTTGGGGCTCCCCGGGCACCTAACGGAGGCTCTGGGCTTTACTGAGCAAGAACTGTACAACCTGTAACAGATGTAAAGATAGGCCTGTCGCATTTGACAAGCATAATAATGCAACAAGCATAAAAATACAACACGCATAATAATTAATAGGCCCACCGAAATTATCACACACGTCCTCAGTAGCCATTTTGAAAATCGTAATGATTATGGGTAATGGGGGGACCCGGAAATACAGTGCATTCAGAAAGTATTCAGACCCCTTCACTTTTTTCACATTTTGTTATGTTGTAGCCTTATGCTGAAATCGTTTAAATTCATTTTTCCCTCATCAATCTACACTCAATACCCCCATCATCACAAAGAGAAAACAGGATTTTAGAAAGTTTTGAAAATTTCTTAAAAAGAAAAAACTGAAATATCACATTGACATAAGTATTCAGACCCTTTGCTATTACACTTGAAATTTAGCTCAGGTGCCTCCCATTTCTCTTGATCATCTTTGAGATGTTTCTACACCTTGATTGGAGTCCACCTGTGGTAAATTCAATTGCTTGTTTTCTTGTGACGTCATCGGAGCACGCGCGCAGGGCACCCTGGGACACCTCGGCCATTTTGATACCCTCTCGAACAACGTCGTCAGCGGATTCACATTAAATAGTTTTTGTTCACGACCAGTCATGCCAATTTGCGGCGTATTTCGTTGTTCAAACAGGCCAGGCGTTAGGCCAGGAGTTAAGTTTTACAAAACGCCCAAACTTCTACTGAATCAGGGTGAGGAAACAAGAAATTTAAGTGAAGAGAGGCGGCGTTTGTGGAAGGCTGCCATCAATCGCAGTGACATCCAAACAGAATCACAGTGGGATCGCACACCTGTCTGCTCCGAGCATTTTGTTAACAGTAAGTAAGAACATGTTTCATTGTATAACCATACAATTACTATAATCATTAATGATATTGAATACAATACATACATTTGAACAAATGGAGGGCACTTAATCAATCAGGTCCATAACATTAACACAAGCAGCTTTAAAAAATACATGTTTGTTTAATATATTAATACCTTGGATCGAATCAAGTGGACGTCATTCAGTTCTTTGTGTAGGATTTGTCGCACCCATCCATCTTGGTACAACCTGTATGCCTCGAGGGATTTATACTTCTTCAACTCATCTTTGGTATAGGCCGATTTGCTGAACAACAGGTAGTTGATCACGTTGATGTGGGTCACCTGAGGCCACTTGCTCACATTCTTCTCAAATTGATCATTTGATGATAGACCATAAGGGTCACACCCAATGACAGAAATCTTCTCTTTGTAACGAACAAGAACGTCCGGGGGGAGCGTCTCTTGGTAGCCAAGGTTGGCACTCGCACTGCTAGCCATACTCAAGCCTGGATCTACCGTATCCTTACATACACTCCAAGTCTGTTCTACAGGTAGTTGGTTGCAGGTTGACCCACTGCCCAGGTGTTCACCAGTTCACTGGTCCACGGCAAACTTAAACCGAATGTTCTGTGTTTGTTGGGCAACAATACGTAATATAAACTAGATGGCACCACACTCCACATGAACGTGACAAAACAAACAAAATTACTTTATAAAACAGACTTTTTGCGATCCGCATTCACCATAAACCAACGCAACAAATCAATATCAGCGCACACGGACAGATTAGCTTGGGTATCAAAATGGCCGCCGCGCAATGCGAGATGGGTAACTGTGACGTCCGTGAAAACAAAGGATTGATTGGACATGATTTGGAAAGGCACACACCTGTCTATATAAGGTCTCACAGCTGACAATGCGTATCAGAGCAAAAAGCAAGCCAGGAGGTCGAAGGAACTGCCTGCAGAGCTCAGAGACAGGATTGCGTCGAGGCACAGATCTGGGGAAGACTACAAAAAAATTCTACTGCATTGAAGGTTCCCAAGAGCACAGTGGCCTCCATAATTCTTAAATGGAAGAAGTTTGGAACAACCAGGACTCTTCTTAGAGCTGGCCTCCTGGCCAAACTGAGCGATCGGGGGAGAAGGGCCTTGGTAAGAGAGGTGACCAAGAACCCGATGGACACTCTGGCTGAGCTGTAGAGATCCTTTGTGGAGATGGGAGAAACTTCCAGAAGGACAACCATCACTGCAACACTCCACCGATCTGGGCTTTATGGCAGAGTGGCCAGGCGGAAGCCTCTCCTCAGTAAAAGACACATGAAAGCCCACTTGGAGTTTGCAAAAAAGCACCTAAAGGACTCTCAGACTGTGAGAAACAAGATTCTGTGGTCTGATGAAACCAAGATTGAACTGTTTGGCCTCAATTCTAAGCGTCATGTCTGGAGGAAACCAGGCACCGCTCATCACCTGCCCAATACCATCCCAATGGTGAAGCATGGTGGTGGCAGCATCATGCTGTGGGGTGTTTTTGAGCAGCAGGGACTGGGGGATTGGGCAGGGTTGAGGGAACAATGAACGGAGCAAAGTACAGAGATATCCTTAATGAAAACCTGAAACAGAGCGCTCAGGACCTCAGACTGGGCCGAAGGTTCACCTTCCAACAGGACAATGACCCGAAGCACAAAGCCAAGACAATGCAGAAGTGGCTTAGGGATAACTCTGTGAAGGTCCTTGAGTGCCCCAGCCAGAGCCCTGACTTGAACCCAATCGAACATCTCTGGAGAGACCTGAAAATGGCTGTCCACCGAAGGTCCCCATCCAACCTGACAGAGCTTGAGAGGACCTGCAGAGACAAATGGCAGAAAATCCCCAAATCCAGGTGTGCACAGCTTGTCGCATCATACCCAAGAAGACTCGAGGCTGTAATCGCTGTCAAAGGTGCTTCAACTAAGT
The DNA here is from genome assembly GCF_964187855.1 of Myxine glutinosa. Taxonomy (NCBI): domain Eukaryota; kingdom Metazoa; phylum Chordata; class Myxini; order Myxiniformes; family Myxinidae; genus Myxine; species Myxine glutinosa. Next base: position 40,432,364 of record NC_136261.1, read on the forward strand.
ACTGAGTTAACGGTCTGAATACTTCTGTCAATGTGATATTTCAGTTTTTTCTTTTTAAAAAATCTGCAAAACTTTCTAAAATCCTGTTTTCTCTTTGCCATTATGGGGTATTGAGTGTAGATTGATGAGGAAAAAAATGAATTTAAACTATTTCAACATAAGGCTGCAACATAACAAAATGTGAAAAAAGTGAATGGGTCTGAATGCTTTCTGAATGCACTGCATATAGCCCGTGACGCTGTTGTTGTTGTTGTTCAAAGGGGAAGGTCGAGGGCTTGCAGTACACGGGATTTGAACGACAATCTATGACATTCTTTCTCTCTTAAAAGAGGAAACTATTAAGTCCTACAATTCAGGCGATTAGGTGGTTTTCTATCACGCCCCGATCTGCGCAGTACATGTGCATGAGGGACATTCTTCGGAGTGCTTTCAACCTCGAAGAAACCCTCTGCATCTTCATTTCCAGTCCTGAGCTGATTGATAGACGGAACCGCCCAGATTGCGTCCGTGACTAGTTCAGGTGGTTTATGTACGGGAGGATCTCTGCCACCAGAGTTTTTGGACCGCACCACATGGTGCCAGGTCACGCAGAGCCACAGTTGTCTCTTTACCACCAGGGTAACACACATGAGCATACTGAGGGTTTTAGTGGGGCGGCATAGCTCAATATATATCCACAATCGTTCATTTTTGTGATAGAAGCACCAAATTCGGCAGATGTATTGACAAATATATTTAGAACAAATATGGATATTTGGGCATCAGAAACCCGCCCCCTGGTGGCCATAGCAGCCATTTGATTCATAAACGATAAAAAAAAACAAAAAAAACATTTAAATACACATTAAATTAAGAAAAATACAATTAGACACACACTCAGTCACTCACACACATTTTCTCACACTCACATAAGTGCTTGGTGGGCCTCTACAACCGTGTCAGAAAACACAAAACTCAAGAAAAGCAGGGAACCGATGAGGAAAAAATGCTATCAGGAATCGCTTTTTCTGAAGTTGTCATGTACATTGAAGAATCACGTTTTGATGACAGCACTGCACCAGTTTTCAAGCTGGCTGATCTGGCTGATCTGTACAGGTCAAGGATGGAGCAGCTTGGCATTAAGCTTGAATCTAAAGTAAACACCACAAGATTGAAGGAAAGACTTTTGGCTCAGATCCCAGACTTGCAAGCTCAGCCCCAGGGGCGGGATGTTCTCCTTGCATTCTCTGATGACATTGGTGCAGCCCTGACTAAGGCATGTGAATGGGACAGTGACAGTGATGCTGTGTACTTGGGCCATGCTGCAAACATTGTACGTCGCCACATGTTTGAGCTGAAACCCTTCACTGGATTCCATGAAGGCTGCCAAAGAGATTCTGTGCCGAAGCTACTCCTGGCACTGGTAAATATGGTCCTTGAAGGTCCAAGCATCAGAGACCAGAGTGCATATCCAGCAAAGTCAGCAGCCTTAACCATCGCACAACTGCTTAAGTTTAACAGTGTCAAGCACAGGCGGCGTGAAGGATCCACATCTGTCAACGTCAGACACAATGCCACTCAGGAAACACCTGTTCCAATGTATATAGGCCTGATGGTCCATGCCCAAACCAGGAAGAGGGAAGTTGTGGAACGTCTTTCACATCTCGGTGTCAGTATCACATATGACTGTGTGCTTCGTCTGCCAGCCCAGCTAGGAGAAAGTGTCATACAGCAGTACCACAAGGATCAGGTGGTCTACCCTCCTAAGATGCGTGGTGGCGTCTTCACAATTGCTGCGGTTGATAATATTGACCATAATCCTAGCTCAACTACCTCAAAGGAGTCCTTCCATGGCACAGGTATCTCACTCTTTCAACTCCCTGCCTTTGCAGGTCAAGGAGTTGACCGCATTATTGCGATTGTTGGAGGTTCTGCAGGCAAAAAGACAGTGGGCCCTTTGCCAAGCTACTACACAGACGTTCCACCTGTTGTCGGTAGCACCACAAAGGCACCTGTAACACCGAGCACTGTGGCATCTTTGAGCAGGGAGAACTCTGACCAGAGCATCAAGGAAGAGTACTGCTGGCTAGAAAATGTGCGGAACATTATAGCACTTCCATCTGAAGATGAAGAGAATCAGAGTGTGGACAACATGTCCTGGGCTGCATACCATGCAAGTCACCAGCCTGCCGGGGAGGAAATCATATGCCCAATTGCCCTACTCCCTCTGTTCCACGAGAGTGCCCACACCATGGCAATGATCAAACACGTGATGGACATAGTCAGAAAGGCTGTTCAACATCTGAATGCTGAGCAGACACCGGTACTAGCATTTGATCAACCCTTGTATGCGATTGCCAAGCAGATCCAGTGGAAGTGGCCAGAGATGTATGGGGAAGACAAGATTGTTGTGATGTTTGGTGGCCTGCATATAGAGATGGCAGCTCTGAAGACCCTGGGTGATTGGTTGAAAGGCAGTGGCTGGGTTGAAGCACTGGTACAAGCGGAGATAACAACAGCAGGCACTGCCGACTCCTTCTTGCGTGCAGCACATGTTACTCGCACCCGACGTGCCCACCAAGTCACAGTGGATGCATTATACATCCTGCAACATCGGGCCTACAGTAACCGTGACACAGATATGTTACATATTTATGTGAATGTATGTGAATTACCATTCAGGTCTTTGCTTATCCATGTTTAGTAGATGAAGGGTTGTTGTGGTTGGAGGGTCAGGAGCCCTTCTGAAAAGTGTCCGGAAACGGAGTTGACCGGAAACGGAAGAAGAAAAGACACGAGGAAGAAACGCGACGAGGATTCTTTTTCCTCGCCCCGCTCCGAGGAAAGGTGGGATTGATTGAGCCGTGTGGAAAAGCGGCGTTCCCGAGCCCGTCTGGCGAGAGGAGTTACCGGGACGGATACCTGCCCGGTGGACGTCAGACTGTTGTGTGGCCGTGCACCGACCCAGCGTTTGGCACCGTTCGCGACACCGTCTAAAAAGACGCGTACGGGTCGCCCGTTGGGGCCTAACACGCCTTGCAAGCGGCGTGGGGCTTTTGGCTTGCTTTCCCGTACCCGCTTCGCGTGGCCACGAGGGGCTGCAGCCGGGGTGCCGGGTACGATACCTGCCCGGTGGAAACACGTCCACCCGGGGTTCGTTCAACCGCCCGAGTGCGGCGACGCCGACCATCATCTTGGTCAGGAGGGGCCCAGAGACATTGTGCGGGACCGAGACCAAAAGGGGGTCGTGAGTACTCACGGGGACACACACATATAAGATGGCCATCTTAATCATAGGGAATTGATTGTGGATTGGGAATTGTGGATGGTTGTTTATTGTTGATTGCTCGGGGAAAATCTCCGTGGTTGTATCATTGAAATTGTATGGTATCATTACCATTGAAATATATCCTTGAACATCAGTTGTCTCTTGGGTGGAATTCATATGGATTGCGTGGCGAAAGCGCATATATAATATAACTTTCTGGCGAAGTTCCTCTCACGGTCCGGGGGTCACCGAGACCAGGTATTCACCGAGGGGACCACGTAACAGAATTGGGGGCTCGTCCAAATTACGATTCGCAATAGGGTCTACGTCCGGGATTTAAAAGTGTATTTGTATAAAATAATAAAATAATATTTTTATTAATTAAAATTTATTAATTAAGTATTAATTGGTAAATTTTTGGGGAAATTGGGGTAAAGTCTTGGGTGAAGGTTAACAGGTGTTAACGATAGTCACCATGGCGTTTGTGGCACAGAACTTTGCAGTAACACCGAGTGAGGCACAGTTCCGAGTGTTACTAAAGTCGGACCTCTTGAAATTGGCCAAACATTTTAACGTGGAGGTCCGAACTAATTTGAGGAAGGCAGAGTTGCAGGCCACGGTGATACAATCTATGGTGGGATTAGGAACATGGGACGAGTTAGCCTGGGAGTGGCTACCCGAAGAACCAGAAGACGTTGAGCTCCGGAAACTGGAGTTGCAATTACGGAGCCAGGAACGGATCAAAGAAGAAGAAAGGAAAGCAGAAGAGAGGAGAGAAGAGAAACAAGCAGAGGAAAGGAGAGTGGAACGAGAACTCCAGGAAAGGTTAAAAGAAGAAGAAAGGAAAGCAGAAGAGAGGAGAGAAGAGAAACAAGCAGAGGAAAGGAGAGTGGAACGAGAACTCCAGGAAAGGTTAAAAGAAGAAGAAAGGAAAGCAGAAGAGAGGAGAGAAGAGAAACAAGCAGAGGAAAGGAGAGTGGAACGAGAACTCCAGGAAAGGTTAGCAGAAGAAGAAAGGAAAGCAGAAAAGGAAAGATCAGAAGAAGAAAGGAAAGCAGAAGCGAGGAGAGAAGAGAAACAAGCAGAGGAAAGGAGAGTGGAACGAGAACTCCAGGAAAGGTTAGAAGGGAGAAAAGCAGAGGAGAGGAGAGCTGCAAGGGACCTCGAAGCAGAGGAGAGAAAAGCGGAAAGGGAATTAAAGGAACGTGACATGGAGCTTCAGCAAGAAATCAAATTCAAGGAGCTGGAGTTAATGAGAGAACGGGGAGAGGCACCACCCTTGCTGACGGGGTCGACACCTAACCAGAAAACCTGGGATGTGGGCAGACATGTGAGGCTGTTCCACCGTTCAGTGAAAAGGAAGTCGCGAAATTTTTTCCACACTTTGAGAAAGTGGCTCGACAATTAAACTGGCCGGAGGAGGCCTGGACCATACTCGTGCAAAGTGTGCTGGTGGGGAAAGCTCAGGAAATTTATTCGGCGCTACCAATGGACCAATGTGCAGATTATGAGGTACTGAAGAAGCACATCCTCAAAGCCTATGAGTTGGTTCCGGAAGCTTACAGGCAAAAATTCAGGAATGCCAGGAAGAGGGAGAGTGAGACCCATGTGGAGTTTGCCAGAGTGAAAGAAAACATGTTTGATCGGTGGTGTGAGTCAAAAGGAGTCGGGAAAGACTTCGACACATTGCGGGACTTGATCCTGGTGGAGGAATTCCAGCAGTGTGTCCAGGAGGACATCAAAGTGTACCTGCAGGAAAAGAAAGTACCAAAGTTGTGGGACACAGCCACCATGGCAGATGATTATGCCTTAACCCACCGAATAGGGGTCCACGAACCTAACTCCTCACCTAGATCTCCGCAGGGGAGGTGGGGAACAGCAGGTGCGGAGAACGACCATACATGGCGGCGGCCTCGAGATGATTATGGGGACAACTATGATACCCCACCTGTTCGAAATCAGAGGGATGCGGGCCCAAGACAAACTTATTTTTCAGGGGGCCCGAGGCAGACCACGAGTTTTTCCTCCGGGCCTACTTGCGCGTTTTGCAAGAAACCTGGACACTTGATGTCCAGTTGTTACCTCATGAAAAGGGACAACCCAGAGCGGAGTCCGACTATTACAACTCCGAATGCGATGGCTAGCGTAAGAAATCACCATCAAAAGGGTTACCAACCATTTATTTCAGAGGGGTTTGTGTCACTGGATGGAGCCTCGACTAACCGGAGACCGGTTAGGATATTGAGGGACACAGGGGCCCATCAATCTTTAATGCTTGAAGGCATTTTGCCATGGTCCGAGGAGACGGCAACAGGGGATAGTGTTCGTTTACAGGGGATCGGGGGCGGTGTTAGTGCTCCCCTTCATGTCATCCATTTGGAGTCCGATTTGGTGTCAGGACCGGTCACCGTCGGTTTACAAGCCACGCTTCCTGTAGAGGGTGTATCTGTGGTTATCGGGAATGATTTGGCCGGGGGTCAAGTTTATGGTAACCTGAGGGTTGGTAAAGAGCCCAGCAGGGAAAATAACACCACACCAGCTCGGGATGGCGACAAAAGTGCCAAGTTATTTGTAGGGGGACTGAACTTCAAAACAGAGGAAGAAGTTCTGACCTCTGTCTTCAACAGATATGGGCCGCTGGTGGAAGTGCGGTTGGTAAGAGACTGGGAAACGCAACAGTCAAGAGGGTTCGGCTTTGTCACGTTTGCCAGCACAAAAGACGCCAGAGAGGCAGAGAAGAATTGGAATGGCAAGGATTTGGAGGGTCGGACGATAACAGTAGGGAAGGTATTTCGTAGGCGTCGAGAGGTCTACAGGAGAGGACAACTGGGCGGTAGTTTTGGTGGTGGCCGCAATCAATATTATTATGGAGGCTCCCTGAGTTACGGCAGCTCCCGAAGGAAGGATTGTCAAAGTAGTGGCCGAGAAGGAGACCGCTATTCATGGGACTACAGGGACAAGCGGTCCCACCATAATTATTAGGGAAGTTCTGAGAAGTTGAAGCACTGAATGCGGCGGAGCCGCCGAGCCAAGTTTCCTACACGGATTAACCGTGAACGCCATTCCTAAAGGCGTCCATGTAGTGAACTTTCATGCACGGACTAACCGTGAACTCCACGTTCCTCAAGGCGCCCATGTAGAGAACTTTCCTGCACGGACTAACCGTGAACTCCACGTTCCTAAAGGCATCCATGTAGTGAATACTCGGCTTGGCCTCCCGGAAAAAGTGCTATCGAGTGGCTTAACTTTGGATCTTTGATCAACCCCTTAACCTTCCTTCACAAGAAACTGACGGTCAAAGTCAGAGGGTCATGAGATGGAGTTTGATTTGGCAGGGACAATGTCGTTGCTGGTGCTTAGTCCAGAGTGAGTAATCTGGAGGGGTTGTGGTGAAATTTTGGTTGCTTTATTTTTAAGTGATAACTGTGCCCGGGGGGAACTGATAAGGTGGGGGGGTTGAGTTATCTGGTTTGTTTCTCCAAATTGGCCGGCAAAGAAAGTTTTCGCTGGGTTCAAACTTTCTTTCTTGAAGGGGGGGAGTGTTACATATTTATGTGAATGTATGTGAATTACCATTCAGGTCTTTGCTTATCCATGTTTAGTAGATGAAGGGTTGTTGTGGTTGGAGGGTCAGGAGCCCTTCTTAAAAGTGTCCGGAAACGGAAGTGACCGGAAACGGAAGAAGAAAAGACACGAGGAAGAAACGCGACGAGGATTCTTTTTCCTCGCCCCGCTCCGAGGAAAGGTGGGATTGATTGAGCCGTGTGGAAAAGCGGCGTTCCCGAGCCCGTCTGGCGAGAGGAGTTACCGGGACGGATACCTGCCCGGTGGACGTCAAACTGTCGTGTGGCCGTGCACCGACCCAGCGTTTGGCACCGTTCGCGACACCGTCTAAAAAGACGCGTACGGGTCGCCCGTTGGGGCCTAACATGCCTTGCAAGCGGCGTGGGGCTTTTGGCTTGCTTTCCCGTACCCGCTTCGCGTGGCCACGAGGGGCTGCAGCCGGGGTGCCGGGTACGATACCTGCCCGGTGGAAACACGTCCACCCGGGGTTCGTTCAACCACCCGAGTGCGGCGACGCCGACCATCATCTTGGTCAGGAGGGGCCCAGAGACATTGTGCGGGACCGAGACCAAAAGGGGGTCGTGAGTACTCATGGGGACACACACATATAAGATGGCCATCTTAATCATAGGGAATTGATTGTGGATTGGGAATTGTGGATGGTTGTTTATTGTTGATTGCTCGGGGAAAATCTCCGTGGTTGTATCATTGAAATTGTATGGTATCATTACCATTGAAATATATCCTTGAACATCAGTTGTCTCTTGGGTGGAATTCATATGGATTGCGTGGCGAAAGCGCATATATAATATAACTTTCTGGCGAAGTTCCTCTCACGGTCCGGGGGTCACCGAGACCAGGTATTCACCGAGGGGACCACGTAACAGATACAGAAGACGATCCTTTGAGCTTTGACGAATGGTGCCGAAAGAGGGGCGAGAGCTGCCCTCAATTCCAGTACTGGGCAACAGTCATGGAATTGGAGCTGTGTTTACTGGTGCGATCCCTGCGTCAGTCCTCTTTCAGCATGTACCTCGATGCTCTGACAGAACTCGTCCCCTGGTTCTTTGCTCTGGACCACACTAACTATGCCTGCTGGATCCCAGTTCATCTCCATGACATGTCTGAACTACCAACAAGACACCCAGATGTTGCCAGAGAATTCAATGCTGGGAATTTCACCATTCAGAAGAGCAACAGGGTCTTCTCAGCAATCCCTATCGACCAAGCACATGAGCAAAATAATGTTTGCATCAAGAGTGATGGAGGGGCAGTACGTCTTACAGACAACCATAGTGCCCTTCGGCGGTGGATGGTAGCTCTGAGGTTGCCGCAGTGATTGAGGACTTTGAAGATGCACACCAGCTCATGGGAAGAGGAGATGAGGTGCTCCACCATGACCAGACAGCAAGTGTGCAGAAAGCATTTAAGAAAGACGTCTGCTCCCTCATCAATGTATTGGAAGAACTGGGCAATCCATTTGAAGAGGAGAGCAAAGACCTGCTTGTTCTTGACAGCAAAGACATTGCTGAACCATCGGCAGTGGAGACTGTTAAAAAGGCACAGAAGATTGGTCAACAGCAGTTTCAAGCATTCACAAAAGAATGTCTTGTGGAGAGAACAAAGCCCATTGATGACCCAATCCACCGCAACCGGTTGACACTGTTTGTTGGCTCAACAAAAAAGATGGCAACTAAGCAGAAGCAGCAGCTGACCTCAATGAAAAGTGATGTCGAGCTGTTCTCACGACTCTACATTAGCTGTCAAACAAGAGATGGAAACCTGGAAGACTTCTTTCAGCATGAGAACCAAGCATGGCTACCAGCGCTCTCCGATGGAGGAAGATTACAACTTGGGGCCAAGAGTGACCTTCTGACATGCCTGGAGGACCTGTCTCCATCTCAGACTAAAGCCCCTGATGCTACTTGTGTAGTTCTTGATGGAGCTGCCATCATTCAGATGATGAGGCCAGCAGGTGCCAAGACATTTGATGAATATGCCCAGCAGATATTCATCCCATACATCTCTTCTCATCTGCGCAGTGTGAACACGTGTGGACCTCGTTTGGGATACTTACAAGGATGACTCCCTGAAAGGCACAGCAAGAGCCAAGCGTGGAAAGGGTGTAAGGAGACGTGTGGTTGGGAAGGCTGTCATACCAGGAAACTGGCAGAACTTTCTGTGGGTTGACAGCAACAAAACTGAACTATTCAGTTTCTTGTCCAGGGTCCTCCTTCAGGTGTTCTGTGAAGAAGACAAGGAAATTGTCCTCACTGATGGGCAGGGTGTGCTCAGCACACAGCTACTTCAAAATCTCCACACCCTGGCCCCATGCAGCCATGAAGAGGCTGATAGTCATATGCTACTGCACGTATCACATGCTGCACAGCATGGCCACCAACAGGTGCTGATTCGGACTGTTGACACTGATGTTGTGGTCTTGGCTGTGTTTGCCATAAGTCTACTACCATCTGGATGTGAACTCTGGCTAGCATTTGGAATAGGCAAGAGCTTTCGCTACCTGGCAGCCCACCAAATGGCTGCATGTCTCGGACCAGAGATGTCATGTGCCCTTCCAATGTTTCATGCTTTGACAGGCTGTGACACCGTATCCAGCTTTGCTGGACATGGAAAGAAGGCAGCATGGTCTACATGGAAGTCGCTTCCAGAATTGACAGATGCACTACTGATGCTGGCAAGTGGACCAAACGAGATCCCAGATGATGCAATGAACATTATTGAGAGGTTTGTCATACTTCTCTTTGACAGAACAAGCACCTGCACCAAGGTGGACGATGCAAGAAGGAAGCTCTTTCTACGGAAAAACTCAGTGCAGAAAATACCACCTACCCGAGCTGCTCTGGTGGAGCACGTCAAGAGAGCAGTTTACCAGCGTGGTCACATCTGGGGAAAGACACTGCTACCAGACCCTGTGTTGCCATCACCAACTGACTGGGGATGGGTGAAGACAGAAGGATTGTATGAGCCCCACTGGACGACATTACCACAAGCATCAAAATCCTGCTACGAGCTGATCTCTTGTGGCTGCAAGAGTGGTTGCAGAATGCGCTGCAAGTGTAAGAAGGCTGCTCTTCAGTGCACAGGCCTCTGCTTCTGTGAAGGAAAATGTGAGAGCTGACCCTAAAATTCTCTGACCAAAAAAAACATCAAATGACACGCAGGTGTCCGGAAGAACCACACATTTTGGAACTGCACCCCAGAGACACAGAAAACACTGCAGGTGTTTTTCACACTATAAAAAATTGGTTGAAAATCTGCAAAATGCCCCTTTAATGGCTTCAGTACATTCACTGAACATTGTTAGATATCGTATGTTCAAACTGTTACAGTGTAATTGTTAGTATGTTCACTGAACATTGTTAAATGGCCTTTGGTAATACAGCTACAGTGTAATCCACTATATCACACCATGTTGTTAGATTTCTTTAATTTAATATTGTCCTACATTGGAATACATTTTTTTTCACTTTAACTGGTCTTTAAATTATATTTGTGGTGCTGAAAACATGGTAACAGCAGCTTGGGGGTGACCAAAGTGTTCTATTCCAGTAACCGCTGGCAGCCATTTTGGAAAATGGCTGCCACTGTCATCAGAATGCCAATCTGCAATGCCCCAATATCCAGGTTCATTCAACATATATTAAGCTATAAATGTAGAAAATCTGGCGCTTCTATCACAAAAATGAACGATTTTTTTAGCTATGCCGCCTCACTATTTGCCTCAAGCAGTTCCACCTCCTCAATGAGTGGGTCATACTTTGATTGTCGCACATAACGTTTCAAGAGAACAGGTCCTGGTGAGGAAAGCCATGTCGGAATTGAACAGCCACTTATAGACTGACGTTGATAAATTGAATAAACACTCATGTGGAGTAACATTGGTAGCAGTCGAGAGTCGTGAACGTATAAAATGTAACGCGTCTAACAGAACGTCATCCCATGAGGGCTTGATCGGCCTCATGATTTGAGAGCCAGAGTAATATTCTTCCAAATCACACCGTTGTAGCGTTCACACTGGTCGTTCCCTTCGGGATTGTCGGGGGTAGTACGACTGGTCGAGACACCACGAGAGTGTAGAAAGTGCTTCAATTCTGTTGACATAAAGGAACTCCCCCAGTTCCCCAGTCAGAATGTATGTAAGCCAGCATACCAAATATAGCAAAGAGTTGACGAAGACATCTGATCATGGTGCAAGTTGTCATGTCAGGACAAGGAAAGGCGAATGGGAAACCAGAGAACTCATCTATCACAGTAAGCAAGTGTTAGCTGTAGATGATGGTAAGGGCCCCTTGTAAACTACTGTATACTGAGTCTTTCAAAGGGTTGTGTAGCTTTTATCAAATGTGACTGTTGTGGTCGATGAAATCGTGGTTTGCACTCGGCTTCCTAACTAAAAAGGTGCCTGAGATATTGCCCAGATGAGAAAGAAAATAAAAAAGTAATTAATAATGAAAATAAATAAATAATAATGGTAAGATAGTTAAATTGTGAATCAATTGTCTTATACAATACCTAAACCACCACCGTTTCATCCGAATCTGTAACTTTAAAAAAATTAATTCATGAAGTCAGTAATCGGATAAATTAAATAATTAATCGATTAATTGATTAATCAATAAATCAAAAATACCCTTTTCAGTCAAATCACATGGCCATTGTTGTGTCCAAATATCAGCTTCCTAACTCAAAAGGTGCCTGAGATATTGCCCAGATGAGAAAGAAAATAAATAAATAAATAAAATAATTAAATAATTAATCAATTGGCTAATAGAATACCTAAACCACTACACCACCGTTTCATCCAAATCTGTAACTTCAAATGATTTATTAATTAGGTCATTAATCGAATAATAGAATAATTAAATAATAAATCGATTAATTGTTTAATCAATAAATCAGATAATAGGCTTTACAGCCAAATCACTTGGTCATTGTCATGTCCAAATATCAGCTTCCTAACTCAAAAGGTTTCTGAGATAATGCCCAGAAGAGAAAGGAAGTAAATAAGTACTTCATTAATCGATAATAACTAAATAACTCATTCCCGTGTTTGTTCGTTCTTCGACCACGTGTGTCGCCCCAACCATTTTTTCTGTTTTTTTTTCTCCTTCCTTCATATCTCAATCTTCTCCAGCCAAAAGACACCGTTCCAATTCAGTTCTCACCATACTTCTTCAACTTTATCCTTCTTCCTCTGATCCACTTTCACCTATCCTTCAAAAAAACATATTAACCAAGAATTTAAAAAGTAGGCCTCTCCTCCTGTCCTAACATATTGCTTATACACCTCCCTGTTCCTTTGTTCTCTGCTCTCCTTTCTGTCAATCTCCTATCCTTCTGTTCCTGCTTCTGAACCTGTGCTGGAATCCTTAATCCCCCTTAAGAATCCTTCATGCCCTGATTTTGGGAATTTCCCAAGATAGTTTTCACGGCTTAGTTATAAAATGTTTAAACTTTCCCCTGAAGTGTTTTATTCTTGTTTTATTTAATTCAAGTTAATTCAAACAAGTAAATTGTTTAATTCAAGTTGTTTTAAACAACTTACCTTTGCGTCTTGGAAGGCTAATCCAACTGAAGGCAATCTCAGTCCCTTCCAACAAGCTTGGAAAAAGTGTGTGTCTACCCTCAGGAGTGCCAGGAAGCACTATCTCTCCACACTCAAGAATGAACTCTCAAACCTGTCTCCTTCCTCCAAATCCTGGTGGCGTCTGGTCAAATCCGTTTCTGGTGTTTGTTCCCCCTCCATCCCCTCTCTTACCTCAAATGGCTGCACAGTTGACACCGCATGTGACAAAGCCGAATGCATCAACTCTGTGTTTGCCTCAATATCTTGTGTCCCAAACCCATCTCTCTCTGTTCCCACCTTACCCAGTCGAACCCAACTGCTCCTGGACTCTGTGTCCTTCTCTCCTGACAAGGTGGAGAAGTTTTTGTCAAACCTTGACTCTGATTCTGCAACTGGACCATACGGCATCAGCCCACGGGTCCTAAAATCCTGCTCTGCCACTCTATCTCACCCTCTCTCTGTTATTTTCACCCTCTCTTTTGCTCAAGGTCATCTGCCAGCATCTTGAAATCAGCAAACATTACCACTTTACACAAAAAGGTTCTAAAACAGATCCTTGCAACTACAGACCAATCAGCCTGCTCCCAATTATCAGCAAAGTCATGGAATCCATTATTGCTTCGGATATCAAATCCTTCCTCTTCTCCAATGGCTTGATCTCCGATCATCAATTTGGATTCAGACCAGGTCATTCTACTCTGAACATGCTGCTTTTGCTGCCTCTACAATGGATGGAGGTCCTCAATGCCAAACAGGAAATCAGAGCTGTCTCCCTTCACATATCACGTGCCTTCGATACGGTCTGTCTGGCACCCAGCTCTGCTCACCAAACTCTCCTCCTATGGTATCCATGGAAATCTCCATGCATGGCTTGCGGACTTCCTCTCTGGTCGTAGTCAACGTGTGGCCCTGAATGGATTTCTCTCATCTCCCATTCCTGTTCAGGCTGGAGTTCCCCAAGGCAGTTTTCTGGGCCCTGTGCTTTTTCTGGTCTTTATCATTGATCTCTCTGACTCTCTGGAATATCCTCTCTATCTCTTTGCTGATGACTCCACTCTCTGCCGCTCCATTCCTCTTCCCTCAGATTGGCGGTCTGCAGCCTCCTCACTCTCCGAAGGCCTGGACAAAATCACAGACTGGTCAAATAAGTGGAACATGTCTTTCAATCCTGACAAATCTCACACACTTACTATGTATCTCCGAAAAGACCGATTGGACAACCCTCCCATCTACTTTCTCAACAATCCTCTCCAAGAAGTTCTGTTGCTCAAGCTTTTGGGTCTCTCTGCAATGATCTTTACAGGGAAAACCATATTTCGAAGTTGGCCTCCAAAGCCAGTCGCCGACTGGGCATGCTCCGTCGTGCGGAGTCCTTCCTTGGCACACCTGAGCTCCTCACCACATACAAGGCTTTCATCCACAGCTCAATGGAATACTGTTCCCCCCTCCTGGCTGGTGCTCCTGCCTCACACCTAGCTCGGCTAAACGCTGTTGAAACCAAAGCTTTCAGAATCATTGGAATCTCCCACGATGAAGCTATCTCCGAGGGCCTTTCACTCACTCACCACAGGCATGTAGGTGGTCTTTCTGTCTTCTACCGACTCCTCTCTGGCCTTGCTCCCCCAGCTCTATCTGTGCTCTGTCCCCCAAATATTCCTACAGGTCGCACAAGATCTGCCAGCAACCCTCTTATGGTTAAACTGCCGAAATCTAGGCTCTCTGCTCACCTTCACTCCTTCATTCCTCTTTTCTCCCGCCTCTGGAACAAACTCCCACACTCCCTTCAATCCCACTCCTCCCTCCAGGTTTTTAAAACAGCTGTTCACCACCATCTCTTATCTTCCCCCATCCATAACCTTGATCTTTTCTACCCCCGCTAATTCACCCCAGATCCACTTTTTTGGAAATTCCAACTTCTTTCCTGGAAGTCCTTGCAGTGTCCATATGTTTTATACCTCTCCCACCCCTCCCCCCCTTCCCATGCCCCCTCCCCCCCAAAGCCCTCTCCCTCCCACAGATCTCTCGATGTCCCTGCTCTCAAATGTTGTGTTTGTGTCCTTCCCCCTCTCTCCCCATCTTGTCTACCGCTAACCCTTTATTATATGTTGTATGTGTCGGTTTGTCTTTCTGTGTGATTAATGTTCGCTCTTTCATGAGCCTTGATCTTTTATACAAAAAAAATAAATTCTGTTCTATATTATAACACATTTTTCTTCTTCTTCTTTAAAAGGTTGTTTTCGAATTGCTCACCAAATCTCTCAATTTCAAATAAAAATTCCATCTCTTACAACTCTTCCTTCCTACATTCCTTAAACTCACCTGCATTCCACCTCTCCTCCAACGTTTTCAAACGGATCTTTTACTTGAAAATGACAAGAAACTCATTTTGCAACACGCAGTTTTCACTCTGGTTGTTTGTTTGTTACTTGTCGGAAAAGATTCCGGCAAGTATGTTGATGGGTTGGTTTGTTACTTGGCAAAACAAATTAAAATTTTTTGGCAAGAATGTTGATCACTCCGGTTTGTGTGTGTGTGTGTGTGTGTGTGTGTGTTTGTTTGTGTGTGTGTTTGTCAGTCCGCTCACTTATACTTGCCGACAGGACACAATTTTAAACCGATCTTCACGAAACTTTACCAAATGGTAGAGTTCGTGGTCCGACAAAATCCTATATATTTTTGGGGTCAAAAGGTCAAAAGGTCAACGTAAACCATAGGTCAACCACCTTTTTCAAATTTCTAAAATCCTCAATTTTCATCCGATTGACTTGAGATTTGAATAGGATATACATATCGGCAAACTGAATTCAACCACCAACTATTTTTGAGATCAGCATAGGCCAAAAGGTCAACATACTCCTTCATTCCTCTTTTCTCCCGCCTCTGGAACAAACTCCCTCACTCTCTTCAATCCAACTCCACCTTCCAGGTCTTTAAAACAGCTGTTCACCACCATCTCTTATCTTCCCCCATCCAAAACCTTGATTTTTTCTACCCCCGCTAATTTCACCCCAAATCCTACACTTTTGTGAAATACCAACTTCTGTCCTGGAAGTCCTTGGTCTCATTGTGTCTTATACCTCCCCCCCCCCCCTTCCCACGCCTCCTCCCCCCAGGCCCTCTCCCTCCCGCGCTTCTCCCTGCTCTCAGGTGTTGTGTTTGTGTGCTTCCCCTCCTCTCCCCATCTTGTCTTCTGCTCCCTCTTTTTGTATGTTTTGTTTGTCTGGTTGATTTGTTTGTGAAATAAATGTTAGCTCTTTCACGAGCCTCGATTCAGTATACAAAAAATAATCTATCTATAATTCCAGTAATCTCTGTGTGTATGTATGTATGTATGTATGTATGTATGTATGTATGTATGTATGTATGTCTGTGACCGCTGTTTCTCGACAACCACGGGTCCGATATACTTTAAACTTGCCAGGTATATTGCTGGGGACCCGAGGATGTGCCTTTTCAAGGTTTCATATTAATCAGACAAGTAGTTACCGAGCTATGTCCAAAAAACGATTCAACCAATCAGAGAGCAGCGAGCTATCACGTGTGCCGAACGTGCCGAACAGACTCTGCCTCGGACGGCACATTTGAGAGCGTATTCATTTATTTCACGTTGGCAAACTATGTTGGCGTTAAACTATGTTTTAAAACTAATTAAAACTACTATCTATAATTCCACGGGTCCGATAAAAAACACCGTACTCGCAAGCCGTTCGCTTTGGACCAAACCATTTCATGTAAATAGAGGGGGGGGGGGATTGTCACCGTACTCGCAAGCCGTTCGCTTTGGACCAAACCATTTCATGTAAATAGAGGGGGGGGGATATAATTTTAGATGTATATATAGTACGGGCATGCCCTAGTAATAATAATAATCATAGGCCAAAGGTCAACCACTTTTTTTCAAATTTCTAAAATCCTCAATTTTCATCCGATTAACTTAAACTCTGAAGACGGTTTGCATATCAGGTCACTGAATTCAACCACTAATTATTTTTGAAGTCAAAAGGATGCTCCACTGAGTGCCACGCCACTTTGACCTGTTTTGCCAAGTGTCACTCCATGAGTGATTTTTCATCTATCTGTTTGTTACTTGCCGGAAAAGATTCCGGCAAATATGTTGATCGGTTGGTTTGTCTGCCTGTCTGTTTGTCATCATCATGTCTGTTTGTCATTCATCCGATCAAGATGAAATTTATTGAGCATCATCAAGGAATAAATTAGTTTTTGAAAACAAATAATGATGACGTCATCAGTCACGTGGTTCGGCCGCGATATTTGTCCAAAATGGCCAATAAAAAAGTTCATTCCTGCAAGTCCTCGGTCTCTGACCGATTTTTCATTACTTGCCGGAAAAGATTCCGGCAAGTATGTTGATCTGTTCGTTTGTTTGTTACTTGCCGGAAAAAATTTTCCGGCAAGTATGTTGATCTGTTCGTTTGTATTTTTTCCGGCAAGTATGTTGATCTGTTCGTTTGTTACTTGCCGGAAAAATTTTCCGGCAAGTATGTTGATCTGTTCGTTTGTTACTTGCCGGAAAAGATTCCGGCAAGTATGTTGATCTGTTCGTTTGTTTGTCTGTTTGTCTGTCTGTCTGTTTGTCTGTTTGTCTGTCTGTTTGCAGCACTGCGTCTACACCGTTGCACGGAGAATCGCCAAACTTTGCACACATATTGGTCTTGCCCTGGAATAGACTGTGCCCAATTGATGACGTCATCGGTGACGTGGTTCGGCCGCCATCTTGGAAAAACCGAAAAACTTTGCACCTCTATATCTCCGAAAGTGCTGAACAGAAAAAATTGAGACATGGCTCATTGTAAAGAACTCTCCATGGGGAATAAAATATGTTAACGATGACGTCATATGTCACGTGGTCGGCCGCCATCTTGGAAAAACGGCAAAAATTTGCACCACTATATCTCCAAAAGTGCTGAACAGAAAAAATTGAGACATGGCTCATTGTAAAGAACTCTCCATGGGGAATAAAATATGTTAATGATGACGTCATCAGTCACGTGGTCGGCCGCCATCTTGGAAAAACGGCAAAACTTTGCACCACGATATCTCCAAAAGTGCTGAACAGAAAAAATTGAGACATGGCTCATTGTAAAGAACGCTCCATGGGGAATAAAATATGTTAATGATGACGTCATCAGTCACGTGGTCGGCCGCCATCTTGGAAAAACCGAAAAACCTAGCACCTCCATATCTCCGAAAGTGCTGAATAGAAAAAATTGAGACATGGCTCATTGTCAAGAACTCTCCATGTGGAATAAAATATGTTAATGATGACGTCATCGGTCACGTGGTGCGGCCGCCATCTTGGAAAAACGGGAAAAAAATCACCTCCATATCTCCGAAAGTGCTGAATAGAAAAAATTGAGACATGGCTCATTGGAAAGAACTCTCCATGGGGAATAAAATATGTTAATGATGACGTCATCGGTCACGTGGTTCGGCCGCCATCTTGGAAAATCCGAAAAACGTTGCACCTCTATCTCCAAAAGTGCTGAACAGAAAAAATTGAGACATGGCTCATTGGAAAGAACTCTCCAGGGGGAATAAAATATGTTAATGATGATGTCATCGGTCAGGTGGTTCAGCCGCCATATTTGTCCTAAATGGCCAATAAAAAAGTAAATTCCGGCAAGTCCTCGGTCTCTGACCGATTTTTCATTTGTCTGTTTGTCTGTCTGTTTGTCTGTCTGTTTGTCTGTCTGTCTGTTTGCAGCACTGCGTCTACACCGTTGCACGTAGAATCGCCAGACTTTGCACACATATTGGTCTTGCCCTGGAATAGACTGTGCCCAATTGATGACGTCATCGGTGACGTGGTTCGGCCGCCATCTTGGAAAAACCGAAAAACTTTGCACCTCTATATCTCCGAAAGTACTGAACAGAAAAAATTGAGACATGGCTCATTGTAAAGAACTCTCCATGGGGAATAAAATATGTAAATGATGACGTCATCAGTCACGTGGTTTGGTCGCCATCTTGGAAAAACGGCAAAACGTTGTGCCACTATATCTCCAAAAGTGCTGAACAGAAAAAATTGAGACATGGCTCATTGTAAAGAACTCTCCATGGGGAATAAAATATGTTAATGATGACGTCATATGTCACGTGGTCGGCCGCCATCTTGGAAAAACGGCAAAACTTTGCACCACTATATCTCCAAAAGTGCTGAACAGAAAAAATTGAGACATGGCTCATTGTAAAGAACTCTCCATGGGGAATAAAATATGTTGATGATGACGTCATCAGTCACGTGGTCGGCCGCCATCTTGGAAAAACCGAAAAACTCTGCACCTCCACATCTCCAAAAGTCCTGTATAGAAAAAATTGAGGTATGGCTCATTGTAAAGAACTCTCCATGGGGAATAAAATATGTTAATGGTGACGTCATCGGTCACGTGGTTCGGCCGCCATATTTGTCCTAAATGGCCGATAAAAAAGTACAATCCGGCAAGTCCTCGGGCTCTGACCGATTTTTCATCTGTCTGTCTGTCTGTCTGTCTGTTTGTCTGTTTGTCTGTTTGCAGCACTGCGTCTACACCGTTGCACGGAAAATCGCCAAACTTTGCACACATATTCGTCTTGCCCTGGAATAGACTGTGCCCAATTTATGACGTCATCGGTCACGTGTTTCGGCGGCCATCTTGGAAAAACCGAAATAATTTGCACCGCTATATCTCCGAAAGTACTGAACAGAAAAAATTGAGACATGGCTTATTGTGAAGAACTCTCCATGGGGAATAAAATATGTAAATGATGACGTCATAGGTCACGTGGTTCGGCCGCCATCTTGGAAAAACCGAAAAACTTAACACCTCCATATCTCCAAAAGTGCAGAATAGAAAATAAATTGAGACATGGCTTATTGTAAAGAACTCTCCATGGGGAATAAAATATGTTAATGATGACGTCATCGGTCACGTGGTTCGGCCGCCATATTTGTCCTAAATGGCCGATAAAAAAGTACATTCCGGCAAGTCCTCGGTCTCTGACCGATTTTTCATTACTTGCCGGAAAAGATTCCGGCAAGTATGTTGATCTGTTCGTTTGTTTGTCTGTCTGTCTGTCTGTTTGTCTGTCTGTTTGCAGCACTGCGTCTACACCGTTGCACGGAGAATCGCCAAACTTTGCACACATATTGGTCTTGCCCTGGAATAGACTGTGCCCAATTTATGACGTCATCGGTCACGTGGTTCGGCCGCCATCTTGGAAAAACCGAAAAACTTTGCACCTCTATATCTCCGAAAGTACTGAATAGAAAAAATTGAGACATGGCTCATTGTAAATAACTCTCCATGGGGAATAAAATATGTTAATGATGACGTCATCAGTCACGTGGTCGGCCGCCATCTTGGAAAAACGGCAAAACTTTGCACCTCCATATCTCTGAAAGTACTGAATAGAAAAAATTGAGACATGGCTCATTGTAAAGAACTCTCCATGGGGAATAAAATATGTTAATGATGACGTCATCAGTCACGTGGTCGGCCGCCATCTTGGAAAAAAGGCAAAACTTTGCACCACGATATCTCCAAAAGTGCTGAACAGAAAAAATTGAGACATGGCTCATTGTAAAGAACTCTCCATGGGGAATAAAATATGTTAATGATGACGTCATATGTCACGTGGTTCGGCCGCCATCTTGGAAAAACCGAAAAATTTTGCACCTCCATATCTCTGAAAGTGCTGAATAGAAAAAATTGAGACATGACTCATTGTAAAGAACTCTCCATGGGGAATAAAATATGTTAATGATGACATCATAGGTCACGTGGTTCGGCCGCCATCTTGGAAAAACCGAAACACTTTGCACCTCTATATCTCCAAGTGCTGAACAGAAAAAATTGAGACATGGCTCATTGTAAAGAACTCTCCATGGGGAATAAAATATGTTAATGATGACGTCATCGGTCACGTGGTTCGGCCGCCATCTTGGAAAAACGGGAAAACTTTGCACCACTATATCTCCAAAAGTGCAGAATGGAAAAAATTGAGACATGGCTCATTGTAAAGAACTCTCCATGGGGAATAAAATATGTTAATGATGACGTCATATGTCACGTGGTCGGCCGCCATCTTGGAAAAACCGAAAAATTTTGCACCTCCATATCTCTGAATGTGCTGAATAGAAAAAATTTAGACATCGCTCATTGTAAAGAACTCTCCATGGGGAATAAAATATGTTAATGATGATGCCATCGGTCACGTGGTTCGGCCGCCATCTTGGAAAAACGGCAAAAACTTTGCACCACTATATCTCCAAAAGTGCAGAATGGAAAAAACTGAGACATGGCTCATTGTAAAGAACTCTCCATGGGGAATAAAATATGTTAATGATGACGTCATCAGTCACGTGGTTCGGCCGCCATATTTGTCCTAAATGGCCGATAAAAAAGTACATTCCGGCAAGTCCTCGTCTGTTTGTCTGTTTGTTACTTGCCGGAAAAATTTTCCGGCAAGTATGTTGATCTGTTCGTTTGTTACTTGCCGGAAAAATTTTCCGGCAAGTATGTTGATCTGTTCGTTTGTTTGTCTGTTTGTCTGTCTGTCTGTCTGTCTGTCTGTTTGCAGCACTGCGTCTACACTGTTGCATGTAGAATCGCCAAACTTTGCACACATATTGGTCTTGCCCTGGAATAGACTGTGCCCAATTGATGACGTCATCGGTGACGTGGTTCGGCCGCCATCTTGGAAAAACCGAAAAACTTTGCACCTCTATATCTCCGAAAGTACTGTACAGAAAAAATTGAGACATGGCTCATTGTAAAGAACTCTCCATGGGGAATAAAATATGTTAATGATGACGTCATCAGTCACGTGGTCGGCCGCCATCTTGGAAAAACCGAAAAACTTAGCACCTCCATATCTCCGAAAGTGCTGAATAGAAAAAATTGAGACATGGCTCATTGTAAAGAACTCTCCATGGGGAATAAAATATGTTAATGATGACGTCATCGGTCACGTGGTTCAGCCGCCATATTTGTCCTAAATGGCCGATAAAAAAGTACATTCCGGCAAGTCCTCGGTCTCTGACCGATTTTTCATCTGTTTGTCTGTCTGTTTGTCTGTTTGTCTGTTTGCAGCACTGCGTCTACACCGTTGCACGTAGAATCGCCAAACTTTGCACACATATTGGTCTTGCCCTGGAATAGACTGTGCCCAATTGATGACGTCATCGGTGACGTGGTTCGGCCGCCATCTTGGAAAAACCGAAAAACTTTGCACCTCTATATCTCCGAAAGTACTGAACAGAAAAAATTGAGACATGGCTCATTGTAAAGAACTCTCCATGGGGAATAAAATATGGAAATGATGACGTCATATGTCACGTGGTCGGCCGCCATCTTGGAAAAACGGCAAAACTTTGCACCACTATATCTCCAAAAGTGCTGAACAGAAAAAATTGAGACATGGCTCATTGTAAAGAACTCTCCATGGGGAATAAAATATGTTAATGATGACGTCATCAGTCACGTGGTCGGCCGCCATCTTGGAAAAACGGCAAAACTTTGCACCACGAAATCTCCAAAAGTGCTGAACAGAAAAAATTGAGACATGGCTCATTGTAAAGAACTCTCCATGGGGAATAAAATATGTTAATGATGATGTCATATGTCACGTGGTCGGCCGCCATCTTGGAAAAACGGCAAAACTTTGCACCACTATATCTCCAAAAGTGCTGAACAGAAAAAATTGAGACATGGCTCATTGTAAAGAACTCTCCATGGGGAATAAAATATGTTAATGATGACGTCATCGGTCACGTGGTTCGGCCTCCATATTTGTCCTAAATGGCCGATAAAAAAGTACATCCCGGCAAGTCCTCGGTCTCTGACCGATTTTTCATCTGTTTGTTACTTGCCGGAAAAGATTCCGGCAAGTATGTTAATCTGTTCGTTTGTCTGTCTGTCTGTTTGTCTGTCTGTTTGCAGCACTACGTCTACACCATTGCACGTAGAATGGCCAAACTTTGCACACGTATTTGTCTTGCCCAGGAATAGACTGTGCCCAATTGATGACGTCATCGGTCACGTGGTTCGGCCGCCATCTTGGAAAAACCGAAAAACTTAGCACCTCTATATCTCCGAAAGTGCTGAATAGAAAAAATTGAGACGTGGCTCATTGTAAAGAACTCTCCATGGGGAATAAAATATGTTCATGATGACGTCATCGGTCACGTGGTTCGGCCGCAATATTTGTCCAAAATGGCCGACAAAAAAGTACATCCCGGGAAGTCCTCGGTCTCTGACCGATTTTTCATTACTTGCCGGAAAAATTTTCCGGCAAGTATGTTGATCTGTTCGTTTGTTACTTGCCGGAAAAGATTCCGGCAAGTATGTTGATCTGTTCGTTTGTTTGTCTGTCTGTTTGTCTGTCTGTTTGTCTGTTTGCAGCACTACGTCTACACCGTTGCACGTAGAATCGCCAAACTTGGCACACATATTGGTCTTGCCCTCTAATATACTGTGCCCAAATGATGACGTCATCAGTCACGTGGTTCGGCCGCCATCTTGGAAAAACCGAAAAATTTTGCACCTCGATATCTCAAAGTGCTGAACAGAAAAAATTGTGCCATGGCTCATTGTAAAGAACTCTCCATTGGGAATAAAACATGTTAATGATGACGTCATAGGTCACGTGGTTCGGCCGCCATCTTGGAAAAACGGCAAAACTTTGCACCACTATATCTCCAAAAGTGCTGAACAGAAAAAATTGAGACATGGCTCATTGTAAAGAACTCTCCATGCGGAATAAAATATGTTAATGATGACGTCATAGGTCACGTGGTTCGGCCGCCATCTTGGAAAAACGGCAAAACTTTGCACCACTATATCTCCAAAAGTGCTGAACAGAAAAACTTGAGACATGGCTCATTGTAAAGAACTCTCCATGGGGAATAAAATATGTTAATGATGACGTCATAGGTCACGTGGTTCGGCCGCCATCTTGGAAAAACGGCAAAACTTTGCACCACTATATCTCCAAAAGTGCTGAACAGAAAAAATTGAGACATGGCTCATTGTAAAGAACTCTCCATGGGGAATAAAATATGTTAATGATGATGTCATATGTCACGTGGTTCGGCCGCCATCTTGGAAAAACCGGAAAACGTTACACCTCCATATCTCCGAAAGTCCTGAATAGAAAAACTTGGGACGTGGCTCAATGTAAAGAACTCTCCATGGGGAATAAAATATGTTAATGATGACGTCATCAGTCACGTGGTTCGGCCGCCATATTTGTCCTAAATGGCCAATAAAAAAGTACATTCCGGCAAGTCCTCGGTCTCTGACCGATTTTTCATTACTTGCCGGAAAAGATTCCGGCAAGTATGTTGATCTGTTCGTTTGTTTGTCTGTTTGTCTGTCTGTCTGTTTGTCTGTCTGTCTGTTTGCAGCACTGCGTCTACACCGTTGCACGGAGATTCGCCAAACTTTGCACACATATTGGTCTTGCCCTGGAATAGACTGTGCCCAATTGATGACGTCATCGGTGACGTGGTTCGGCCGCCATCTTGGAAAAACCGAAAAACTTTGCACTTCTATATCTCCGAAAGTACTGAACAGAAAAAATTGAGACATGGCTCATTGTAAAGAACTCTCCATGGGGAATAAAATATGTTAATGATGACATCATCAGTCACGTGGTCGGCCGCCATCTTGGAAAAACGGCAAAACTTTGCACCACGAAATCTCCAAAAGTGCTGAACAGAAAAAATTGAGACATGGCTCATTGTAAAGAACTCTCCATGCGGAATAAAATACGTTAATGATGATGTCATACGTCACGTGGTCGGCCGCCATCTTGGAAAAACGGCAAAACTTTGCACTGCTATATCTCCAAAAGTGCTGAACAGAAAAAATTGAGACATGTCTCATTGTAAAGAACTCTCCATGGGTAATAAAATTTGTTAATGATGATGTCATATGTCACGTGGTTCGGCCGCCATCTTGGAAAAACCGAAAAATTTTGCACCTCCATATCTCTGAAAGTGCTGAATAGAAAAAATTGAGACATGGCTCTTTGTAAAGAACTCTCCATGGGGAATAAAATATGTTAATGATGACATCATAGGTCACGTGGTTCGGCCGCCATCTTGGAAAAACCGAAAAACGTAGCACCTCCATATCTCCAAAAGTGCTGAATAGAAAAAGTTGAGACATGGCTCTTTGTAAAGAACTCTCCATGGGGAATAATATATGTTAATGATGACGTCATCTATCACGTGGTTCGGCCGCCATATTTGTCCTAAATGGCCGATAAAAAAGTACATTCCGGCAAGTCCTCGGTCTCTGACCGATTTTTCATTTGTCTGTTTGTCTGTTTGTCTGTTTGTCTGTTTGTCTGTTTGCAGCACTACGTCTACACCGTTGCACGTAGAATCGCCAAACTTGGCACACATATTGGTCTTGCCCTCTAATATACTGTGCCCAAATGATGACGTCATCGGTGACGTGATTCGGCCGCCATCTTGGAAAAACCGAAAAACTTTACACCTCCATATCTCCGAAAGTGCTGAACAGAAAAAATTGAGACATGGCTCATTGTAAATAACTCTCCATGGGGAATAAAATATGTTACTGATGAAGTCATCAGTCACGTGGTTCGGCCGCCATCTTGGAAAAACCGAAAAATTTTGCACCTCCATATCTCCGAAAGTGCTGAACAGAAAAAATTGAGACATGGCTCATTGTAAAGAACTCTCCATGGGGAATAAAATATGTTAATGATGACGTCATCAGTCACGTGGTCGGCCGCCATCTTGGAAAAACGGCAAAACTTTGCACCACGATATCTCCAAAAGTGCTGAACAGAAAAAATTGAGACATGGCTCATTGTAAAGAACTCTCCATGGGGAATAAAATATGTTAATGATGATATCATCGGTCACGTGGTTCGGCCGCCATATTTGTTCTAAATGGCCGATAAAAAGTACATTCCGGCAAGTCCTCGGTCTCTGACCGATTTTTCATCTGTCTGTTTGTCTGTTTGTCTGTTTGCAGCACTACGTCTACACCGTTGCACGTAGAATCACCAAACTTTGCACACGTATTTGTCTTGCCCTCTAATATACTGTGCCCAAATGATGACGTCATCGGTCACGTGGTTCGGCCGCCATCTTGGAAAAACCGAAAAATTTTGCACCTCGATATCTCAAAGTGCTGAACAGAAAAAATTCAGACATGGCTCATTGTAAAGAACTCTCCATGGGGAATAAAATATGTTAATGATGACGTCATCGGTCACGTGGTTCGGCCGCCATCTTGGGAAAAACGAAAATTTTTGCACCTCCATATCTCCGAAAGTCCTGAACAGAAAAAATTGAGACATGGCTCATTGTAAAGAACTCTCCATGGGGAATAAAATTTGTTAATGATGACGTCATCAGTCACGTGGTTCGGCCGCCATCTTTGAAAAATCGGAAATTTTTGCACCTCCATATCTCCGAAAGTCCTGAACAGAAAAAATTGAGACATGGCTCATTGTAAAGAACTCTCCATGGGGAATAAAATATGTTAATGATGACGTCATCAGTCACGTGGTTCGGCCGCCATCTTGGGAAAACCGAAAAACTTTGCACCACTATATCTCCAAAAGTGCTGAACAGAAAAAATGGAGACGTGGCTCATTGTGAAGAACTCTCCATGTGGAATAAAATATGTTAATGATGACGTCATCAGTCACGTGGTTCGGCCGCCATCTTGGAAAAACCGAAAAACTTTGCACATCCATATCTCTGAATGTACTGAATAGAAAAAATTGAGACATGGCTCATTGCAAAGAACTCTCCATGGAGAATACAATATGTTAATGATGACGTCATCGGTCACGTGATTCGGCCGCCATCTTGGAAAATCCGAAAAACTTTGCACCTCCATATCTCCGAAAGTGCTGAATAGAAAAAATTGAGACATGGCTCTTTGTAAAGAACTCTCCATGGGGAATAAAATATGTTAATGATGACCTCATCAGTCACGTGGTTCGGCCGCCATCTTGGAAAAACGGCAAAACTTTGCACCACTATATCTCCAAAAGTGCTGAACAGAAAAAATTGAGACATGGCTCATTGTAAAGAACTCTCCATGGGGAATAAAATATGTTAATGATGACGTCATCGGCCATGTGGTTCGGCCGCCATATTTGTCCTAAATGGCCGATAAAAAAGTAAATTCCGGCAAGTCCTCGGTCTCTGACCGATTTTTCATTACTTGCCGGAAAAATTTTCCGGCAAGTATGTTGATCTGTTCGTTACTTGCCGGAAAAAAATTTCCAGCAAGTATGTTGATCTGTTCGTTTGTTTGTCTGTTTGTCTGTTTGTCTGTCTGTCTGTCTGTCTGTCTGTTTGCAGCACTGCGTCTACACCGTTGCACGTAGAATCGCCAAACTTTGCACACATATTGGTCTTGCCCTGGAATAGACTGTGCCCAATTGATGACGTCATCAGTCACGTGGTTCTGGCGCCATCTTGGAAAAACCGAAAAACGTTGCGCCACTATATCTCCAAAAGTGCTGAACAGAAAAAATTGAGACTTGGCTCATTGTAAAGAACTCTCCATGGGGAATAAAATATGTTAATGATGACGTCAAATGTCACGTGTTCGGCCGCCATCTTGGAAAAACGGCAAAAAATTTCACCACTATATCTCCAAAAGTGCTGAACAGAAAAAATTGAGACATGGCTCATTGTAAAGAACTCTCCATGGGGAATAAAATATGTTAATGATGACGTCATCAGTCACGTGGTCGGCCGCCATCTTGGAAAAACCGAAAAACTCTGCACCTCCACATCTCCAAAAGTCCTGAACAGAAAAAATTGAGGTATGGCTCATTGTAAAGAACTCTCCATGGGGAATAAAATATGTTAATGATGACATCATCGGTCACGTGGTTCGGCCGCCATATTTGTCCTAAATGGCCGATAAAAAAGTACATTCCGGCAAGTCCTCGGTCTCTGACCGATTTTTCATTTGTTTGTTACTTGCCGGAAAAATTTTCCGGCAAGTATGTTGATCTGTTCGTTTGTTTGTTACTTGCCGGAAAAATTTTTCCGGCAAGTATGTTGATCTGTTCGTTTGTCTGTCTGTCTGTCTGTCTGTCTGTCTGTTTGTCTGTTTGTCTGTTTGCAGCACTGCGTCTACACCGTTGCACGGAAAATCGCCAAACTTTGCACACATATTCGTCTTGCCCTGGAATAGACTGTGCCCAATTTATGACGTCATCGGTCACGTGTTTCGGCGGCCATCTTGGAAAAACCGAAATAATTTGCACCGCTATATCTCCGAAAGTACTGAACAGAAAAAATTGAGACATGGCTCATTGTGAAGAACTCTCCATGGGGAATAAAATATGTTAATGATGACGTCATCAGTCACGTGGTCGGCCGCCATCTTGGAAAAACGGCAAAACTTTGCACCTCCATATCTCTGAAAGTACTGAATAGAAAAAATTGAGACATGGCTCATTGTAAAGAACTCTCCATGGGGAATAAAATATGTGATTGATGACGTCATCAGTCACGTGGTCGGCCGCCATCTTGGAAAAACCGAAAAACTCTGCACCTCCACATCTCCAAAAGTCATGAATAGAAAAAATTGAGGTATGGCTCATTGTAAAGAACTCTCTATGGGGAATAAAATATGTTAATGATGACGTCATCGGTCACGTGGTTCGGCCGCCATATTTGTCCTAAATGGCCGATAAAAAAGTACATTCCGGCAAGTCCTCGGTCTCTGACCGATTTTTCATCTGTCTGTCTGTCTGTCTGTCTGTCTGTCTGTTTGTCTGTTTGCAGCACTACGTCTACACCGTTGCACGTAGAATCGCCAAACTTGGCACACATATTGGTCTTGCCCTCTAATATACTGTGCCCAAATGATGACGTCATCGGTGACGTGGTTCGGCCGCCATCTTGGAAAAACCGAAAAACTTTACACCTCCATATCTCCGAAAGTGCTGAACAGAAAAAATTGAGACATGGCTCATTGTAAATAACTCTCCATGGGGAATAAAATATGTTACTGATGAAGTCATCAGTCACGTGGTTCGGCCGCCATCTTGGAAAAACCGAAAAAGTTTGCACCTCCATATCTCCGAAAGTGCTGAACAGAAAAAATTGAGACATGGCTCATTGTAAAGAACTCTCCATGGGGAATAAAATATGTTAATGATGATGTCATATGTCACGTGGTCGGCCGCCATCTTGGAAAAACGGCAAAACTTTTGCACCACTATATCTCCAAAAGTGCTGAACAGAAAAAATTGAGACATGGCTCATTGTAAAGAACTCTCCATGGGGAATAAAATTTGTTAATGATGACGTCATCGGTCACGTGGTTTAGCCGCCATCTTGGAAAAACCTAGCACCTCCATATCTCCGAAAGTGCTGAATAGAAAAAATTGAGACATGACTCATTGTAAAGAACTCTCCATGGGGAATAATATATGTTAATGATGACGTCATCGGTCACATGGTTCGGCCGCCATATTTGTCCTAAATGGCCGATAAAAAAGTACATTCCGGCAAGTCCTCGGTCTCTGACCGATTTTTCATCTGTCTGTCTGTTTGTCTGTTTGCAGCACTACGTCTACACCGTTGCACGTAGAATCGCCAAACTTGGCACACATATTGGTCTTGCCCTCTAATATACTGTGCTCAAATGATGACGTCATCGGTGACGTGGTTCGGCCGCCATCTTGGAAAAACCGAAAAACTTTACACCTCCATATCTCCGAAAGTGCTGAACAGAAAAAATTGAGACATGGCTCATTGTAAATAACTCTCCATGGGGAATAAAATATGTTACTGATGAAGTCATCAGTCACGTGGTTCGGCCGCCATCTTGGAAAAACCGAAAAACTTTGCACCTCCATATCTCCGAAAGTGCTGAACAGAAAAAATTGAGACATGGCTCATTGTAAAGAACTCTCCATGGGGAATAAAATATGTTAATGATGACGTCATCAGTCACGTGGTCGGCCGCCATCTTGGAAAAACGGCAAAACTTTGCACCACGATATCTCCAAAAGTGCTGAACAGAAAAAATTGAGACATGGCTCATTGTAAAGAACTCTCCATGGCGAATAAAATATGTTAATGATGACGTCATATGTCACGTGGTCGGCCGCCATCTTGGAAAAACCGAAAAACTTTGCACCTCCATATCTCCGGAAGTGCTGAACAGAAAAAATTGAGACATGGCTCATTGGTAAGAACTCTCCATGGGGAATAAAATATGTTAATGATGACGTCATATGTCACGTGGTCGGCCGCCATCTTGGAAAAACCGAAAAACTTTGCACCTCCATATCTCCGAAAGTGCTGAATAGAAAAAATTGAGACATGGCTCATTGTAAAGAACTCTCCATGGGGAATAAAATATGTTAATGATGATATCATCGGTCACGTGGTTCGGCCGCCATATTTGTTCTAAATGGCCGATAAAAAGTACATTCCGGCAAGTCCTCGGTCTCTGACCGATTTTTCATTCATTACTTGCCGGAAAAAAATTTCCGTCAAGTATGTTGAACTGTTCGTTTGTCTGTTTGTTACTTGCCGGAAAAATTTTCCGGCAAGTATGTTGATCTGTTCGTTTGTTTGTTACTTGCCGGAAAAGATTCCGGCAAGTATGTTGATCTGTTCGTTTGTTACTTGCCGGAAAATTTTTTCCGGCAAGTATGTTGATCTGTTCGTTTGTCTGTTTGTCTGTCTGTCTGTTTGTCTGTCTGTCTGTCTGTCTGTCTGTCTGTTTGCAGCACTGCGTCTACACAGTTGCACGTAGAATCGCCAAACTTTGCACACATATTGGTCTTGCCCTGGAATAGACTGTGCCCAATTGATGACGTCATCGGTGACGTGGTTCGGCCGCCATCTTGGAAAAACCGAAAAATTTTGCACCTCTATATCTCCGAAAGTACTGAACAGAAAAAATTGACACATGGCTCATTGTAAAGAACTCTCCATGGGGAATAAAATATGTAAATGATGACGTCATCAGTCACGTGGTTCGGGCGCCATCTTGGAAAAACGGCAAAACGTTGTGCCACTATATCTCCAAAAGTGCTGAACAGAAAAAATTGAGACATGGCTCATTGTAAAGAACTCTCCGTGGGGAATAAAATATGTTAATGATGATGTCATATGTCACGTGGTCGGCCGCCATCTTGGGAAAACGGCAAAACTTTGCACCACTATATCTCCAAAAGTGCTGAACAGAAAAAATTGAGACATGGCTCATTGTAAAGAACTCTCCATGGGGAATAAAATATGTTAATGATGACGTCATCAGTCACGTGGTCGGCTGCCATCTTGGAAAAACCGAAAAACCTAGCACCTCCATATCTCCAAAAGTGCTGAATAGAAAAAATTGAGACATGGCTCATTGTAAAGAACTCTCCATGGGGAATAAAATATGTTAATGATGATGTCATCGTTCACGTGGTTCGGCCGCCATCTTGGAAAAACCGAAAAACTGCACCTCCACATCTCCAAAAGTCCTGAATAGAAAAAATTGAGGCATGGCTCATTGTAAAGAACTCTCCATGGGGAATAAAATATGTTAATGATGACGTCATCGGTCACGTGGTTCGGCCGCCATATTTGTCCTAAATGGCCGATAAAAAAGTACATTCCGGCAAGTCCTCGGTCTCTGACCGATTTTTCATTTGTCTGTCTGTCTGTTTGTCTGTCTGTCTGTCTGTCTGTTTGCAGCACTGCGTCTACACCGTTGCACGTAGAATCGCCAAACTTTGCACACATATTGGTCTTGCCCTGGAATAGACTGTGCCCAATTGATGACGTCATCGGTGACGTGGTTCGGCCGCCATCTTGGAAAAACCGAAAAACGTTGCACCTCTATATCTCCGAAAGTGCTGAACAGAAAAAATTGAGACATGGCTCATTGTAAAGAACTCTCCATGGGGAATAAAATATGTTAATGATGACGTCATATGTCACGTGGTCGGCCGCCATCTTGGAAAAACGGCAAAACTTTGCACCACTATATCGCCAAAAGTGCTGAACAGAAAAAATTGAGACATGGCTCATTGTAAAGCACTCCACATGGGGAATAAAATATGTTAATGATGACGTCATCAGTCACGTGGTTCGGTCGCCATCTTGGAAAAACGGCAAAACGTTGCGCCACGATATCTCCAAAAGTGCTGAACAGAAAAAATTGAGACATGGCTCATTGTAAAGAACTCTCCATGGGGAATAAAATATGTTAATGATGACGTCATATGTCACGTGGTCGGCCGCCATCTTGGAAAAACGGCAAAACTTTGCACCACTATATCGCCAAAAGTGCTGAACAGAAAAAATTGAGACATGGCTCATTGTAAAGCACTCCACATGGGGAATAAAATATGTTAATGATGACGTCATCAGTCACGTGGTCGGCCGCCATCTTGGAAAAACGGCAAAACTTTGCACTACGAAATCTCCAAAAGTGCTGAACAGAAAAAATTGAGACATGGCTCATTGTAAAAAACTCTCCATGGGGAATAAAATATGTTAATGATGTCATATGTCACGTGGTCGGCCGCCATCTTGGAAAAACGGCAAAACTTTGCACCACTATATCTCCAAAAGTGCTGAACAGAAAAAATTGAGACATGGCTCATTGTAAAGACCTCTCCATGGGGAATAAAATATGTTAATGATGATGCCATCGGTCACGTGGTTCGGCCGCCATCTTGGAAAAACGGCAAAAACTTTGCACCACTATATCTCCAAAAGTGCAGAATGGAAAAAATTGAGACATGGCTCATTGTGAAGACCTCTCCATGGGGAATAAAATTTGTTAATGATGACATCATATGTCACGTGGTTCGGCCGCCATCTTGGAAAAACCGAAACCTCCACATCTCCGAAAGTGCTGAATAGAAAAAATTGAGACATGGCTCATTGTAAAGAACTCTCCATGGGGAATAAAATATGTTAATGATGACGTCATCGGTCACGTGGTTCGGCCGCCATATTTGTCCTAAATGGCCAATAAAAAAGTACATTCCGGCAATTCCTCGGTCTCTGACCGATTTTTCATTTGTTACTTGCCGGAAAAGATTCCGGCAAGTATGTTGATCTGTTCGTTTGTTTGTCTGTTTGTCTGTTTGTCTGTCTGTTTGTCTGTCTGTCTGTTTGCAGCACTGCGTCTACACTGTTGCATGTAGAATCGCCAAACTTTGCACACATATTGGTCTTGCCCTGGAATAGACTGTGCCCAATTGATGACGTCATCGGTGACGTGGTTCGGCCGCCATCTTGGAAAAACCGAAAAACTTTGCACTTCTATATCTCAGAAAGTACTGAACAGAAAAAAATTGAGACGGCTCATTGTAAAGAACTCTAGATGGGGAATAAAATATGTTAATGATGACGTCATTGGTCACGTGGTTCGGCCGCCATCTTGGAAAAACCGGAAAACTTTCTATATGTAGAATCTTTCGATAAGTAGAATAGCCAAACTTTGCACACTTATTTGTCTTGCCCTCTAATATACTGTGCCCAAATGATGACGTCATCGGTCACGTGGTTCGGCCGCCATCTTGGAAAAAATTTGCACCTCCATATCTCCGAAAGTGCTGAATAGAAAAAATTGAGACATGGCTCATTGTAAAGAACTGTCCCATGGGGAATAAAATATGTTAATGATGACGTCATCAGTCACGTGGCTCGGTCGCCATCTTGGAAAAACGGCAAAACGTTGCGCCACTATATCTCCAAAAGTGCTGAACAGAAAAAATTGAGACATGGCTCATTGTAAAGAACTCTCCATGGGGAATAAAATATGTTAATGATGACGTCATATGTCACGTGGTCGGCCGCCATCTTGGAAAAACCGAAAAACTTAGCACCTCCATATCTCCGAAAGTGCTGAATAGAAAAAATTGAGACGTGGCTCATTGTAAAGAACTCTCCATGGGGGAATAAAATATGTTAATGATGATGTCATCGGTCACGTGGTTCGGCCGCCATCTTGGAAAAACCGAAAAACTCTGCAGCTCCACATCTCCAAAAGTCCTGAATAGAAAAAATTGAGGTATGGCTCATTGTAAAGAACTCTCCATGGGGAATAAAATATGTTAATGCTGACGTCATCGGTCATGTGGTTCGGCCGCCATATTTGTCCTAAATGGCCGATAAAAAAGTACATTCCGGCAAGTCCTCGGTCTCTGACCGATTTTTCATCTGTCTGTTTGTCTGTCTGTCTGTCTGTCTGTCTGTCTGTCTGTCTGTTTGCAGCACTGCGTCTACACTGTTGCACGTAGAATCGCCAAACTTTGCACACATATTGGTCTTGCCCTGGAATAGACTGTGCCCAATTGATGACGTCATCGGTGACGTGGTTCGGCCGCCATCTTGGAAAAACCGAAAAACTTTGCACCTCTATATCTCCGAAAGTACTGAACAGAAAAAATTGAGACATGGCTCGTTGTAAAGAACTCTCCATGGGGAATAAAATACGTAAATGATGACGTCATCAGTCACGTGGTTCTGGCGCCATCTTGGAAAAACCGAAAAACGTTGCGCCACTATATCTCCAAAAGTGCTGAACAGAAAAAATTGAGACTTGGCTCATTGTAAAGAACTCTCCATGGGGAATAAAATATGTTAATGATGACGTCATCAGTCACGTGGTCGGCCGCCATCTTGGAAAAACCGAAAAACTCTGCACCTCCACATCTCCAAAAGTCCTGAACAGAAAAAATTGAGGTATGGCTCATTGTAAAGAACTCTCCATGGGGAATAAAATATGTTAATGATGACGTCATCGGTCACGTGGTTCGGCCGCCATATTTGTCCTAAATGGCCGATAAAAAAGTACATTCCGGCAAGTCCTCGGTCTCTGACCGATTTTTCATCTGTCTGTTTGTTACTTGCCGGAAAAATTTTTCCGGCAAGTATGTTGATCTGTTCGTTTGTTACTTGCCGGAAAAAAATTTCCGGCAAGTATGTTGATCTGTTCGTTTGTCTGTTTGTCTGTCTGTCTGTCTGTCTGTTTGTCTGTCTGTTTGCAGCACTGCGTCTACACCGTTGCACGTAGAATCGCCAAACTTTGCACACATATTGGTCTTGCCCTGTAATAGACTGTGCCCAATTGATGACGTCATCGGTGACGTGGTTCGGCCGCCATCTTGGAAAAACCGAAAAACTTTGCACTTCTATATCTCCGAAAGTACTGAACAGAAAAAATTGAGACATGGCTCATTGTAAAGAACTCTCCATGGGGAATAAAATTTGTAAATGATGACGTCATCAGTCACGTGGTTCGGTCGCCATCTTGGAAAAACGGCAAAACTTTGCACCACGATATCTCCAAAAGTGCTGAACAGAAACAATTGAGACATGGCTCATTGTAAAGAACTCTCCATGGGAAATAAAATATGTTAATGATGACGTCATCCGTCACGTGGTCGGCCGCCATCTTGGAAAAACGGCAAAACTTTGCACCACTATATCTCCAAAAGTGCTGAACAGGAAAAAATCAGACATGGCTCATTATAAAGAACTCCATGGGGAATAAAATATGTTAATGATGACGTCATATGTCACGTGGTTCGGCCGCCATCTTGGAAAAACCGAAAAATTTTGCACCTCCATATCTCCAAAAATGCTCAATATAAAAAATTGAGACATGGCTCATTGTAAAGAACTCTCCATGGGGAATAAAATATGTTCATGATGACATCATCGGTCACGTGGTTCGGCCGCCATATTTGTCCTAAATGGCCGATAAAAAAGTAAATTCCGGCAAGTCCTCGGTCTTTGACCGATTTTTCATCTGTCTGTCTGTCTGTCTGTCTGTCTGTCTGTTTGTCTGTTTGTCTGTTTGCAGCACTGCGTCTACACCGTTGCACGGAAAATCGCCAAACTTTGCACACATATTCGTCTTGCCCTGGAATAGACTGTGCCCAATTTATGACGTCATCGGTCACGTGTTTCGGCGGCCATCTTGGAAAAACCGAAATAATTTGCACCGCTATATCTCCGAAAGTACTGAACAGAAAAAATTGAGACATGGCTCATTGTGAAGAACTCTCCATGGGGAATAAAATGTGTTAATGATGACGTCATCAGTCACGTGGTCGGCCGCCATCTTGGAAAAACGGCAAAACTTTGCACCTCCATATCTCTGAAAGTACTGAATAGAAAAAATTGAGACATGGCTCATTGTAAAGAACTCTCCATGGGGAATAAAATATGTGATTGATGACGTCATCAGTCACGTGGTCGGCCGCCATCTTGGAAAAACCGAAAAACTCTGCACCTCCACATCTCCAAAAGTCCTGAATAGAAAAAATTGAGGTATGGCTCATTGTAAAGAACTCTCCATGGGGAATAAAATATGTTAATGATGACGTCATCGGTCACGTGGTTCGGCCGCCATATTTGTCCTAAATGGCCGATAAAAAAGTACATTCCGGCAAGTCCTCGGTCTCTGACCGATTTTTCATTTGTCTGTCTGTCTGTTTGTCTGTCTGTCTGTTTGCAGCACTGCGTCTACACCGTTGCACGTAGAATTGCCAAACTTTGCACACATATTGGTCTTGCCCTGGAATAGACTGTGCCCAATTGCTGACGTCATCAGTCACGTGGTCGGCCGCCATCTTGGAAAAACCGAAAAACCGAGCACCTCCATATCTCCGAAAGTGCTGAATAGAAAAAATTGAGACATGGCTCATTGTAAAGAACTCTCCATGGGGAATACAATATGTTAATGATGATGTCATTGGTCACGTGGTTCGGCCGCCATCTTGGAAAAACCGAAAAACTCTGCACCTCCACATCTCCAAAAGTCCTGAATAGAAAAAATTGAGACATGGCTCATTGTAAAGAACTCTCCGTGGGGAATAAAATATGTTAATGATGACGTCATATGTCACGTGGTCGGCCGCCATCTTGGAAAAACGGCAAAAATTTGCACCACTATATCTCCAAAAGTGCTGAACAGAAAGAATTGAGACATGGCCCATTGGAAAGAACTCTCCATGGGGAATAAAATATGTTAATATGACGTCATCTATCACGTGGTTCAGCCGCCATATTTGTTCTAAATGGCCGATAAAAAAGTACATTCCGGCAAGTCCTCGGTCTCTGACCGATTTTTCATCTGTATTTCCGGCAAGTATGTTGATCTGTTCGTTTGTCTGTTTGTCTGTCTGTCTGTCTGTCTGTTTGCAGCACTGCGTCTACACCGTTGCACGGAGAATCGCCAAACTTTGCACACATATTCGTCTTGCCCTGGAATAGACTGTGCCCAATTTATGACGTCATCGGTCACGTGTTTCGGCCGCCATCTTGGAAAAACCGAAAAACTTTGCACCTCTATATCTCCGAAAGTGCTGAATAGAAAAAATTGAGACATGGCTCATTGTAAAGAACTCTCCATGGGGAATAAAATATGTTAATGATGATGTCATATGTCACGTGGTCGGCCGCCATCTTGGAAGAACTGCAAAACTTTGCACCACTATATCTCCAAAAGTGCTGAACAGAAAAAATTGAGACAAGGCTCATTGTAAAGAACTCTCCATGGGCAATAAAATATGTTAATGATGACGTCATATGTCACGTGGTCGGCCGCCATCTTGGAAAAACCGAAACATTTTGCACCACTATATCTCCAAAAGTGCTAACAGAAAAAATTGAGACATGGCTCATTGTAAAGAACTCTCCATGCGGAATAAAATATGTTAATGATGATGCCATTGGTCACGTGGTTCGGCCGCCATCTTGGAAAAACGGGAAAACTTTGCACCACTATATCTCCAAAAGTGCAGAATGGAAAAAATTGAGAGATGGCTCATTGTAAAGAACTCTCCATGGGGAATAAAATATGTTAATGATGACGTCATCTATCACGTAGTTCGGCCGCCATATTTGTTCTAAATGGCCGATAAAAAAGTACATTCCGGCAAGTCCTCGGTCTCTGACCGATTTTTCATCTGTTTGTTACTTGCCGGAAAAGATTCCGGCAAGTATGTTGATCTGTTCGTTTGTTACTTGCCGGAAAAATTTTTCCGGCAAGTATGTTGATCTGTTCGTTTGTCTGTCTGTCTGTCTGTCTGTCTGTCTGTTTGTCTGTTTGTCTGTTTGCAGCACTGCGTCTACACCGTTGCACGGAAAATCGCCAAACTTTGCACACATATTCGTCTTGCCCTGGAATAGACTGTGCCCAATTTATGACGTCATCGGTCACGTGTTTCGGCGGCCATCTTGGAAAAACCGAAATAATTTGCACCGCTATATCTCCGAAAGTACTGAACAGAAAAAATTGAGACATGGCTCATTGTGAAGAACTCTCCATGGGGAATAAAATGTGTTAATGATGACGTCATCAGTCACGTGGTCGGCCGCCATCTTGGAAAAACGGCAAAACTTTGCACCTCCATATCTCTGAAAGTACTGAATAGAAAAAATTGAGACATGGCTCATTGTAAAGAACTCTCCATGGGGAATAAAATATGTGATTGATGACGTCATCAGTCACGTGGTCGGCCGCCATCTTGGAAAAACCGAAAAACTCTGCACCTCCACATCTCCAAAAGTCCTGAATAGAAAAAATTGAGGTATGGCTCATTGTAAAGAACTCTCCATGGGGAATAAAATATGTTAATGATGACGTCATCGGTCACGTGGTTCGGCCGCCATATTTGTCCTAAATGGCCGATAAAAAAGTACATTCCGGCAAGTCCTCGGTCTCTGACCGATTTTTCATTTGTCTGTCTGTCTGTTTGTCTGTCTGTCTGTTTGCAGCACTGCGTCTACACCGTTGCACGTAGAATTGCCAAACTTTGCACACATATTGGTCTTGCCCTGGAATAGACTGTGCCCAATTGCTGACGTCATCAGTCACGTGGTCGGCCGCCATCTTGGAAAAACCGAAAAACCGAGCACCTCCATATCTCCGAAAGTGCTGAATAGAAAAAATTGAGACATGGCTCATTGTAAAGAACTCTCCATGGGGAATACAATATGTTAATGATGATGTCATTGGTCACGTGGTTCGGCCGCCATCTTGGAAAAACCGAAAAACTCTGCACCTCCACATCTCCAAAAGTCCTGAATAGAAAAATTGAGGCATGGCTCATTGTAAAGAACTCTCCATGGGGAATAAAATATGTTAATGATGACGTCATCGGTCACGTGGTTCGGCCGCCATCTTGGAAAATGGCAAATTTTGCACCACTATATCTCCAAAAGTGCTGAACAGAAAAAATTGAGCTCATTGTAAAGAACTCTCCATGGGGAATAAAATGTTAGTGATGACGTCATTGGTCACGTGGTTCGGCCGCCATCTTGGAAAAAGTTTGCAACTCTATATCTCCGAAAGTGCTGAACAGAAAAAATTGAGACATGGCTCATTGTAAAGAACTCTCCATGGGGAATAAAATATGTTAATGATGACGTCATCAGTCACGTGGTTCGGCCGCCATCTTGGAAAAACCTAAAAACTTTGCACCTCCATATCTCTGAAAGTACTGAATAGAAAAAATTGAGACATGGCTCATTGTAAAGAACTCTTGATGGGGAATAAAATATGTTAATGATGACGTCATCAGTTACGTAGTTCGGCCGCCATCTTGGAAAAACCGAAAAACCTACCACCTCCATATCTCCCAAAGTGCTGAATAGAAAAAATTGAGATGTGACTCATTGTAAAGAACTCTCCATGGGGAATAAAATATGTTAATGATGACGTCATAGGTAACGTGGTTCGGCCGCCATCTTGGAAAAACCGAAAAACGTTGCACCTCCATATCTCCAAAAATGCTCAATATAAAAAATTGAGACATGGCTCATTGTAAAGAACTCTCCATGGGGAATAAAAACTGTTCATGATGACATCATCGGTCACGTGGTTCGGCCGCCATATTTGTCCTAAATGGCCGATAAAAAAGTAAATTCCGGCAAGTCCTCGGTCTCTGACCGATTTTTCATCTGTCTGTCTGTCTGTCTGTTTGTCTGTTTGTCTGTTTGCAGCACTGCGTCTACACCGTTGCACGGAAAATCGCCAAACTTTGCACACATATTGGTATTGCCCTGGAATAGACTGTGCCCAATTGATGACGTCATCGGTGACGTGGTTCGACCGCCATCTTGGAAAAACCGAAAAACTTTGCACCTCTATATCTCCGAAAGTACTATACAGATAAAATTGAGACATGGCTCATTGTAAAGAACTCTCCATGGGGAATAAAATATGTTAATGATGACGTCATATGTCACGTGGTCGGCCGCCATCTTGGAAAAACGGCAAAACTTTGCACCACTATATCTCCAAAAGTGCTGAACAGAAAAAATTGAGACATGGCTCATTGTAAAGAACTCCATGGGGAATAAAATATGTTAATGATGACGTCATCAGTCACGTGGTCGGCCGCCATCTTGGAAAAACCGAAAAACGTTGCAATTCCACATCTCCAAAAGTCCTGAATAGAAAAAATTGAGACATGGCTCATTGTAAACAACTCTCCACGGGGAATAAAATATGTTAATGATGACATCATCGGTCACGTGGTTAGGCCGCCATATTTGTCCTAAATGGCCAATAAAAAAGTACATTCCGGCAAGTCCTCGGTCTCTGACCGATTTTTCATCTGTTTGTCTGTTTGTCTGTTTGTTACTTGCCGGAAAAATTTTCCGGCAAGTATGTTGATCTGTTCCTTTGTTACTTGCCGGAAAAATTTTCCGGCAAGTATGTTGATCTGTTCGTTTGTTACTTGCCGGAAAAATTTTCCGGCAAGTATGTTGATCTGTTCGTTTGTTTGTCTGTCTGTCTGTTTGTCTGTCTGTTTGTCTGTCTGTTTGTCTGTTTGCAGCACTGCGTCTACACCGTTGCACGGAGAATCGCCAAACTTTGCACACATAATGGTCTTGCCCTCTAATATACTGTGCCTCAATGATGACGTCATCAGTGACGTGGTTCGGCCGCCATCTTGGAAAAACCGAATAAATTTGCACCTCTATATCTCCGAAAGTACTGAACAGAAAAAATTGAGACATGGCTCATTGTAAAGAACTCTCCATGGGGAATAAAATATGTTAATGATGACGTCATATGTCACGTGGTCGGCCGCCATCTTGGAAAAACGGCAAAAATTTGCACCACTATATCTCCAAAAGTGCTGAACAGAAAAAATTGAGACATGGCTCATTGTAAAGAACTCTCCATGGGGAATAAAATATGTAAATGATGACGTCATCAGTCACGTGGTTCGGTCGCCATCTTGGAAAAACGGCAAATCGTTGCGCCACTATATCTCCAAAAGTGCTGAACAGAAAAAATTGAGACATGGCTCATTGGAAAGAACTCTCCATGGGGAATAAAATATGTTAATGATGACGTCATATGTCACGTGGTCGGCCGCCATCTTGGAAAAACGGCAAAACTTTGCACCACTATATCTCCAAAAGTGCTGAACAGAATAATTGAGACATGGCTCATTGTAAAGAACTCTCCATGGGGAATAAAATATGTTAATGATGACGTCATCAGTCACGTGGTCGGCCGCCATCTTGGAAAAACGGCAAAACTTTGCACCACAAAATCTCCAAAAGTGCTGAACAGAAAAAATTGAGACATGGCTCATTGTAAAGAACTCTCCATGGGGAATAAAATATGTTAATGATGACGCCATCGGTCACGTGGTTCGGCCGCCATCTTGGAAAAATGGGAAAACTTTGCACCACTATATCTCCAAAAGTGCAGAATGGAAAAAATTGAGACATGGCTCATTGTAAAGAACTCTCAATGGGGAATAAAATATGTTAATGATGACGTCATATGTCACGTGGTTCGGCCGCCATCTTGGAAAAACCGAAAAATTGTGCACCTCCATATCTCTGAAAGTGCTGAATAGAAAAAATTGAGACATGGCTCATTGTAAAGAACTCTCCATGGGGAATAAAATATGTTAATGATGACATCATAGGTCACGTGGTTCGGCTGCCATCTTGGAAAAACCGAAAAACGTAGCACCTCCATATCTCCAAAAGTGCTGAATAGAAAAAGTTGAGACATGGCTCATTGTAAAGAACTCTCCATGGGGAATAAAATATGTTAATGATGACGTCATCGGTCACGTGGTTCGGCCGCCATATTTGTCCTAAATGGCCAATAAAAAAGTACATTCCGGCAAGTCCTCGGTCTCTGACCGATTTTTCATTACTTGCCGGAAAAATTTTCTGGCAAGTATGTTGATCTGTTCGTTTGTTTGTTACTTGCCGGAAAAGATTCCGGCAAGTATGTTGATCTGTTCGTTTGTTACTTGCCGGAAAAGATTCCGGCAAGTATGTTGATCTGTTCGTTTGTTACTTGCCGGAAAAATTTTCCGGCAAGTATGTTGATCTGTTCGTTTGTTACTTGCCGGAAAAGATTCCGGCAAGTTTGTTGATCTGTTCGTTTGTCTGTTTGTCTGTTTGTCTGTTTGTCTGTTTGCAGCACTGCGTCTACACCGTTGCACGGAGAATCGCCAAACTTTGCACACATATTCGTCTTGCCCTGGAATAGACTGTGCCCAATTTATGACGTCATCGGTCACGTGTTTCGGCCGCCATCTTGGAAAAACCGAAAAACTTTGCACCTCCATATCTCCGGAAGTGCTGAATAGAAAAAATTGAGACATGGCTCATTGGAAAGAACTCTCCATGGGGAATAAAACATGTTAATGATGATGTCATCAGTCACGTGGTTCGGCCGCCATCTTGGAAAAAACGAAAAACTTTGCACCTCCATATCTCTGAAAGTGCTGAATAGAAAAAATTGAGACATGGCTCATTGTCAAGAACTCTCCATGTGGAATAAAATATGTTAATGGTGACGTCATCGGTCACGTGGTTCGGCCGCCATCTTGGAAAAACCGAAAACTTTGCACCTCAACATCTCCGAAAGTGCTGAATTGAAAAAATTGAGACATGGCTCATTGTAAAGAACTCTCCATGGGGAATAAAATATGTTAATGATGACGTCATATGTCACGTGGTCGGCCGCCATCTTGGAAAAACGGCAAAACTTTGCACTACGAAATCTCCAAAAGTGCTGAACAGAAAAAATTGAGACATGGCTCATTGTAAAAAAACTCTCCATGGGGAATAAAATATGTTAATGATGTCATATGTCACGTGGTCGGCCGCCATCTTGGAAAAACGGCAAAAACTTTGCACCACTATATCTCCAAAAGTGCAGAATGGAAAAAATTGAGACATGGCTCATTGTAAAGACCTCTCCATGGGGAATAAAATTTGTTAATGATGACATCATATGTCACGTGGTTCGGCCGCCATCTTGGAAAAACCGAAACCTCCACATCTCCGAAAGTGCTGAATAGAAAAAATTGAGACATGGCTCATTGAAAAGAACTCTCCATGGGGAATAAAATATGTTAATGATGACGTCATCGGTCACGTGGTTCGGCCGCCATATTTGTCCTAAATGGCCAATAAAAAAGTACATTCCGGCAAGTCCTCGGTCTCTGACCGATTTTTCATCTGTTTGTCTGTCTGTTTGTCTGTTTGCAGCACTACGTCTACACCGTTGCACGAAGAATCGCCAATCTTTGCACACGTATTTGTCTTGCCCTCTAATATATTGTGCCCAAATGATGACGTCATCGGTCACGTGGTTCGGCCGCCATCTTGGAAAAACCGAAAAACGTTGCACCTCTATATCTCCAAAAGTAATTAACAGACAAAATCGAGACATGGCTCATTGTAAATAATTCTCCATGGGGAATAAAATATGTTAATGATGACGTCATCGGTCACGTGGTTCGACCGCCATCTTGGAAAAACGGCAAAACTTTGCA
Source organism: Myxine glutinosa (assembly GCF_964187855.1). NCBI lineage: Eukaryota > Metazoa > Chordata > Myxini > Myxiniformes > Myxinidae > Myxine > Myxine glutinosa. Next base: position 40,475,581 of record NC_136261.1, read on the forward strand.
CCACTATATCTCCAAAAGTGCTGAACAGAAAAAATTGAGACATGGCTCATTGTAAAGAACTCTCCATGGGGAATAAAATATGTAAATGATGACGTCATCAGTCACGTGGTTCGGTCGCCATCTTGGAAAAACGGCAAAACGTTGCGCCACTATATCTCCAAAAGTGCTGAACAGAAAAAATTGAGACATGGCTCATTGTAAAGAACTCTCCATGGGGAATAAAATATGTTAATGATGACGTCATATGTCACGTGGTCGGCCGCCATCTTGGAAAAACGGCAAAAATTTGCACCACTATATCTCCAAAAGTGCTGAACAGAAAAAATTGAGACATGGCTCATTGTAAAGAACTCTCCATGGGGAATAAAATATGTTAATGATGACGTCATCAGTCACGTGGTCGGCCGCCATCTCGGAAAAACCGAAAAACTTAGCACCTCCATATCTCCGAAAGTGCTGAATAGAAAAAATTGAGACATGGCTCATTGTAAAGAACTCTCCATGGGGAATACAATATGTTAATGATGACGTCATCAGTCACGTGGTTCGGCCGCCATCTTGGAAAAACCGAAAAAATTTGCACCGCTACATCTCCGAAAGAACTGAACAGAAAAAATTGAGACATGGCTCATTGTAAAGAACTCTATGGGGAATAAAATATGTTAATGATGACGTCATCAGTCACGTGGTCGGCCGCCATCTTGGAAAAACGGCAAAACTTTGCACCACTATATCTCCAAAAGTGCTGAACAGAAAAAATTGAGACATGGCTCATTGTAAAGAACTCTCCATGGGGAATAAAATATGTTAATGATGATGTCATATGTCACGTGGTCGGCCGCCATCTTGGAAAAACGGCAAAACTTTGCACCACTATATCTCCAAAAGTGCTGAACAGACAAAATTGAGACATGGCTCATTGGAAAGAACTCTCCACGGGGAATAAAATATGTTAATGATGACGTCATCCATCACGTGTTTCAGCCGCCATATTTGTTCTAAATGGCCGATAAAAAAGTACATTCCGGCAAGTCCTCGGTCTCTGACCGATTTTTCATCTGTCTGTTTGTCTGTTTGTCTGTTTGTCTGTCTGTCTGTCTGTCTGTCTGTCTGTCTGTTTGCAGCACTGCGTCTACACCGTTGCACGTAGAATCGCCAAACTTTGCACACATATTGGTCTTGCCCTGGAATAGACTGTGCCCAATTGATGACGTCATCGGTGACGTGGTTCGGCCGCCATCTTGGAAAAACCGAAAAATTTTTGCACCTCTATATCTCCGAAAGTACTGAACAGAAAAAATTGAGACATGGCTCGTTGTAAAGAACTCTCCATGGGGAATAAAATACGTAAATGATGACGTCATCAGTCACGTGGTTCTGGCGCCATCTTGGAAAAACCGAAAAACGTTGCGCCACTATATCTCCAAAAGTGCTGAACAGAAAAAATTGAGACTTGGCTCATTGTAAAGAACTCTCCATGGGGAATAAAATATGTTAATGATGACGTCATATGTCACGTGGTCGGCCGCCATCTTGGAAAAACGGCAAAAATTTTCACCACTATAACTCCAAAAGTGCTGAACAGAAAAAATTGAGACATGGCTCATTGTAAAGAACTCTCCATGGGGAATAAAATATGTTAATGATGACGTCATCAGTCACGTGGTCGGCCGCCATCTTGGAAAAACCGAAAAACTCTGCACCTCCACATCTCCAAAAGTCCTGAACAGAAAAAATTGAGGTATGGCTCATTGTAAAGAACTCTCCATGGGGAATAAAATATGTTAATGATGACGTCATGTATCACATAGTTCGGCCGCCATATTTGTTCTAAATGGCCGATAAAAAAGTACATTCCGGCAAGTCCTCAGTCTCTGACCGATTTTTCATTACTTGCCGGAAAAGATTCCGGCAAGTATGTTGATCTGTTCGTTTGTTTGTCTGTTTGTCTGTCTGTCTGTCTGTTTGCAGCACTGCGTCTACACCGTTGCACGTAGAATCGCCAAACTTTGCACACATATTGGTCTTGCCCTGGAATAGACTGTGCCCAATTTATGACGTCATCGGTCACGTGGTTCGGCCGCCATCTTGGAAAAACCGAAAAACTTTGCACCTCTATATCTCCGAAAGTACTGAATAGAAAAAATTGCGACATGGCTCATTGTAAAGAACTCTCCAATGGGAAGAAAACATGTTAATGATGACGTCATAGGTCACGTGGTTCGGCCGCCATCTTGGAAAAACCGAAAAACTTTGCACCTCTATATCTCCAAAAGTACTGAATAGAAAAAATTGACACATGGCTCATTGTAAAGAACTCTCCATGGGGAATAAAATATGTTAATGATGACGTCATCAGTCACGTGGTCGGCCGCCATCTTGGAAAAACGGCAAAACTTTGCACCTCCATATCTCTGAAAGTACTGAATAGAAAAAATTGAGACATGGCTCATTGTAAAGAACTCTCCATGGGGAATAAAATGTTAATGATGACGTCATATGTCACGTGGTCGGCCGCCATCTTGGAAAAACGGCAAAACTTTGCATCACTATATCTTCAAAAGTGCTGAACAGAAAAAATTGAGACATGGCTCATTGTAAAGAACTCCATGGGGAATAAAATATGTTAATGATGATGTCATATGTCACGTGGTTCGGCCGCCATCTTGGAAAAACCGAAAATTTTTGCACCTCCATATCTCTGAAAGTGCTGAATAGAACAAATTGAGACATGGCTCATTGTAAAGAACTCCACATGGGGAATAAAATAGGTTAATGATGACGTCATAGGTCACGTGGTTCGGCCACCATCTTGGAAAAACCGAAAAACCTAGCACCTCCATATCTCCGAAAGTGCTGAATAGAAAAAATTGAGACATGGCTCATTGTAAAGAACTCTCCATGGGGAATAAAATATGTTAATGATGACGTCATCGGTCACTTGGTTCGGCCGCCATATTTGTCCTAAATGGTCGATAAAAAAGTACATCCCGGCAAGTCCTCGGTCTCTGACCGATTTTTCATCTGTTTGTCTGTCTATCTGTTTGTCTGTCTGTCTGTCTGTTTGCAGCACTGCGTCTACACCGTTGCACGTAGAATCGCCAAACTTTGCACACATATTGGTCTTGCCCTGGAATAGACTGTGCCCAATTGATGACGTCATCGGTGACGTGGTTCGGCCGCCATCTTGGAAAAACCGAAAAAACTTTGCACCTCTATATCTCCGAAAGTACTGAACAGAAAAAATTGACACATGGCTCATTGTAAAGAACTCTCCATGGGGAATAAAATATGTAAATGATGACGTCATCAGTCACGTGGTTCGGGCGCCATCTTGGAAAAACGGCAAAACGTTGCGCCACTATATCTCCAAAAGTGCTGAACAGAAAAAATTGAGACATGGCTCATTGTAAAGAACTCTCCATGGGGAATAAAATATGTTAATGATGATGTCATATGTCACGTGGTCGGCCGCCATTTTGGGAAAACGGCAAAACTTTGCACCACTATCTCCAAAAGTGCTGAACAGAAAAAATTGAGACATGGCTCATTGTAAAGAACTCTCCATGGGGAATAAAATATGTTAATGATGATGTCATCGGTCACGTGGTTCGGCCGCCATCTTGGAAAAACCGAAAAACTGCACCTCCACATCTCCTAAAGTCCTGAATAGAAAAAATTGAGGCATGGCTCATTGTAAAGAACTCTCCATGGGGAATAAAATATGTTAATGATGACGTCATCGGTCACGTGGTTCGGCCGCCATATTTGTCCTAAATGGCCGATAAAAAAGTACATTCCGGCAAGTCCTCGGTCTCTGACCGATTTTTCATTACTTGCCGGAAAATTTTTTCCGGCAAGTATGTTGATCTGTTCGTTTGTCTGTTTGTCTGTCTGTTTGTCTGTTTGTCTGTCTGTCTGTCTGTTTGCAGCACTGCGTCTACACCGTTGCACGTAGAATCGCCAAACTTTGCACACTTATTGGTCTTGCCCTGGAATAGACTGTGCCCAATTGATGACGTCATCGGTGACGTGGTTCGGCCGCCATCTTGGAAAAACCGAAAAACTTTGCACCTCTATATCTCCGAAAGTACTGAACAGAAAAAATTGAGACATGGCTCATTGTAAAGAACTCTCCATGGGGAATAAAATATGTTAATGATGACGTCATATGTCACGTGGTCGGCCGCCATCTTGGAAAAACGGCAAAACTTTGCACCACGAAATCTCCAAAAGTGCTGAACAGAAAAAATTGAGACATGGCTCATTGTAAAGAACTCTCCATGGGGAATAAAATATGTTAATGATGATGTCATATGTCACGTGGTCGGCCGCCATCTTGGAAAAACGGCAAAACTTTGCACCACTATATCTCCAAAAGTGCTGAACAGAAAAAATTGAGACATGGCTCATTACATTGTAACATTGTAAAGAACTCTCCATGGGGAATAAAATATGTTAATGATGATATCATCGGTCACGTGGTTCGGCCGCCATATTTGTTCTAAATGGCCGATAAAAAGTACATTCCGGCAAGTCCTCGGTCTCTGATCTGTTTGTTACTTGCCGGAAAAATTTTCCGGCAAGTATGTTGATCTGTTCGTTTGTCTGTTTGTCTGTTTGTCTGTTTGTCTGTTTGTCTGTTTGCAGCACTGCGTCTACACCGTTGCACGGAGAATCGCCAAACTTTGCACACATATTGGTCTTGCCCTGGAATAGACTGTGCCCAATTGATGACGTCATCGGTGACGTGGTTCGGCCGCCATCTTGGAAAAAGTTTGCAACTCTATATCTCCGAAAGTGCTGAACAGAAAAAATTGAAACATGGCTCATTGTAAAGAACTCTTGATGGGGAATAAAATATGTTAATGATGACGTCATCAGTTACGTTGTTCGGCCGCCATCTTGGAAAAACCGAAAAACCTACCACCTCCATATCTCCCAAAGTGCTGAATAGAAAAAATTGAGATGTGACTCATTGTAAAGAACTCTCCATGGGGAATAAAATATGTTAATGATGACGTCATAGGTAACGTGGTTCGGCCGCCATCTTGGAAAAACCGAAAAACGTTGCACCTCCATATCTCCAAAAATGCTCAATATAAAAAATTGAGACATGGCTCATTGTAAAGAACTCTCCATGGGGAATAAAATATGTTAATGATGACGTCATATGTCACGTGGTCGGCCGCCATCTTGGAAAAACGGCAAAAATTTGCACCACTATATCTCCAAAAGTGCTGAACAGAAAAAATTGAGACATGGCTCATTGTAAAGAACTCTCCATGGGGCATAAAATATGTTAATGATGACGTCATCAGTCACGTGGTCGGCCGCCATCTTGGAAAAACCGAAAAACTTAGCACCTCCATATCTCCGAAAGTGCTGAATAGAAAAAATTGAGACATGGCTCATTGTAAAGAACTCTCCATGGGGAACAAAATATGTTAATGATGATGTCATCGGTCACGTGGTTCGGCCGCCATCTTGGAAAAACCGAAAAACTCTGCACCTCCACATCTCCAAAAGTCCTGAATAGAAAAAATTGAGGTATGTCTCATTGTAAAGAACTCTCCATGGGGAATAAAATATGTTAATTATGACGTCATCGGTCACGTGGTTCGGCCGCCCTATTTGTCCTAAATGGCTGATAAAAAAGTACATTCCGGCAAGTCCTCGGTCTCTGATTTGTCTGTTTGTCTGTTTGTCTGTCTGTTTGTCTGTTTGCAGCACTACGTCTACACCGTTGCACGTAGAATCGCCAAACTTTGCACACGTATTTGTCTTGCCCTCTAATATATTGTGCCCAAATGATGACGTCATCGGTCACGTGGTTCGGCCGCCATCTTGGAAAAACCGAAAAACGTTGCACCTCTATATCTCCAAAAGTAATTAACAGACAAAATCGAGACATGGCTCATTGTAAATAATTCTCCATGGGGAATAAAATATGTTAATGATGACGTCATCGGTCACGTGGTTCGACCGCCATCTTGGAAAAACGGCAAAACTTTGCACCACTATATCTCCAAAAGTGCTGAACAGAAAAAATTGAGACATGGCTCATTGTAAAGAACTCTCCATGGGGAATAAAATATGTAAATGATGACGTCATCAGTCACGTGGTTCGGGCGCCATCTTGTAAAAACGGCAAAACGTTGCGCCACTATATCTCCAAAAGTGCTGAACAGAAAAAATTGAGACATGGCTCATTGTAAAGAACTCTCCATGGGGAATAAAATCTGTTAATGATGACGTCATATGTCACGTGGTCGGCCGCCATCTTGGAAAAACGGCAAAAATTTGCACCACTATATCTCCAAAAGTGCTGAACAGAAAAAATTGAGACATGGCTCATTGTAAAGAACTCTCCATGGGGAATAAAATATGTTAATGATGACGTCATCAGTCACGTGGTCGGCCGCCATCTCGGAAAAACCGAAAAACTTAGCACCTCCATATCTCCGAAAGTGCTGAATAGAAAAAATTGAGACATGGCTCATTGTAAAGAACTCTCCATGGGGAATACAATATGTTAATGATGACGTCATCAGTCACGTGGTTCGGCCGCCATCTTGGAAAAACCGAAAAAATTTGCACCGCTACATCTCCGAAAGAACTGAACAGAAAAAATTGAGACATGGCTCATTGTAAAGAACTCTATGGGGAATAAAATATGTTAATGATGACGTCATCAGTCACGTGGTCGGCCGCCATCTTGGAAAAACGGCAAAACTTTGCACCACTATATCTCCAAAAGTGCTGAACAGAAAAAATTGAGACATGGCTCATTGTAAAGAACTCTCCATGGGGAATAAAATATGTTAATGATGATGTCATATGTCACGTGGTCGGCCGCCATCTTGGAAAAACGGCAAAACTTTGCACCACTATATCTCCAAAAGTGCTGAACAGACAAAATTGAGACATGGCTCATTGGAAAGAACTCTCCACGGGGAATAAAATATGTTAATGATGACGTCATCCATCACGTGTTTCAGCCGCCATATTTGTTCTAAATGGCCGATAAAAAAGTACATTCCGGCAAGTCCTCGGTCTCTGACCGATTTTTCATTTGTCTGTCTGTCTGTCTGTCTGTCTGTCTGTTTGTCTGTTTGCAGCACTACGTCTACACCGTTGCACGTAGAATCGCCAAACTTGGCACACATATTGGTCTTGCCCTCTAATATACTGTGCCCAAATGATGACGTCATCGGTGACGTGGTTCGGCCGCCATCTTGGAAAAACCGAAAAACTTTACACCTCCATATCTCCGAAAGTGCTGAACAGAAAAAATTGAGACATGGCTCATTGTAAATAACTCTCCATGGGGAATAAAATATGTTACTGATGAAGTCATCAGTCACGTGGTTCGGCCGCCATCTTGGAAAAACCGAAAAAGTTTGCACCTCCATATCTCCGAAAGTGCTGAACAGAAAAAATTGAGACATGGCTCATTGTAAAGAACTCTCCATGGGGAATAAAATATGTTAATGATGATGTCATATGTCACGTGGTCGGCCGCCATCTTGGAAAAACGGCAAAACTTTTGCACCACTATATCTCCAAAAGTGCTGAACAGAAAAAATTGAGACATGGCTCATTGTAAAGAACTCTCCATGGGGAATAAAATTTGTTAATGATGACGTCATCGGTCACGTGGTTTAGCCGCCATCTTGGAAAAACCTAGCACCTCCATATCTCCGAAAGTGCTGAATAGAAAAAATTGAGACATGACTCATTGTAAAGAACTCTCCATGGGGAATAATATATGTTAATGATGACGTCATCGGTCACATGGTTCGGCCGCCATATTTGTCCTAAATGGCCGATAAAAAAGTACATTCCGGCAAGTCCTCAGTCTCTGACCGATTTTTCATCTGTTTGTCTGTCTGTTTGCAGCACTGCGTCTACACCGTTGCACGGAGAATCGCCAAACTTTGCACACATATTGGTCTTGCCCTGGAATAGACTGTGCCCAATTGATGACGTCATCGGTGACGTGGTTCGGCCGCCATCTTGGAAAAACCGAAAAACTTGGCACCTCTATATCTCCGAAAGTACTGTACAGAAAAAATTGAGACATGGCTCATTGTAAAGAACTCTCCATGGGGAATAAAATATGTTACTGATGACGTCATATGTCACGTGGTCGGCCGCCATCTTGGAAAAACGGCAAAAATTTGCACCACTATAGCTCCAAAAGTGCTGAACAGAAAAAATTGAGACATGGCTCATTGGAAAGAACTCTCCAGGGGGGAATAAAATATGTTAATGATGACGTCATCGGTCACGTGGTTCTGCCGCCATCTTGGAAAATCCGAAAAACTTTGCACCTCCATATCTCCGAAGGTGCTGAACAGAAAAAATTGAGACATGGCTCATTGGAAAGAACTCTCCGTGGGGAATAAAATATGTTAATGATGACGTCATCGGTCACGTGGTTCGGCCGCCATCTTGGAAAATCCGAAAAACGTTGCACCTCTATCTCCAAAAGTGCTGAACAGAAAAAATTGAGACATGGCTCATTGTAAAGAACTCTCCGTGGGGAATAAAATATGTTAATGATGACGTCATATGTCACGTGGTCGGCCGCCATCTTGGAAAAACGGCAAAAATTTGCACCACTATATCTCCAAAAGTGCTGAACAGAAAGAATTGAGACATGGCCCATTGGAAAGAACTCTCCATGGGGAATAAAATATGTTAATATGACGTCATCTATCACGTGGTTCAGCCGCCATATTTGTTCTAAATGGCCGATAAAAAAGTACATTCCGGCAAGTCCTCGGTCTCTGACCGATTTTTCATCTGTTTGTTACTTGCCGGAAATTTTTTTCCGGCAAGTATGTTGATCTGTTCGTTTGTCTGTTTGTCTGTCTGTCTGTCTGTCTGTTTGCAGCACTGCGTCTACACCGTTGCACGGAGAATCGCCAAACTTTGCACACATATTCGTCTTGCCCTGGAATAGACTGTGCCCAATTTATGACGTCATCGGTCACGTGTTTCGGCCGCCATCTTGGAAAAACCGAAAAACTTTGCACCTCTATATCTCCGAAAGTGCTGAATAGAAAAAATTGAGACATGGCTCATTGTAAAGAACTCTCCATGGGGAATAAAATATGTTAATGATGATGTCATATGTCACGTGGTCGGCCGCCATCTTGGAAGAACTGCAAAACTTTGCACCACTATATCTCCAAAAGTGCTGAACAGAAAAAATTGAGACAAGGCTCATTGTAAAGAACTCTCCATGGGCAATAAAATATGTTAATGATGACGTCATATGTCACGTGGTCGGCCGCCATCTTGGAAAAACCGAAACATTTTGCACCACTATATCTCCAAAAGTGCTAACAGAAAAAATTGAGACATGGCTCATTGTAAAGAACTCTCCATGGGGAATAAAATATGTTAATGATGATGCCATTGGTCACGTGGTTCGGCCGCCATCTTGGAAAAACGGGAAAACTTTGCACCACTATATCTCCAAAAGTGCAGAATGGAAAAAATTGAGAGATGGCTCATTGTAAAGAACTCTCCATGGGGAATAAAATATGTTAATGATGACGTCATCTATCACGTAGTTCGGCCGCCATATTTGTTCTAAATGGCCGATAAAAAAGTACATTCCGGCAAGTCCTCGGTCTCTGACCGATTTTTCATCTGTTTGTTACTTGCCGGAAAAGATTCCGGCAAGTATGTTGATCTGTTCGTTTGTTACTTGCCGGAAAAATTTTTCCGGCAAGTATGTTGATCTGTTCGTTTGTTACTTGCCGGAAAAGATTCCGGCAAGTATGTTGATCTGTTCGTTTGTTTGTCTGTCTGTCTGTCTGTCGGTCTGTCTGTCTGTTTGCAGCACTGCGTCTACACCGTTGCACGTAGAATCGCCAAACTTTGCACACATATTGGTCTTGCCCTGGAATAGACTGTGCCCAATTGATGACGTCATCGGTCACGTGGTTCGGCCGCCATCTTGGAAAAACCGAAAAACGTTGCACCTCTATATCTCCGAAAGTACTGAACAGAAAAAATTGACACATGGCTCATTGTAAAGAACTCCACATGGGGAATAAAATATGTTAATGATGACGTCATCAGTCACGTGGTCGGCCGCCATCTTGGAAAAACGGCAAAATTTTGCACTACGAAATCTCCAAAAGTGCTGAACAGAAAAAATTGAGACATGGCTCATTGTAAAAAACTCTCCATGGGGAATAAAATATGTTAATGATGTCATATGTCACGTGGTCGGCCGCCATCTTGGAAAAACGGCAAAACTTTGCACCACTATATCTCCAAAAGTGCTGAACAGAAAAAATTGAGACATGGCTCATTGTAAAGAACTCTCCATGGGGAATAAAATTTGTTAATGATGACGTCATATGTCACGTGGTTCGGCCGCCATCTTGGAAAAACCGAAATATTTTGCACCTCCATATCTCTGAATGTGCTGAATAGAAAAAATTGAGACATGGCTCATTGTAAAGAACTCTCCATGCGGAATAAAATATGTTAATGATGATGCCATCGGTCACGTGGTTCGGCCGCCATCTTGGAAAAACGGCAAAAAATTTGCACCACTATATCTCCAAAAGTGCAGAATGGAAAAAATTGAGACATGGCTCATTGTAAAGAACTCTCCATGGGGAATAAAATATGTTAATGATGACGTCATCGGTCAGGTGGTTCGGCCGCCATCTTGGAAAAACCGAAAAACTTTGCACCTCCATATCTCCGAAAGTGCTGAACAGAAAAAATTGAGACGTGGCTCATTGTTAATAACTCTCCATGGGGAATAAAAAATGTTAATGATGACGTCATATGTCACGTGGTTCGGCCGCCATCTTGAAAAAACCGAAAAACTTTGCACCACTATATCTCCAAAAGTGCTGAACAGAAAAAATTGAGACATGGCTCAGTGTAAAGAACTCTCCATGGGGAATAAAATATGTTAATGATGACGTCATCAGTCACGTGGTCGGCCGCCATCTTGGAAAAACGGCAAAACTTTGCACCACGAAATCTCCAAAAGTGCTGAACAGAAAAAATTGAGACATGGCTCATGGTAAAGAACTCTCCATGGGGAATAAAATATGTTAATGATGATGTCATGTCACGTGGTCGGCCGCCATCTTGGAAAAACGGCAAAAATTTGCACCACTATATCTCCAAAAGTGCTGAACAGAAAGAATTGAGACATGGCTCATTGTAAAGAACTCTCCATGGGGAATGAAATATGTTAATGATGACGTCATCGGTCACGTGGTTCGGTCGCCATATTTGTCCTAAATGGCCGATAAAAAAGTACATTCCGGCAAGTCCTCGGTCTCTGATTTGTTACTTGCCGGAAGAGATTCCGGCAAGTATGTTGATCTGTTCGTTTGTTACTTGCCGGAAAAAAATTTCCGGCAAGTATGTTGATCTGTTCGTTTGTCTGTTTGTCTGTCTGTCTGTCTGTCTGTTTGTCTGTCTGTTTGCAGCACTGCGTCTACACCGTTGCACGTAGAATCGCCAAACTTTGCACACATATTGGTCTTGCCCTGTAATAGACTGTGCCCAATTGATGACGTCATCGGTGACGTGGTTCGGCCGCCATCTTGGAAAAACCGAAAAACTTTGCACTTCTATATCTCCGAAAGTACTGAACAGAAAAAATTGAGACATGGCTCATTGTAAAGAACTCTCCATGGGGAATAAAATTTGTAAATGATGACGTCATCAGTCACGTGGTTCGGTCGCCATCTTGGAAAAACGGCAAAACTTTGCACCACGATATCTCCAAAAGTGCTGAACAGAAACAATTGAGACATGGCTCATTGTAAAGAACTCTCCATGGGAAATAAAATATGTTAATGATGACGTCATCCGTCACGTGGTCGGCCGCCATCTTGGAAAAACGGCAAAACTTTGCACCACTATATCTCCAAAAGTGCTGAACAGGAAAAAATCAGACATGGCTCATTATAAAGAACTCCATGGGGAATAAAATATGTTAATGATGACGTCATATGTCACGTGGTTCGGCCGCCATCTTGGAAAAACCGAAAAATTTTGCACCTCCATATCTCCAAAAATGCTCAATATAAAAAATTGAGACATGGCTCATTGTAAAGAACTCTCCATGGGGAATAAAATATGTTCATGATGACATCATCGGTCACGTGGTTCGGCCGCCATATTTGTCCTAAATGGCCGATAAAAAAGTAAATTCCGGCAAGTCCTCGGTCTTTGACCGATTTTTCATCTGTCTGTCTGTCTGTCTGTCTGTCTGTCTGTTTGTCTGTTTGTCTGTTTGCAGCACTGCGTCTACACCGTTGCACGGAAAATCGCCAAACTTTGCACACATATTCGTCTTGCCCTGGAATAGACTGTGCCCAATTTATGACGTCATCGGTCACGTGTTTCGGCGGCCATCTTGGAAAAACCGAAATAATTTGCACCGCTATATCTCCGAAAGTACTGAACAGAAAAAATTGAGACATGGCTCATTGTGAAGAACTCTCCATGGGGAATAAAATGTGTTAATGATGACGTCATCAGTCACGTGGTCGGCCGCCATCTTGGAAAAACGGCAAAACTTTGCACCTCCATATCTCTGAAAGTACTGAATAGAAAAAATTGAGACATGGCTCATTGTAAAGAACTCTCCATGGGGAATAAAATATGTGATTGATGACGTCATCAGTCACGTGGTCGGCCGCCATCTTGGAAAAACCGAAAAACTCTGCACCTCCACATCTCCAAAAGTCCTGAATAGAAAAAATTGAGGTATGGCTCATTGTAAAGAACTCTCCATGGGGAATAAAATATGTTAATGATGACGTCATCGGTCACGTGGTTCGGCCGCCATATTTGTCCTAAATGGCCGATAAAAAAGTACATTCCGGCAAGTCCTCGGTCTCTGACCGATTTTTCATTTGTCTGTCTGTCTGTTTGTCTGTCTGTCTGTTTGCAGCACTGCGTCTACACCGTTGCACGTAGAATTGCCAAACTTTGCACACATATTGGTCTTGCCCTGGAATAGACTGTGCCCAATTGCTGACGTCATCAGTCACGTGGTCGGCCGCCATCTTGGAAAAACCGAAAAACCGAGCACCTCCATATCTCCGAAAGTGCTGAATAGAAAAAATTGAGACATGGCTCATTGTAAAGAACTCTCCATGGGGAATACAATATGTTAATGATGATGTCATTGGTCACGTGGTTCGGCCGCCATCTTGGAAAAACCGAAAAACTCTGCACCTCCACATCTCCAAAAGTCCTGAATAGAAAAAATTGAGACATGGCTCATTGTAAAGAACTCTCCGTGGGGAATAAAATATGTTAATGATGACGTCATATGTCACGTGGTCGGCCGCCATCTTGGAAAAACGGCAAAAATTTGCACCACTATATCTCCAAAAGTGCTGAACAGAAAGAATTGAGACATGGCCCATTGGAAAGAACTCTCCATGGGGAATAAAATATGTTAATATGACGTCATCTATCACGTGGTTCAGCCGCCATATTTGTTCTAAATGGCCGATAAAAAAGTACATTCCGGCAAGTCCTCGGTCTCTGACCGATTTTTCATCTGTTTGTTACTTGCCGGAAATTTTTTTCCGGCAAGTATGTTGATCTGTTCGTTTGTCTGTTTGTCTGTCTGTCTGTCTGTCTGTTTGCAGCACTGCGTCTACACCGTTGCACGGAGAATCGCCAAACTTTGCACACATATTCGTCTTGCCCTGGAATAGACTGTGCCCAATTTATGACGTCATCGGTCACGTGTTTCGGCCGCCATCTTGGAAAAACCGAAAAACTTTGCACCTCTATATCTCCGAAAGTGCTGAATAGAAAAAATTGAGACATGGCTCATTGTAAAGAACTCTCCATGGGGAATAAAATATGTTAATGATGATGTCATATGTCACGTGGTCGGCCGCCATCTTGGAAGAACTGCAAAACTTTGCACCACTATATCTCCAAAAGTGCTGAACAGAAAAAATTGAGACAAGGCTCATTGTAAAGAACTCTCCATGGGCAATAAAATTTGTTAATGATGACGTCATATGTCACGTGGTCGGCCGCCATCTTGGAAAAACCGAAACATTTTGCACCACTATATCTCCAAAAGTGCTAACAGAAAAAATTGAGACATGGCTCATTGTAAAGAACTCTCCATGCGGAATAAAATATGTTAATGATGATGCCATTGGTCACGTGGTTCGGCCGCCATCTTGGAAAAACGGGAAAACTTTGCACCACTATATCTCCAAAAGTGCAGAATGGAAAAAATTGAGAGATGGCTCATTGTAAAGAACTCTCCATGGGGAATAAAATATGTTAATGATGACGTCATCTATCACGTAGTTCGGCCGCCATATTTGTTCTAAATGGCCGATAAAAAAGTACATTCCGGCAAGTCCTCGGTCTCTGACCGATTTTTCATCTGTTTGTTACTTGCCGGAAAAGATTCCGGCAAGTATGTTGATCTGTTCGTTTGTTACTTGCCGGAAAAATTTTTCCGGCAAGTATGTTGATCTGTTCGTTTGTCTGTCTGTCTGTCTGTCTGTCTGTCTGTTTGTCTGTTTGTCTGTTTGCAGCACTGCGTCTACACCGTTGCACGGAAAATCGCCAAACTTTGCACACATATTCGTCTTGCCCTGGAATAGACTGTGCCCAATTTATGACGTCATCGGTCACGTGTTTCGGCGGCCATCTTGGAAAAACCGAAATAATTTGCACCGCTATATCTCCGAAAGTACTGAACAGAAAAAATTGAGACATGGCTCATTGTGAAGAACTCTCCATGGGGAATAAAATGTGTTAATGATGACGTCATCAGTCACGTGGTCGGCCGCCATCTTGGAAAAACGGCAAAACTTTGCACCTCCATATCTCTGAAAGTACTGAATAGAAAAAATTGAGACATGGCTCATTGTAAAGAACTCTCCATGGGGAATAAAATATGTGATTGATGACGTCATCAGTCACGTGGTCGGCCGCCATCTTGGAAAAACCGAAAAACTCTGCACCTCCACATCTCCAAAAGTCCTGAATAGAAAAAATTGAGGTATGGCTCATTGTAAAGAACTCTCCATGGGGAATAAAATATGTTAATGATGACGTCATCGGTCACGTGGTTCGGCCGCCATATTTGTCCTAAATGGCCGATAAAAAAGTACATTCCGGCAAGTCCTCGGTCTCTGACCGATTTTTCATTTGTCTGTCTGTCTGTTTGTCTGTCTGTCTGTTTGCAGCACTGCGTCTACACCGTTGCACGTAGAATTGCCAAACTTTGCACACATATTGGTCTTGCCCTGGAATAGACTGTGCCCAATTGCTGACGTCATCAGTCACGTGGTCGGCCGCCATCTTGGAAAAACCGAAAAACCGAGCACCTCCATATCTCCGAAAGTGCTGAATAGAAAAAATTGAGACATGGCTCATTGTAAAGAACTCTCCATGGGGAATACAATATGTTAATGATGATGTCATTGGTCACGTGGTTCGGCCGCCATCTTGGAAAAACCGAAAAACTCTGCACCTCCACATCTCCAAAAGTCCTGAATAGAAAAATTGAGGCATGGCTCATTGTAAAGAACTCTCCATGGGGAATAAAATATGTTAATGATGACGTCATCGGTCACGTGGTTCGGCCGCCATCTTGGAAAATGGCAAATTTTGCACCACTATATCTCCAAAAGTGCTGAACAGAAAAAATTGAGCTCATTGTAAAGAACTCTCCATGGGGAATAAAATGTTAGTGATGACGTCATTGGTCACGTGGTTCGGCCGCCATCTTGGAAAAAGTTTGCAACTCTATATCTCCGAAAGTGCTGAACAGAAAAAATTGAGACATGGCTCATTGTAAAGAACTCTCCATGGGGAATAAAATATGTTAATGATGACGTCATCAGTCACGTGGTTCGGCCGCCATCTTGGAAAAACCTAAAAACTTTGCACCTCCATATCTCTGAAAGTACTGAATAGAAAAAATTGAGACATGGCTCATTGTAAAGAACTCTTGATGGGGAATAAAATATGTTAATGATGACGTCATAGGTAACGTGGTTCGGCCGCCATCTTGGAAAAACCGAAAAACGTTGCACCTCCATATCTCCAAAAATGCTCAATATAAAAAATTGAGACATGGCTCATTGTAAAGAACTCTCCATGGGGAATAAAAACTGTTCATGATGACATCATCGGTCACGTGGTTCGGCCGCCATATTTGTCCTAAATGGCCGATAAAAAAGTAAATTCCGGCAAGTCCTCGGTCTCTGACCGATTTTTCATCTGTCTGTTTGTTACTTGCCGGAAAAGATTCCGGCAAGTATGTTGATCTGTTCGTTTGTTACTTGCCGGAAAATTTTCCGGCAAGTATGTTGATCTGTTCGTTTGTTTGTTACTTGCCGGAAAAATTTTTCCGGCAAGTATGTTGATCTGTTCGTTTGTCTGTCTGTTTGTCTGTCTGTCTGTCTGTCTGTCTGTCTGTCTGTTTGCAGCACTGCGTCTACACCGTTGCACGGCGAATCGCCAAACTTTGCACACATATTGGTCTTGCCCTGGAATAGACTGTGCCCAATTGATGACGTCATCGGTGACGTGGTTCGGCCGCCATCTTGGAAAAACTGAAAAACCTTGCACCTCTATATCTCCGAAAGTACTGAACAGAAAAAATTGAGACATGGCTCATTGTAAAGAACTCTCCATGGGGAATAAAATATGTAAATGATGACGTCATCAGTCACGTGGTTCGGTCGCCATCTTGGAAAAACGGCAAAACGTTGCGCCACTATATCTCCAAAAGTGCTGAACAGAAAAAATTGAGACATGGCTCATTGTAAAGAACTCTCCATGGGGAATAAAATATGTTAATGATGACGTCATATGTCACGTGGTCGGCCGCCATCTTGGAAAAACGGCAAAACTTTGCACCACTATATCTCCAAAAGTGCTGAACAGAAAAAATTGAGACATGGCTCATTGTAAAGAACTCTCCATGGGGAATAAAATATGTTAATGATGACGTCATCAGTCGCGTGGTCGGCCGCCATCTTGGAAAAACCGAAAAACCTAGCACCTCCATATCTCCGAAAGTGCTGAATAGAAAAAATTGAGACATGGCTCATTGTCAAGAACTCTCCATGTGGAATAAAATATGTTAATGATGACGTCATCGGTCACGTGGTGCGGCCGCCATCTTGGAAAAACGGGAAAAAAATTCACCTCCATATCTCCGAAAGTGCTGAATAGAAAAAATTGAGACATGGCTCATTGGAAAGAACTCTCCAGGGGGAATAAAATAAGTTAATGATGACGTCATCGGTCACGTGGTTCGGCCGCCATCTTGGAAAATCCGAAAAACGTTGCACCTCTATCTCCAAAAGTGCTGAACAGAAAAAATTGAGACATGGCTCATTGGAAAGAATTCTCCAGGGGGAATAAAATATGTTAATGATGTCGTCATCGGTCACGTGGTTCGGCCGCCATCTTGGAAAATCCGAAAAACGTTGCACCTCTATCTCCAAAAGTGCTGAACAGAAAAAATTGAGACATGGCTCATTGTAAAGAACTCTCCGTGGGGAATAAAATATGTTAATGATGATGTCATCGGTCAGGTGGTTCAGCCGCCATATTTGTCCTAAATGGCCGATAAAAAAGTAAATTCAGGCAAGTCCTCGGTCTCTGACCGATTTTTCATCTGTTTGTCTGTTTGTCTGTTTGTCTGTTTGCAGCACTACGTCTACACCGTTGCACGTAGAATCGCCAAACTTGGCACACATATTGGTCTTGCCCTCTAATATACTGTGCCCAAATGATGACGTCATCAGTCACGTGGTTCGGCCGCCATCTTGGAAAAACCGAAAAATTTTGCACCTCGATATCTCAAAGTGCTGAACAGAAAAAATTGAGCCATGGCTCATTGTAAAGAACTCTCCATTGGGAATAAAACATGTTAATGATGACGTCATAGGTCACGTGGTTCGGCCGCCATCTTGGAAAAACGGCAAAACTTTGCACCACTATTACTCCAAAAGTGCTGAACAGAAAAAATTGAGACATGGCTCATTGTAAAAAACTCTCCATGGGGAATAAAATATGTTAATGATGACGTCATATGTCACGTGGTTCGGCCGCCATCTTGGAAAAACCGGAAAACGTTACACCTCCATATCTCCGAAAGTCCTGAATAGAAAAACTTGGGACGTGGCTCAATGTAAAGAACTCTCCATGGGGAATAAAATATGTTAATGATGACGTCATCAGTCACGTGGTTCGGCCGCCATATTTGTCCTAAATGGCCAATAAAAAAGTACATTCCGGCAAGTCCTCGGTCTCTGACCGATTTTTCATTTGTCTGTTTGTCTGTTTGTCTGTCTGTCTGTTTGCAGCACTGCGTCTACACCGTTGCACGTAGAATCGCCAAACTTTGCACACATATTGGTCTTGCCCTGGAATAGACTGTGCCCAATTGATGACGTCATCGGTGACGTGGTTCGGCCGCCATCTTGGAAAAACCGAAAAACTTTGCACCTCTATATCTCCGAAAGTACTGAACAGAAAAAATTGAGACATGGCTCATTGTAAAGAACTCTCCATGGGGAATAAAATATGTTAATGATGACGTCATCAGTCACGTGGTCGGCCGCCATCTTGGAAAAACGGCAAAACTTTGCACCACTATATTTCCAAAAGTGCTGAACAGAAAAAATTGAGACATGGCTCATTGTAAAGAACTCTCCATGGGGAATAAAATATGTTAATGATGACGTCATCGGTCACGTGGTTCGGCCGCCATATTTGTCCTAAATGGCCGATAAAAAAGTACATTCCGGCAAGTCCTCGGTCTCTGACCGATTTTTCATCTGTTTGTCTGTCTGTTTGTCTGTCTGTTTGTCTGTCTGTTTGCAGCACTGCGTCTACACCGTTGCACGTAGAATCGCCAAACTTTGCACACATATTGGTCTTGCCCTGGAATAGACTGTGCCCAATTGATGACGTCATCGGTGACGTGGTTCGGCCGCCATCTTGGAAAAACCGAAAAAATTTGCACCTCTATATCTCCGAAAGTACTGAACAGAAAAAATCGAGACATGGCTCATTGTAAAGAACTCTCCATGGGGAATAAAATATGTAAATGATGACGTCATCAGTCACGTGGTTCGGTCGCCATCTTGGAAAAACGGCAAAAAGTTGCGCCACTATATCTCCAAAAGTGCTGAACAGCAAAAATTGAGACATGGCTCATTGTAAAGAACTCTCCATGGGGAATAAAATATGTTAATGATGACGTCATATGTCACGTGGTCGGCCGCCATCTTGGAAAAACGGCAAAACTTTGCACCACTATATCTCCAAAAGTGCTGAACAGAAAAAATTGAGACATGGCTCATTGTAAAGAACTCTCCATGGGGAATAAAATATGTTAACGATGACGTCATAGGTCACGTGGTTCGGCCGCCATCTTGGAAAAACCGAAAAACGTTGCGCCACTATATCTCCAAAAGTGCTGAACAGAAAAAATTGAGACATGGCTCATTGTAAAGAACTCTCCATGGGGAATAAAATATGTTAATGATGACGTCATATGTCACGTGGTCGGCCGCCATCTTGGAAAAACGGCAAAACTTTGCACCACTATATCTCCAAAAGTGCTGAACAGAAAAAATTGAGACATGGCTCATTGTAAAGAACTCTCCATGGGGAATAAAATATGTTAATGATGACGTCATCGGTCACGTGGTTCGGCCGCCATATTTGTCCTCAATGGCCAATAAAAAAGTACATTCCGGCAAGTCCTCGGTCTCTGACCGATTTTTCATTACTTGCCGGAAAAAATTCCGGCAAGTATGTTGATCTGTTCGTTTGTTACTTGCCGGAAACGATTCCGGCAAGTATGTTGATCTGTTCGTTTGTTTGTCTGTTTGTCTGTCTGTTTGTCTGTCTGTTTGTCTGTCTGTTTGCAGCACTGCGTCTACACCGTTGCACGGAGAATCGCCAAACTTTGCACACATATTGGTCTTGCCCTGGAATAGACTGTGCCCAATTGATGACGTCATCGGTGACGTGGTTCGGCCGCCATCTTGGAAAAACCGAAAAACTTTGCACTTCTATATCTCCGAAAGTACTGAACAGAAAAAATTGAGACATGGCTCATTGTAAAGAACTCTCCATGGGGAATAAAATATGTTAATGATGACATCATCAGTCACGTGGTCGGCCACCATCTTGGAAAAACGGCAAAACTTTGCACCACGAAATCTCCAAAAGTGCTGAACAGAAAAAATTGAGACATGGCTCATTGTAAAGAACTCTCGATGGGGAATAAAATATGTTAATGATGACATCATCAGTCACGTGGTCGGCCGCCATCTTGGAAAAACGGCAAAACTTTGCACCACGAAATCTCCAAAAGTGCTGAACAGAAAAAATTGAGACATGGCTCATTGTAAAGAACTCTCCACGGGGAATAAAATATGTTAATGATGACGTCATCAGTCACGTGGTTCGGCCGCCATATTTGTCCTAAATGGCCGATAAAAAAAGTAAATTCCGGCAAGTCCTCGGTCTCTGACCGATTTTTCATTTGTCTGTTTGTCTGTTTGCAGCACTACGTCTACACCGTTGCACGTAGAATCACCAAACTTTGCACACGTATTTGTCTTGCCCTCTAATATACTGTGCCCAAATGATGACGTCATCGGTCACGTGGTTCGGCCGCCATCTTGGAAAAACCGAAAATTTTTGCACCTCGATATCTCAAAGTGCTGAACAGAAAAAATTGAGACATGGCTCATTGTAAAGAACTCTCCATGGGGAATAAATATGTTAATGATGACGTCATCGGTCACGTGGTTCGGCCGCCATCTTGGAAAAACCGAAAATTTTTGCACCTCCATATCTCCGAAAGTCCTGAACAGAAAAAATTGAGACATGGCTCATTGTAAAGAACTCTCCATGGGGAATAAAATATGTTAATGATGACGTCATCAGTCACGTGGTCGGCCGCCATCTTGGAAAAACGGCAAAAATTTGCACCACGATATCTCCAAAAGTGCTGAACAGAAAAAATTGAGACATGGCTCATTGCAAAGAACGCTCCATGGGGAATAAAATATGTTAATGATGACGTCATATGTCACGTGGTCGGCCGCCATCTTGGAAAAACGGCAAAACTTTGCACCACGATATCTCCAAAAGTGCTGAACAGAAAAAATTGAGACATTGCTCATTGTAAAGAACTCTCCATGGGGAATAAAATAGGTTAATGATGACGTCATATGTCACGTGGTTCGGCCGCCATCTTGGAAAAACCGAAAAATTTTGCACCTCCATTTCTCTGAAAGTGCTGAATAGAAAAAATTGAGACATGGCTCATTGTAAAGAACTCTCCATGGGGAATAAAATATGTTACTGATGACGTCATCGGTCACGTGGTTCGGCCGCCATCTTGGAAAAACCGAAAAACTTTGCACCTCCATATCTCCGAAAGTGCTGAATAGAAAAAATTGAGACATGGCTCATTGTAAAGAACTCTCCATGGGGAATAAAATATGTTAATGATGATATCATCGGTCACGTGGTTCGGCCGCCATATTTGTCCTAAATGGCCGATAAAAAGTACATTCCGGCAAGTCCTCGGTCTCTGACCGATTTTTCATCTGTCTGTCTGTCTGTCTGTTTGTCTGTTTGCAGCACTGCGTCTACACCGTTGCACGGAGAATCGCCAAACTTTGCACACATATTGGTCTTGCCCTGGAATAGACTGTGCCCAATTGATGACGTCATCGGTGACGTGGTTCGGCCGCCATCTTGGAAAAACCGAAAAACTTTGCACCTCTATATCTCCGAAAGTACTGAACAGAAAAAATTGAGACATGGCTCATTGTAAAGAACTCTCCATGGGGAATAAAATATGTAAATGATGACGTCATCAGTCACGTGGTTCGGTCGCCATCTTGGAAAAACGGCAAAAAGTTGCGCCACTATATCTCCAAAAGTGCTGAACAGAAAAAATTGAGACATGGCTCATTGTGAAGAACTCTCCATGGGGAATAAAATATGTTAATGATGACGTCATATGTCACGTGGTCGGCCGCCATCTTGGAAAAACGGCAAAACTTTGCACCACTATATCTCCAAAAGTGCTGAACAGAAAAAATTGAGACATGGCTCATTGTAAAGAACTCTCCATGGGGAATAAAATATGTTAATGATGACGTCATCAGTCACGTGGTCGGCCGCCATCTTGGAAAAACGGCAAAACTTTGCACCACGAAATCTCCAAAAGTGCTGAACAGAAAAAATTGAGACATGGCTCATTGTAAAGAACTCTCCATGGGGAATAAAATATGTTAATGATGATGTCATATGTCACGTGGTCGGCCGCCATCTTGGAAAAACGGCAAAACTTTGCACCACTATATCTCCAAAAGTGCTGAACAGAAAAAATTGAGACATGGCTCATTGTAAAGAACTCTCCATGCGGAATTAAAACATATTAATGATGATGTCATCAGTCACGTGGTTCGGCCGCCATGTTGGAAAAACCGAAAAACTTTGCACCTCATATCTCCAAAAGTGCTGAATAGAAAAAATTGAGACATGGCTCATTGTAAAGAACTCTCCATGGGGAATAAAATATGTTAATGATGACGTCATCGGTCACGTGGTTCGGCCGCCATATTTGTCCTAAATGGCCGATAAAAAAGTACATTCCGGCAAGTCCTCGGTCTCTGACCGATTTTTCATCTGTTTGTCTGTTTGCAGCACTGCGTCTACACCGTTGCACGTAGAATCGCCAAACTTTGCACACATATTGGTCTTGCCCTGTAATAGACTGTGCCCAATTGATGACGTCATCGGTGACGTGGTTCGGCCGCCATCTTGGAAAAAGCGAAAAACTTTGCACCTCCATATCTCCGAAAGTACTGAATAGAAAAAATTGAGACATTGCTCATTGAAAAGAACTCTCCATGGGGAATAAAATATGTTAAGGATGACGTCATCAGTCACGTGGTTCGGCCGCCATCTTGGAAAAACCGAAAAACAGCACCTCTGTATCTCCAAAAGTTATGGATAGAAAAAATTGAGACATGGCTCATTGTAAAGAACTCTCCATAGAGAATAAAAGATGTTATTGATGACGTCATCAGTCACGTGGTTCGGCCGCCATCTTGGAAAAACGGAAAAATTTTGCACCTCCATATCTCCGAAAGTACTGAATAGAAAAAATTGAGACATGGCTCATTGCAAAGAACTCTCCATGGAGAATAAAATATGTTAATGATGACGTCATGGGTCACGTGGTTCGGCCGCCATCTTGGAAAAGCCGAAAAACTTTGCACCTCCATATCTCCGAAAGTGCTGAATAGAAAAAATTGAGACATGGCTCATTGTAAAGAACTCTCCATGGGGAATAAAATATGTTCATCAGTAACGTGGTTAGGCCGCCATCTTGGAAAAGCCGAAAAACTTTGCACCTCCATATCTCCGAAAGTGCTGAATAGAAAAAATTGAGACATGGCTCATTGTAAAGAACTCTCCATGGGGAATAAAATATGTTCATGACGTCATCAGTCACGTGGTTAGGCCGCCATCTTGGAAAAACCGAAAAACGTTGCACCTCCATATCTCCGAAAGTGCTCAATAGAAAAAATTGAGACATGGCTCATTGTAAAGAACTCTCCATAGGGAATAAAATATGTTAATGATGACGTCATCGGTCACGTGGTTCGGCCGCCATATTTGTCCTAAATGGCCGATAAAAAAGTACATTCCGGCAAGTCCTCGGTCTCTGACCGATTTTTCATCTGTTTGTCTGTCTGTTTGCAGCACTACGTCCACACCGTTGCACGTAGAATCGCCAAACTTTGCACACGTATTTGTCTTGACCTGGAATAGACTGTGCCCAATTGATGACGTCATCGGTCACGTGGTTCGGCCGCCATCTTGGAAAAACCGAAAAACTTTGCACCTCCATATCTCTGAAAGTGCTGAACAGAAAAAAATTGAGACGGCTCATTGTAAAGAACTCTCCATGGGGCATAAAATGTTAATGTTGACGTCATAGGTCACGTGGTTCGGCCGCCATTTTGGAAAAACCGAAAAATTTTGCACCTCCACATCTCCAAAAGTGCTGAATAGAAAAAATTGAGACATGGCTCATTGTGAAGAACTCTCCATGCGGAATAAAATATGTTAATGATGACGTCATCGGTCACGTGGTTTGGCCGCCACCTTGGAAAAACGGCAAAACTTTGCACCTCCATATCTCTGAAAGTACTGAATAGAAAAAATTGAGACATGGCTCATTGTAAAGAACTCTCCATGTGGAATAAAAAATGTTAATGACGACGTCATCGGTCACGTGGTTCGGCCGCCATCTTGGAAAAGCTTTGCACCTCTATATCTCCGAAAGTGCTGAACAGAAAAAATTGAGACATGGCTCATTGGAAAGAAATGTCCATGGGAAATAAAATATGTTAATGATGACGTCATAGGTCACATGGTTCGGCCGCCATCTTGGAAAAACCGAAAAAAATCGCATCTCCAAAAGTGCTGAATAGAAAAAATTGAGACATGGCTCATTGGAAAGAAATGTCCATGGGGAATAAAATATGTTAATGATGACGTCATCGGTCACGTGGTTCGGCCGCCATATTTGTCCTAAATCCCCAATGAAAAAGTAAATTCCGGCAAGTCCTCGGTCTCTGACCGATTTTTCATCTGTTTGTTACTTGCCGGAAAAGATTCCGGCAAGTATGTTGATCTGTTCGTTTGTCTGTCTGTTTGTGTCTGTTTGCAGCACTACGTCTACACCGTTGCACGTAGAATCGCCAAAGTTTGCACACGTATTTGTCTTGCCCTGGAATAGACTGTGCGCAATTGATGACGTCATCGGTGACGTGGTTCGGCCGCCATCTTGGAAAAACCGAAAAACGATGCACCCCCATATCTCCGAAAGTGAACAGAAAAAATTGAGACATGGCTCATTGTGAAGAACTCTCCATGGGGATAAAATATGTTGATGACATCATCAGTCACGTGTTTCGGCCGCCATCTTGGAAAAACCGAAAAACTTTGCACCTCCATATCTCCGAAAGTGCTGAATAGAAAAAATTGACATGGCTCATTGAAAAGAACTCTCCATGGGGAATAAAATATGTTAATGATGACGTCATCTGTCACGTGGTTCGGCCGCCATCTTGGAAAAAACGAAAAACGTTGCACCTCCAGATCTCCGAAAGTGCTGAATAGAAAAAATTGAGACATGGCTCATTGTAAAGAACTCTCCATGGGGAATAAAATATGTTAATGATGACGTCATCGGTCACGTGGTTCAGCCGCCATATTTGTCCTAAATGTCCGATAAAAAAGTAAATTCCGGCAAGTCCTCGATCTCTGACCGATTTTTCATCTGTCTGTTTGTCTGTCTGTTTGTCTGTCTGTTTGCAGCACTGCGTCTACACCGTTGCACGGAGAATCGCCAAACTTTGCACACATATTGGTCTTGCCCTGGAATAGACTGTGCCCAATTGATGACGTCATCGGTGACGTGGTTCGGCCGCCATCTTGGAAATACCAAAAAACTTTGCACCTCTATATCTCCGAAAGTGCTGAACAGAAAAAATTGAGACATGACTCATTGTAAAGAACTCCCCATGGGGAATAAAATATGTTAATGATGACGTCATCAGTCACGTGGTCGGCTGCCATCTTGGAAAAACGGCAAAACTTTGCACCACTAAATCTCCAAAAGTGCTGAACAGAAAAATTGAGACATGGCTCAATGTAAAGAACTCTCCATGGGGAATAAAATATGTTAATGATGATGTCATATGTCACGTGGTCGGCTGCCATCTTGGAAAAACGGCAAAACTTTGCACCACTATATCTCCAAAAGTGCTGAACAGAAAATATTGAGACATGGCTCATTGTAAAGAACTCTCCATGGGGAATAAAATATGTTAATGATGACGTCATCAGTCACGTGGTCGGCCGCCATCTTGGAAAAACGGCAAAACTTTGCACCACTATATCTCCAAAAGTGCTGAATAGAAAAAATTGAGACATGGCTCATTGCAAAGAACTCTCCATGGGGAATAAAATATGTTAATGATGACGTCATCGGTCACGTGGTTCGGCCGCCATCTTGGAAAAAACGAAAAACTTTGCACCTCCATATCCCCGAAAGTGCTGAATAGAAAAAATTGAGACATGGCTCATTGTAAAGAACTCTCCATGGGGAATCAAATATGTTCATCATGACATCATTGGTCACGTGGTTCGGCTGCCATATTTGTCCTAAATGGCCAATAAAAAAGTACATTCCGGCAAGTCCTCGGTCTCTGACCGATTTTTCATTACTTGCCGGAAAAAATTTTCCGGCAAGTATGTTGATCTGTTCATTTGTTACTTGCCGGAAAAGATTCCGGCAAGTATGTTGATCTGTTCGTTTGTTACTTGCCGGAAAAATTTTTCCGGCAAGTATGTTGATCTGTTCGTTACTTGCCGGAAAAATTTTCCGGCAAGTATGTTGATCTGTTCGTTTGTTTGTCTGTCTGTCTGTTTGTCTGTCTGTTTGTCTGTCTGTTTGTCTGTTTGCAGCACTGCGTCTACACCGTTGCACGGAGAATCGCCAAACTTTGCACACATAATGGTCTTGCCCTCTAATATACTGTGCCCCAATGATGACGTCATCGGTGACGTGGTTCGGCCGCCATCTTGGAAAAACCGAATAAATTTGCACCTCTATATCTCCGAAAGTACTGAACAGAAAAAATTGAGACATGGCTCATTGTAAAGAACTCTCTATGGGGAATAAAATATGTAAATGATGACGTCATCAGTCACGTGGTTCGGTCGCCATCTTGGAAAAACGGCAAATCGTTGCGCCACTATATCTCCAAAAGTGCTGAACAGAAAAAATTGAGACATGGCTCATTGGAAAGAACTCTCCATGGGGAATAAAATATGTTAATGATGACGTCATATGTCACGTGGTCGGCCGCCATCTTGGAAAAACGGCAAAACTTTGCACCACTATATCTCCAAAAGTGCTGAACAGAAATAATTGAGACATGGCTCATTGTAAAGAACTCTCCATGGGGAATAAAATATGTTAATGATGACGTCATCAGTCACGTGGTCGGCCGCCATCTTGGAAAAACGGCAAAACTTTGCACCACAAAATCTCCAAAAGTGCTGAACAGAAAAAATTGAGACATGGCTCATTGTAAAGAACTCTCCATGGGGAATAAAATATGTTAATGATGACGCCATCGGTCACGTGGTTCGGCCGCCATCTTGTAAAAATGGGAAAACTTTGCACCACTATATCTCCAAAAGTGCAGAATGGAAAAAATTGAGACATGGCTCATTGTAAAGAACTCTCAATGGGGAATAAAATATGTTAATGATGACGTCATATGTCACGTGGTTCGGCCGCCATCTTGGAAAAACCGAAAAATTGTGCACCTCCATATCTCTGAAAGTGCTGAATAGAAAAAATTGAGACATGGCTCATTGTAAAGAACTCTCCATGGGGAATAAAATATGTTAATGATGACATCATAGGTCACGTGGTTCGGCTGCCATCTTGGAAAAACCGAAAAACGTAGCACCTCCATATCTCCAAAAGTGCTGAATAGAAAAAGTTGAGACATGGCTCTTTGTGAAGAACTCTCCATGGGGAATAATATATGTTAATGATGACGTCATCTATCACGTGGTTCGGACGCCATATTTGTCTTAAATGGCCGATAAAAGAGTACATTCCGGCAAGTCCTCGGTCTCTGACCGATTTTTCATTTGTCTGTTTGTCTGTTTGTCTGTTTGTCTGTTTGTCTGTCTGTTTGTCTGTTTGCAGCACTGCGTCTACACCGTTGCACGGAGAATCGCCAAACTTTGCACACATAATGGTCTTGCCCTCTAATATACTGTGCCTCAATGATGACGTCATCGGTGACGTGGTTCGGCCGCCATCTTGGAAAAACCGAATAAATTTGCACCTCTATATCTCCGAAAGTACTGAACAGAAAAAATTGAGACATGGCTCATTGTAAAGAACTCTCCATGGGGAATAAAATATGTTAATGATGACGTCATATGTCACGTGGTCGGCCGCCATCTTGGAAAAACGGCAAAAATTTGCACCACTATATCTCCAAAAGTGCTGAACAGAAAAAATTGAGACATGGCTCATTGTAAAGAACTCTCCATGGGGCATAAAATATGTTAATGATGACGTCATCAGTCACGTGGTCGGCCGCCATCTTGGAAAAACCGAAAAACTTAGCACCTCCATATCTCCGAAAGTGCTGAATAGAAAAAATTGAGACATGGCTCATTGTAAAGAACTCTCCATGGGGAACAAAATATGTTAATGATGATGTCATCGGTCACGTGGTTCGGCCGCCATCTTGGAAAAACCGAAAAACTCTGCACCTCCACATCTCCAAAAGTCCTGAATAGAAAAAATTGAGGTATGGCTCATTGTAAAGAACTCTCCATGGGGAATAAAATATGTTAATTATGACGTCATCGGTCACGTGGTTCGGCCGCCCTATTTGTCCTAAATGGCCGATAAAAAAGTACATTCCGGCAAGTCCTCGGTCTCTGACCGATTTTTCATCTGTCTGTTTGTCTGTTTGTCTGTTTGCAGCACTGCGTCTACACCGTTGCACGTAGAATCGCCAAACTTTGCACACATATTGGTCTTGCCCTGGAATAGACTGTGCCCAATTGATGACGTCATCGGTGACGTGGTTCGGCCGCCATCTTGGAAAAAGCGAAAAATTTTGCACCTCTATATCTCCGAAAGTACTGAACAGAAAAAATTGAGACATGGCTCATTGTAAAGAACTCTCCATGGGGAATAAAATATGGAAATGATGACGTCATCAGTCACGTGGTTCGGTCGCCATCTTGGAAAAACGGCAAAACGTTGCGCCACTATATCTCCAAAAGTGCTGAACAGAAAAAATTGAGACATGGCTCATTGTAAAGAACTCTCCATGGGGTATAAAATATGTTAATGATGACGTCATATGTCACGTGGTCGGCCGCCATCTTGGAAAAACGGCAAAACTTTGCACCACTATATCTCCAAAAGTGCTGAACAGAAAAAATTGAGACATGGCTCATTGTAAAGAACTCCATGGGGAATAAAATATGTTAATGATGACGTCATCAGTCACGTGGTCGGCCGCCATCTTGGAAAAACGGCAAAACTTTGCACCACGAAATCTCCAAAAGTGCTGAACAGAAAAAATTGAGACATGGCTCATTGTAAAGAACTCTCCATGGGGAATAAAATATGTTAATGATGATGTCATATGTCACGTGGTCGGCCGCCATCTTGGAAAAACGGCAAAACTTTGCACCACTATATTTCCAAAAGTGCTGTACAGAAAAAATTGAGACATGGCTCATTGTAAAGAACTCTCCATGGGGAATAAAATATGTTAATTATGACGTCATCGGTCACGTGGTTCAGCCGCCATATTTGTCCTAAATGGCCGATAAAAAAGTACATTCCGGCAAGTCCTCGGTCTCTGACCGATTTTTCATTACTTGCCGGAAAAAATTTTCCGGCAAGTATGTTGATCTGTTCGTTTGTCTGTCTGTTTGTCTGTCTGTCTGTCTGTCTGTCTGTCTGTCTGTTTGCAGCACTGCGTCTACACCGTTGCACGTAGAATCGCCAAACTTTGCACACATATTGGTCTTGCCCTGGAATAGACTGTGCCCAATTGATGACGTCATCGGTGACGTGGTTCGGCCGCCATCTTGGAAAAACCGAAAAACTTTGCACCTCTATATCTCCGAAAGTACTGAACAGAAAAAATTGAGACATGGCTCATTGTAAAGAACTCTCCATGGGGAATAAAATATGTTAATGATGACGTCATATGTCACGTGGTCGGCCGCCATCTTGGAAAAACGGCAAAAATTTTCACCACTATAACTCCAAAAGTGCTGAACAGAAAAAATTGAGACATGGCTCATTGTAAAGAACTCTCCATGGGGAATAAAATATGTTAATGATGACGTCATCAGTCACGTGGTCGGCCGCCATCTTGGAAAAACCGAAAAACTCTGCACCTCCACATCTCCAAAAGTCCTGAACAGAAAAAATTGAGGTATGGCTCATTGTAAAGAACTCTCCATGGGGAATAAAATATGTTAATGATGACGTCATGTATCACATAGTTCGGCCGCCATATTTGTTCTAAATGGCCGATAAAAAAGTACATTCCGGCAAGTCCTCGGTCTCTGACCGATTTTTCATCTGTCTGTCTGTCTGTCTGTTTGCAGCACTGCGTCTACACCGTTGCACGTAGAATCGCCAAACTTTGCACACATATTGGTCTTGCCCTGGAATAGACTGTGCCCAATTGATGACGTCATCGGTGACGTGGTTCGGCCGCCATCTTGGAAAAACCGAAAAACTTTGCACCTCTATATCTCCGAAAGTACTGAACAGAAAAAATTGAGACATGGCTCGTTGTAAAGAACTCTCCATGGGGAATAAAATACGTAAATGATGACGTCATCAGTCACGTGGTTCTGGCGCCATCTTGGAAAAACCGAAAAACGTTGCGCCACTATATCTCCAAAAGTGCTGAACAGAAAAAATTGAGACTTGGCTCATTGTAAAGAACTCTCCATGGGGAATAAAATATGTTAATGATGACGTCATATGTCACGTGGTCGGCCGCCATCTTGGAAAAACCGAAAAACTCTGCTCCTCCACATCTCCAAAAGTCTTGAACAGAAAAAATTGAGGTATGGCTCATTGTAAAGAACTCTCCATGGGGAATAAAATATGTTAATGATGACGTCATCGGTCACGTGGTTCGGCCGCCATATTTGTCCTAAATGGCCGATAAAAAAGTACATTCCGGCAAGTCCTCGGTCTCTGACCGATTTTTCATCTGTCTGTCTGTCTGTCTGTTTGCAGCACTGCGTCTACACCGTTGCACGGAGAATCGCCAAACTTTCCACACATATTGGTCTTGCCCTGGAATAGACTGTGCCCAATTGCTGACGTCATCGGTGACGTGGTTCGGCCGCCATCTTGGAAAAACCGAAAAACTTTGCACCTCTATATCTCCGAAAGTACTGGACAGAAAAAATGGAGTCATGGCTCATTGTAAAGAACTCTCCATGGAGAATAAAATATGTTAATGATGACGTCATATGTCACGTGGTCGGCCGCCATCTTGGAAAAACGGCAAAAATTTGCACCACTATATCTCCAAAAGTGCTGAACAGAAAAAATTGAGACATGGCTCATTGTAAAGAACTCTCCATGGGGAATAAAATATGTTAATGATGTCATCAGTCACGTGGTCGGCCGCCATCTTGGAAAAACGGCAAAACTTTGCACCACTATCTCCAAAAGTGCTGAACAGAAAAAATTGAGACATGGCTCATTGTAAAGAACTCTCCATGGGGAATAAAATATGTTAATGATGACGTCATCAGTCACGTGGTCGGCCGCCATCTTGGAAAAACCGAAAAACTTAGCACCTCCATATCTCCGAAAGTGCTGAATAGAAAAAATTGAGACATGGCTCATTGTAAAGAACTCTCCATGGGGAATAAAATATGTTAATGATGATGTCATCGGTCACGTGGTTCGGCCGCCATCTTGGAAAAACCGAAAAACCTAGCACCTCCATATCTCCGAAAGTGCTGAATAGAAAAAATTGAGACATGGCTCATTGTGAAGAACTCTCCATGGGGAATAAAATATGTTAATGATGACGTCATCGGTCACGTCGTTCGGCCGCCATCTTGGAAAAACTGAAAAACCTAGCACCTCCATATCTCCGAAAGTGCTGAATAGAAAAAATTGAGACATGGCTCATTGTGAAGAACTCTCCATGGGGAATAAAATATGTTAATGATGACGTCATCGGTCACGTGGTTCGGCCGCCATCTTGGAAAAACCGAAAAATTTTGCGCCTCGATATCTCAGTGCTGAACAGAAAAAATTGAGACATGGCTCATTGTAAAGAACTCTCCATGGGGAATAAAATATGTTAATGATGATGTCATCAGTCACGTGCTTCGGCCGCCATTTTGGAAAAACTTTGCACCTCGATATCTCCGGAAGTGCTGAATAGAAAAAATTGAGACATGGCTCATTGGAAAGAACTCTCCATGGGCAATAGAATATGTTAATGATGACGTCATTGGTCACGTGTTTCGGCCGCCATCTTGGAAACACCGAAAAACTTTGCACCTCCATATCTCCGGAAGTGCTGAATAGAAAAAATTGAGACATGGCTCATTGGAAAGAACTCTCCATGGGGAATAAAATATGTTAATGATGACGTCATCAGTCACGTGCTTCGGCCGCCATTTTGGAAAAACGGCAAAACGTTGCACCACCATATCTCCAAAAGTGCTGAACAGAAAAAAATTGAGACATGGCTCATTGTAAAGAACTCTCCATGGGGAATAAAATATGTTAATGATGACGTCATCGTTCACGTGTTTCGGCCGCCATATTTGTCCAAAATGGCCGATAAAGTACATTCCGGCAAGTCCTCGGTCTCTGATTTGTCTGTTTGTCTGTTTGTCTGTCTGTCTGTTTGCAGCACTGCGTCTACACCGTTGCACGTAGAATCGCCAAACTTTGCACACATATTGGTCTTGCCCTGGAATAGACTGTGCCCAATTGATGACGTCATTGGTCACGTGGTTCGGCCGCCATCTTGGAAAAAATTTGCAACTCTATATCTCTGAAAGTGCTGAACAGAAAAAATTGAGACATGGCTCATTGTAAAGAACTCTCCATGCGGAATAAAATATGTTAATGATGACGTCATCAGTCACGTGGTTCGGCCGCCATCTTGGAAAAACCGAAAAAATTTGCACCTCCATATCTCCAAAAGTGCTGAATAGAAAAAATTGAGACATGGCTCATTGTAAAGAACTCTCCATGGGGAATAAAAGATGTTAATGATGACGTCATCAGTCACGTGGTTCGGCCGCCATCTTGGAAAATGGCAAAACTTTGCACCACTATATCTCCAAAAGTGCTGAATAGAAAAAATTGAGACATGGCTCATTGTAAAGAACTCTCCATGGGGAATAAAATATGTTAATGATGACGTCATCAGTCACGTGGTTCGGCCGCCATATTTGTCCTAAATGGCCGATAAAAAGTAAATTCCGGCAAGTCCTCGGTCTCTGACCGATTTTTCATTTGTCTGTTTGTCTGTTTGTCTGTTTGTCTGTTTGCAGCACTACGTCTACACCGTTGCACGTAGAATCGCCAAACTTGGCACACATATTGGTGTTGCCCTCTAATATACTGTGCCCAAATGATGACGTCATCAGTCACGTGGTTCGGCCGCCATCTTGGAAAAACCGAAAAATTTTGCACCTCAATATCTCAAAGTGCTGAACAGAAAAAATTGAGCCATGGCTCATTGTAAAGAACTCTCCATTGGGAATAAAACATGTTAATGATGACGTCATAGGTCACGTGGTTCGGCCGCCATCTTGGAAAAACGGCAAAACTTTGCACCACTATTACTCCAAAAGTGCTGAACAGAAAAAATTGAGACATGGCTCATTGTAAAGAACTCTCCATGGGGAATAAAATATGTTAATGATGACGTCATATGTCACGTGGTTCGGCCGCCATCTTGGAAAAACCGGAAAACGTTACACCTCCATATCTCCGAAAGTCCTGAATAGAAAAACTTGGGACGTGGCTCGATGTAAAGAACTCTCCATGGGGAATAAAATATGTTAATGATGACGTCATCAGTCACGTGGTTCGGCCGCCATATTTGTCCTAAATGGCCAATAAAAAAGTACATTCCGGCAAGTCCTCGGTCTCTGACCGATTTTTCATCTGTTTGTCTGTCTGTTTGTCTGTTTGTCTGTTTGCAGCACTACGTCTACACCGTTGCACGTAGAATCACCAAACTTTGCACACGTATTTGTCTTGCCCTCTAATATACTGTGCCCAAATGATGACGTCATGGGTCACGTGGTTCGGCCGCCATCTTGGAAAAGCCGAAAAACTTTGCACCTCCATATCTCCGAAAGTGCTGAATAGAAAAAATTGAGACATGGCTCATTGTAAAGAACTCTCCATGGGGAATAAAATATGTTCATGACGTCATCAGTAACGTGGTTAGGCCGCCATCTTGGAAAAGCCGAAAAACTTTGCACCTCCATATCTCCGAAAGTGCTGAATAGAAAAAATTGAGACATGGCTCATTGTAAAGAACTCTCCATGGGGAATAAAATATGTTCATGACGTCATCAGTCACGTGGTTAGGCCGCCATCTTGGAAAAACCGAAAAACGTTGCACCTCCATATCTCCGAAAGTGCTCAATAGAAAAAATTGAGACATGGCTCATTGTAAAGAACTCTCCATGGGGAATAAAATATGTTAATGATGACGTCATCAGTCACGTGGTCGGCCGCCATCTTGGAAAAACGGCAAAACTTTGCACCACGAAATCTCCAAAAGTCCTGAACAGAAAAAATTGAGACATGGCTCATTGTAAAGAACTCTCCATGGGGAATAAAACATGTTAATGATGATGTCATATGTCACGTGGTCGGCCGCCATCTTGGAAAAACGGCAAAACTTTGCACCACTATATCTCCAAAAGTGCTGAACAGAAAAAATTGAGACATGGCTCATTGTAAAGAACTCTCCATGGGGAATAAAATATGTTAATGATGACGTCATCAGTCACGTGGTTCGGCCGCCATCTTGGAAAAACCGAAAAACTCTGCACCTCCACATCTCCAAAAGTCCTGAATAGAAAAAATTGAGGCATGGTTCATTGTAAAGAACTCTCCATGGGGAATAAAATATGTTAATGATGACGTCATCGGTCACGTGGTTCGGCCGCCATATTTGTCCTAAATGGCGGATAAAAAAGTACATTCCGGCAAGTCCTAGGTCTCTGACCGATTTTTCGTTTGTTTGTCTGTCTGTCTGTTTGTCTGTCTGTCTGTCTGTTTGCAGCACTGCGTCTACACCGTTGCACGTGGAATCGCCAAACTTTGCACACTTATTGGTCTTGCCCTGGAATAGACTGTGCCCAATTGATGACGTCATCGGTGACGTGGTTCGGCCGCCATCTTGGAAAAACCGAAAATCTTTGCACCTCTATATCTCCGAAAGTACTGAACAGAAAAAAATTGAGACATGGCTCATTGTAAAGAACTCTCCATGGGGAATAAAATATGTAAATGATGACGTCATCAGTCACGTGGTTCGGTCACCATCTTGGAAAAATGGCAAAACGTTGCGCCACTATATCTCCAAAAGTGCTGAACAGAAAAAATTGAGACATGGCTCATTGTAAAGAACTCTCCATGGGGAATAAAATATGTTAATGATGACGTCATATGTCACGTGGTCGGCCGCCATCTTGGAAAAACGGCAAAACTTTGCACCACTATATCTCCAAAAGTGCTGAACAGAAAAAATTGAGACATGGCTCATTGTAAAGAACTCTCCATGGGGAAGAAAATTTGTTAATGATGACGTCATATGTCAGGTGGTTCGGCCGCCATCTTGGAAAAACCGAAAAATTTTGCACCTCCATATCTCTGAATGTGCTGAATAGAAAAAATTGAGACATGGCTCATTGTAAAGAACTCTCCATGGGGAATAAAATATGTTAATGATGATGCCATCGGTCACGTGGTCGGCCGCCATCTTGGAAAAACGGCAAAACTTTGCACCACTATATCTCCAAAAGTGCTGAACAGAAAAAATTGAGACATGGCTCATTGTAAAGAACTCTCCATGGGGAATAAAATATGTTAATGATGACGTCATCAGTCACGTGGTCGGCCGCCATCTTGGAAAAACCGAAAAACCTAGCACCTCCATATCTCCGAAAGTGCTGAATAGAAAAAATTGAGACATGGCTCATTGTAAAGAACTCTCCATGGGGAATAAAATATGTTAATGATGATGTCATTGGTCACGTGGTTCGGCCGCCATCTTGGAAAAACCGAAAAACTCTGCACCTCCACATCTCCAAAAGTCCTGAATAGAAAAAATTGAGGCATGGCTCATTGTAAAGAACTCTCCATGGGGAATAAAATATGTTAATGATGACGTCATCGGTCACGTGGTTCGGCCGCCATATTTGTCCTAAATGGCCGATAAAAAAGTACATGCCGGCAAGTCCTCGGTCTCTGACCGATTTTTCATCTGTTTGTCTGTCTGTTTGTCTGTCTGTCTGTTTGCAGCACTGCGTCTACACCGTTGCACGTAGAATCGCCAAACTTTGCACACATATTGGTCTTGCCCTGGAATAGACTGTGCCCAATTGATGACGTCATCGGTGACGTGGTTCGGCCGCCATCTTGGAAAAACCGAAAAACTTTGCACTTCTATATCTCCGAAAGTACTGAACAGAAAAAATTGAGACATGGCTCATTGTAAAGAACTCTAGATGGGGAATAAAATATGTTAATGATGACGTCATTGGTCACGTGGTTCGGCCGCCATCTTGGAAAAACCGGAAAACTTTCTATATGTAGAATCTTTCTATACGTAGAATAGCCAAACTTTGCACACTTATTTGTCTTACCCTCTAATATACTGTGCCCAAATGATGACGTCATCGGTCACGTGGTTCGGCCGCCATGTTGGAAAAAAATTGCACCTCCATATCTCCGAAAGTGCTGAATAGAAAAAATTGAGACATGGCTCATTGTAAAGAACTCTCCATAGGGAATAAAATATGTTGATGATGACGTCATCAGTCACGTGGTTCGGCGGCCATCTTGGAAAAACCGAAAAAAATTTGCACCTCTATATCTCCGAAAGTACTGAACAGAAAAAATTGCGACATGGCTCATTGTAAAGAACTCTCCATGGGGAATAAAATATGTTAATGATGACGTCATCACTCACGTGGTTCGGTCGCCATCTTGGAAAAATGGCAAAACGTTGCGCCACTATATCTCCAAAAGTGCTGAACAGAAAAAATTGAGACATGGCTCATTGTAAAGAACTCTCCATGGGGAATAAAATATGTTAATGACGACGTCATCAGTCACGTTGTCGGCCGCCATCTTGGAAAAACGGCAAAACTTTGCACCACTATATCTCCAAAAGTGCTGAACAGAAAAAATTGAGACATGGCTCATTGTAAAGAACTCTCCATAGGGAATAAAATATGTTGATGATGACGTCATCAGTCACGTGGTTCGGCCGCCATATTTGTCCTAAATGGCCGAAAAAAAGTACATCCCGGCAAGTCCTCGGTCTCTGACCGATTTTTCATCTGTTTGTCTGTCTGTTTGTCTGTCTGTCTGTTTGCAGCACTGCGTCTACACCGTTGCACGTAGAATCGCCAAACTTTGCACACATATTGGTCTTGCCCTGGAATAGACTGTGCCCAATTGATGATGTCATCGGTGACGTGGTTCGGCCGCCATCTTGGAAAAACCGAAAAACTTTGTACTTCTATATCTCCGAAAGTACTGAACAGAAAAAATTGAGACATGGCTCATTGTAAAGAACTCTAGATGGGAAATAAAATATGTTAATGATGACGTCATTGGTCACGTGGTTCGGCCGCCATCTTGGAAAAACCCGAAAACTTTCTATATGTAGAATCTTTCTATACGTAGAATAGCCAAACTTTGCACACTTATTTGTCTTGCCCTCTAATATACTGTGCCCAAATGATGACGTCATCGGTCACGTGGTTCGGCCGCCATCTTGGAAAAAATTTGCACCTCCATATCTCCGAAAGTGCTGAATAGAGAAAATTGAGACATGGCTCATTGTAAAGAACTGTCCATGGGGAATAAAATATGTTAATGATGACGTCATCAGTCACGTGGTTCGGCGGCCATCTTGGAAAAACCGAAAAAATTTTGCACCTCTATATCTCCGAAAGTACTGAACAGAAAAAATTGAGACATGGCTCATTGTAAAGAACTCTCCATGGGGAATAAAATATGTTAATGATGATGTCATATGTCACGTGGTCGGCCGCCATCTTGGAAAAACGGCAAAACTTTGCACCACTATATCTCCAAAAGTGCTGAACAGAAAAAATGGAGACATGGCTCATTGTAAAGAACTCTCCATGGGGAATAAAATTTGTTAATGATGACGTCATATGTAACGTGGTTCGGCCGCCATCTTGGAAAAACCGAAAAACTTAGCACCTGTATGTGTCCAAAAGTGCTGAATAGAAAAAATTGAGACATGCCTCATTGTAAAGAACTCTCCATGGGGAATAAAATATGTTAATGATGACGTCATCGGTCACGTGGTTCGGCCGCCATATTTGTCCTAAATGGCGGATAAAAAAGTACATTCCGGCAAGTCCTCGGTCTCTGACCGATTTTTCATTTGTCTGTTTGTTACTTGCCGGAAAAATTTTCCGGCAAGTATGTTGATCTGTTCGTTTGTTTGTCTGTTTGTCTGTCTGTTTGTCTGTCTGTTTGTCTGTCTGTCTGTTTGCAGCACTGCGTCTACACTGTTGCACGTAGAATCGCCAAACTTTGCACACATATTGGTCTTGCCCTGGAATAGACTGTGCCCAATTGATGACGTCATCGGTGACGTGGTTCGGCCGCCATCTTGGAAAAACCGAAAAACTTTGCACCTCTATATCTCCGAAAGTACTGAACAGAAAAAATTGAGACATGGCTCATTGTAAAGAACTCTCCATGGGGAATAAAATATGTTAATGATGACATCATATGTCACGTGGTCGGCCGCCATCTTGGAAAAACGGCAAAACTTTGCACTACTATATCTCCAAAAGTGCTGAACAGAAAAAATTGAGACATGGCTCATTGTAAAGAACTCCATGGGGAATAAAATATGTTAATGATGACGTCATCGGTCACGTGGTTTAGCCGCCATCTTGGAAAAACCTAGCACCTCCATATCTCCGAAAGTGCTGAATAGAAAAAATTGAGACATGACTCATTGTAAAGAACTCTCCATGGGGAATAATATATGTTAATGATGACGTCATCGGTCACATGGTTCGGCCGCCATATTTGTCCTAAATGGCCGATAAAAAAGTACATTCCGGCAAGTCCTCGGTCTCTGACCGATTTTTCATTTGTCTGTTTGTCTGTCTGTTTGTCTGTCTGTCTGTCTGTTTGCAGCACTGCGTCTACACCGTTGCACGTAGAATCGCCAAACTTTGCACAAATATTGGTCTTGCCCTGGAATAGACTGTGCCCAATTGATGACGTCATCGGTGACGTGGTTCGGCCGCCATCTTGGAAAAACCGAAAAACTTTGCACCTCTATATCTCCGAAAGTACTGAACAGAAAAAATCGAGACATGGCTCATTGTAAAGAACTCTCCATGGGGAATAAAATATGTAAATGATGACGTCATCAGTCACGTGGTTCGGTCGCCATCTTGGAAAAACGGCAAAACGTTGCGCCACTATATCTCCAAAAGTGCTGAACAGAAAAAATTGAGACATGGCTCATTGTAAAGAACTCTCCATGGGGAATAAAATATGTTAATGATGACGTCATATGTCACGTGGTCGGCCGCCATCTTGGAAAAACGGCAAAACTTTGCACCACTATATCTCCAAAAGTGCTGAACAGAAAAAATTGAGACATGGCTCATTGTAAAGAACTCTCCATGGGGAATAAAATATGTTAATGATGACGTCATCAGTCACGTGGTCGGCCGCCATCTTGGAAAAACGGCAAAACTTTGCACCACGAAATCTCCAAAAGTGCTGAACAGAAAAAATTGAGACATGGCTCATTGTAAAGAACTCTCCATGGGGAATAAAATATGTTAATGATGATGTCATATGTCACGTGGTCGGCCGCCATCTTGGAAAAACGGCAAAACTTTGCACCACTATATCTCCAAAAGTGCTGAACAGAAAAAATTGAGACATGCCTCATTGTAAAGAACTCTCCATGGGGAATAAAATATGTTAATGATGACGTCATCGGTCACGTGGTTCGGCCGCCATATTTGTCCTCAATGGCCAATAAAAAAGTACATTCCGGCAAGTCCTCGGTCTCTGACCGATTTTTCATCTGTCTGTTTGTCTGTTTGTCTGTTTGTCTGTTTGCAGCACTACGTCTACACCGTTGCACGTAGAATAGCCAAAACTTTGCACACATATTGGTCTTGCCCTCTAATATACTGTGCCCAAATGATGACGTCATGGGTCACGTGGTTCGGCCGCCATCTTGGAAAAACCGAAAAATTTTGCACCTCGATATCTCAGTGCTGAACAGAAAAAATTGAGACATGGCTCATTGTGAAGAACTCTCCATGGGGAATAAAACATGTTCATGATGACGTCATCAGTCACGTGGTTCGGCCGCCATCTTGGAAAAACCGAAAAATTTTGCACCTCCATATCTCCGAAAGTACTGAACAGAAAAAATTGAGACATGGCTCATTGTAAAGAACTCTCCATGGGGAATAAAATATGTTAATGATGACGTCATAGGTCACGTGGTTCGGCCGCCATCTTGGAAAAACGGCAAAACTTTGCACCGCTATGTCTCCAAAAGTACTGAACAGAAAAAATTGAGACATGGCTCATTGTAAAGAACACTCCATGGAGAATAAAATATGTTAATGATGACGTCACAGGTCACGTGGTTCGGCCGCCATCTTGGAAAAACGGCAAAACTTTGCACCGCTATATCTCCAAAAGTACTGAACAGAAAAAATTGAGACATGGCTCATTGTAAAGAACTCTCCATGCGGAATAAAATATCTTAATGATGACGTCATCAGTCACGTGGTCGGCCGCCATCTTGGAAAAACGGCAAAACTTTGCACCAATATATCTCCAAAAGTGCTGAACAGAAAAAATTGAGACATGGCTCATTGTAAAGAACTCTCCATGGGGAACAAAATATGTTAATGATGACGTCATCAGTCACGTGGTTCGGCCGCCATCTTGGAAAAACGGGCAAACCTTGCACCACTATATCTCCGAAAGTACTGAACAGAAAAAATTGAGACATGGCTCATTGTAAAGAACTCTCCATGGGGAAGAAAACATGTTAATGATGACGTCATCAGTCACGTGGTCGGCCGCCATCTTGGAAAAACGGCAAAACTTTGCACCACTATATCTCCAAAAGTGCTGAACAGAAAAAATTGAGACATGGCTCATTGTAAAGAACTCTCCATGGGGAATAAAATATGTTAATGATGACGTCATCGTTCACGTGTTTCGGCCGCCATATTTGTCCAAAATGGCCGATAAAAAGTACATTCCGGCAAGTCCTCGGTCTCTGACCGATTTTTCATTACTTGCCGGAAAAAATTTTCCGGCAAGTATGTTGATCTGTTCGTTTGTCTGTCTGTCTGTCTGTCTGTTTGTCTGTTTGTCTGTTTGCAGCACTGCGTCTACACCGTTGCACGGAAAATCGCCAAACTTTGCACACATATTCGTCTTGCCCTGGAATAGACTGTGCCCAATCTATGACGTCATCGGTCACGTGTTTCGGCGGCCATCTTGGAAAAACCGAAATAATTTGCACCGCTATATCTCCGAAAGTACTGAACAGAAAAAATTGAGACATGGCTCATTGTGAAGAACTCTCCATGGGGAATAAAATATGTAAATGATGACGTCATAGGTCACGTGGTTCGGCCGCCATCTTGGAAAAACCGAAAAACTTAACACCTCCATATCTCCAAAAGTGCAGAATAGAAAATAAATTGAGACATGGCTCATTGTAAAGAACTCTCCATGGGGAATAAAATATGTTAATGATGACGTCATCGGTCACGTGGTTCGGCCGCCATATTTGTCCTAAATGGCCGATAAAAAAGTACATTCCGGCAAGTCCTCGGTCTCTGACCAATTTTTCATTACTTGCCGGAAAAATTTTTCCGGCAAGTATGTTGATCTGTTCGTTTGTCTGTCTGTCTGTCTGTCTGTCTGTTTGTCTGTTTGTCTGTTTGCAGCACTGCGTCTACACCGTTGCACGTAGAATCGCCAAACTTTGCACACATATGGGTCTTGCCCTGGAATAGACTGTGCCCAATTGATGACGTCATCGGTGACGTGGTTCGGCCGCCATCTTGGAAAAACCGAAAAACTTTGCACCTCTATATCTCCGAAAGTACTGAACAGAAAAAATTGAGACATGGCTCATTGTAAAGAACTCTCCATGGGGAATAAAATATGTAAATGATGATGTCATCAGTCACGTGGTTCGGTCGCCATCTTGGAAAAACGGCAAAACGTTGCGCCACTATATCTCCAAAAGTGCTGAACAGAAAAAATTGAGACATGGCTCATTGTAAAGAACTCTCCATGGGGAATAAAATATGTTAATGATGACGTCATATGTCACGTGGTCGGCCGCCATCTTGGAAAAACCGAAAAATTTAGCACCTCCATATCTCCGAAAGTGCTGAATAGAAAAAATTGAGACATGGCTCATTGTAAAGAACTCTCCATGGGGAATAAAATATGTTAATGATGATGTCATTGGTCACGTGGATCGGCCGCCATCTTGGAAAAACCGAAAACCTCTGCACCTCCACATTTCCAAAAGTGCTGAATAGAAAAAATTGAGACATGGCTCATTGTAAAGAACTCTCCATGGGGAATAAAATATGTTAATGATGACGTCATCGGTCACGTGGTTCGGCCGCCATATTTGTCCTAAATGGCCGATAAAAAAGTACATTCCGGCAAGTCCTCGGTCTCTGACCGATTTTTCATCTGTTTGTCTGTTTGTTACTTGCCGGAAAAATTTTTCCGGCAAGTATGTTGATCTGTTCGTTTGTCTGTTTGTCTGTTTGTCTGTTTGTCTGTTTGCAGCACTACGTCTACACCGTTGCACGTAGAATCACCAAACTTTGCACACGTATTTGCCTTGCCCTCTAATATACTGTGCCCAAATGATGACGTCATCGGTCACGTGGTTCGGCCGCCATCTTGGAAAAACCGAAAAATTTTGCGCCTCGATATCTCAGTGCTGAACAGAAAAAATTGAGACATGGCTCATTGTAAAGAACTCTCCATGGGGAATAAAATATGTTAATGATGATGTCATCAGTCACGTGCTTCGGCCGCCATTTTGGAAAAACTTTGCACCTCGATATCTCCGGAAGTGCTGAATAGAAAAAATTGAGACATGGCTCATTGGAAAGAACTCTCCATGGGCAATAGAATATGTTAATGATGACGTCATTGGTCACGTGTTTCGGCCGCCATCTTGGAAACACCGAAAAACTTTGCACCTCCATATCTCCGGAAGTGCTGAATAGAAAAAATTGAGACATGGCTCATTGGAAAGAACTCTCCATGGGGAATAAAATATGTTAATGATGACGTCATCAGTCACGTGCTTCGGCCGCCATTTTGGAAAAACGGCAAAACGTTGCACCACCATATCTCCAAAAGTGCTGAACAGAAAAAAATTGAGACATGGCTCATTGTAAAGAACTCTCCATGGGGAATAAAATATGTTAATGATGACGTCATCGTTCACGTGTTTCGGCCGCCATATTTGTCCAAAATGGCCGATAAAGTACATTCCGGCAAGTCCTCGGTCTCTGATTTGTCTGTTTGTCTGTTTGTCTGTCTGTCTGTTTGCAGCACTGCGTCTACACCGTTGCACGTAGAATCGCCAAACTTTGCACACATATTGGTCTTGCCCTGGAATAGACTGTGCCCAATTGATGACGTCATTGGTCACGTGGTTCGGCCGCCATCTTGGAAAAAATTTGCAACTCTATATCTCTGAAAGTGCTGAACAGAAAAAATTGAGACATGGCTCATTGTAAAGAACTCTCCATGCGGAATAAAATATGTTAATGATGACGTCATCAGTCACGTGGTTCGGCCGCCATCTTGGAAAAACCGAAAAAATTTGCACCTCCATATCTCCAAAAGTGCTGAATAGAAAAAATTGAGACATGGCTCATTGTAAAGAACTCTCCATGGGTAATAAAAGATGTTAATGATGACGTCATCAGTCACGTGGTTCGGCCGCCATCTTGGAAAATGGCAAAACTTTGCACCACTATATCTCCAAAAGTGCTGAATAGAAAAAATTGAGACATGGCTCATTGTAAAGAACTCTCCATGGGGAATAAAATATGTTAATGATGACGTCATCAGTCACGTGGTTCGGCCGCCATATTTGTCCTAAATGGCCGATAAAAAGTAAATTCCGGCAAGTCCTCGGTCTCTGACCGATTTTTCATCTGTTTGTCTGTTTGTCTGTTTGCAGCACTGCGTCTACACCGTTGCACGGAGAATCGCCAAACTTTGCACACATATTGGTCTTGCCCTGGAATAGACTGTGCCCAATTGATGACGTCATCGGTGACGTGGTTCGGCCGCCATCTTGGAAAAACCGAAAAATTTGGCACCTCTATATCTCCGAAAGTACTGTACAGAAAAAATTGAGACATGGCTCATTGTAAAGAACTCTCCATGGGGAATAAAATATCTTACTGATGACGTCATATGTCACGTGGTCGGCCGCCATCTTGGAAAAACGGCA
Organism: Myxine glutinosa; assembly: GCF_964187855.1. Taxonomy (NCBI): domain Eukaryota; kingdom Metazoa; phylum Chordata; class Myxini; order Myxiniformes; family Myxinidae; genus Myxine; species Myxine glutinosa. The sequence continues at coordinate 40,520,088 of NC_136261.1, forward strand.
AAACTGTTCACCACTATATCTCCAAAAGTGCTGAACAGAAAAAATTGAGACATGGTTCATTGTAAAGAACTCTCCATGGCGAATAAAATAAGTTTATGATGACGTCATATGTCACGTGGTCGGCCGCCATCTTGGAAAAACGGCAAAAATTTGCACCACTATATCTCCAAAAGTGCTGAACAGAAAAAATTGAGACATGGCTCATTGTAAAGAACTCTCCATGGGGAATAAAATATGTTAATGATGACGTCATCGGTCACGTGGTTCGGCCGCCATCTTGGAAAAACTTTGCACCTCGATATCTCCGGAAGTGCTGAATAGAAAAAATTGAGACATGGCTCATTGGAAAGAACTCTCCATGGGGAATAAAATATGTTAATGATGACGTCATCGGTCACGTGTTTCGGCCGCCATCTTGGAAAAACCGAAAAACGTTGCACCTCCATATCTCCGGAAGTGCTGAATAGAAAAAATTGAGACATGGCTCATTGGAAAGAACTCTCCATGGGGAATAAAATATGTTAATGATGACGTCATCAGTCACGTGCTTCGGCCGCCATTTTGGAAAAACCGCAAAACGTTGCACCACCATATCTCCAAAAGTGCTGAATAGAAAAAATTGAGACATGGCTCATTGGAAAGAACTCTCCATGGGGAATAAAATATGTTAATGATGACGTCATCGTTCACGTGTTTCGGCCGCCATCTTGGAAAAACGGCAAAACGTTGCACCACCATATCTCCAAAAGTGCTGAATAGAAAAAAATTGAGACATGGCTCATTGTAAAGAACTCTCCATGGGGAATAAAATATGTTAATGATGCTGTCATCTATCACGTGGTTCGGCCGCCATATTTGTTCTAAATGGCCGATAAAAAAGTACATTCCAGCAAGTCCTCGGTCTCTGACCGATTTTTCATCTGTCTGTTTGCCTGTCTGTCTGCCTGGCTGTGCGCAGCACTACGTCTACACCGTTGCATGTAGAATCGCCAAACTTTACACATATATTTGTCTTGCTCTGGAATAGACTGTGCCCAATTTTTAACTCTCTCGGCCCAAGGCCTCCATTATGATGTCATAATTTGATAATTCGACAAGTACAAAACGTCAACCAATCAAGATGCAATTTCTTGAGCGACATGACGGCATAAACTGGTGGAGAAAAAAATAATGATGACGTCATCGGTCACGTGGTTCAGCCGCCATCTTGGAAAACCGAAAAACTTTGCACCTCCATATCTCCGAAAGTGCTGAATAGAAAAAATTGAGACATGGCTCATTGTCAAGAACTCTCCATGGGGAATAAAATATGTTAATGATGATGTCATAGGTGCCTCCTTTATGACATAATAATTCGACATGTACAAAACTTCATCCGATCAAGATGAAATTTCTTGAGCATCATGAAGGAATAAATTAGTTTAGAAAACAAATAATGATGACGTCATCGGTCACGTGGTTCGGCCGCCATATTTGTCCAAAATGGTTGATAAAAAAGTGCATTCCCGCAAGTCCTCGGTCTCTGACCGATTTTTCATTTGTTTGTTTGTTTGTTTGTTGTACACCGCACCTTTCATATGCCATCTCCAGGTGCTGCATTCCCGAGCCCCCTAAAGGGGGCTCGGCAATGACGCATGTCGCACGCTGAAGGGGAGTACTCAGTTTTCACTCTGGTTGTTTTCTTTCTTTCTTTCTTTCTTTCTTGTTGTACACAGCACCTTTCCTATGCCATCTCCAGGCATTGCAAAACGTCATTGCCGGGCACCGAAGGGGGCTCGGCAGTGACGCATGCTGAAAGGGAGTACTCAGTTTTCACTCTGGTTTTTTGTTGTACACCGCACCTTTCCTATGCCATCTCCAGGCATTGCAAATCGTCATTGCCGGGCACCAAAGTGGGCTCGGCAGTGACACACGCTGAAAGGAAGTACTCAGTTTTCACTCTGGTTTGTTCTACACCGCTCCTTTCCTATGCCATCTCCAGGCATTGCAAATCGTCATTGCCAGGCACCGAAGAGGGCTCGGCAGTGACGCACGCTGAAAGAGAGTACTCAGTTTTCACTCTAGTTGTTGTACACCGCACCTTTCCTATGCCATCTCCAGGCATTGCAAATCGTCATTGCTGGGCACCGAAGGGGACTCGGCAGTGACGCACGCTGAAAGGGAGTACTCAGTTTTCACTCTGTTTGTTTATTGTACACCGTTGCTTTCCTATGCCATCTCCAGGCATTGCAAATCGTCATTGCTGGGCACCGAAGGGAGCTCGGCAGTGACGCATGCTGAAAGAGAGTACTCAGTTTTCACTCTGGTTGTTTTCTTGTTGCACACCGCACCTTTCCTATGCCATCTCCAGGCATTGAAAATCCTCATTGCTGGGCACCGAAGGGGGCTCGGCAGTGACGCACGCTGAAAGGGAGTACTCAGTTTTCACTCTGGTTGTTTTCTTCCTTGCTTTCTTGCTTTCTTGTTTTCTTGTTTTCTTGTTTGTTTGTCCGGACGATATCTCAGCCATCCTTTGAGCTTGGAAGCTGAAATTTCGGCACACTAGTGAGCAAGTCCTTTGTCAAAAACATTATTTTTTGTTTTTTGATTAATCAATTAATTGAGGAGTTATTTAATTATTAGCGATTAATTAAGTACTTATTTAATTAATTAAATTTCCTTTCTCTTCTGACCATTAACTCAGGCACCTTTTGAGTTAGGAAGCTGATATTTGGGCATGCCAATGACCAGGTGAGTTGGCTGCAAAGGCTGTTTTTGATTTATTAATTAATCAATCAATTAATCGATTAATTATTTAATTATTCGATCAATGACTAAAAAAATTTTTTTTATTACGTTACAGATTCTGATGAAATGGTGGTGGTTTATGTGTTCTCTGACCGAATTGATTAATAATTTAATTTTTTTATGATTATTATTTATTTATTTATTTATTAATTATTTAATTATTTGATTAATGGCAAAAAAAAATTTTTTTTTTAATTTACACATTGTGATGAAATGGTGGTGGTTTATTTGTGCTCTGACCGAATTGATTAATAATTTAATTTTTCATGATTATTATTTATTTATTTTCATTATTAATCATTTATTTATCTTCTTTCTCATTTGGCCAATATCTCAGGCACCTTTTGAGCTCAGAAGCGAATATTTGGACATGAGTGACCAAGTGATGTGGCTATCAAGGATATTCTTGATTTATTGATTAATCAATAATTAATTAATCAATTAATCAATTAATCGATTAATTATTTAATTATTTGAGTCATGACAATTTTTTTTTTCTTCCCCAGTTACAGATTCTGATGAAATGGTGGTGGTTTATGTGTTCTGTGACCGAATTGATTGATAATGCAATTTTTTAATGATTATTATTTATTCATTTTCATTATTAATAATTTATTTATTTTCTTTCTCATTTGGCCAATATCTCAGGCACCTTTTGAGCTGGGAAGCTAATATTTGGACATGACAGTGACCAAGTGATGTGGATATCAAGGATATTTTTGATTTATTGATTAATCATTTAATCGATTAATTATTTATTGGTGAATCAATTAATTATTTAATTTTTTATTAATGACTTATTTTAATTAAATTTCTAAAAGATACATCTTCGGATGAAGCATGAGTGGTTTAGTTATGCTATTAGCCAATTGATTAAGAAAATAATTTGTGATAATCTTTTATTGATTTTAATTCTACAATTAATCAATCAATTAGTGTACACCTCTCCCTCCTAATGCAGCCTCTATGAGGTGCACTGCGGTATTGCCGGGCGCCTGAGGCGCCCCGGCAATGCCGCGCTGTAGGATATTTAATTATTTGGCATGGGGGCGGTGTACTTTGAATGTATCTGTACTTGTTTTTTTTCTTGTTTGTTTTATTTCTTGTTGTACACCGCTCCTTTCCTATGCCATCTCCAGGCATTGCAAATCGTCATTGCCGGGCACCAAAGGGGGCGCGGCAGTGACGCACGCTGAAAGAGAGTACTCAGTTTTCACTCTGGTTTCTTTCTTGTTTGTTTGTTTTCTTGTTTGTTTTCTTTCTTGGTTGTCTGGACGATATCTCAGCCATCCTTTGAACTAGGAAGCTGAAATTTCGGCACAAGAGTGAGCAAGTCCTTTGTCAAAAACGGTTTTTTTTTTTTGATTAATCAATAAATTGAGGAGTTATTTAATTATTAGCGATTAATTAAGTACTTATTTAATTAATCAAATTTCCTTTCTCTTCTGACCATTAACTCAGGCACCTTTTGAGTTAGGAAGCTGATATTTGGACATGCCAATGACCAGGTGATTTGGCTGCAAAGGATATTTTTGATTTATTAATTAATCAATGAATCGATTAATTATTTAATTATTCGATTAATGACAAAAAAAAATTTTTTTTTTAAGTTACAGATTCTGATGAAATAGTGGTAGTTTATGTGTTCTCTGACCAAATTGATTAATAATTTAATTTTTTTATGATTATTATTTATTTATTTTCATTATTAATCATTTATTTATTTTCTTTCTCATTTGGCCAATATCTCAGGCACCTTTTGAGCTGGGAAGCTAATATTTGGACATGAGTGGCCAAGTGATGTGGCTATCAAGGATATTTTTGATTTATTGATTAATCATTTCATCTATTAATTATTTATTGATTAATCGATTAATTATTTATTGAGTAATCAATTAATTATTTAATTTTTTATAAATGACTTATTTAATTAAATTTCTAAAAGATACATCTTCGGATGAAGCACTAGTGCTTTAGGTATGCTATTAGCCAATTGATTAAGAAAATATTTTGCGATAATCTTTTATTGATTTTAATTATACAATTAATCAATCATTTAGTGTACACCTCTCCCTCCCAATGCAGCCTCAATGAGCTGCACTGCGGTATTGCCGGGCGCCTGAGGCGCCCCGGCAATGCCGCGCTGTAGGATATTTAATTATTTGGCATGGGGCGGTGTACTTTGAATGTATGTGTACTTGTTTGTTTTCTTGTTTTCTTTCTTGTTTGTTTGTCCGGACGATATCTCAGCCATCCTTTGAGCTACGAAGCTGAAATTTCGGCACAATAGTGAGCAAGTCCTTTGTCAAAAACAGTATTTTTTTTTTGATTAATCAATAAATTGAGGAGTTATTTAATTATTAGCAATTAATTAAGTACTTATTTAATTAATCAAATTTCCTTTCTCTTCTGACCATTAACTCAGGCACCTTTTGAGTTCGGAAGCTGATATTTGGACATGACAATGACCAGGTGATTCGGCTGCAAAGGCTATTTTTGATTTATTAATTAATCAATTAATCAATTAATCGATTAATTATTTAATTATTCGATTGATGACGAAAAAAAAAAATTTTAGTTACAGATTCTGATGAAATCGTGGTGGTTTATGTGTTCTCTGACCGAATTGATTAATAATTTAAATTTTTTATGATTATTGTACACCGCTCCTTTCCTATGCCATCTCCAGGCGTTGCAAATCGTCATTGCCGGGCACCAAAGGGGGCTCGGCAGTGACGCACGCTGAAAGAGAGTACTCAGTTTTCACTCTGGTTTCTTTCTTGTTTTCTTTCTTGCTTTCTTGCTTTCTTGCTTTCTTTCTTGTTTGTTTGTCCGGGCGATATCTCAGCCATCCTTTGAGCTAGGAAGCTGAAATTTCGGCACAATAGTGAGCAAGTCCTTTGTCAAAAACGGTATTTTTTTTTTTGATTAATCAATAAATTGAGGAGTTATTTAATTATTAGCGATTAATTAAGTACTTATTTAATTAATCAAATTTCCTTTCTCTTCTGACCATTAACTCAGGCACCTTTTGAGTTAGGAAGCTGATATTTGGACATGCCAATGACCAGGTGATATGGCTGCAAAGATATTTTTGATTTATTAATTAATCAATTAATCGATTAATTATTTAATTATTCGATTAATGACCAAAAAAATTTTTTTTTTTAAGTTACAGATTCTGATGAAATAGTGGTAGTTTATGTGTTCTCTGACCAAATTGATTAATAATTTAATTTTTTTATGATTATTATTTATTTATTTTCATTATTAATCATTTATTTATTTTCTTTCTCATTTGGCCAATATCTCAGGCACCTTTTGAGCTGGGAAGCTAATATTTGGACATGAGTGACCAAGTGATGTGGCTATCAAGGATATTTTTGATTTATTGATTAATCATTTCATCTATTAATTATTTATTGATTAATCGATTAATTATTTATTGAGTAATCAATTAATTATTTAATTTTTTATAAATGACTTATTTAATTAAATTTCTAAAAGATACATTTTCGGATGAAGCACTAGTGGTTTAGTTATGCGATTAGCCAATTGATTATGAAAATATTTTGTGATAATCTTTTATTGATTTTAATTATACAATTAATCAATCAATTAGTGTACACCTCTCCCTCCCAATGCAGCCTCAGTGAGCTGTACCGCGGTATTGCCGGGCGCCGGAGGCGCCCCGGCAATGCCGCGCTGCAGCATATTTAATTATTTGGCATGGGGCGGTGTACTTTGAATGTACGTGTACTTGTTATTTATTTATTTTCATTAGTAATCATTTATTTATTTTCTTTCTCATTTGGCCAATATCTCAGGCACCTTTTGAGCTCGGAAGCTAATATTTGGACATGAGTGACCAAGTGATGTGGCTATTGTACACCGCTCCTTTCCTATGCCATCTCCAGGCATTGCAAATCGTCATTGCCGGGCACCAAAGGGGGCTCGGCAGTGACGCACGCTGAAAGAGAGTACTCAGTTTTCACTCTGGTTTCTTTCTTGTTTTCTTTCTTGCTTTCTTGCTTTCTTGTTTGTTTGTCCGGACGATATCGCAGCCATCCTTTAAGCTAGGAAGCTGAAATTTCGGCACAAGAGTGAGCAAGTCCTTTTTCAAAAACGATATTTTTTGTTTTTGATTAATCAATAAATTGAGGAGTTATTTAATTATTAGCGATTAATTAAGTACTTATTTAATTAATCAAATTTCCTTTCTCTTCTGACCATTAACTCAGGCACCTTTTGAGTTAGGAAGCTGATATTTGGACATGCCAATGACCAGGTGATTTGGCTGCAAAGACTATTTTTGATTTATTAATTAATCAATTAATCGATTAATTATTTAATTATTTTATTAATGACAATTTTTTTTTTTTTTTTAAGTTACAGATTCTGATGAAATGGTGGTGGTTTATGTGTTCTCTGACCGAATTGATTAATAATTAAATATTTTTTAAGATTAAAATTTATTTATTTTCATTATTAATTATTTATTTATCTTCTTTCTCATTTGGCCAATATCTCAGGCACCTTTTGAGCTCAGAAGCTAATATTTGGACATGAATGACCAGGTGATGTGGCTATCAAGGATATCTTTGATTTATTGATTAATCAATTAATCAATGTATCGATTAAATATTTAATTATTCGATTAGTTACTAAAAAAAAAATTTTTCCCCCAGTTACAGATTCTGATGAAATGGTGGTGGTTTATGTATTCTGTGACCGAATTGATTGATAATTTAATTTTTTAATGATTATTATTTATTTATTTTCATTATTAATCATTTATTTATTTTCTTTCTCATTTGGCCAATATCTCAGGCACCTTTTGAGCTGGGAAGCTAATATTTGGAAATGACAGTGATCAAGTGATGTGGCTATCAAGGATATTTTTGATTAATTGATTAATCATTTAATCGATTCATTATTTCTTGATTAATCGATGAATTACTTATTGATTAATCAATTAATTATTTAATTTTTTATTAATGACTTATTTGATTAAATATCTAAAAGATACATCTTCGGATGAAGCACGAGTGGTTTTGTTATGGTATTAGCCAATTGATTAAGAAAATATTTTGTGATAATCTTTTATTGATTTTAATTATACAATTAATCAATCAATTAGTGTACACCTCTCCCTCCCAATGCAGCCTCTATGAGCTGCACTGCGGTATTGCCGGGCGCCAGAGGCACCCCGGCAATGCCGCGCTGTAGGATATTTAATTATTTGGCAAGGGGGCGGTGTACTTTGAATGTATGTGTACTTGTCAAGGATATTTTTGATTTATTGATTAATCATTTAAATTTTAATCACTTAATTATTTATTGATTAATTGTTTAATTATTTATTGATTAATCAATTAATTATTTAATTTTTTATTAATGACTTATTTAATTACATTTCTAAAAGATACATCTTTGGATGAAGCACTCATGGTTTAGTTATGCTATTAGCCAATTGATTATGAAAATATTTTGTGATAATCTTTTATTGATTTTAATTATACAATTAATCAATCAATTAGTGTACACCTCTCCCTCCCAATGCAGCCTCAATGAGCTGCACTGCGGTATTGCCGGGCACCGGAGGTGCCCCGGCAATGCGGCGCTGTAGGATATTTAATTATTTGGCATGGGGGCGGTGTACTTTGAATGTATGTGAACTTGTTTGTTTTTGTACACCGCACCTTTCCTATGCCATCTCCAGGCATTGCAAATCGTCATTGCTGGGCACCGAAGGGGGCTCGGCAGTGACGCATGCTGAAAGGGACTACTCAGTTTTCACTCTGGTTGTTTTCTTTCTTGCTTTCTTGTTTTCTTGTTTTCTTGTTTGTTTGTCCGGACGATATCTCAGCCATCCTTTGAGCTTGGAAGCTGAAATTTCGGCACAGTAGTGAGCAAGTCCTTTGTCAAAAACATTATTTTTTGTTTTTTGATTAATCAATTAGTTGAGGAGTTATTTAATTATTAGCGATTAATTAAGTACTTATTTAATTAATTAAATTTCCTTTCTCTTCTGACCATTAACTCAGGCACCTTTTGAGTTAGGAAGCTGATATTTGGACATGCCAATGACCAGGTGATTTGGCTGCAAAGGCTATTTTTGATTTATTAATTAATCAATCAATTAATCGATGAATTATTTAATTATTCGATTAATGACTAAAAATTTTTTTTTTTAAGTTACAGATTCTGATGAAATGGTAGTGGTTTATGTGTTCTCTGACCGAATTGATTAATAATTTAATTTTTTTATGATTATTATTTATTTATTTATTTATTTATTATTTAATTATTTGATTAATGGCAAAAAATATATATATATTTAGTTACAGATTCTGATGAAATGGTGGTGGTTTATTTGTTCTCTGACCGAATTGATTAATAATTTAATTTTTTTAATGATTATTATTAGTAGATAAATGTTGTTCCTGGGAGAAACCCATTTAACATGGGAAATCCCTATCTAATGTCGTTCACCCCCCTGTCTTTTCCCACTTTTGGAAAACACCCCTATTAATCCAAAAGACTCTATGAGCCTTTTGGCCTTTTGAACCATGAGCTTATTGGCCTTATGAGCCAATTAATCTACTTGGGCTAATACATAATGAAGATATTTTAATTGAGCTACGGCTGAATGGTAAACCCATCTTGATGTACCAGGCTGAACACTAACAGCTTGGAACCAATCCTTCTTTGAACCTCCAAATCTCCATTCACTTACATGTAAATTTTCCTCACCATCACTTTTCTTCATTTCCCATAAACACCTCTATTCCTGCCCCCCTTGGTCTTATGGGCCTTTTACTCTTACTAGCAATGATCATTGTTGTTTAGTAGACCACTGAAACAATGATCCTACAAATATTGTACACCGCTCCTTTCCTATGCCATCTCCAGGCATTGCAAATCGTCATTGCTGGGCACCGAAGGGGGCTCGGCAGTGACGCACGCTGAAAGAGAGGACTCAGTTTTCACTCTGGTTGTTTGCTTTCTTGCTTTCTTTCTTTCTTGTTTGTTTGTTTGTTTGTCCGGGCGATATCTCAGCCATCCTTTGAGCTAGGAAGATGAAATATCGGCACAATAGTGAGCAAGTCCTTTGTCAAAAACATTATTTTTTGTTTTTTGATTAATCAATGAATTCATGAGTTATTTAATTATTAGCGATTAATTAAGTACAGATTTAATTAATCAAATTTCCTTTCTCTTCTGACCATTAACTCAGGCACCTTTTGAGTTAGGAAGCTGATATTTGGACATGCCAATGACCAGGTGATTTGGCTGCAAAGGCTATTTTTGATTTATTAATTAATCAATCAATTAATCGATGAATTATTTAATTATTCGATTAATGACTAAAAATTTTTTTTTTTTGGTTACAGATTCTGATGAAATGGTGGTGGTTTATGTGTTCTCTGACCGAATTGATTAATAATTTAATTTTTTTTATGATTATTATTTATTTATTTATTTATTAATTATTTAATTATTTGATTAATGGCAAAAAATATATATATATATTTAGTTACAGATTCTGATGAAATGGTGGTGGTTTATTTGTTCTCTGACCGAATTGATTAATAATTTAATTTTTTTATGATTATTATTAGTAGATGATAAATGTTGTTCCTGGGACAAACCCATTTAACATGGGAAATCCCTATCTAATGTCGTTTACCCCCCTGTCTTTTCCCACTTTTGGAAAACACCCCTATTAATCCAAAAGACTCTATGAGCCTTTTGGCCTTTTGAACCATGAGCTTATTGGCCTTATGAGCCAATTAATTTACTTGGGCTAATACATAATGAAGATATTTTAATTGAGCTCGGGTCGAATGGTAAACCCATCTTGATGTACCAGGCTGAACACTAACAGCTTGGAACCAATCCTTCATTGAACCTCCAAATCTCCATTCACTTACATGTAAATTTTCCTCACCATCACTTTTCTTCATTTCCCATAAACACCTCTATTCCTGCCCCCCTTGGTCTTATGGGCCTTTTACTCTTACTATCAATGATCTTCTTTTTTTTTTTTCTTTTTTTTTTTTTTGTATACAAGATCGAGGCTCGTGAAAGAGCGAACATTAATCACACAGAAAGACAAACAGACACACAAAACAAATAACATCGGGAGCGGTAGACAAGATGGGGAGAGAGGGGGAAGGGCACAAACACAACATTTGAGAGCAGGGACCGAGAGACATGGAGACATCGAGAGAACTGTGGGAGGGAGAGGGCTTTGGGGGGGAGGCATGGGAAGGGGGGGATGGGGGGTGGGAGAGGTATAAACCATATGGACACTGCCAAGACTTCCAGGAAAGAAGTTGGAATTTCAAACAAAGTGGATCTGGGGTGAATTAGTGGGGGTAGAAAAGATCAAGGTTTTGGATGGGGGAAGATAAGAGATGGTGGTGAACAGCTGTTTTAAAGACCTGGAGGGAGGAGTGTGATTGAAGTGAGTGTGGGAGTTTGTTCCAGAGGCGGGAGAAAAGAGGAATGAAAGAGTGAAGGTGAGCAGAGAGCCGAGATTTCGGCAGTTTAACCATCAGAGGGTGGCTGGCAGATCTTGTGCGACCTGTAGGAATATTTGGGGGACAGAGCACAAAGAGAGCTGGGGGAGCAAGGCCGGAGAGGAGTCGGTAGAAGACAGAAAGACCACCTACCTGCCTGCGGTGAGTGAGTGAAAGGCCCTCAGAGATAGCTTCATCGCGGGAGATTCCAATGATTCTGAAAGCTTTGGATTCAACAGCGTGAAGCCGAGCCAGGTGTGAGGCAGGAGCACCAGCCCATAGGGGAGAACAGTATTCCATTGAGCTGCGGATGAAAGCCTTGTATGTGGTGAGGAGCTCAGGTGTGCCTAGGAAGGACTTCGCACGACGGAGGATCCCAGTCGGCGACTGGCTTTGGAGGCCAGCTTGGAAATGTGGTTTTCCCAAGAAAGATCATGGCAGATGGTGAGACCCAAAAGCTTGAGCGACAGAACTTCTTGGAGAGGATTGTTGAGAAAGTAGATGGGAGGGTTGTCCAGTCGATCTTTTCGGAGAGGCATAGTAAGAGTGTGAGATTTGTCAGGATTGAAAGACATGTTCCACATGTTTGACCAGTCTGTGATTTTGTCCAGGTCTTCAGAGAGTGAGGAGGCTGCAGACTGCCGATCTGAGGGAAGAGGAATGGAGTGGCAGAGAGTGGAGTCATCAGCAAAGAGATACAGAGGATTTTCCAGAGAGTCGGAGAGATCATTGATAAAGACCAGAAAAAGCACAGGGCCCAGCACGCTGCCTTGGGGAACTCCAGCCTGAACGGGAAGGGGAGATGAGAGAAATCCATTCAGGGCCACACGTTGACTACGACCAGAGAGGAAGTCCGCAAGCCATGCATGGAGATTTCCATGGATACCATAGGAGGAGAGTTTGGTGAGCAGAGCTGGGTGCCAGACCGTATCGAAGGCACGTGATATGTCAAGGGAGACAGCTCTGATTTCCTGTTTGGCATTGAGGACCTCCATCCATTGTTGAGACAGCAGAAGCAGCATGTCCAGAGTAGAGTGACCTGGTCTGAAACCAAATTGATGATCAGAGATCAAGCCATTGGAGAAGAGGAAAGATTTCATATCCGAAGCAATGATGGATTCCATGACTTTGCTGATAATTGGGAGCAGACTCATTGGTCTGTAGTTGCAAAGATCTGTTTTTGCACCTTTTTTGTGTAAAGCGGTAATGTTTGCTGATTTCCAGGATGCTGGCAGATGACCTTGAGCAAAAGATAGGGTGAAAAGAACAGAGAGAGGGTGAGATAGAGCGGCAGAGCAGGATTTTAGGACCCGTGGGCTGATGCCATCTGGTCCAGTTGCAGAATCAGAGTCGAGGTTTGACAAAAACTCCTCCACCTTGTCAGGAGAGAAGGTCACAGAGTCCAGGAGCAGTTTGGTTCGACTGGGAAAGGTGGGAACAGAGAGAGATGGGTTTGGGACTAAGGATTTTGAGGCAAACACAGAGTTGAGGCATTCGGCTTTGTCACGTGCGATGTCAACTGTGTGGCCATTTGAGGTAAGGGAGGGGATGGAGGGGGAACAAACACCAGAAACGGATTTGACCGGACGCCACCAGGATTTGGAGGAAGGAGACAGGTTTGAGAGTTCATTCTTGAGTGAGGAGAGATAGTGCTTCCTGGCACTCCTGAGGGTAGACACACACTTGTTCCGAGCTTGGTGGAAGGAACTGAGATTTCCTTCAGTTGGATTAGCCTTCCAAGAGGCAAAGGCAAGTTGTTTCAGGGCAACTGCCTCACCACAAGATTCAGTGTACCATGGACGGGAGGAAGGGTAAGACAACTGAAGGCGAGATGGGATAAATCTGTGCATGAGAGAGATCAGTTTGCTTTGGAAGAATTCCCAGGAAGAATTGATGTCAGAGGCAGTGGAGATGGGAGACTAATCCAGACGATTGATGGCTGCTTGAAGACCGTCCCAGTCGGCCTGAGTGAAATGCCAGACTCGTCGACGCTGAGGAGGCTCTCTGAGAATGGCCAGAGAGATGTCCACTTTGACAAGCACATGATCAGAAGAACCGATTGGAGCAGAAGAAGAGCAGCAGACATTAGCAGGGAAGTTAGTCATAACCAAGTCTAGAAGAGAAGATACTCCATTGGCTGAGATCCGGGTCAGGAAATTGACAGATTGTGTCAATCCCAGTGAGTCACAGAAGTCCTTTGCTGAGGTGCCATGACTGGTGAGAGAGGAACCCACACCCAACCAGGTGGCATGATGACAATTGAAGTCACCACATATGAGGAAGAGAGAGTTGGGATGAGTGGATAGAAGTTGTTCCATGTTGTCAGACAGTGAAATGTAGATGGAGTCATCACTGTTTGGGGGACGGTACAGAACACATATGAACAAAAGGTGGGAGCGGAGAGGAAGCCGTAGCCAGAGGTACTCCTGGGGGTTAGGAGGAGAGAGGGCAGTAATTTATTGTTGTTTAGTAGACCACTGAAACAATAATCCTACAAATATTGTACACCGCTCCTTTCCTATGCCATCTCCAGGCATTGCAAATCGTCATTGCTGGGCACCGAAGGGGGCTCGGCAGTGACGCACGCAAAAAGAGAGGACTCAGTTTTCACTCTGGTTGTTTGCTTTCTTGCTTTCTTTCTTTCTTTCTTGTTTGTGTGTTTGTTTGTCCGGGCGATATCTCAGCCATCCTTTGAGCTAGGAAGCTGAAATTTCGGCACAATAGTGAGCAAGTCCTTTGCCAAAAACATTATTTTTTGTTTTTTGATTAATCAATGAATTGATGAGTTATTTAATTATTAGCGATTAATGAAGTACAGATTTAATTAATTAAATTTCATTTATCTTCTGACCATTAACTCAGGCACCTTTTGAGTTAGGAAGCTGATATTTGGACATGCCAATGACCAGGTGATTTGGCTGCAAAGGCTATTTTTGATTTATTAATTAATCAATTCATCAATTAATCGATTAATTATTTAATTATTCGATTAATGACAAAAAAAAATTTTTTTTTTAAGTTACAGATTCTGATGAAATGGTGGTGGTTTATGTGTTCTCTGACCGAATTGATTAATAATTTAATTTTTTTATGATTATTATTTATTTATTTTCATTATTAATCATTTATTTATCTTCTTTCTCATTTGGCCAATATCTCAGGCACCTTTTGAGCTCAGAAGCTAATATTTGGACATGAGTGACCAGGTGATGTGGCTATCAAGGATATTTTTGATTTATTGATTAATCAATTACCGTAAATTTCGGACTATTGAGCGCATCGTTATATAAGCCGCATCCCCTAATTTTTTTTTTAAAGTGGAATTTAAACACACCCAAGCCGCACTGGTTTATAAGCCGCAACCATTTATTAACCACAAAAAGTGAGAAACTCGACAGCCACAGAAACTTGTCAGACGCGCGCAAAGCACAAATTCAATCACGGTTGCCTTTTTTGTTTACAGTCCGATTGAGAGGTAGGTCAAAGGTCAGAGGGACCTCATCCATATTAATTATGTCCTGCGGAGCAATGACGTTCTCTGCTATTTTCTCCTGCGTGTAGTTCCGAAAGTTTGCGATTTTTTCTTCGAAGTCAGGAGGGAGTTGTTGACAGAGAGTCGTTCGTGCTCTGACAGAAAGACCTTTGCGTTTCATAAATCTGAAACACCATGACTGCCCGCCCTGAAATTCTTCTATTTTCTTTTCTGCAGCGATCGATCTTGCTTTGAGTCTAATCTGAACAGTAGAAACACCCCGACCATCCACTCTCTGTGTGTTAACCCAGTCTTCAAGTTCGTCTTCCAGTTCGGGCCATCGGCATTTCCTACCTCTGAAAGCCTTTGTTGACTTTTTGCAGCGAGAAAGTTCGCCCCTCTGCTTTCTCCAACGTCTGATCATGGATTCATTCACTCCAAGTTTATGAAAACTAGCGGGGTCACCCGTGGGAATCCCACGGGCATGGATGTGTGTGACATTTCGACATATTGAGTTATATGCTGCACATTCATTTTTACAAAATGGTTACTGGCAAGTCATCAGATCCAGAAATGGTGTGATGAACACAATTTATTTATTTCACATAATATGTGACCCCTCACTCCTCTCCACCTGACACTCTCCTGTCTCCACCTGACACTCTCCTGTCTCCACCTGACACTCTCCTCTCTCCACCTAGCACTCCTCTCCTCTCCAAACCCTCACATCCCTCTCCTTTCCAATCCCTCACCTCTCCAATCCCTCACACTCCTCTCCTCTCCAATCCTTCACACGCCTCTCCAATCGCGCCTCACACTCCTCTCCAATCGCGCCTCACACTCCTCTCCAATCGCGCCTCACACTCCTCTCCAATCGTGCCTCACACTCCTCTCCAATCGTGCCTCACACTCCCCTCCAATCACTCCTCTCCAATCGTGCCTCACACTCCTCTCCAATCACGCCTCACACTCCTCTCCAATCGTGCCTCACACTCCTCTCCAATCGCGCCTCACACTCCTCTCCAATCGCGCCTCACTCGCCTCTCCAATCGGCTTTCCCCGTCTCGTTTCTCTCCTTTTTCTCCCGTCTCGTTCTTTTTCTTGCTCCAAATCGGCCCGTCGGAATCGGAAATCGGCCCGTCTCGCCCGTCGGAATCGGAAATCGGCCCGTCTTGCTTTTGTGCTTGTGCGTAAATAAATTGTGTTCATGACACCATTTCTGGTGTTGGGCTAGCGGCTAGGGTGCCGGCTTAGGATCCTGGGTTCGAATCTCGGTCGATCGCCGAATTAATGCCAGGGGGGTTGACTCAGCCTGTCATCCTTCCGAGGTCGGCTAATTGAGTACCAGTTCACTGGTAATTCCCTGTTTGTCGTTGAAGGCGGCAAAAAGGGTTGGCGTCAGGAAGGGCATCCGGCCGTAAAACATTGCTTCAAAAAGGGGACAAAAAAACAACAACTACCACGGTCCCCGAAAAGGCCAACCCCCGCTTTGCGGGGAAAAATGGCCTCTAAACGGTGGTTTTTACACCATTTCTGGATCTGATGACTTGCCAGTAACCATTTTGTAAAAATGAATGTGCAGCATCTAACTCAATATGTCGAAATGTCACACACATCCATGCCCGTGGGATTCCCACGGGTGACCCCGCAAGTTTGCATTGACGTTCGTCGATGGACTCGTTCGCCCGTCTCATTCGTTTTCTTGCTGCATCCTGTTCAAGTCTGCGTTCTTCATCGATCGTCTCATTCATTTTGGAAATAGAAGTTTCCACGCAGCGCATGAATTGTCACGATCCTCAAGAGGAATTTGTCTCGTAATCATCAAATGATAAATGGCAAGTAAATTATATTGTGGAAAATTAAAGATTTCAAATAAACCTATTTAAAGTGTATTCGCACATAACTAATTTTAAAAAACGAAGAAATATCTCTCGGTAATTTCCTGAAACATATTTTACTTCCGGCTAATAATGTTGAATTAAATAAAAACGAAGAAATATATGTCGGCATCATTGTTGACGTTTTTGTGACGACTGTCATCAAACGAAAAAGTAATATATCTTAACGGAAAAGCAAAAGCGAATTTTTAATATATATCGACACGTTGCCGTCGGTGTCATGTTGGGCGGTGTATGATACACCATGACGCGATTTTTAAAAATATATCTCTGCATTTTCCCGCGTGTGTGGAATGTTCTCAATTATTGCTGACACCGAGTCCAAAACCATCGATAAAAATGAAATCATATGGTGAGTTAGATTGGAGATAAAGGCGTGAGAGAGACTCAATGGCCTTGAAGTTGAAGTTACAGGCGTTTGAGAATTCATTTCGTTCTATAAACGGCAACTTTCATTGGATTTCCTTCCCGTTTTTTTTCAACCGAGTCGAAAACTATGTTAGCGACTGTGAAAAATGAAATGATATATCGAATTTTTAATATGTATCGACACGTTGC
Organism: Myxine glutinosa; assembly: GCF_964187855.1. Lineage (NCBI taxonomy): Eukaryota > Metazoa > Chordata > Myxini > Myxiniformes > Myxinidae > Myxine > Myxine glutinosa. The sequence goes on from NC_136261.1 coordinate 40,537,331, forward strand.
CGTCGGTGTCATGTTAGGCGGTGTATGATACACCATGACGCGATTTTAAAAAATATATCTGCATTTTCCCGCGTGTGTGGAATGTTCTCAATTATTGCTGACACCGACTCTAAAACCATCGATAAAAATGAAATCATATGGTGAGTTAGATTGGAGATAAAGGCGTGAGAGAGACTCAATGGCCTTGAAGTTACAGGCATTTGAGAATTCATTTCGTTCTATAAACGGCAACTTTCATCGGATTTTCTTCTCGTTTTTTTTCAACCGAGTCTAAAACTATGTTAGCGACTGTGAAAAATGAAATGATATATCGAATTTAAAATAGATATCGACACATTGCCGTCGGTGTCATGTTGGGCGGTGTATGATACACCATGACGCGATTTTAAAAAATATATCTCTGCATTTTCCCGCGTGTGTGGAATGTTTGTGGAAAATTAAAGATTTCAAATAAACCTATTTAAAGTGTATGCGCACATAACTAATAAAAAAAACGAAGAAATATCTCTCGGTAATTTCCTGAAACATATTTTACTTCCGGCTAATATGTTGAATGAAATAAAAACGAAGAAATATATGTCGGCATCATTGTTGACGTTTTTGTGACGACTATCATCAAACGAAATAGTAATATATCATAACGGAAAAGCAAAAGCGAATTTTTAATATATATCTACACATTGCCGGCGGTGTCATGTTGGGCGGTGTATGATACACCATGACGCGATTTTAAAAAATATATCTCTGCATTTTCCCGCGTGTGTGGATTGTTCTCAATTATTGCTGACACCGAGTCTAAAAGTAAAACCATCGATAAAAATGAAATCATATGGTGAGTTAGATTGGAGATAAAGGCGTGAGAGAGACTCAATGGCCTTGAAGTTACAGGCCTTTGAGAATTCATTTCGTTCTATAAACGGCAACTTTCATCGGATTTTCTTCCCGTTTTTTTTCAACCGAGTCTAAAACTATGTTAGCGACTGTGAAAAATGAAATGATTTATCGAATTTGATTTGAAATAAAACTGGGGGAGAGCAAGATACCACGGGCCTACAAAACAGGACTCAAAGCTATGCGAGTTAATAAAATGGTGGATATTTGTTTATAGCCACTCCCAGAATGGGTGGAGCTACTCTGCAAACCGAGTAAGCCACACCCCGGACAGACACCCAACAGATAGACAGACAGACAGACAGACAGAATCATCTACGGCTATTATATTTATGAAAATTCCATAAACAAGCCGCATCGTTATTTTAGCCGCAGAGGTCAAAGTTGAGGGAAAAAGTTGCGGCTAATAGTCCGAATTTTACGGTAATCAAAGTATCGATTAATTATTTAATTATTCGATTAATTACCAATTTTTTTTTTTTTCCCCCAATTACAGATTCTGATGAAATGGTGGTGGTTTATGTGTTCTGTGACCGAATTGATTGATAATTTAATTTTTTAATGATTATTATTTATTTATTTTCATTATTAATCATTTCTTTGTTTTCTTTCTCATTTGGCCAATATCTCAGGCACCTTTTGCTGATTGATGGTGCTTATAACGATGGAATAAGAACAAATACAATATTTTCATTCAGTGCATACTCAACCCCGATTGGTTATAAATTCAATATGGAACCAAAAAATCTTGTCTATTTACCTGTGTCAGGAAAAACCATATACAGAGTAAATTTTAGGATAACCGATCAAGATAATCGTATGATCTCCTTTAATGAAGAAATTATATCCATCAGAATTCACCTTTGTGAAGTTTTTTTTGATAAATAAATAATGGTTATTGTGAGGAAACACGAGTTGGGAAAATATAAAATAATTACAGGGGATGGGACGTTCCTTTCATCATACTATAAGGGTGAAGGTATGTTTCTTGGTAGAGGATACTATAAACCAAAGAGACAACGGGGTGTGGGACATCAATTTAGAAATAAAGGAGATGGGATAATTGATACTCTCATGGGTATTGGTTCAACCATCCTTAAACATAAAGACCTAATTGGTTCAACTGCTTCTGCCGTGGGAAATGTAGCGGGTGCTATAAAGAGTATAAAAGATGCTCAAAAGGAGTCTCATAAATTACAAGCAATCAAAGAAATAAAAAAGGTAAAACTCAACTATCTTCACAAGGACGACAAAAAATCATGAAAATACTTGGGTCAGGGTTTCAACAATTTTAATGCTATATAAATACAAGTATGGAAGCGATTGATAGTATCTATGATTTGGATGATACGATTATCATTTCAAACTCCACGAAAAAGGAAGACTATTTTTAGGTAAATGCTATAACAGGAACAGACTGGAATTCAAATGGAACAAAAAGTTTTGAAATAAATAATCAACAAACTTACTTGAATCTCGCTGATAGTTTCTTGCTGTGTAAATTTAAATTCACTAAGGCTGCGAATAACACTAATGCTACACTCGTAAATGATTTCTTCTGGAAAATGTTTGATAGTGTTTGCCTGTATATTGGAACACAAGAGGTTGAAGCGGTTGATTATGTCTCTGCTACATCTGAAATGATGAAATTTACACTATATTCGTTTAGTGATAGAATGGGTAAGGGAGCTGTTCTCTTCACACCTGCATTTTGTGACCAAGGGGATTCCTTCACATCGATTTCTTCTGAACAGTGAGACTCCTTCACTCTGGCGTCTTGTGAATGGGGAGACTCCATCACAGCAATGCCCTGTTTACCGAGAGACTCCTTCACAAGAATGTCTTGTGAATGAGTAATCTTCCATAACACCAACATCTTGCAAACGGAAAGACTCCTTCACACTGGCATGTTGTGACCGGGGAGACTCCTTAACACCGGGATCTTGTGAACATTGAATGGGGATACTCCTTCACACCAATGCCCTGTTTACAGGGAGACTCCTTCATACCATTGTCTGTGACCTGGGAGACTCCTTCAAAACAGCATCTTGTGAACGGGAAGAATCCTTCACACCAATGTCTTGTGAACTGGGAGACTCCATCACACCAATGCCATGTTTTCCAGGAGACTCTTTCACTCCAAAGTCTTGTGAACGGGGAGACTCCATTACATCAATGCAAGGTTTACCAGGAGACTCCTTCACACCAATATCTTGTGAATGGGAAGACTCAATCACACCATTGTCTTGTGAACAGGGAGACTCCTTCGCCCATATCTCCTGTGAATGGGGAGATTCCTTCACACATATTTCTTGCGAATGGGAAGAATCCATCACATCGGTGTCTTGTGCAGTGGGAGATTCCTTCACATTGACGTCTTGTGAACGGGGAGACTCCTTCACACCGCAGTCTTGTGAAGGAAGAACTCCTTCACACCAGAATCCTGTGCATGTGGAGAATCCTTCCCAAATGTTTCTTGTGAATGGGGAGAAGCCGTCACCACAATATTTTGTGAAAAGGGAGACTCCTTCAAACCGGCATCTTGTGAACAGGGAGATTCCTTCACACTGGAGTCTTGTGAATGGGGAGACTCCTTCACACCCATGTCTTGTGAATGGGGAGACTCCTTCACACCAATGCCCTGTGAACCGAGAGACAGCTTCACATCAATGGGCTTTGACTGAGGAGTCTTCCGACTCACCAACATCTTGTGAATTTGGAGGCTCCTTCACACCGGCATCTTGTGAACACTAAATGGGGATCTTCTTTCACACTGATGTCTTGCGAACGGGAAGACTACTTCACAACAACAGCTTGTTAATGGGGAGATTCCTTCACACATATTTCTTGTGAATGGGGAGATTCCTTCGCACATATTTCTTGTGAATGGGAAGACTCCCTCACCCATATTTCTTGTGTATTGGGAGATTCCTTCACATCGAAGTCTTGTGTAGTGGGAGATTCCTTCACACATATTTCTTGTGAACTGGGAGACTCCTTCACACCAGAATCTTGGGAACATGGCGAATCCTTCACACTGGCGTCTTGTGAATGGGGATACTCTTTCACATAGATGTCTTGTGAACTGGGAGACTTCTTCACACCTGCATTTTGTGACCAAGGGGATTCCTTCACATCGATTTCTTCTGAACAGTGAGATTCCTTCACTCTGGCGTCTTGTGAATGGGGAGACTCCTTCACACTGGCATGTTGTGCCCGGGGAGACTCCTTCACACTGCCGTCTTGAGACCAGGGAGAATTCTTCACAACAGCATTTTTGAATCGGGAGATTCCTTCACATCAGTGCCTTGTGAGGATACTCCTTCTCACCAATATCTTGTGAACGGCAACACGCCTTCACACCAATGTCCTGTTAACAGCGGTCTCCTTAACACAAGGCCTCTTCTGAACAGGGAGATTCCTTCACAACTATTTCTTGTGAACTGGAAGACTCCTTCACACCCGAATCTTGTGAACAGGGCGAATTCTTCACACTGGCATCTTGCAAACGGGAGACTCCTTCACACTGGCGTCTTGTGAATGGGGATACTCTTTAACATAGATGTCTTGTGACCTGGGAGACTTTTCACACCTATATCTTGTGAACAGGGGGATTCCTTCACACCTATTTCTTCTGAACAGTGAGACACCTTCATACCAGAGTTTTGTGAATCGGGAGACTCCTTCACGCCAATATCTTGTGAAATGGGAGACCCTTCACATTGAAATCCTGTGTATGAGGAGACTCCATCACCCATACTTCTTGTGAATGGGGAGATTCCTTCACACCAACAACTTGTGAACTGGGAGACTCCTTCACACTGGTGTCGTGTGAATGGGGAGTCTCCCTTACACCAATGGCTTGTGAACGGGGATACTCCTTCTTACCAATGTCTGTTGAATGGGGAGCCTCCATCAAAACAATGCCCTGTGATCCCGGAGATGTCTTCATACCAATGGCCTTTGAATGAAGAGTCTGCCTTAACACCTACATCTTGCGAACAGGCGGATTCTTCACCCCCAACATTTTGTGAACAGGGCTCCTCCTTCACACCAATGTCCTGTGAAAAGGGAGATTCCTTCACAACAATGTCTTGTGAACAGGGAGTCACCATCACACCAATGCCCTGTTTGCAGGTCGACTCCTTCATACCAATGTCTTGTGAAAGGGAAGACACCATCACACCAATGCCCTCTTTACCGAGAGACTCCTTCACAAGAATGTCTTGTGAATGAAGAATCTTCCATAACACCAACATCTTGCGAATGGAGAGAATCCTATACACTGGCGTCTTGTGCCCGGGGAGACTCCTTCACACTGCCGTCTTGAGACCAGGGAGAATTCTTCACAATAGCATTTTTGAATCGGGAGATTCCTTCACATCAGTGTCTTGTGAACTTGGAGACTCCTTCTCACCAATATCTTGTGAACGGCAACACGCCTTCACACCAATGTCTTGTTAACAGCGGTCTCCTTAACACAAGGCCTCTTCTGAACAGGGAGATTCCTTCACAACTATTTCTTGTGAACTGGAAGACTCCTTCACACCCGAATCTTGTGAACAGGGCGAATCCTTCACACCGGCGTCTTGCAAACGATAGACTCCTTCACACTGGCGTCTTGTGAAAAGAGAGATTCCTTCACAACAATGTCTTGTGAACATTGAGTCTCCATCACACCAATGCCCTGTTTGCAGGTAGACTCCTTCATACCAATGTCTTGTGAAAGGGAAGACACCATCACACCAATGCCCTCTTTACCGAGAGACTCCTTCACAAGAATGTCTTGTGAATGAGGAATCTTCCATAACACCAACATCTCGCGAACGGAGAGACTCCTTCACACTGGCGTTTCGTGACCGGGAGACTCCTTCACAACAGCATCTTCTGAGCAGGGAGACCCCTCCACAATGGCGTCTTGAGACCAGGGAGAATTCTTCACAATAGCATGTTGAGAATCAGGAGATTCCTTCACATCAGCGTGTTGTGAACTGAGAGACTCCTTCACAACAGCTTCTTGTGAACGACAACACACCTTCACAACAATGCCCTGTGAACAGGGGTCTCTGTAACACACGGCCTATTATGAACAGGGAGATTCCTTCACAACTATTTCTTGTGAACCGGGAGACACCTTTACACCAATGTGTTGTGAACAGGAAAACCCCTTCACACCAATGACCTGTAAAACAGGAGACTCCTTTACTCCAATTTCTTGTGAATGGGGACACTCCTTCACAACAATGTCTGGAGAACGGGAAGACTGCATCACATCAAATCCCTGTGAACCAAGAGACATCTTCACACCAATGGCATGTGAATGAGAAAACCCCTTCAAACAACCGTGTGAACTGGGAGAATCCTCAACACCATTGTCTTGTGAACTGGTAGACTCGTTCAGACCTCCACCCTGTGAACCAGGAGACTGCTTTACACCAAGGTCTTGTGAATGGGGAGACTCCTTCAAAACAGCATCTTGTGAATGGGTATAATCCTTCACACCAATGTCTTGTGAACAGGGAAACTCCGTCACACCAATGCCCTGTTTAGCGGGAGACTCTTTCACAAGAATGTCTTGTGAATGAGGATCTTCCATAACACCAACATCTTGCGAATGGAGAAAATTCCTTTACAGTGGCGTCTTGTGCTCGGGGAGCCTCCTTCACACTGCCCTCTTGAGACCAGGGAGAATTCTTCACAATAGCATTTTTGAATCGGGAGATTCCTTCACATCAGTGTCTTGTGAGGAGACTCCTTCTCACCAATATCTTGTGAACGGCAACACGCCTTCACACCAATGTCCTGTTAACAGCGGTCTCCTTAACACAAGGCCTCTTCTGAACAGGGAGATTCCTTCACAACTATTTCTTGTGAACTGGGAGACTCCTTCACACCCGAATCTTGTGAACAGGGCGAAGCCTTCACACTGGCGTCTTGTGAATGGGGATCCTCTTTCACATAGATGTCTTGTGAACTGTGAGACTTTTCTCACCTACATCTTTTTAACAGGGGGATTCCTTCACACCTATTTCTTCTGAAGAGTGAGACACCTTCACACCAGAGTTTTGGAATCGGGAGACTCCTTCACGCCAATATCTTGTGAACTGGAAGACCCTTCACATTGAAGTCCTGTGTATGGGGAGACTCCTTCACCCATACTCCTTGTGAATTGGGAGATTCCTTCACACCAACAACTTGCGAACTGGGAGACTCCTTCACACTGGTGTCATGTGAATGGGGAGTCTCCCTTACACCAATGTCTTGTGAATTGGGATACTCCTTCTCACCAATGTGTGTTGAACAGGGAGCCTCCATCAAAACAATGCCCTGTGATCCCGGAGATGCCTTCATACCAATGGCCTTTGAATCAGTAGGCTGCCTTAACACCTACATCTTGCGAACAAGAGGATTCTTCACCCCCAACATTTTGTGAACAGGGCTGCTCCTTCACACCAATGTCCTGTGAAATGGGAGATTCCTTCACATCAATGACTTGTAAACTGGGAGTCTGCATCACGCCAATGCCCTGTTTACAGGTAGACTCCTTCATACCAATGTCTTGTGAAAGGATAGACACCATCACACCAATGCCCTCTTTACCCGGAGACTCCTTCACAAGAATGTCTTGTGTGAATGAAGAATCTTCCATAACACCAACATCTTGCGAACGGAGAGACTCCTTCACACTTGCTTCTCGTGACTGGGGAGACTCCTTCACAACAGCTTCTTGTGAACGACAACACACCTTCACACCAATGCCCTGTGAACAGGGGTCTCCTTAACACACGGCCTCTTATGAACAGGGAGATCCCTTCGCAACTATTTCTTGTGAACTGGGAGACTCCTCAACACCAGCATCTTGTGAACACTGAATGGGGATACTCTTTCACACCGATGTCTTGTGAACGGGGAGATGACATCACAACAACATCTTGTGAATGGGGAGATTCCTTCACATCGACAACTTGTAAACAGGGAGAATCCTTCACACTGGCATCTTGTAAATGGAAGGCTCCTTCACACCTGCATCTTGTGAAAAGGGAGATTCCTTCTCACCAATATCTTGTGAACGGCAACATGCCTTCGCACCAATGCCCTGTGAACAGGGATCTCCTGAACATACGGCCTCTTATGAACTCGGAGATTCCTTCACAACGATTTCTTGTGAACTGGGAGAGTCCTTCACAATAACATCTTGTGAATGTGGAGATTCCTTCACACCGACGTATTGTAAAAGGGGAGAATCCTCCACACTGACGTCTTGTAAACGGGAGACCCCTTCACACCGGGGTCTTGTGAATGGGGAGACTCCTTCACACCAATATCTTGTGAACTGGCAGACCCTTCACATTGAAGTCCTGTGAATGGGGAGACTCTTTCACCCATATTTCCTGTGAATGGGGGGATTCTTTCACATCGGCATCTTGTGTAGTGGGAGATTCCTTCACACTGGCATATTGCGAACAGGGAGATTGCTTCACACATATTTCTTGTGAACGGGGAGACTCCTTCACACCAGAGTCCAGTGAATGGGGAGACTCCTTCACACGTATTTCTTGTGAATGGCGAGGAGCCGTTCACCACAATATTTTGTGAAAAGGGAGACTGCTTCAAACCGGTGTCCTGTGAACATGGAGACTCCTTCACACCAATGTCTTGTAAACGGGGAGATTGCTTCACACATATTTCTTGTGAACGGGGAGACTCCTTCACACCAGAGTCCTGTGCATGGGGAGAATCCTTCACACATATTTTTTGTGAATGGCGAAGAGCCCTTCACCACAATATTTTGTGAAAAGGGAGACTGCTTCAAACCGGCGTCTTGTGAACATGGAGACTCCTTCACACCAATGTTTTGTGAACAGGGGGATTCCTTCTCACCAATGTCTTGTGAATGGTGATACCCATTCACACCAATGTCTGGTGAATAGGGCTACTCCATCACAACAATGCCCTGTGAATCGAGAGACGTCTTCACACGAATAGACTGTGACTAACGAGATTTCATTAAACACCAAGATCTTGCAAACCTGAGTCTCCTTCACACCAGCGTCTTGTGAACAGGGAGATTCCTTCACAATGGCGTCTTGTGAATGTGGAGACACCTTCACACGAATGGCATGTGAACTGGGAAACTCCTTCACACCTATTTCTTGTGAATGGGGTTTATTTCACATCTGCGTCTTGTGAAGTGGGAAACCACTTTACACCAATATGTTGTGAACAGGGAAACTCCTTCACACCTATTTCTTGTGAATGGGGTTTATTTCACATCTGCGTCTTGTGAAGTGGGAAACCACTTTACACCAAAATGTTGTGAACGGGGAGACTCCTTCACAACGTCTTCTTGTGAACGGGGAGACTCCTTCAAACCAGCATCTTGTGAATGGGGAGATTCATTAACACATATTTATTGTGAACTGGGAGACCCTTCACACTGGAGTCCTGTGAATGGGGAGACTCCTTCCCCCATATTTCTTGTAAATGGGGAGATTCCTTCACATCAGCGTCTTGTGTAGTGAGAGACTACTTTACACCAATATCTGGTGAACGGGTAGATTCCTTCACACTGGTGTCTTGTAAATGGGGAGACTCCTTCACAACAACACCTTGTGAACAGGGAGATTCCTTCACACCAATACCATATGAACAGGGGTCTCCCTGACATATGGCATCTCATGAACACGGAGATTCCTTCACAAATATTTCTTGTGAACTGGGAGACTCCTTCACACCGGCATCTTGTGAACACTGAATGGGGATACTCTTTCACACTGATGTCTTGCGAACGGGGAGACGACTGCACAACAACATGTTGTGAATTGGGAAATTCCTTCACATCAACGTATCGTAAACAGGGATAATCCTTCACACTGGTGTCTTGTAAATGGGAGACTCCTTCACAGGGGCAGATCCAGGAATTTCAAGACGGGGTGAGGGAGGGGGGTGCATGAGACAAAATCGCTGGGGGGGGGGTGGGCTAAGGGGGTTCGGGGGCCCTCCCCCAGGATAGTTTTAAAAATTGATCGTCAGAAACGGCATTTCATGCATTCTTGGAAGTTTCTGCAGTTCGTTGCGTTCTTCCATGGTCCAACAGTTCAACAGATTCGCGATGACGAATGGTCAGACAGAAGAACTGGTGAAACAACTTGCCCAGCTGTTCCTTCTGTGATAAATTGATGAATTTTGCATGTTTGTGTGTGTGTGTGTGTGTGTGTGTGTGTGTGTGTGTGTGTGTGGGTGTGAGTGTTTGTGCGTGTGTGTGTTTTTCTGTGTGTGTGTGGTGTGCATGTGTGCAGCATGTTTTTTGTGTAGTTCTACTGGAGCTTTCTGATATGGAGTTTCTGATATGTGTAGTTCTCACGAAATGATTGTTGTGATCTCCTGAGTTAATTAGGCTAATTAACTGTAAAGAATCCAGAAGAATTCCCATGTTTCTAAATGCACGCCATGTTAAGGTGTATAGAGCAGTTTAATAGGTGCTGGGCAAAGCCTGGCACCGCCATGCGCCGAGGGTGTGAAGCTCAAGGCAGGGGGTTCTCCCCACAAAAGAGATCAGATAGCACAGCGGATTGTGAATTATTTTATTAATCGTAAATTATGCTAATTTGGAATAGACGGCGCTGGTGTTTCTGAATGAAAATGCCACACACATCATGTGGGGATAGGGTGAAGTCATGGTTTATGTTCATGAGGGCAGGAGATGCCATCCGACTTTCTCCCATGGGATTTCTTAGGTCGGTCTTCAGACGACGCAGGCAAGAAAATGAGTGTTCGGCCTCACAAGAGCCTACAGGGAGGGTGCATCCAATATGGAGTAGGACTTTGATGGATGGAAATTCGTCTCCATCTACTGCGCAGACACAGTCCATGAATGTGCGTGGAAGCGTGTTGTTGGGCTTCCTTCTCCAAAACATCTGCCAGTCTTGAAGATCATTTATCAGTCCTGCGGGATGTTCCATGTCGTTTTTCCAACGCAACAGCTTCTGACATAGGGCTGGAATGTCGCAGGTTTCGGCGATTATTGCAGATGGCATCAGCAGAAACAGATCACTACCTTTCCGATTTTCAGCACAGAACCGGGTGTCCGTTTCCTGGCTGAGGTGTTCGAGAAATGGAATGCACATGTTTCTGAGGTAGAAGAGCAAGGGAGTATTGGCGGCAGTGTTTGGATGATAGATTTGTCGTTTTACAACTCTCGGCATTCTGACATCACCTCCTACAGATTCTATCATGGCCTCAGCTTGATCGAACCAAAGAGAGAATTCAGGTTCAGCATTTGACCGTAGTGGAGTGAGCGCGTCCTTCTTGTCGTCAATCATGGAGTGTGTCTCCAGCACATCCATGCGGTTGCGGTGAAGAGTGGGGGGGGGGGGGGGGGGGAGTAGATGATAAATGTTGTACCTGGGACAAACCCATTTAACATGGGAAATCCCTATCTAATGTCGTTTACCCCCCTGTCTTTTCCCACTTTTGGAAAACACCCCTATTAATCCAAAAGACTCTATGAGCCTTTTGGCCTTTTGAACCATGAGCTTATTTGCCTTATGAGCCAATTAATTTACTTGGGCTAATACATAATGAAGATATTTTAATTGAGCTCGGGTCGAATGGTAAACCCATCTTGATGTACCAGGCTGAACACTAACAGCTTGGAACCAATCCTTCATTGAACCTCCAAATCTCCATTCACTTACATGTAAATTTTCCTCTCACCATCACTTTTCTTCATTTCCCCTTAACACCTCTATTCCTGACCCACTTGGTCTTATGGTACTCTTACTATCAATGATCATTGTTGTTTAGTAGACCACTGAAACAATGATCCTACAAATATTTGTTTATGTGTAGGAAATAATTTAATTCTTCTACAACTCTCTTCACCATCTAATATATTATTAAAGAAGAGGTTTGAGTTTGGTTCTTTTTCAAGATATTTTAACTGAGCTAAGATAAAATGGTAAACCTCCCTCAATGTTCTTGTTTGACCTCCTCCTCTCCCACACACCATTTTTAAATTAAACTATATATTTTCCTGATAACCATCAAAGTTTTCCGTCCACTCAAAAATATTTCCATCTTTTTGACCCAACTCACCAGTATTTAAATTAATTCTCTTATTTGTTTTGTGAACTTTTTTACCAGTTGCCTTTTCAATAAGTCTTATTTGATATTTTTCACATTCATTATGTTTTCCATTTATATACCAAGGTTGATTACACCTCCACTCTTTAGTCTGGTTGATACTTGGTTCTATCATTTATATATTCATAAAAAAGGCGGCGGTAAGCCCTTAAAATCCCTAACCCCATTATCTTATCACTTATATATATCTTATCACTTATGTATATCTTATCACTTATATATATCTTATCACTTATGTATATCTTGTCACTTATATATATCTTATCACTTATATATATCGTATCACTTATATATATATCTTATCACTTATATATCTTATCACTTATATACTTATATAACCATAAGGGAGACTATGAATTCCATTTTCTAAAATAAACCTCTTATCATCAAAAGCTCCTAATGCTTTCTTATTTATCTCTTCTGTATATAATTGATGTTTATAACTTCTTATTCCATTAATCTTTCTAAACTCCTCTTTCTTTGTTGTTAAACAGTTATAATAATCCTTAAAGTTTATTGTTTCTTTAATAACATTTTTCTTTATACCTTTTAACTTCTTATCAGTCTTTTCAACGTTATTCACAATGTATTTATAAGCATAAGCCTTGGACCTCAATCCCACAAATTCACTCATAACATTTCCTCCAAATTCATTCTTAAACTTTCCAATCACCTTTTTATTTTTAGAAGAGAACAACTCACTCTCTGGACTGTAATTACTAGTATCATAGATATTAATGTCCTCTTTCATGTCTGAATAAACATCATCAGTATTAATTTTCAAAATAAAACTATGTATCCATATAAAGTAGATTAACATCATTTTGATATTTCTTCCTCAAGTTATTATAAAAGTAATCATACATTAATGACTTTGATAAATCAAGAATTGATGTTCCAATATAAATAGGTTTGTCCATTTCAATACTCTCTTTAATCAAATGGATCGCACAAAAGTTCTCAGTAAAGACCTCAGCTCTAGTAAAACTCGGTCCATTAATTAATTTTGATGCTTGTTCCCAGGATGTTGCTAGTCTGATATTTTCTCTTTTCCTCACGTTCTCCATGGTCTTACCAAAGACCGCATTATTCATCAATTTATAAAAGTCTTTCTCAAAATCTGTTTTTGACTCTGTTCTTCTTTGTGTATTCAAATCAATGTACTCCTTTAGCCAATGACTTTGATTGAACTTTAGAACCCTGTGGAGCTTCTCTACTCTCAGACCTTTTGATAAATATTGTCGCAAATTTCTTTGGTGTAGAACATAATTTTTCTTGTTATATAATGGAGTAAGTAATTTTTCTGTTGATTCACCGATATCAAACGATCGTTGATATAATCACTCAACCATTCTTTCTTTGGACTTTCTTTCTCACAAGCAAATGGAAGATCTTTATGTTTGATATACATGATCATGATCTTCAAATGGAAGATTCTTTTATGGAAGATCTTCAAATACATGATCTTTATGTTTGATCCTTCATTCCTCTTTTCTCCCGCCTCTGGAACAAACTCCCTCACTCTCTTCAATCCCACTCCACCCTCCAGGTCTTTAAAACAGCTGTTCACCACCATCTCTTATCCTCCCCCATCCAAAACCTTGATCTTTTCTACCCCCGCTAATTTCGGTCCCTTGTGTTTTATACCTCTCACCCCCCCCCCTCCCCCTCCCACGCCTCCTGCCCCCAAGCCCTCTCCCTCCCACACTTCTCCCTGCTCTCAAATGTTGTGGTTGTGTGCTTCCCCTTCTCTCCCCATCTTGTCTTCTGCTCCCTCTTTTTGTATATTTTGTTTGTCTGGTTGATTTGTTTGTGAAATAAATGTTAGCTCTTTCACGAGCAATATACAAAATATGAAGTTCGATACAATATACAAACAATATACAAAATACAATATACAAAATACTAGATACAATATACAAAAAAAAAGAAGAAAAAAAAAAGAAAATATGAAGTTCTTCAGGATATTTTAAATCGACCTCAAAATAATAACCAACCTTTGAATCATCCATTTCTTTTTGTGTAGAGATACATACATCTTGTAAAACCTTTTTGTAGTCTTTTTCCTTTACCCATCTAAGTTTTCCATAAGGAAGAGCCTGAGACATTGCCCAGCCATACAGGTTGTTCGCGTCATAGTACATCAAGTAAGAACTCTTTTTCGTCGAATCATAATTCGGAAGATATTTGTTATTTGCTTTTGCGTATCTACTCGAGCAGACTTGTGAAATTCCTCCTCTCTTTGCCTTTTCAATCATCAAATGCATATCAACATCGGCTATCAAATCCAAAGCTTGTTTTGTCATTTTCAACATCGCACTCCAGGCCAATCCAGGTGCTGTGTAGTAGTGAGCAGGATCCAATCCATATCCAGTGCGACAAACAGATCTAAAGGCTTCAAATACATCGGCCAATAAAAGCACATCAGTTTTGAGATACAAATCGTGATACTCGCCAAGATTCTTGATGTTATATTTTTCCCAAACATTTTGTGCGTGTACATAATCTTTATCAGATATATGACTGTTGTTTAATTTGTTATATAAATTTTCTTTTGAAGGAAGTTGTGTTTCATTGAATCTCTCAAATGAGTCCATATAGTCATAGGGGTAAATTCCCTTTTGTGTTAGAAAATCTTTATCTGAAAAATACTCTGAAAGACATGGAAACCCTTTTAGGTTATGAACCAAGTTAGCCAATGGACTTGCCATGAATTTAAATGTATCAAGAAATCTGATATGAGTAATAGGAGATGTGTGAATTGTTTTTGTGAATGAAATGTATTTCTGATCTGTGTTAGGAATTGCTGAAATGTGTCCAGATGTCTTTGAAAGTTCATTAATAAATAGATGCGTATCATAATGAGCGTTGTTATGAAGAAAGACAGGAATGAAAGAGGGGAGTTTATAATTAATATTACAACTTTGATGAGCCGGACCTCTATATTTACCAGTGAGATGACAATGATCTCTAACCTTTAGACCTTCACCAATTTTTTCCTCACAAATATGACAAACATTGTTTTTTCTAAATTCCCTTTTCTGTTCACTCATCAAGGACATTGGTTTATTGGTTTCTCTCATTATCTTGGTTAATCGGACTCAGTCTTTTTCTAGTCGTTTCACAAACTCCTCTGGGGTATTTGAGCCTCTATACTCCTCTAACTTGTATATTTATCACCAACGGATGATTTGATATAATAACAAAAACCGCAAGGAGTATGTTTTTGATATTTATTTGTGTATGATTCTTTTGGATCTGGAGAAGCAGTATCTATTTTTTCTAGAATACTTTCAAAATCAGCATATATAACAAATGGATGTTTGATCTTTTTCTTTTCATCTTTGAATGTGATCTTTGAGCCTTCTTTAGGCATATTGATTTAGGCATATTTGAGCCTCCCTATTGATTCTTGTCTTGTCTTGTCTTTTTGATTCTTGTCTTATATATATGCCGTATATCGCTGCTGTTTGTTTTCTTGATTCTTGTCTTTTTGCAATTGTTGTTTTCATGTATTGTTATGCATTATGTTTTCCACTCTGTCAAAGCGCCTTTGGGCTTCTGGAAAAGCGCTATACAAAATAAATGAATTATTATTATTATTATTATATTGATTACCGTTGATTTATGTTCACCACAATAATTTGAATGTTTATCTAATCTTTCTTGTGTATGGAAGAAGTTTAAGACAACGCAAACAAATATATATTTTATTTGTTCTTTTACATACTTGTGGTTTTATTAATTTTGTAATATCTTTGATGTATGTATAATGTGAATTTTCCTCTGAATTAAAATATAGAAGATTAATATGAGTTTGTTTACAATTGTTAGAAAGCTTTAAAACCTGAATGCTGTTTGTTTCTGTTAGACCATAAACATTAACTGATAAATTATTCAACTTTTCAAATTTAGGAATATCATTTAAAGCCATAGGAAACTTTAGATCTTTCGTATTTAATGTATTCTCATATTTTTTATAATGAGATACTCTTTCATCATGAAAATGTGGAGGATGTAAGTGTGCTAGAATAGACCAGAGAAAACATTTATTGTCTTTATTTTTGATATTGATAACTGCTTTTCTATTTTTGATAACACTGGGTAAATCAATGTAGGAAGAAGCTTTTAGAGGATCTGATTTAAGAATATGAATGTCTATGTAAATAATTTTTCCTATATTGAAGCCACTTCCTACGATTGAATTATCCACATCTTGCTCTTGTTTAATAAGTTCATCATAGACTCCTGATGTTTTAAAATCTTGATATGAAGATATAAAGTGTGGCTCAGTTCTCATGTATGGTGTATCTATAACTCCTTCGTCCTTTGTCATTTCTAATTTTACTCCCATATAAAATTTAAGTGGTTTCATTTCTTTTAGTGTTTTTTCAATCAACGTTTGAACAGCAGGTTTAACTATTTCTACAGCATCAACTATAGACTCTGGTTCAGGAGGTTTGAAGTTAAAGACTCTTATTTTAATATGTCCTTTGAATGCGCCATCAGAGTTTTTAGTTGTGATAAAATTTGATAAATGTAGATTTGTTTTAAGATGTATTTCGAAGCCTTTCTTGAGGATATTTTTATGACAGACAGAACAGTGTTTTGTTTCCTTCTGAATAGGAGCTAGTAGGTGAAGTAGATTAAACGTGTGTTTGTTAGTTTTAAGGTGTCTTTTGTATTGTTTATATTCCTGTTCACAAACGTCGCAATACGTTGCTTTGATCATATTTATATAGCAAAATTATACTTAAAGTAAAACACCTTTTTAGAGGCTCTTTTAAAGATGAAACTGTGCTTAAAGTAAAACACTTATAGAAGAAAGTGCCTTTTTACAGGCTTTTTATATATGAAACTATACTTAAACTAAAACACTTTTTCACTCAGAATCATCTGAGTCATAACTATCACATGAATACTCAGAATCATACTCAGAGTCATCAATAAAGCTACTCTCATAACTATCATTTGAGCACAAACTATTAGCATCATAACTATCATCTGAGTTCAATGAAATACTATCATCACCATCGTCCGAGTTCAATGAAATACTATCATCACCATCGTCCGAGTTCAATAAAATAGTAAAATCTTCACTGCTGTAATGACTCATATTTAATTAGCAGGAAAAATATTCCCATCAATATCTATATACTTTCTTTCATTAACAGATTCAATCTCTACATTTTTAATATCAAAAGTTATCTTTAAATAATCTCTAACTCTCATAGAACGAAATGACATTTCACCAGAAATATTAACATCATTCATTTTACTTAGATCTACACCCTTTGGATTATTAAAGTAAATACAAATTTCTCCACGAGTATTGTTGATGGTCTTATCATTCTTTTTCAAAGTATCGCGATCGATCACTTTTTCAAGCTTTGAATAAATTGCCAGGAGTAGAGGAGAAACTTTTGTTAGATTTACTTTAATGGATGTCTTTCCAGGTATAGTTAGAGCTCTTCATTTAAATGAAATAGAGGGGCTCATGTTATTTTCCATAACTGGTTTTACCCAAAAATTTCCATATTTATCTTTGTTCAATTTAACATCTTTGACATATTTTTCTATATCTTTCACCGAAGTAGAGATTGATTGAAATATGTCTTTTGTGCTTTGAAACATTGTATTTATTAATGAATAAACTTGCGTTTAGTTTAAGTAAAAATTTACCATATAAATATGATACGTTCTGAAGGATATTTAGAATTTCCAGACTCTCCATATGATAAATTAGAGAATTGTCCAGCTTGTGATAGAATAGGGCTTAATAATGAGGGTTCATATAACATTGTATTTTCTGTGATTTAATTTTAATTAATGATAATAATAGAAAAAAATATATATATAACTCTTTTAAATTAGAACCAAAAATGAATTACTTTACAAGATTAATAAGAGAGATGAATGTTAAGTATTGTGATGATAATACACCATTTCTTTCAAGGGAAGAGACTATTTGTATTGAGGAAATGTATAAGGGTTTAATGATATTTATTATTCAAAAATTTTTTAATGGAAATGTTAATACAAGATACTATATAAATAAAATAATGAATTATTTTGAAATTAAACCCGAACTCAGGATAAAATATAGAGTTTCTAAAATAGCTCAAAAAAAGTTAGAAGACTTGTTTTCCAAATATATAAATGAATGATTTTTTACCCGTTTGGGAAAATAAGATAAAATTTAATAACCATAAAAACATTCCAAATTCATTGAGATGTCTAATAGTTGGTTCAAGCAGATGTGGAAAAACCTGTTTACTTTTAAAGATGCTCCTTGGTCCTAATTTTTTAGATTATGATAATTTAATAATTTTTACAAAGTCAAGTTTTCAACCCGAGTATCAACTACTCTCACAGGGTTTTAATGCGGGTCTTAAAATGGAAGACATTATCGGTTTATTTAAACTTCAAAACAAACTAAATGATTATAATCTTGAAGATATAATACAATTATTTTGTGATACACAGAAATCAAAATCGAAACCAAAACACATAACTTGTATTCTCAGTGATAATACGGATGATATACCTTCACCTCAAGATTTAGATAAATCAAAAAAGAACCTCGTCATCTTTGATGATTGTGTTAATGAGAGAAACCAAACAGTAATGGATAGTTACTATACAAGAGGGAGACATTCTCCTTGTAATTGTATTTATCTTAGTCAGTCATATTTTCAACTCCCTCGGCGCTCAATAAGAAACAATGCTAATACTTTTATTTTATTTAAATTAAATTCAATAGATGTAAATAATTTTTGGAGAGATAATTGCTCTACGTTATGTAGTAAAAAAGAATTTGAAAATTATATGAAACACACGATTGAAAAATATAAATATATTGTTGTGAAACAAGATGAGATACTAACTGATATTTTACACACATAAATGACAACAATTATTATTAATCTTGTGGGTAAATCTGCTTCAGGAAAGAACTTTCATAAATCTAATGCCTCGGTCACACATAGGCGGATATTTTGGCGACTACTGGCGACTGCCGGCGATCAAGATTTTTCGGCGACTACTGGCGATTTCGGGTGGTCAAATATGGTCAGGCGGCAGTATGGCGACTGCAGGTGGCCACATTGCGACTGCATTGCGACGACGCCCCGAGTGGGATGGCGACTGTTGAAGATCGACGACGACTGCATTGCGGATGCACGGTGGCAGCGTGGCGACAGTCAGGCGGCTAGATTGCGACCAATGGCGGATCGCGGCGACTGCATTGGGGCCGGGTGGCAGTTTACTCCGACGTCCGCAAGACTGCAATAAGACCGCCGGCGATTGGAGACGATTCACACAACTTTTTAAATCTTTATTTCTCTATTTTACATTTCACTTTATTCATTTCAATGATGTATGACATGAAGCATAAAGATGTTTGATGTACAATAAGAAAGTTAATAAAGATGTATCATTGTAATGTAATAATCAAACTTTTCTGCAGGGAGAGAGAATGGAAATAAAGTCTGTTGTGTAAAACCAATCAGGTCCACACAACTTTAGTCCAACGGGTTGGTTTAATTGCATTTAGATCATAACATCATCCTGTAAAGTAGAAAATACAATAAGTATACGACGTGACATCACATGGGTCCATTCATATCATTCAATGCAAGCAAGCTGGATATTCTATGCAGGCGTACCGTTAGCGAGTCTACCAGATGTAACGTGTCACAGGAGAAGTCTCGGAGCACCATCCGCAGCAGCGGGTCTTATAGTCACGCCCCTAGCGGTGTCAACGAGCAGCGAGCATCACCCCGGGTTCAGTACGAATACGATTTCACTACATTCTCCCCCCGTCAGAATTATACGGCAGTGCGGCTAGAAGCGAGTGAGCGTCAGCACGAACAGGGTGGAACATCAGTCGACCCAACCGTATCGGGCCGGGCGGCGAATTTCTCTGCCAGCACGCGTCCGAAATTCCCCGGGTACGGCATCACGTATCCCTGTGTCCCCGGCGTCAGAGGCGCCAACAGGGTCGGGTGACGAAGGGGGTAACTCCAAGTCGTCGGGCCCAGGTAGTCTCGGCGAGGGGAGGGTCGGTAGACTTTCGGCGATGGGAGCGTCGGGAGAGGCCATAGTCTCATAGATGGGGTTTTTTTTTTTTTTTTTTTTTTTTTTTTTTTGTATACAACATCGAGGCTCGTGAAAGAGCGAACATTAATCACACAGAAAGACAAACCGACACATAAAACATATAACATCGGGAGCGGTAGACAAGATGGGGAGAGAGGGGGAAGGACACAAACACAACATTTGAGAGCAGGGACCGAGAGACATGGAGACATCGAGAGATCTGAGAGAGGGCGAGGGCTTTGGGGGGGGGGGCATGGGAAGGGGGCGGTGGGAGAGGTATAAAACATATGGACACTGCCAGGACTTCCAGGAAAGAAGTTGGAATTTCAAACAAGGTGGATCTGGGGTGAATTAGCAGGGGTAGAAAAGATCAAGGTTTTGGATGGGGGAAGATAAGAGATGGTGGTGAACAGCTGTTTTAAAGACCTGGAGGGAGGAGTGGGATTGAAGGGAGTGAGGGAGTTTGTTCCAGAGGCGGGAGAAAAGAGGAATGAAAGAGTGAAGGTGAGCAGAGAGCCGAGATTTCGGCAGTTTAACCATCAGAGGGTTGCTGGCAGATCTTGTGCGACCTGTAGGAATATTTGGGGGACAGAGCACAGAGAGAGCTGGGGGTGCAAGGCCGGAGAGGAGTCGGTAGAAGACAGAAAGACCACCTACCTGCCTGCGGTGAGTGAGTGAAAGGCCCTCAGAGATAGCTTCATCGCGGGAGATTCCAATAATTCTGAAAGCTTTGGTTTCAACAGCGTGAAGCCGAGCTAGGTGTGAGGCAGGAGCACCGGCCCATAGGGGAGAACAGTATTCCATTGAGCTGCGGATGAAAGCCTTGTATGTGGTGAGGAGCTCAGGTGTGCCGAGGAAGGACTTCGCATGACGGAGGATGCCCAGTCGGCGACTGGCTTTGGAGGCCAGCTTGGAAATGTGGTTTTCCCAAGAAAGATCATGGCAGATAGTGAGACCCAAAATCTTGAGCGACAGAACTTATTGGAGAGGATTGTTGAGAAAGTAGATGGGAGGGTTGGCCAGTCGATCTTTTCGGAGAGACATAGTAAGAGTGTGAGATTTGTCAGGATTGAAAGACATGTTCCACTTGTTTGACCAGTCTGTGATTTTGTCCAGGTCTTCAGAGAGTGAGGAGGCAGCAGACTGCCGATCTGAGGGAAGAGGAATGGAGCGGCAGAGAGTGGAGTCATCAGCAAAGAGATAGAGAGGATTTTCGAGAGAGTCAGAGAGATCATTGATGAAGACCAGAAAAAGCACGGGGCCCAGAACACTGCCTTGGGGAACTCCAGCCTGAACAGGAAGAGGAGATGAGAGAAACCCATTCAGGGCCACACGTTGACGACGACTAGAGAGGAAGTCCGCCAGCCATGCATGGAGATTTCCATGGATACCAAAGGAGGAGAGTTTGGTGAGCAGAGCGTGGTGCCAGACCGTGTCGAAGGCACGTGATATGTCGAGGGAGACAGCTCTAATATCCTGTTTGGCATTGAGGACCTCCATCCATTGTTGAGACAGCAGAAGCAGCATGTCCAGAGTAGAGTGACCTGGTCTGAAACCAAATTGATGATCAGAGATCAAGCCATTGGAGAAGAGGAAAGATTTCATATCCGAAGCAATGATGGATTCCATGACTTTGCTGATAATTGGGAGAAGGCTGATTGGTCTGTAGTTGCTAGGATCTGTTTTTGCACCTTTTTTGTGCAAAGCGGTGATGTTGGCTGATTTCCAAGCAGATGGCAGTTGACCTTGAGCAAAAGAGAGGGTGAAGAGAACAGAGAGAGGGTGAGAGAGAGCAGCAGAGCAGGATTTTAGGACCCGTGGGCTGATGCCGCCGGGTCCAGTTGCAGAATCAGAGTCGAGGGTTGACAGAAACTTTTCCACCTTGTCAGGAGGAAAGGACACGGAGTCCAGGAGCAGCAGGGTACGACTGGGTATGGTGGGTACAGAGAGGGATGGGTTTGGGACACAAGATTTAGAGGCAAACACAGAGTTGAGGCATTCAGCTTTTTCACGTGCGGAGTCAGCTGTGTAGCCATTTGAGGTAAGGGAGGGGATGGAGGGGGAACAAACACCAGAAACGGATTTGACCAGACGCCACCAGGATTTGGAAGAGGGAGACAGATAAGAGAGTTCGGTCTTGAGAACGGAGAGATATTGTTTCCTGGCTCTCCTGAGGGTGGACACACACTTGTTTCGGGCTTTGTGAAAGGAAATGAGATTTCCTTCCGTTGGATTTGCTTTCCAGGAGACGAAGGCAAGTTGTTTCTGGGCAACAGCCTCACCACAAGATTCCGTGTACCATGGACGGGAGGAAGGGTATGACAACTGAAGACGAGATGGGATAAATCTGTGCATGAGAGAGAGCAATTTACTTTGGAAGAATTCCCAGGATGAGTTGATGTCAGAGGTGGTAGAGATGGGAGACCAGTCCAGATGATTGATGGCTGCTTGAAGACCGTGCCAGTTGGCCTGAGTGAAATGCCAGACTCGTCGACGCTGAGCAGGCTCCCTGAGGATGGTCAGAGAGATGTCCACTTTAACAAGGACATGATCAGATGATCCGATCGGAGCAAAAGAAGAGCAGCAGACATTTTCAGGGAAGTTAGTCATAACCAAGTCCAGAAGAGAAGATGTTCCGTTGACTGAGATCCGGGTCGGGAAATTGACAGATTGTGTCAGTCCCAGTGAGTCGCAGAAGTCCTTTGCTGAGGAGCCATGGCTGGTGAGAGAGGTACCCACACCCAGCCAACTGGCATGATGACAGTTGAAATCACCACATATGAGGAAGAGAGAGTTGGGATGAGTAGATAGAAGTTGGTCCATATCATCAGACAGCGAGATGTAGATGGAGTCATCACTGTTTGGTGGACGGTACAACACACATATGAACAAGAGGTGGGAGCGAAGGGGAAGCCGTAGCCAGAGGTATTCCTGGGGGTGAGGTGGAGAGAGTGCAGTGCAGGGCGAGTGAGGAAGAGAGTTTTTGATAAAGATAGCAACCCCGCCTCCAGGACGAGGCTCAGGTCTATCATACCGGAGGAGGGAGTAGCCCGGGAGAGATACTATGGAATCAGAGACATCATAAAGGAGGAAAGTTTCTGTTAAGCAGATCACGTCTGGTTTGACAGAAGCAACCTGTATGGAGAGATCAGTTAAGTTTGAACGAAGGCCCCGGATGTTTGAGGTCCACACCGTTAATGAAGAGGAAGGGGGAGCATCAGATACAGAACAGGGGGGAGGAGGGGTAGGGTAAGGTGTGGAAGAGGTGGAAGAGGTAGGGAGAGCTGTTGAAGGTGTGTCAGAGATTTCAGAATAGCTCGGAGAAAGGGAAGGATGGGGCGGACAAAAGGTTTGATGGTGATTGGGTGAGCCACAATGAGGTGTTATTTGAGGAGGGGGAAGAGCGAGGCAGAAGGTTGGGGGAGATGGAGGTGAGAGTTTGAAGGGGGAAGAAGCGGGGAGGACGCTTTGAGGAGGGGGAGTGAGAGGGGGGAAATTGAGAAGCAATGAGGGTGGGGAGATTTGAAGGGGAGGGGTGAGGGGGGAGTTTGGGAGGGAAGGGACAAGGGGAGGGATATGAAAGGGATGGGATATGGGGGAGATTTGGAGGGGAGGGGTGAGGCAGGAGTCTAGGAGGGGAGGGGCGAGGGGCGTCTTGGCGGGGAGGGGTGAGGGGGTAGTTTAGGAGGGAGGGGGCAAGGGGGGAGATTTGAAAGGGATGGGTGATGGGGAAGATTTGGAGGGGAGGGGTGATGGGGAAGATTTGGAGGGGAGGGGTTATGGGGAAGATTTGGAGGGGAGGGGTGAGATTGGATTTTTGAAAGTGTACGATTTATGGGAAACGAACATTTATTGCAAAATGAGTTTCTTGTGACCTTCGAGTTAAGAATACGTTTAAGGACGCTGGATGGAGGATGGAGTGCAGGAGAGTTTAGGGAATGTAGAAGAAAGGCACTATAGGAGATGGATTTTTTTTTTGGGATGAATTGATTTGGTGAGCAAGTCGAAAGCAGCCTTTTAAAGAAGAAGAAGAAAAAGGTGTTATAAAATATGACGGAATACATAACTTGAGGGGAAAGTGTAAACATTGAAGGTTAATGAGAGAAAACTATCTGGGGAAATGGGGGAGAAACACGTGGTCGAAGAACGAACGAACGAATAAGAATGAATAAACGAATGAGAACAGAGAAGGAAATGTTTTTTTTTTGTTTGTTTGTTTTTGAGTTGAGATTTACACAAGGAAGTAGGCTATGGGTGAAAAGACTGGGAATACAGAGAACGAAAGTTATTGGATCACAAACGACGGACTGCTGAGAGAAAAACAAAGCCTCAAGGTTGTACAGTGCACACTGTACAAGGCCTCAAGACACGACACGAATTAACACGATTTTCAATACAGGTATGAAAGATTTGCACCGAAAAATCTTCGTCGGGACACAATATACGTACAACACCATAAATCAATACAGTTTTAACGAAAATACAAATGGGAACAATCACTTAACTTCGATTTCAAATCGTTTCGCGACGCGGCAAAGGCCTTGCTCGTGACACGGCAAACAGACGATCAATTTATGAAAGATAAACACCGAGAAACAACCAAAGTTGCACACAATAACTTCACACACCGAAAGATAAATACAGTTTCGACAAAATACAATTGTATTGGGACAAAATACAAAATACAATATATGACAAAATACAATTGGGTTCGATCGGTTCGTCCGATTCCCTACTTAGGTCAGCGACCCCGCAAGGGGCAAGGTGACGGACGGAGACAATAGCCTCACGGCCATCAGTCGTCATCATGCGAGCATGCTCAGGATTAGCCTGGAGAATCTGCACTTTGTCCACTAGGGGATCGTACTTGCTCGCGCGAACCGCCCGTTTAAGGTAGGCCGGCCCGGGCCCAGCGAGCCAACTGGGCAAAGACCGTATACACCCCGAGCTCCTGGGGTGGTGGAAAAGTCGCTCGTGGGGAGTTTGGTTGGTTGCCGTACTCAGGAGAGCCCTGATCGAGTTCAACGCCGTAGGTAGCGACCAAGCCCATTTATCGAGGCCCCGGCCAAGGGTCCGGAGGTTGAGCATGACGGCCCTCCAGATAATCCGGTTGAAGCGTTCGATCTGCCCATTAGCCTGGGGTCTGTACGGCGTGGTGTAACTAGAAGCAATGTTATTTTGGAGCAGATAGCCGCGCACCTCCTGAGACAAGAAGACCGCACCCCGGTCGGTATGGACATAGGCCGGGTAACCGAACATTGAGAACAAGTTCTGTAAGCATCGCAGTCGCGACAGATACGGCGGATATCGTCAATCGAGTATGGGAGATTCCCACACCGCACAAAATGAGCGAAACGCGTTATGCCGGGATGGCCCGCAGTGGCATGCAGCACCCGTAGGCCCTCCAAAGAGGTGATACCGGCACATGTAGCCGGTCGTGATAAGGCATCGGCGGCCTGGTTATCCTTCCCCGGGCGATATTTGATGGTGTAACAGAAGGCGGCGAGTTCGATACGCCAGCGAGTGATTTTCTCGTTCTTAATGCGCTGGGCGTGTAAGGTGTCGTACATGAAGGCAACGCTTTGCTGGTCCGTGATGATTTGGAAGCTCCGCCCGAGTAAGTACGGGCGCCATCGCCGAATAGACTCGACGATCGCATACGCTTCCTTTTCAACGGACGAGTGTCTCCGCTCAGCGGTGGTAAGAGTCTGTGAAAAGAAAGCCACGGGACGCCCCCCTTGGGAGAGGGTCGCCGCGATGGCCTGATCCGAGGCGTCACTTTCGAGGACGAACGAGCCGCTCTCGTCGATTGTCGCCACGGTGGCTCTGGCGATGTCGGCCTTAAGGCCTTCAAAGGCCGCCAATGCGGCCGGACTCAGGGGGAAGGTGTCGCAGGCCACGAGGGGGCGAAGTTTCGCGGAGAAACTTTGCACCCATTTGGAGTAATGGGCGAACAGCCCAAGGGCGTGCTTCAGGGACGCCCGATCACAGGGAGGGGCCATGTCGAGCAAAGGTCGCAGACGCTCCTTATCCGGAGCGACAGAGCCATGGGTCACGGTGTACCCCAGAAGATCTACCGTGCGTAGAGAGTATTGGCACTTATCCTCGTTCATAGTTAAGTGATACCGCTGCGCGACCTCAAGGAAGCGCTTCAGATTAGCATCATGGTGCCCTTGGTCATATCCACAAACCGTAAGATTATCGAGGTAGACGAAAACATCGGTTAAGTGCTCCCGCGCAACGAGGTCATCCATGGCCCTCTGGAAACAAGCGACCCCGTTCGTTACCCAAAAAGGCAATCGCGTAAATTGGTACAACCGCTGCCCCGACTCAAATGCAGTATAGATACGATCCGCCCTAGAGATAGGGATCTGGTGGTATGCACTACGGAGATCGAGAGTGCTATAGACCGAATACTGGGACACCTGTTGCACTAGCGCGTCCATCCCCGGAAGGGGATAGGCATCCAGCTGTGTAAAGCGGTTAATCGTTTGGGAATAGTCGATTACCATGCGTCTGCGATGGGCCTCGCTGCGCACCACCAAGACCTGGGCGCGCCACGGCGACCTACTAGGTTCTATGATGCCGTCTTTCAAGAGCTGAGCCGTTTCGTCCGCAATGAATTGCATGTCTGCGCGAGAGTAGCGCCGTGATTTCACCGCGACAGGGGTGCAGTCGGAGGTTAGATTGGGGAACAGCGAAAGCGGCTGGACGTCCATTTGCGCTAGGGCGCACACCGCAAGCGCGTCGTCCGCCCCCACAACAAGCGTGTCAGGCCCACCAAACTCCATTACCAGACGTCCATGCAGCTTAAGAAAATCGTGTCCTAACAGAATATCAGCACATAATGCGGGTAAAACCATAAGGTGTACATCAGGGAAAACCCGTCCCTTTAGCACGAGTTTCAATCGGCATTCCCCCTTCGTGCTGAGTCGAAGCCCCTGGGAAGCCATGAAGATCCGTCTCGTAGACCTCCAGATCCGCCATCCATGCCTGAGCACAAGTCGCTGGTCGATAAAACTATCCGTAGATCCTGTATCCACCAAGGCCCGAACACAATGGCCTTCGACCATGAGGGGAATAAGGGCTTGAGCCAGGCCAGACGAGGCTGCTGGGAGCGGGACTGAGCCCCCCGAATGGGTCGGACCAGCCTCGCGGGTGGATCCTACGCCAGCAGCAGTTTTGCGGTCGTGGCCGGAGTCTGCGTTGACCATGGGGAATCCATTAACGCCATCAGAGGGCTTTCCCAAGCATTCCGGTGTTTCGCGATTCAAAATCTGACAATTCTGACGGGAAAAGGCCTCCGTAGTATTTGAAATCGCCTTTTGACACTTTTGGCAGAAAAAGGCCTCCGTAGTATTCGAAATCGCCTTTTGACACTTTTGGCAGCAGAGGCAGAAAAAGGCCTCCGTAGTATTCGAAATCGCCTTTTGACACTTTTGGCAGCAAAAGGCCTCCGTAGTATTTGAAATCGCCTTTGTCGGGGCGTGGGCCGCC
The DNA here is from genome assembly GCF_964187855.1 of Myxine glutinosa. Lineage (NCBI taxonomy): Eukaryota > Metazoa > Chordata > Myxini > Myxiniformes > Myxinidae > Myxine > Myxine glutinosa. The sequence goes on from NC_136261.1 coordinate 40,564,964, forward strand.
GTTAGCTCATGGACGACTCGAGGAGAACGTTCCGCTGGGGCTTGGCGAGGCTTCAAAGCCCGTTGCATGGCCTGGAGTTTGGTCAAGGACACGTACTTCGTGCCCGATGGAGGATGAGATGGTGGTGGCTGTCCGGTGACGCCCGCCAAGGACGTCTGAGCGCCCAGGGGCCCGCAGAGAGGGGCCCTCCCCTTCGAAGTCGGGTAAGGCGCCGGGTGTCGGGCTCGGCTCGCGGGCTCCGCAATGAGCCCATTCAAGGTCGACCGCGCGAGTCAATGAGCCGCGAGCCGCGTGCCGTTTTCCTGCACACTTTCGCGTAATGTCCCTTTTGCGAGCACAAATGGCATATAGCGTCTCGTGCCGGACACACGACCCGGGCATGACGTGGCCCCCCACAGAAAAAGCATGCGGCCCCGCGTAAGGCCTTGGGTCTGGTCGTAACGGCAGCCGTCAGGGCTGGGTCTTCCTCCGGAGCATCCCGGAGTTCAGCGAGCGGATCCGCGTCCTCGGCGGTAGCACTCTCTGGCCGGGCGTGTAGTGTGGTGCCTGCCAAGAGGCGCGTGTGATCATAGGTGTTCGATTGCATCCGCGCTTCAGTGTATACTGTCCCTTGCTCGAGTGCCGTAGCGAAGGTCAGGTCGGTCTTCTCTAAGAGTTTGAGCCTTAGTTCCTGGGAGGAGACCCCTGCAATGAAGGCATCTAAAAGACGATCATCCTGAGCCTGCGCGGGAGTCCGTGGCTCCCTGACGCTGTCCAGCAAGAGCTGCCGGAGCTCCTGGGCGTAGTGGTCCATCGCCTCGTTGGGTTGCTGACGTCGCGTTTGCAGCAAATATCGTGCATACAGCGGGCTTTTTTTCCTTTATGTACAGCCATTTGAGCTCTGCGATGGAGAGGTCAAACGTCGCGCATTGAGCGATAGAGTTGTACACCCGGTAGTCGATTTTTGAATGTAGAGTTGCTAGCTTCGCGGCAGCCGTCGGCGCGGTCTCAGGCTCATCAAAAAGATTCTCCAATGTTCTGAGCCAGTGCTTCAGTTGCAAGCCACCATCCGGGGCTTGCGGGTCGGCGCAGAATACGGACACCGTCAGCGTCTTGTTGCCAGCCATGTCGGTAGATCTTAAATGCAATTAAGTATTGTGTAAAACCAATCAGGTCCACACAACTTTAGTCCAACGGGTTGGTTTAATTGCATTTAGATCATAACATCATCCTGTAAAGTAGAAAATACAATAAGTATACGACGTGACATCACATGGGTCCATTCATATCATTCAATGCAAGCAAGCTGGATATTCTATGCAGGCGTACCGTTAGCGAGTCTACCAGATGTAACATGTCACAGGAGAAGTCTCGGAGCACCGTCCGCAGCAGCGGGTCTTATAGTCACGCCCCTAGCGGTGTCAACGAGCAGCGAGCATCACCCCGGGTTCAGTACGAATACGATTTCACTACAAAGTCCAACAAATTATTTCCACTGGTCCCAAGTCCCATAAATAAAGTTTCCAAAGGACCAAAGTCCCAAAAATAAAGTTCCCAAAAGTCCCAAGTCCAAACAATAAAGCCATATCCTTGTCAGCACCACAGGACCTCACTCCATGGAGACCCTCACACCATCCTGTCTTGCCATGGAATCGTGGTATGTCATAATGCAGTCGCCAGGCAGTCGTATCTCTGTCGCCAATGGCCGTAACTCGGCCGCCACGAGTCCTACTGCTGTCGTCGTCAGTCTCCCATAGCCGCAGGGGAGACGTGGCAGTTCTTCTGTAGTCGATATGCAGCCGCAACAGTGTCGGCCCGTAGTCGGGAAGATGCCGCAGGAAGGCCATATGGCATTCGCATCTCTGCCGTTCTGGCTGGTGGGGCGATTGCAGAAGACTATGAGCGACTGGGTTGCGGCCGCTTTACGGTCTCATTACGGATACCGACGACAGCATGGCGGTTCCATCGCGACAACATGGCGGATTTTTTTCGATTGCGACTGAGCGCGCCGTTTTTAAACATTTTAAAAATTATTTTGCCCCTTTGCGGCTCTTGCCGACTGCAGCCGACCTGGGGAGGATAACCACGACTACAGGTGACCGTCCATTACGGTTTCATTATGATTGTCGGCGGGTGGTGGCGATTGTTCCAGTCGCCAGTAGTCGCCGACAAATCCGCCTATGTGTGACTTAGGCATAAACTCTTGAATAGTAAAAATGAAAAGATTGCAAGTTTTTTTTTAAAACACCCGATGATTCGTTTTGTAGGTACTACAACCAGAGCAATGCGACCAGGAGAAGTAGAAGGGAAAGATTATTACTACATTTCAATGGAGGAACATATGCGATTGAGGAAAAAAGGTCAAATATTTGAGGAGGTCTCTCTTGGTTCTACAAAATATTCACATTGTAAAAGTGAGTTAAATAAAGTAAAATCTAATGGTCTTGGGATTTTAAAAACTAATCCTGAAGGAATGAGACAAATTATTAAACATTTGCGTGGTGATGGAGTTAAGATTTTATCATTCGGTTTTGATATCGATGAGGAGACTCAACGCAAACGTATGAAAAGCAGAGATACAAGTATTAGCGAAGAAGAAATAACAACTCGTATTAATACAAATAAAGAATTTGATGAAATATTTAAAGAAAAGGATTTATTTCAACACATTTACTATAATGACGAAGAAAAGGAAAATTTTCCCATTAACCTTTACAATTCATTAAATGATATTTTTCAATAAATAAATACAGAAGATGAATACCGAAGAAAGAGCAAGAAAGTTTAAATAACATCAAGAGTTGCTTTCAAAAGTTGTAAAGCAACAGGAAAAGATAAAGAAGAAACGGAGACAGAAACTAACTGGTGAAGAAGCCTTTGAAAGAAAACAAGAGAATTTTTTTAGACCACTTTTAAAAACTCAACAAACGATTTCACCTACAGTTCCCACGGTAGAATTTACTCCGAGAAAACTTCAAATGCTCAAAGATTTTAGTCAAATGACAGAGCAAGAACTTGGAGAATTAGAATATGATGATGAAGGATTATTTCGGAAACTGGAGGAGGTAAATCAACCCCCTAATTATGTTGTGGAAGCTCTACAAAACAATGAATATTCAGCGGATTCAAAAACCAGAGCTGGTCTCATTCCAACAGAAGAACCAGCACAGTTCTATCTTGTGAAAGAAAAGTTATTGATATTTAATGATAAATTGGGGTTCTTAAGTTCTGCTCAACCAAATGTTGAATTAACTCCAAGATTAATGTTTCTTCTAACAAACTCCGGATTCAGCGGTTCAAAATATTTTGATGAACCACTTGATATGGAAAGAGAGGAAGATAGAGAGTATATTGAGTTGCTAAATGCACTTGATTATGGAGTTTCTGTTGCTGGTAAAAGGAAGAAGAATGAGAAGGAGAAACATATTATTGATGCTTTAAGTAAGCTTGGTTCGGGTGTTAGTTTTCTTCCAAATGACCCATCACAATTAGTTAATAGGCTATTATTGTTGTTAGGTAGTAAGAAGGCTGGAAACAATAATTGTTTTAATGAATCCTCAGCCATTTTAGATCAGTTGATGAATATGAAAATAATTAATAAATGTCAATACAAAGATATTTTATTAGATATTAAATAAGATGAGAAGCACAATTCTTAGTTTTAATTTCACAACGAGTGATTACACAGCTTCATTCCCTTACCCACTACAACTTGACCCCACAAAAGAATATGAGGCTTCTTTGTTGTCATTGGAGACTTACAATACCCTTTTTAATATCACAGAGAAAAACAACAAGTTTAGTTATAATCCAGGAAGTGGATATAAAACTATAACCGTTTCACCCGGAGCTTACGAGATTTCTCAAATATCTTCAGAAGTCTCTCGCCTTATGAAAGAAAAAGGTGATGAACCAAAAAATATTGTAATAGATATTCAAAAACACACTTCAAAATCAACTATTAAACTTAAAAATAATTATAAAGTTGATTTCATGATTGAAAATTCGTTCAGAGAGCTATTGGGTTTCTCTTCAAAAAAGATTGAAACTAACGGGACGTTTTACAGTGATAATGTCATTCAAATATCCTCCGGTATAAATTCGGTATTAATTCGTTGTGATTTCATTGATGGTGCTTATAACGATGGAATAAGAACAAATACAATATTTTCATTCAGCGCATACTCAACACCGATTGGTTATAAATTCAATATTGAACCAAAAAATCTTGTCAATTACCTGTGTCAGGAAAAACCATATACAGAGTAAATTTTAGGATAACCGATCAAGATAATCGTATGATCTCCTTTAATGAAGAAATTATATCCATCAGAATTCACCTTCGTGAAGTTTTTTTTGATAAATAAACAATGGTTATTGTGAGAAAACACGAGTTGGGAAAATATAAAATAATTACAGGGGATGGGATGTTCCTTTCACCATACTATAAGGGTGAAGGTATGTTTCTTGGTAGAGGATACTATAAACCAAAGAGACAATGGGGCGTGGGACATCAATTTAGAAATAAAAGAGATGGGATAATTGATACTCTTATGGGTATTGGTTCAACCATTCTTAAACATAAAGACCTAATTGGTTCAACTGCTTCTGCCGTGGGAAATGTAGCGGGTGCTATAAAGAGTATAAAAGATGCTCAAAAGGAGTCTCATAAATTACAAGCAATCAAAGAAATAAAAAAAGGCAAAACTCAACTGTCTTCACAAGAACGACAAAAAATCATGAAAATACTTGGGTCAGGGTTTCAACGATTTTAATGCTATATAAATACAAGTATGGAAGCGATTGATAGTATCTATGATTTGGATGATACAATTATCATTTCAAACTCCACGAAAAAGGAAGACTATTTTTAGGTAAATGCTATAACAGGAACAGACTGGAATTCAAATGGAACAAAAAGTTTTGAAATAAATAATCAACAAACTTACTTGAATCTCGCTGATAGTTTCTTGCTGTGTAAATTTAAATTCACTAAGGCTGCGAATAACACTAATGCTACACTCGTAAATGATTTCTTCTGGAAAATGTTTGATAGTGTTCGCCTGTATATTGGAACACAAGAGGTTGAAGCGGTTGATTATGTCTCTGCTACATCTGAAATGATGAAATTTACACTACATTCGTTTAGTGATAGAATGGGTAAGGGAGCTGTTGAAGGTTTTATTCCTGATATGTCAACGGGAACAAATGCTGACCCTGGTTATAGTCAAAGGAAGTCAATGTATAATGATGAAACAAAAGTAGAGAATAGTTTTACCGTAGCGGTACCTCTGAAAGGTATATTTGGATTTTGTGATTATGATAAAGTTTTGTATGGTCTTAAAATTAGATTTCATCTACAAAGGAATGATAATGTAAATAGGTTGCTTTTTGGGGCTGAAAATGCTTTTGGCGACAATAATAAATTTGTTATTAATGATTTGTGTTGGTATATCAGTGAATATACTCCTAATCTTAAAACGGAAGAGATGTTAAATAAAAGACTTAACTCAAAGACCCCACTAAATGTATCATACCTTAAAACAAGATGTCAAAACGTTAAACTGGAACACACTACCTACACTTGGAATTGAGGTGTTCTTCAAGGAAAGCCACGATACCTCTGGCTCATTTATTTAAAAAACCAGATGGAGAGGACGGTACTAATAAGAATAATGCGCTGTGTGATAATGCTAAGGTGAAACAACTTCGGGTTTCTCTTGATGGAACATTTTATCCGCGAGATAGATTGGAAATTGATTGGGAAAAAAATGATTATGTGGAAGCCTACAAGTCTTACCAAAAGGTGTATGAAAGTAATGGTAATAATAACCCTATTTTGGATATGGTTGCGTTTCATAAACTTTATACAATCTACACAATTGACCTGAGTTCTCAAAAAGAAACTATAAAGTCTAATAGAGTGGACACTTCTCTATACATTGAAAGAGGGGAGAGTGAAGAGGTTAATATGTATTGTTTGCTTTTGGAAGAAACAGATTTACAGATTAATACAGATAATTGTGTTATGATTAATATCACATAGGTTTTTTCTCATAAATAAATGGTAGGGGTATATGTTAATCAAATCAATCTTAATAAATTAACATCTTGTATTCAAAATCAAAAGCCTTGTATTATTAATGTTAATACAATTCAAAGAAAAGGAGCTGTAAGAATTGATGTTTTACTCACACACACACAAGTAAAAACACTAAATGATACTGGTTCACTTAAAATTAAAATGACAAAACCTATGTTAAAGAAATATTCAATAGACGAGTCAAGAGGAGGATTTCTCCCGTTTCTAATTCCTTTATTTGCTGGTTTAAGTGCGGCGGGAGCATTGACTGGTGGTATTTCAGCAGCGGTAAAAACTGCTGACGAAAGGAAGGCACAACTAAAAGCTCAAAAAGAATTGGAAAGACATAACAAGGAGTTGGAGAAACAAATTAGTGGAAGAGGTGTAATTGTAGATTTTGCTCAAAAACTTGAAAGTCTACCTGATAAAGCTAGATTGTTGGTTGGAGATATGCTTTCCTCTATCGCTCAAGCGGGTGTTAAACTATCTAAACGGGGTAATGGATTGTATCTTTCTCATAAATAAATGGATAAATGGTTTAAACAATTTGGAAAGAATACAACATCAAATATAGAACTAGCTAAGTATTGTAAAACACTAAAAATGGATAACATGGTAATCTGTATGAGAGATGAATGAACAAAGTTGACCAAGAATACAAAGAATATTATTATGAATTTAGACACACAGAATGGTTCTCATTGGGTTTGTATTCATAATAGTCAGGATAAATATTATTTTGATAGTTATGGTATGTCACCACCTGTTGAAGTAATACAAGTCTTACAGAATGGTGTTTATCAAACATTTCAAGTTCAAGAAATTAATTCTAAATGTTGTGGTCAATTATGTTTATATGTATTATTTCAACTCAACAATAATGAAAATTTTTATGATATCATTTTTAATCTAATATAAATGACTTATGTTGGAAAAGATGGTTCTGTCTTTGGAGAATCCTCTCAGGATATTGATTTATCAAATTATTATTCAAAGGCACAGGCTGAACGACAAAAATATAGTATAAGTAAAAATATTAATATGAAGAATACTTATAAATTAATCAATTATCCAAACCCTACAGATGCGAATGACTTAATTAGATTCAGTGATTTATCACAATATATATTTTAAAAGAAAACAGCACGTTTTGTTAAACAAGTAAAATTTACAACCACAACACCTGGTTATACTGACCATACACCTTTCCTCATTGAATTTAACTACCTGCTTACAATTGAATTTTATAAAGAAGGACATATAGTTAATATGCGAATTAATAAATGGGGGTATGATATGCCTGATTTAGGGTATAATTGGTATTTTTCAATAAACTTAGAAGACCTACATGATTTGAATCAGTCTCGTAAAGAAGAATATTATCCGCTTGGCGAGGATAAGGATTTATGTGGAAGTACAATTAGTAAACAACAAATACATGATTTTAAGAAAAGAAAAATATATGATAGTATAGCGATGGTTAGCATGACAAAGAAGGAAGGTAATGAGATAAGGATAGAAAGCCGAGGAATACAAACCGATTTGGTAGTGGGAAGATGGGGTGGTATTACCTGTCATAATATTAATCTCACATATATTTCTGATACATAAATGGCAGGAAGAAGACTACAAGAGAATTATAATTTTTGTATTCAAGGATACCTACAAGAAAAGGGTGCTCGGTGTTACATACCTTATGATGTGGAGCATATACATGGGAATTTTGTCATTAAAAACTGGCCTTATACTGATATTGTTAAACCCACAAATAGAGACTTGTTTAAAATATTAAATAAAAATGAACTTCTCAAAGTTATGAAATATAAAACTCTTTTAGAAATCGTCAACAAATCTTATTGGTATCCTATTATGAGAAAAATAATTATAGATACAAGAATATCTCAAAATCCAGATGAGTATATGTATAATATTCTTTGGGACTCAAGCTCAAGGGTAGCAAGGGATGAGGAAGGAGTTGAGGAGAAGGAGGAAAGAGAGAAAAAGGAGAAGGAGGAAAGGGAGGGAAGGGAGAAAAAGGAGCAGGAGGAAAGGGAGAAAAAGGAGAAGGAGGAAAGGGAGAAAAGGGAGAAGGAGGAAAGGGAGAAAAAGGAGAAGGAGGAAAGGGAGAAAAAGGAGAAGGAGGAAAGGGAGAAAAAGGAGAAGGAGGAAAGGGAGAAAAAGGAGAAGGAGGAAAGGGAGAAAAAGGAGAAGGAGGAGAGGGAGAAAAAGGAGAAGGAGGAGAGGGAGAAAAGGGAGAAGGAGGAAAGAGAGAAAAGGGAGAAGGAGGAAAGAGAGAAAAAGGAGAAGGAGGAGAGGGAGAAAAAGGAGAAGGAGGAGAGGGAGAAAAAGGAGAAGGAGGAGAGGTAGGAAAGGGAGCAAAGAGAGAGGGACAAAAAATATAAAAAGATGGAAATCAGTGAGATTCGTAAAAGATTGAGTGTATTACAGCAAATAAATCAATCTCAACGCACCGAAGAGGAAAATAAAGAATTAACGACTCTTACTAAGATAATGATTTAAAAAATGGTTGAGATGAGTTCAGCGAGGAGATTTACATGAAGAAGACAAAGGTCATATAGTTGATGATGTTGGTGTTATTGACTCTAGTTAGTTTTTATTTGTAAATAAATGGAGGAGAGAGTGAAGACATTCCTTAGGATTCTTTATGTTTTAAAAATCAAGATTGAAATGCATATGTTAAAAACCAAAAAGGTTTTGATACTCTGTCAGAATTTTTCTGATAAATAAATATGAGTTATTGTCTCAAATGTAAAAAGAAAACCAAATCTAAAAATATCTCTTATGTTAAAGCTAAAAATAATAGCGTTTATCAAAATGGAATATGTCAAGTGTGTGGCTCTAAAAAGTGCCAATTCATCTCTCCTAAAAGTGGAGGAGACATACAAAAGTTTATGTCAGGAAGTAAATTTACAACAACTGGAATTGTTGGGGAACTACATCTACCTGGATATTCTTTCTGTGGTCCTGGAACAAACCTGGATAAAAGATTAGATGAGGCTGACAATCCTAAACCTTGGTCCAAGCCTATAAATAGGGTTGATGAAGTGTGTATGAAGCATGATATTGCTTATGGGAATACCACTACATTGGATGAAAAACATGAAGCAGACAGAGAAATGTTGTATAATTTGTCTTTGATACAAAATCCTACGTTGAGAGAGAAAGTTGATCGGTTTATTGTGAAAAAAATGATAAGTGCTAAATTGAAACTTGGTCTTGGTTATTCACCCTCAAACTATTAAACTCCAATGATGTCATCAAGACTGAGGAGCTTTTGGCTAATGAATTACATGAACCGAAAATCACAAAGTTTAAAAGAAGGAAAGTTTATTCTAAATACACCGACCACATATGGTCCGCTGATTTAATCGAACTAAATAATGATAAGGGATACAGGTATGCTTTAACCGTTATTGTTTTGAGGAGTAGATTTGCCTGGGTTGTTCCTTTGAAAAACAAAAGGGGTAATACTCTTATGTTAGCTTTCAGTGGAATATTTAGTAAAAGTAAAAGAAAACCAAAGAAGTTATGGACTGATGAGGGAACAGAGTTCTATAACAAAATATTTATGAAATATCTTAAGGGGGAGGATATTAAATTATTCAGCACCTTTAATGAAGGAAAGGCAGTTGTTATTGAGCGTTTTAATCGCACTTTGAAAGAGAAACTATATAAAAAATTCACACAACTCAATTCTCAACAATGGGTATATTTAATCCAGAATATTGTAGATAATTACAATAATACAGTTCATTCATCAACAAAATCAAAACCATCAGAAACATTTACAAAATTAGAATATGAAAAGGAGATTAATTTGAGAAAGCTCAAGTTCAAAGTTGGTGATATTTAAGAATATACAGATGGAAAAGCCATTTTGAGAAAGGTTATACAAAGAGATGGACTAAGGAATTATTTTAAATTGTTGATGTAATGGATACAGTCCCTTGGACTTACAAATTATATGATATGAATGGGGAAGAAATCTTGGGTTCATTTTACTCACAAGAATTACAAAAAACACAAGTAAGCAGATGATACCCTTGAAAATAATAAATAAATAAATAAAATGTAATGGGGATACGTTCTTGAGATCTGTGAACCCCAAACACAGAATCCCTCAATTTTTCAGTTGGGGCTTAACTTTTGTTTGTGTGTACAATGGGGATACGTTCTTGAGATCTGTGAACCCCAAACACAGAATCCCTCAACTTTTCAGTTGGGGCATAACTTTTGTGTGTACAATGGGGATACGTTCTTGAGATCTGTCAACCCCAAACACAGAATCCTTCAACTTTTCAGTTGGGGCTTAACTTTTGTGTGTACAATGGGGATACGTTCTTGAGATCTGTGAACCCCAAACACAGAATCCCTCAACTTTTCAGTTGGGGCTTAACTTTTGTGTGTGTGTATGTGTGAGTGAGTCATAATAATATACAAACCCTAACCCAACCCCATCCCTAACCCAACCCCATCCCGAACCCAACCCCATCCCAAACCCAAACCCATCCCTAGCCCAAACCCATCCCTAATCCAACCCCATCCCTAACCCAACCCCATCCCTAACCCAACCCCATCCCCAACCCAACCCCATCCCCATCCCCAACCCAACCCCATCCCTAACCCAACCCCATCCCCAACCCAACCCCATCCCCAACCCAACCCCAACCCAACCCCATCCCTAACCCAACCCCATCCCTAACCCAACCCATCCCATCCCTAACCCTCACATTCAAAATCCCAACCCTAACCCAACCCCAACCCTAACCCTCACATTCAAAATCCCACCCTAACCCAACCCCATCCCTAACCCAACCCCATCCCTAACCCTCACATTCAAAATCCCACCCTAACCCTAACATAATCTTTTTTTTCTTCTTTTTTAAATACGTATTTCTTTTTTTTTTTCCCTCTTCCCCCAATTCTGTCTTTCAAGGCTTTCAAATTTGAAGAAGTAGAAATTAGGCTCCGGGCCAGGTATGGTCCATCTGCACCCCCCCCCACAACTCTCCGACCCTGGGTTTTTCTGAACCATTGGGGTGTCCTGGGGTGGAAATCAACTGGTAACAGTAAATAAACTTGGACTCACTACCCATTTGGTACCTATATTGGATGGTACCCTCAAAACAGCATATTTTTAAATCCGCGTTGCGCCATATTCGACACACGTGTTCTTTTGGTATTTGTGCCTGCTAATATTAACTCAGAATAAAAAGTTATATACCAAAAGAAAGCTGTTCATCTACTGATCATCATAGAATATTGACACATTACTTATAATGGTACCTTAATGGTCATAACTAGTGCTGAATAGCAGTACCCCACTTTAACGTAACATAATTCGGTATCGACCGTACTATTTCATCTTACACACATAATATGAACACATTACACCTGATATGCTTACATATATATTTTATTGGCTTTCTCCTGTATATCAGCTTTAATTTGATACCAGATACATCCCCATAGCTTCAATTCTCTTTTTTATACAGCGTGTCAAAGATACTACCGGTATGGGGTGATATTGTAGGCGATGCTGCATTTGTCAATTTACAAATGCTGCCACGTATATCATGTACATATATGTTGGACACATGACAAAATCTATGTATTGTTAATATGTGTTACTTAATATATTGTTGTATTGATGTATCACTGTAGTTTATTGCAGGAATTTTGACGAAAATGGCATGCAGATCCTTCCATGTTTGTATCCTGCGTAAATTGAGATCATCAGATTGTACAATTATGTTATTTAAGTGTCTCTTACAGCGACAGAACGAGTCAATTAGTTAAGTTAAACACCTTTTTTTACATAGTTAAGTATGCAATATAAGATATTTTTTATAATTAAGATGCAATTTATAATAATTATTCAGCTTGGTACTTACCAATATTTTGATGTGTTTTGCAGGTGAAGTAACAACGCTAATATGGAACATCCGGCGCGAGCGAAACGTACACGTGAGAGTGAACAACCACCCATTGTGTGCATAACTCATGTAAAGGGACTGAGCTATGGAGAGTTGCACTTGTTATCTGGACTCAAAAATTCTGAGAAGAAATTGGCCAAGCTGCAGGAGGTCAAAGAAAGACGCCTTGCACAACCCCCACAGTCTCCGCATATGATGAAGGACACATGTGATTTGGTCCCTGAATCTCTGGCCGAACACCATGGTTTCCACTGGGAGTGTTACAAGCACAACAAGTTCCTGGTTGGACCGGTTTCATCTCAGAGACAGGTGAAATACCAAAGAAGCTCACAACGATAGACTACTATCCCGTCATCAATCAACCAATTACCGAGTACAAAACTGTCCAGGAATGCTTGCGTGCTGCTGAAGAGGCCACCAGAGAAGTTGGCCAGCCTTATGTCATTACCACATTCGATTTGGGGGTATGCATGAAGGCATTCCCCCTAGTATGGAACTCCCCCGACAAGTACGAAAGTCACATCATTCTAATAGGCACCTTCCACCTTGTTTGTGCTTACATGAAAATGATGGGTAAGAAGATGGCTGGGTCTGGTCTGTCAGATATCCTCCTGGAAGCAGGATTGATCGGTAGTGGATCTATCACAGGTGTGATGTCGGGAAAGAATTATGACAGAGCGTTACACTGTCATAAACTTATGCTGGAATGCTTGGAGAGGCTTCTCTTGGCGGAATACCTCAACGAAACTAATGCTGATGACCTGTTCGCGTCCCTCCCTGACGACTCAACTAGAAGACTGCAAGATCTTGTTGAATCCCCCAGTCAAATGACCTTAGAAGCTGTCTCGACGGATGAACTCATCATGAAGGTCATAGATAACTATGATACATTTCGACAGAGTGTAGCAAAGGGACGATTGGGGAAAACTGCTGAGCTCTGGGTGTCGTACATGGACCATGTACGTCTAGTCCTCTCACTCCTTGAAGCTGTAAAGACTAACAACTTTGTCTTGTATGTTGCGTCCATCAACGGTATGACTCCCCTCTTCTTCAGCTTCGGTGGCCAAAACTACGCCAGGTATTTGTCGTATTTCTCCATCTTCTTAGCCAACGTAGATAGCTCGCACCCGGGAGCTTTGACCCTCATTCGACGAGGAGCAATCAGTGTTGCTCGCTCCTTTATCCCTGGGAATCGCTGTGCTGTTGACAAGACAATGGAGGAAACCTTCATGAGACATGCAAAGTCTCATGGTGGTGCTGGTGCGGGTATATCTGGACTACTCACCAATTACCAGGCATATCAGAGGTGGGTCCGCACCCTTCACGAAAGGTCTCTCTACGTTGATGCATGTCTTGGTATGGCTCACATGACAGACAGCGGACAGGACACTAAGCATCGTGATGTACGTCCCAGAGAGGTGAGAAAAGGAGAGAGGTTGGTGAAGAAGACCATGGATGCGGTATGCAGTTTCCTGAATCCATTCACGGTAGACACAAAGGACCAGCTGTTGATTCTATCGTCAGGCGGTGCAGCCTCTGATGATGTTGCTGCAGATGTTCTGAAGGCTGAAGCCATCGGTCAACAAGCTCATGATAAATTTGTTGAGGTCCGACTGAAAACTGGCGAAGATTTTTTTGAACCAGTAAAACGACTCAATCTCAAAACTCTGAACAACATGAACAAAAGTTCCAAGACCAAGACATCAAAGAACAAAGTCACCCAGTTCAAGCACCAGGGAAACGTTGCATTTCAGCTTTTGCTGAAATCGCAAAATCAAGGGCTACAACTTGACCTAAAGGAACTGATGTCATACCCATTAACTCCAGTACCATACAGCTTGGCGACCGGAGATGGGTACCTAGCAAAGACAGACAAGGCAAAGGCATTCCAGCTCCTGACCAAGGACTGTACTGACATCACTGTACCACAGGCAAGGGTCACCCTGACAGTGTATGACGGAAATGCCACCTTCTACTATCTAAAAGACATTCCTAACAACTTCAGCCAGATCTGTTCCAAGGTCTTTGACATCATCAGTAAGACAGGAGATGTGGTGTTCAGCACAGATCAATACCTACCTGGATCAGTGAAGTCGATGGAGAGGCGACGTCGCGGCTGTGGAGAAAAGTTGATTCTAAAAGGAGAAGCTACAAAGAAACCGCAAGATTGGAAAATGTTTCTCTCGAACGACGAGAATAAAATCCAGTTCATCCGACTGCTACTCAGGCTCTGGAACAGTGACCAGTATGCTTCTCGGTGCCATGGTCGAAAAGTGATCTTGATATGTGAAGGGAAGGCATACCAACTCACATCCACAGATGGTCAGACAACAAATGCCAAAGAGTTGCCTCAGCTGGAATCGTCTCAAGAAGAAACAGACTCGCGCGTGATATTATACGTAAACTACGCCAGGAGCCAGAAATATGAGTTTGTTCGAGTGAAGAGCCCAGACTCGGATGTATTCTTCATCTTACTGCACTACGCCGCATCGATAAACGACATAAAGATACTGTTTGACACAGGCACAGGAAACAAGCAGAGGCTAATAAACGTCAGTAAACTCGCAGCAGACTTCGGCCAAGAGAAGAGTACTGCTCTTATGGCACTTCACGCCTACAGCGGTTGTGACAGCACTAGCGCTTTCCGAGGGATTGGAAAAATCGAACCTGTTAAAACGCTGCTTCGTCTGCCGCAATACATCCCTATTCTCAACAAGCTTGGAGATACGTGGGATGTGCCAGAAGAGCTGAACAATCAACTAGACAGCTTCACATGTGCCATGTATGGAAGAGGAAAGGTATCACACGTTGATGATCTGCGACTCCTGAGAATAAATGAGCTATGTGCCAAGGAGAATCGTCACCTACCCTCAGGCAATGTAGACATGGCCAATATTCCACCATGTATGAGGAGCCTCACACAGCACATCCGAAGGGTCAACCACCAAGTGGGAATTTGGAAGAGAGCTCACGTTCCTCGACCAAGGATTCCCAAAGCAAGTCCAGGCCATGGCTGGGAAGAGGAGAAAGGCTGCCTGGATCCTCTCTGGTATGATGGAGACATGCTTCCGCGTGAGCTGGCTGATATAGCTCAGGTCATGTCAGACGACGATGAGAGTGATGATGAATCAGGTGATGAAACACCTGATGATATGGATCGTGTTTTGTACAGTGATACCGATGAAAGTGACAGTGACGATGACTGATCATGATGGACATATGCCATTCGTGCAAGCAAGCCAACTTGACTGCACTCATGCAGTGTTTGACTTTTGTTGATAATTAACAAAATGCAATTGTTTGTTTGTGTTCTTTTGAGAGTGGATACTTGTATTATATGATATAATGTGGTTAACTGAGTGTACGACATACATATGTAATTGTAGGGATAAAACTGACTGTTAATATTATTATGATATCTGTTGTTGAGCAATAATGTTTGGTTTATCATCAAAATATTCGATACTAAAATTTTTTTCAATGGGATGTTAAAATTTAGTTTCAAATAAGAAATATTTTTACTTTTACAGTAAATATTCGAGCATTACATTGTTACTGTTCTGTGGAAGGTGTTTGACCCAGTGTATGAATATTAATATGATGATATTAAAAACTACTGTGATTAATAAACAAGTTTTTCTTGTTTAATATGTTAATAAGATGGCAGTATGATTATGATATTCGATTATGAATGACATTTATAAGTGTAATAGGCAGTTCTTTTGAATATAGACAAAGACTGTTACCGAGATTATATGATTCATGGTTCCCGCGAAACAGGTAGTATCTTTGACACGCTGTATAAAAAAGAGAATTGAAGCTATGGGGATGTATCTGGTATCAAATTAAAGCTGATATACAGGAGAAAGCCAATAAAATATATATGTAAGCATATCAGGTGTAATGTGTTCATATTATGTGTGTAAGATGAAATAGTACGGTCGATACCGAATTATGTTACGTTAAAGTGGGGTACTGCTATTCAGCACTAGTTATGACCATTAAGGTACCATTATAAGTAATGTGTCAATATTCTATGATGATCAGTAGATGAACAGCTTTCTTTTGGTATATAACTTTTTATTCTGAGTTAATATTAGCAGGCACAAATACCAAAAGAACACGTGTGTCGAATATGGCGCAACGCGGATTTAAAAATATGCTGTTTTGAGGGTACCATCCAATATAGGTACCAAATGGGTAGTGAGTCCAAGTTTATTTACTGTTACCAGTTGATTTCCACCCCAGGACACCCCAATGGTTCAGAAAAACCCAGGGTCGGAGAGTTGTGGGGGGGGTGCAGATGGACCATACCTGGCCCGGAGCCTAAATGGGAAGAAAGAATTTTCCAGCATTTTCTTCCTCGAACTTTCTTGATATTGCTTAAATCAAGCGTCATTAAACAAAGAACATTGTTCATTGCTTTAGAATGCAAAGAGTCTCCAAGATGGACCCCACAGGTAGAGTCTCCAAAATAAAACCAACTTTCCAAGTTCCCAAGGTATAACCACATTCCTATTGAGCCTCCAAGATAGGTATCACATTCCGAGTCATCAAAACAAAACCCCCATTCCGAGTCTCCAAAAATATAACCATCTTTCCAAGTCTCCAAGGTAGAACCACAATTTTCAGAAATATTGGGGGTTTCTGTGATAAGTCTCACATAGTATAACTGCGGACCATCAGGGAAAACTTCCCTTTCCCAATTTTTTAGGGTTTCTATGATGTGTCTCACATAGTATAACTGCGGACCATCAGGGAGAACTCTCCTTGCCCAATTTTTTAGGGTTTCTGTGATGTGTCTCACATAGTATAACTGCGGACCATCAGGGAGAATTCCCGTTTCCCAATTTTTTAGGGTTTCTATGATGTGTCTCACATAGTATAACTGCGGACCATCAGGGAGAACTCTCCTTGCCCAATTTTTTAGGGTTTCTGTGATGTGTCTCACATAGTATAACTGCGGACCATCACGGAGAATTCCCGTTTCACAATTCTTTAGGGTTTCTATGATGTGTCTCACATAGTATAACTGCGGACCATCAGGGAGAACTCTCCTTGCCCAATTTTTTAGGGTTTCTGTGATGTGTCTCACATAGTATAACTGCGGACCATCAGGGAGAATTCCCGTTTCACTATTTTTTAGGGTTTCTATGATGTGTCTCACATAGTATAACTGCGGACCATCAGGGAGAACTCCCCTTTCCCAATTTTCAGAAATTTGTGGGTCTCCAATGTATGACTTGTATTCTGGCTCATCAAGGTAGAACTTGTTCAGTGGGTTTTGTTTTGATAACTCACAACAAGTATCATCATGGTAAAACTCTTTTTCAGGATTTTGTGGATCTCCAAGGTATAATCTTTGGCTGGGTCATCAAGGTAGAACTCGTTCTGGGGGTCTTGGTTGTTCAAAATGTCTTCAAACAAAAAAATAACTTCATCCCAAGTTGTGTTAAAAGCAGAATTTTCATTACGTATCTCAGATATAATTTCCTGTGAAAGAAAATAACAATGTATTAATTTAATACAATATTTTTATTTGTATAAATCAAGCTCTATGAATATTAAAAGAAACTTTGTTAACTCTTACACGAGTCTCATCAAAAAAAAAAAAAAAAAATTAAAATAAATAAATAAATAAATAAATAAATAAATAAATAAATAAATAAATAAATAAAAATAAATAAATAAATAAACAAACTTACCTCCATTGATAAGAGGTTCGAGTCCAGTTCATCAATCTGAAGGTTGAGCGCTTCACAGGTAGTAGGACTCCAAGGGATACCAAAGTTATCCCATTCCATTTCGGCATAGTAGTCCATTCTCAAGTGAAGCAGAAAGCGTGTTTGAAAAAGCCTGTGTGGTCGGTGCCTTTTATAAGAAGGGCTGAGTGTGTCATTTCCTGTGGAAATTCCCTGGGCAAACCTGGGCGTGTCTTAACTGGAAATGATGTGATGGAAATTCCCTGAAAATGATGTAATGTATTACCTGGAAATGATACAATGCTGAAGAGTTTATAAAGTGGGTGGGGCTTAGCAAAAGCGGGCGGAGCTTAGTAAAAAGTGGGCGTGGCTTAACAAAAAGTGGGCGGGGTTGAGTAAAAAGTGGTCGTGGCTGAACAAAAAGTGGGCGGGGCTTACCAAAAAGTGGACGGAGCTCAACAAAAAGTGGGCAGAGCCTACCAAAAACTGTGTGGCACTAGAGGCACTCAGACAAGGACATTGAGGGAGTTTTATCATTTTATCTTAGCTCAGTTAAAATATCTTGATAAAGAACCAAACTCAAACATATACTTTGTTAATGTATTAGATGGTGAAGAGAGTTGTAGGAGAATTAAATTATTTCCTACGCATAAACAAATATTTGAAGGATCATTGTTTCAGTGGTCTACTAAACAACAATGATCATTGATAGTAAGAGTAAAAGGCCCATAAGACCAAGGGGGGCAGGAATAGAGGTGTTTATGGGAAATGAAGAAAAGTGATGGTGAGAGGAAAATTTACATGTAAGTGAATGGAGATTTGGAGGTTCAATGAAGGATTGGTTCCAAGCTGTTAGTGTTCAGCCTCGTACATCAAGATGGGTTTACCATTCAGCCCTAGCTCAATTAAAATATCTTCATTATGTATTAGCCCAAGTAGATTAATTGGCTCATAAGGCCAATAAGCTCATGGTTCAAAAGGCCAAAAGGCTCAGAGTCTTTTGGATTAATAGGGGTGTTTTCCAAAAGTGGGAAAAGACAGGGGGGTAAACGACATTAGATAGGGATTTCCCATGTTAAATGGGTTTGTCCCAGGAACAACATTTATCATCTACTATTATTTATTTATTTTCATTATTAATCATTTATTTATCTTCTTTCTCATTTGGCCAATATCTCAGGCACCTTTTGAGCTCAGAAGCTAATATTTGGACATGAGTGACCAAGTGATGTGGCTATCAAGGATATTTTTGATTTATTGATTAATCAATTATTAATTAATCAATTAATCAATTAATCGATTAATTATTTAATTATTTGATTAATGACAATTTTAGTTTTTTTCCCCAGTTACAGATTCTGATGAAATGGTGGTGGTTTATGTGTTCTGTGACCGAATTGATTGATAATGCAATTTTTTTATGATTATTATTTATTTATTTTCATTATTGATCATTTATTTATTTTCTTTCTCATTTGGCCAATATCTCAGGCACCTTTTGAGCTGGGAAACTAATATTTGGACATGACAGTGACCAAGTGATGTGGCTATCAAGGATATTTTTGATTTATTGATTAATCATTTAATCGATTAATTATTTATTGGCGAATTAATTAATTATTTAATTTTTTATTAATGACTTCTTTAATTAAATTTCTAAAAGATATATCTTTGGATGAAGCACTTGTGGTTTAGTTATGCTATTAGCCAATTGATTAAGAAAATAATTTGTGAAAATCTTTTATTGATTTTAATTCTACAATTAATTAATCAATTGGCGTACACCTCTCCCTCCCAATGCAGTCTCTATGAGGTGCACTGCGGTGTTGCCGGGCGCCATAGACGCCCCGGCAATGCCGCGCTGTAGGATATTTAATTATTTGGCATGGGGGCGGTGTACTTTGAATGTATCTGTACTTGTTTTCTTTCTCATTTGGCCAATATCTCAGGCACCTTTTGACCTCGGAAGCTAATATTTGGACATGAGTGACCAAGTGATGTGGCTATCAAGGATATTTTTGATTTATTGATCAATCAATTAATCCATTAATCGATTAATTATTTAATTATTTGATTAAGTACTAATTTTTTATTTTTTTTTCAGTTACAGATTCTGATGAAATGGTGGTGGTGGTTTATGTGTTCTGTGACCGAATTGATTAATAATTTAATTTTTTCATTATTATTATTTATTTCTTTTCATTATTAATCATTTATTTATTTTCTTTCTCATTTGGCCAATATCTCAGGCACCTTTTGAGCTGGGAAGCTAATATTTGGACATGACAGTGACCAAGTGATGTGGCTATCAATGATATTTTTGATTTATTGATTAATCATTTTATCGATTAATTATTTATTGATTAATTCATTAATTAATGATTAATCAATTAATTATTTAATTTTTTATTAATGACTCATTTAATTACATTTCTAAAAGATACATCTTCGGATGAAGCACTTGTGGTTTAGATATGCTATTAGCCAATTGATTAAGAAAATATTTTGTGACAATCTTTTATTTATTTTAATTACACAATTAATCAATCAATTAGTGTACACCTCTCCCTTCCAATGCAGCGTCTATGAGCTGCACTGCGGTATTGCCGGGCGCCCAAGGCGCCCCGGCGATGCCGCGCTGGAGGATATTTAATTATTTGGTATGGGGGCGGTGTACTTTGAATGTATCTGTACTTGTTTATCTTCTTTCTCATTTGGCCAATATCTCAGGCACCTTTTGAGTTCAGAAGCTAATATTTGGACATGAGTGACCAAGTGATGTGGCTATCAAGGATATTTTCAATTTATTGATTTATCAATTAATCAATTAATCGATTAATTATTTAATTATTCGATTAATTACAAAAAAAAAAAAAAAAACAGTTGCAGATTCTGATGAAATGGTGGTGGTTTATGTGTTCTGTGACCGAATTGATTGATAATTTAATTTTTTAATGATTATTATTTCTTTATTTTCATTATTAATCATTTATTTATTTTCTTTCTCATTTGGCCAATATCTCAGGCACCTTTTGAGCTGGGAAGCTAATATTTGGACACGACAGTGACCAAGTGATGTGGCTATCAAGGATATTTTTGATTTATTGATTATACATTTAATCGATTCATTATTTATTGATTAATCGATGAATTATTTATTGATTAATCAATTAATTATTTAATTTTTTATTAATGACTTATTTGATTACATTTCTGAAAGATACATCGTTGGATGAAGCACTAGTGGTTTAGTTATGGTATTAGCCAATTGATTAAGAAAATATTTTGTGATAATCTTTTATTGATTTTAATTATACAATTAATCAATCAATTAGTGTACACCTCTCCCTCCCAATGCAGCCTCTATTTATTTATTTAATTTTATTTTTGTTTTTTTGTATACAAGATCGAGGCTCGTGAAAGAGCGAACATTAATCACACAGAAAGACAAACCGACACATAAAACATATGAGCTGCACTGCGGTATTGCCGGGCACCAGAGGCGCGCCGGCAATGCCGCGCTGTAGGATATTTAATTATTTGGCATGGGGCGGTGTACTTTGAATGTATCTGTACTTGTTTTCTTTCTTGTTTTCTTGTTTTCTTTCTTGTTTTCTTGTTTGTTTGTCCGGACGATATCTCAGCCATCCTTTGAGCTAGGAAGCTGAAATTTCGGCACAGTAGTGAGCAAGTCCTTTCTCAAAAACGTTATTTTTCTTGTTTTTTTGAATAATCAATTAATTGAGGAGTTATTTAATTATTAGCGATTAATTAAGTACTTATTTAATTAATCAAATTTCCTTTCTCTTCTGACCATTAACTCAGGCACCTTTTGAGTTAGGAAGCTGATATTTGGACATGCCAATGACCAGAGGTGATTTGGCTGCAAAGGCTATTTTTGATTTATTAATTAATCAATTAATCAATTAATCGATTAACTATTTAATTATTTGATTAATGACAAAAAAAAAATTTTTTTTATGAGTTACAGATTCTGATGAAATGGTGGTGGTTTATGTGTTCTCTGACCGAATTGATTAATAATTTAATTTTTTTATGATTATTATTTCTTTATTTTCATTATTAATCATTTATTTATTTTCTTTCTCATTTGGCCAATATCTCAGGCACCTTTTGAGCTGGGAAGCTAATATTTGGACATGACAGTGACCAAGTGATGTGGCTATCAAGGATATTTTTGATTTATTGATTAATCATTCAATCGATTAATTATTTTTTGATTAATGGATTAATTATTTATTGATTAATCAATTAATTATTAAAATTTTTATTAATGACTTATTTAATTAAATTTCTAAAAGATACATCTTCGGAAGAAGCACTAGTGGTTTAGTTATGCTATTAGCCAATTGATTAAGAAAATAATTTGTGAAAATCTTTTATTGATTTTAATTCTACAATGAATTAATCAATTAGCGTACACCTCTCCCTCCCAATGCAATCTCTATGAGGTGCACTGCGGTATTGCCGGGCGCCCGAGGCGCCCCGGTGATGCCACGCTGTAGGATATTTAATTATTTGGCATGGGGGCGGTGTACTTTGAATGTATCTGTACTTGTTTTCTTTCTCATTTGGCCAATATCTCAGGCACCTTTTGACCTCGGAAGCTAATATTTGGACATGAGTGACCAAGTGATGTGGCTATCAAGGATATTTTTGATTTATTGATCAATCAATTAATCCATTAATCGATTAATTATTTAATTATTTGATTAAGTACTTATTTTTTTATTTTTTTTTCAGTTACAGATTCTGATGAAATGGTGGTGGTGGTTTATGTGTTCTGTGACCGAATTGATTAATAATTTAATTTTTTCATGATTATTATTTATTTCTTTTCATTATTAATCATTTATTTATTTTCTTTCTCATTTGGCCAATATCTCAGGCACCTTTTGAGCTGGGAAGCTAATATTTGGACATGACAGTGACCAAGTGATGTGGCTATCAATGATATTTTTGATTTATTGATTAATCATTTAATCGATTAATTATTATTTATTGATTAATTGATTAATTATTGTTTAATCAATTAATTATTTAATTTTTTATTAATGACACATCTATCTATAATTCCACTAATCTCTGTGTGTTTGTATGTGTGTATGTGTGTGTGTATGTTTGTCTGTGACCGCTGTTTCTCGACAACTACCGGTCCGATATACTTGAAACTTGCCAGGTATATTGCTGGGGACCCGAGGATGTGCCTTTTCAAGGTTTGAAATTAATCGGACAAGTACTTACCGAGCTATGGCGATTTCTTTACCAAACACTGCAAGCCGTTCGCTTTGGACCAAACCATTGCATGTAAATAGAGGGGGGGGGTTCTGTGGTCGTTGCAAATGGACCAAACCATTCATGTAAATAGAGGGGGGGGGGTTCTGTGGTCGTTACTGCCACGTGGTTTCAAAGTTTTTTTTTGTTGTTGTTGTTTGCACGCATGTTTTTTTGCACCCACGTACGGGCACGCCCTAGGATGTTTACACACACACACCCCTACACAAATTTTTTTTTTTTTTTTTTTTTGGCAAGGAACGGGCACCCACGTACGGGCACGTCCTAGCTTATATATAGTACGGGCATGCCCTAGTCTATCTATAATTCCAGTAATCTCTGTGTGTATGTTTGTATGTTTGTATGTTTGTATGTCTGTGACCGCTGTTTCTCGACAACCACGGGTCCGATATACTTGAAACTTGCCAGGTATATTGCTGGGGACCCGAGGATGTGCCTTTTCAAGGTTTCATATTAATCGGACAAGTAGTTACCGAGCTATGTCCAAAAAACGATTCAACCAATCAGAGAGCAGCGAGCTATCACGTGTGCCGAACGTGCCGAACAGACTCTGCCTCGGACGGCACATTTGAGAGCGTATTCATTTATTTCACGTTGGCAAACTATGTTGGCGTTAAACTATGTTTTAAAACTAATTAAAACTAATTTGCGATTCTTTCGCTTTCCTGCGCGTTTGTGCACGCTATGGCGATTTCTTTACCAAACTCCGCAAGCCGTTCGCTTTGGACCAAACCATTTCATGTAAATAGAGGGGGGGGATTGTCACCGTACTCGCAAGCCGTTCGCTTTGGACCAAACCATTTCATGTAAATAGAGGGGGGGGGATTGTCACCGTACTCGCAAGCCGTTCGCTTTGGCTTTGCGAATGGACCAAACCATTTCATGTAAATAGAGGGGGGGGATATAATTTTAGATATATATATAGTACGGGCATGCCCTAGTTTAATTAAATTTCTAAAAGATACATCTTCGGATGAAGCACTTGTGGTTTAGTTATGCTATTAGCCAATTGATTAAGAAAATATTTTGTGACAATCTTTTATTGATTTTAATTACACAATTAATCAATCAATTAGTGTACACCTCTCCCTTCCAATGCAGCGTCTATGAGCTGCACTGCGGGCCGCCCCGGCGATGCCACGCTGGAGGATATTTAATTATTTGGTATGGGGGCGGTGTACTTTGAATGTATCTGTACTTGTTTATCTTCTTTCTCATTTGGCCAATATCTCAGGCACCTTTTGAGCTCAGAAGCTAATATTTGGACATGAGTGACCAAGTGATGTGGCTATCAAGGATATTTTTAATTTATTGATTTATCAATTAATCAATTAATCGATTAATTATTTAATTATTTGATTAATTACTAAAAAACAAAAAAAACAAATCAGTTACAGATTCTGATGAAATGGTGGTGGTTTATGTGTTCTGTGACCGAATTGATTAATAATTTAATTTTTTTATGATTATTATTTATTTATTTTCATTATTAATCATTTATTTATTTTCTTTCTCATTTGGCCAATATCTCAGGCACCTTTTGAGCTGGGAAGCTAATATTTGGACATGACAGTGACCAAGTGATGTGGCTATCAAGGATATTTTTGATTTATTGATTAATCATTCAATCGATTAATTATTTTTTGATTAATCGATTAATTATTTATTGATTAAGCAATTAATTATTAAATTTTTTATTAATGACTTATTTAATTAAATTTCTAAAAGATACATCTTCGGAAGAAGCACTAGTGGTTTAGTTATGCTATTAGCCAATTGATTAAGAAAATATTTTGTGATAATCTTTTATTGATTTTAATTATACAATTAATCAATCAATTAGTGTACACCTCTCCCTCCCAATGCAGCCTTAATGAGCTGCACTGCGGTATTGCCGGGCGCCGGAGGCGCCCCGGCAATGCCGCGCTGTCGGATATTTAATTATTTGGCATGGGGGCGGTGTACTTTGAATGTATCTGTACTTGTTTGTTTTCTTGTTTGTTTGTTGTACACCGCTCCTTTCCTATGCCATCTCCAAGCATTGCAAAACGTCATTGCCGGGCACCGAAGGGGGCTCGGCAGTGACGCACGCTGAAAGGGAGTACTCAGTTTTCACTCTGGTTGTTTGTTTTCTTGTTTGTTTGTCCAGGCGATATCTCAGCCATCCTTTGAGCTAGGAAGCTGAAATTTCGGCACAATAGTGAGCAAGTCCTTTGTCAAAAAAGATATTTCTTGTTTTTTGATTAATCAATTAATTGAGGAGTTATTTAATTATTAGCGATTAATTAATTACTTATTTAATTACTCAAATTTCCTTTCTCTTCTCACCATTAACTCAGGCACCTTTTGAGTTAGGAAGCTGATATTTGGACATGCCAATGACCAGGTGATTTGGCTGCAAAGTCTATTTTTGATTTATTAATTAATCAATTAATCAATTAATCAAGTAATTATTTCATTATTCGATTAATGACTAAAAAATGTTTTTTTTAAAGTTACAGATTCTGATGAAATGGTGGTGGTGGTTTATGGGTTCTTTGACCGAATTGATTAATAATTTTATTTTTTAATGATTATTATTTATTTATTTTCATTATTAATCATTTATTTATTTTCTTTCTCATTTGGCCAATATCTCAGGCACCTTTTGAGCTGGGAAGCTTATATTTGGACATGACAGTGACCAAGTGATGTGGCTATCAAGGATATTTTTGATGTATTGATTAATCATTTAATCGATTAATTATTTATTGATTA
This sequence comes from Myxine glutinosa, assembly GCF_964187855.1. Taxonomy (NCBI): domain Eukaryota; kingdom Metazoa; phylum Chordata; class Myxini; order Myxiniformes; family Myxinidae; genus Myxine; species Myxine glutinosa. The sequence goes on from NC_136261.1 coordinate 40,590,757, forward strand.
ATCAATTAATTATTTAATTTTTTATTAATGACTTATTTAATTAAGTTTCTAAAAGATACATCTTCGGATGAAGCACTAGTGGTTTAGTTATGCTATTAGCCAATTGATTAAGAAAATATTTTGTGATAATCTTTTATTGATTTTAATTATTCAATTAATCAATCAAATATTGTGCACCTCTCCCTCCAAATACAGTCTCTACGAGCTGCACGGTGGTATTGCCGATCTCCAGAGGCACCCGGCAATGCCGTGCTGGAGGATATTTAATTATTTGGCATGGGGGCGGTGTACTTTGAATGTATCTGTTCTTGTTAATCATTTATTTATTTTCTTTCTCTCCTGGGCAATATCTCAGGCACCTTTTGAGCTCGGAAGCTAATATTTGTACACGACAGTGACCAAGTGATGTGGCTATAAAGGATGTTTTTGATTTATTGATTTATCATTTCATCGATTAATTATTAATTGATTAATCACTTAATTAATTTTTTTATTGATGACTTATTTAATTCCATTTCTAAAAGATACATCTTCGGATGAAGCTCTAGTGGTTTAGTTATGCTCTTAGCCAATTGATTAAGAAAATATTTTACGATAATATTTTATTGATTATAATTATGCAATTAATCAATCTATTATTGCACACCACTCCCTCCCAATTGTCTCTATGAGCTGCGCGGCGGTATTGCCAGGTGCCAGTATCACCCCGTCAATGCAGCGCTGGAGGATATTTAATTATTTGCAACGGGGGTGGTGTTCTTTGAATGTATCTGTACTTGTTTTCTTTGTCAGTCAGTCATGTCAGTCTTAAAAATGGGTTCCTCTTTTCACCTTGTATTGAGCACCCAAGTCCAATAGTTAGTGGGGTTGATTTCTTAATGGAGTTTTATAGAGCTGTTTTAAAGTATCTGTCACATTGTTCCACAGCCTCCTGAATAGATTTAGGTTAATTAACAAACTTTTTAAACTTTGTAATATTGTTAGGGGGTTTCTCCTTTTTATAACAGTGCTCCATTTATAAGGTGATATTTATCAATGCTTCTTTGCTTAAAATAACATTTTCTTGGTGATTTAACCATTTCATCTCTGCTCAACAAAGATGCTTGTCCCAAGAACCAAGTTACAACATATTGTTTGTTAATATACTTGATGGTGATGAATGTTTTAAGAAATTTAAATTCTTCCCTAAAATAAAACATGAACATATATTCATTGGTCCACTTCGTGAGTGTATTCATATGCAGTCTCCCTCCCCAATTCCCCTTTCCCCCATTTCTCCCTCTCCTTCCCCTCCCTAATTCTCCTTCCCCCAATTTTCTCTTCCACCACAAGTAGTAGGAGAACGGGGTGTCTTGAATGCGCCGGCTAACAGCGAAGGAACATAGTGATTGAGAAATAGCATCAGCAAATGTCTGTTGAACATCCTGAAATCTTGAGGATGGGAAGGAATTGGAGGACTAAATCTCAATGAAAGTTCAGAGAGTCAATAATTAACCTTAATTTTCTTAATCGACTTCAATGTTAAATTTTAGTGTGCTTAAGGACCCCTATTCTCCGACTACATCCAGCACACCAGATACTCTCAGCAAGGGAGCCTTGCAAGTGGAGGAGGCGAAGAGGCCGACCACATGCCTCCTGGTTGTGGCAGGTTGATCGGCATCTCAAGGAGATAGGGATGGCCCAGGCATCAGCCTGGGGGATGGAGTCTCCTGGGTCACAAGACGCCGATCTGAAAGAGTCTCCCCATTCACAAAAATCTGGTGTGAATGAGTCTCACTGTTAGCAAGATGTTGGTGTTAAGAAACACTCCATATTCACAAGATATTGATGTGAAGGCGTCTCCCGGTTCACAGAGAATTGGTGTGATGGAGTCTCCCCATTCACAAGACATAGTCGTGAAGGAGTCTCCCCGTTTGCAAGACGCTGCTGTGAAGGAATATCTCCATTTACGAGAAACAGGAAGTGGACTCCTTGTTCACAAGACATTGATGTGAAGGAGTGTCCCATTTCGCAGGACATTGGTGTGAAGGAGCAGCCCTGTTCACAAAAAGTTGGAGTGAAGGTTCCTCCCATAGGCACGATGTTGGTGTTAAGGAGGACTCCTCATTCAAAGGCCATTGGTGTGAAGACTTCTACCGGTTCACAGTGCATTGTTGTGATGGAGGCTCCCCGTTCACCAGACATTGGTATGAAGGGGTCTCCCTGTTCACAAGGCATTAGTGTGAAGAAGTCTCCCCATTCAAAAGATGTCAGTGTGTAGGATTCTCCCAGTTCGCAAGATGTTGGTGTTGTGGAAGACTCCTCAGTCACAGCCCATTGGTGTGAAGACATCTCTCGATTCACAGGGCATTGTTGTGATGGAGTCTCCCCTTTCATTAGATATTGGTAAGAAGGAGTCTTCTAGTTCACAAGATGCCAATGTGAAAAAATCTCCCCATTCACAAGATGCTGTTGTGAAGGAGTCTCCCCTTTCACAAGGCATCGGTGTGAAGGAGTCTCCCGGTTCACAGGATAGTGACGTGAAGGAGACTTCCGGTGCATAAGACATTTGTGTGAAGGAGTCTCCCAGTTCACAGGACATTGGTGTGATGGAGTCTCCCCATTCGCAAAATGTTGGTGTTCAGAAACACTCCTCATTCACAAGACACTGATGTGAAGATGTCTCCCGGTTCACTCGGCATTGGTGTGAAGGGGTCCCCCATTCACAAGATGCAGGTGTAAAGGAGTTTCCTCGTTCACAAGACACCTGTGTGAAGGAATGTCTCTATTAACGAAAAGCAAGTGTGATTGAGTCTCCTGGTTCACAGGACGTTGTGTGAAGGGGACTCCCAGTTCACAAGGCATTAGTGTGAAGGAGTCTCCCTTTTCTCAAGAGGACAGTGTGATGGACTCTCCCATTTCACAAGATGCCAGTGTGAAGGAATCTTCCCGTTTGCAAGATGTAGGTGTTATGGAGGACTCCTCATTCAAAAGGTATGGGTGTAAAGGATTGTCCTGGTTCACAAGATGGTGGAGTGAATGAGATTCCTTGTTCACACGGCATTGGTGAAAAGGGGTGTTCCCGTTCACAAGATATTGGTGAGAAAGGGTCTCCTCGTTCACAAGGCGCCGATGTGAAGGAGGCTCCCCATTCACATGGCATTGTTGTGATTGAGTCTCCCCGTTGACTAGACATTGGTGTGAAGAAGTCTTCCCCTTCACAATAAATAGGTGTAAAGGAATCACCCCACTCACAAGCGGCTGTTTTGAAGAAGTCTCCCCGTTCACAATACATCGGTATGAAGGAGTCTCCCCATTTACTAGACATCAGTGTGAAGGAGTATCCCCATTCACAAGAGCCCGTTGTGAAGAAGTCTCCCCGTTCACAAGACGCCAGTGTGAAGAATGTCTCCCCGTTCATAAGAAATAGCTGTGAAGGAAACTCCTGGTTCACAAGTCATTGGTGTGAAGGAGTCTCCCCGTTCACAAGACGCCATGTGTGAAGAAGTCTCCTCGTTCATAAGAAATAGCTGTGAAGGAAACTCCTGGTTCACAAGTCATTGGTGTGAAGGAGTCTCCCGTTCACAAGACGCCAGTGTGAACGAGTCTCCCCATTCATAATAAATAGATGTGAAGGGAACTCCTGGTTCACAAGTCATTTGGTGTGAAGGAGTCTAGCCAGCAAACACATGACGTAATCACAACGTTGCTGGAAAATCGTAATTAGGTAATGAAAAAAACAACGTTCTTGAAATGTTTTTAAGATGTTTTACTTTTACGTTCAAACATGTTAACCTTTAAACAACGTCATGGAAACGTTTATATAACAACATTGAAATAATGTTGTTTTTATAAACGTTCCCTAAACGTTTTTAGTTAGGTGCTGGACTGACGTTATACCAATCAACGTATTGTGAACTACAAACATTCCGCTCAACTTTGCGAGCATTCCCGGGGTGGGAGATGTTGGTGGAGGTGGAGAAAACGTATTTCCTGCCATTTTGTTAAGTAAGGTGAAACATGTTGAAACAACGTTGTGGAAACGTTTTGCACAACTTTATTTGAATGTTGCAGGAAAACGTTCCCTAAACGTTTTATTTAGGTACTGGACCCACGTTATACCAATGAACGTGTTGTGAACTACAAACATTCCGCTCAACTTTGCGAGCATTCGCGGGGTGGGAGATGTTGGTGAAGGTGGAAAAAACGTATTTCCTGCCATTTTATTAAATAAACGTTGAAACAACATTGTGGAAACGCTTTACAACAACATTATTTCAATGTTGCAGGAAAACGTTCCCTAAACGTTTGAGTTGGGTACTGGACACACTTTAGGGTTAGGTTGAGGGGTTTCTATTAAATGTACGATGAACATTGAGTCATATCAAAGTGTTAAATGGATTATTTTGATTACACTTTTCCTCTTATGATCCTGTACCGCTTAAAATGAATGAACTGGAGCATAAATGAATATAGTTTTATATGATTTTTAAACACGATTTACCGATTAAAGAAGTTACCGAATCATTTAAAAATGGTCACAATGGCTTTCCTCGACAAAAAGTAACATTAAAAAGTTCAAACTTCATTTCGCAAATTTGCTTTTTATAACCTGGAGTGGGAATTCTGCCAGGGATTTTCACTTTTGTTAGATGTTAGATGTCATTTAGTTAGATGTCATTTATCTCCTCTTTCAGAAAATATAACACTTGTTACCGTTCATGTTTGATGTTAGGTTGTTTGTTTAGTTTTCCTTTGAGGCGGCGCATAAGCAAAGAAGAAGTTTGTATGTTTTGATGTGTTTTTTTAAACCTTGTAACGTAGGTTTTGTTATTAAAAACATAGTGTATAACTCCTTAAATATCCAAACTAGAACAACACTTTTGAAGTCACGATATGTCTCCACCCACATTATTACATCATCATAATACTTGTACCAAGTTTGCTTTAAGTCCATTCAGCTGTTCTCAAGTTATCACATTTTAACCTCACATGACCTCTGATCTTTGACCTCTTGACCCCAATATGTAATCAGTTTGTCTTTACATCATTCTACATGAGTGTACCAAATTTAGTCAGAATCCCATAACTGGTTCACAAGTTATCGTGGTAAAAGTATTTTCACCTGACATGACATCTGACCTTTGACCTCGTAACCCCAAAATCTAATAAGTTCATCGTTACCTCATTATACATACCTGCACCAAGTTTGACTAAGATTCCTTCAGCCGTTCTCAAGTTATCGCGGTAATGAAAACCTATCACAGACGGAGGGACGGACAACCTGAAAACATAATGACTTCGTCAACGGAGGCATAAACATAGGGGCAATACCCCTGGCGCTCACCTGGTAGAATAAACAGTATACTGCACTGACTAAAGGTATTTTAAACCAATTTCAATGGTTGCTAGAAGTCAGGGCAGCATGAAGAATCATACTAACATAATCATGACTTTAAACAAACAAACAAAAAAATACCTATTTTGGGGGGCATTCCTCCTCACTCCCCCCCACCCCCCCCCCCCCCCCCAACCTCGTGTACCTCCTCAGACCCCAATTTTGCAATGCCTTGAACAAACTTCGGTATATCACGGGAGATGAAGGTTGTGGTGAAATTTCATCGAAATAGTGTGTGTACTTTCTGAGGAAGAAGCAAAAAAATTTTTTTGGGGGTGGGGGGGGGGGGGCCCACTTTGACCCCGGTAAACCTCCTTAGACCCAGATTTTTTTTAATGCCGTGAACAAACTTTAGGTGCGGTGCAACACAACAATTATAATTTGTGCCAAGTTTGGTCACAATCCCATTAGCGGTGTCAGAGAAGAAGTTTCAAGTGTTTACGGACAGACAGACGGACTGACGATGCGACATCGAATAAGCTCCCCTAACTTCGTTCCAGCTGAGCTAAAAATCATAAATTTCGTCACATACAAATCACTTTCAATGACATTCTTTGGAGAAAATACATTTTATATGTTTCCGAACAGTATTGAGAATGTAAATAAAAAGTGGAGGTGCAATCTGTAGATAAAAAGTGCAGGTGCAATCTGTAGATAATAACTTTATCGGCGGCTAAACCACTGAACTGAAAATATATTTTTATATATTTTATATATTTTCAATTCAGTGGGCTAAACAGCATTTGGAGTGACGTATCGGTGGCCATTCTGTGAATGAATGACGTGCGTGCACCACAGACGACGGATTGTCATGCGAGGTAATTATAGCCCGGGTAACGCTCGGTAATGGTTGGAGTTACACCACCTCTATGGTTCCACCTAGAGTCACTGACCACCCGAACCCACCACAGCTATGGCAACCAACGTGGTAGCGATAAAGCTCCCTGAGTTCTGGGAAGCTCCGGCGGAGATCTGGTTCCTGCAGGCCGAAGCCCAGTTCAGGCTTCGAGGCATCACGGCGGACGAGACACGCTACTGCCACGTGGTCGCCTCCCTCGGGGCCAGCACGGCCCCCTGCATCGTATCGGTCCTGAGGAACCCACCGGCTGACGACAGGTACGAGGCGATCAAGCGTCTCCTCCTCGCCACGTTCGGCCTCACGGTGGACGCATGGGCCGATCGCCTCTTGGACCTCCCCGAGCTCGGTGACACGCGACCGTCGGTCCGAATGGACCATATGCTGTCGCTCATGGGTGACGAAACCCCGAACGCTCTATTCCGGGCGTTATTTTGACGCCAGCTGACGGCACGAGTATGCCTCGCGTTGGCCGGTTCTGCGATAACGGAACCCCGAGCGCTCGCGGCCGAGGCCGACAAGTTCTACGCAGCTTTGGACACGCAGGCGAGTTTCGGTGCGGCCGTAGCGGCTCCCGAGCCCGAAACTGCTGCGGGTGCCCACCCCTACTACGCGACGCACCGCGTAGCCACTGAACCTCCTGCGGGTGCCCACCCCTACTCCGAGGGGTGCCCCGTGGCGGCCACCACGCCCCGCCCACCACCACCGCGGAAACCGCGGCCTCCGGCTTCGCCGCAAACCTGGTGCCATTTCCACGCTAGGTTCGGCCACGAGGCCCGGCAATGTCGCCCGCCGTGCTCATTCGGCAGGTCGGGAAACGCCCGGGCCGGCCCTCGGTAGTGGCACTGAGCGCCGGCCGATTAAACAGCCTCATGTACATAACGGACACCTTATCCGGGTGCCGTTACCTGTGCGACACGGGAGCGCAGGTGAGTGTCGTTCCAGCCAGTACGTCCGACAAGCAGACCGCGGGCCGGGGTCCCGCTCTGCTTGCTGCCAACGGTACGCCCATTCGCACATACGGAAAACGCTGCCTTTCTCGGCGGTTCGGAGGGCAGGTTTTCCGATGGTCGTTTGTGACTGCCGAAGTGCCTATGGCACTGCTTGGCGCAGACTTCCTTTGTGCCAATGGCCTCTTGGTGGACGTAAAGCACAGAAGGCTTGTCCAGGCCGAGACGTTCAGCTCGCTCGCTTGCGCGCTGCCCGCCTCGTTGAGCAGCTCACGGAGTGGCTCATCGAGCGGCTCGCCGAGCGGCTTGCTGAGCGGTTCGGTTCCGGCCAGGTTCATCTGCACGCTTCCGGCAGCGGACGAATTCACCCACCTCCTCGCCCGTTTCCCGGCCCTCACGAGGCCCACCTTCTCGGCGGGGACCGTCAAGCACGAGGTGGAACATCACATCCCCACCGCCGGGCCACCGGTCTACGCCCGGGCACGCCGCCTCGAGCCGACGAAGCTCACGGTTGCTAAAGCCGAGTTTGCTATGCTGGAGCGGCTCGGCATCATGCGGCGCTCCGAGAGTGCTTGGGCGTCGCCGCTCCACATCGTGCACAAGTCCGGCGCGGGATGGCGACCGTGCGGGGACTACCGCCGTCTCAACAACGCCACCACCCCCGACCGCTACCCCGTCCCCCATATTCAGGACTTTTCCACCCGCTTGGCGAATATGTCCTTCTTCTCGAAGGTGGACCTCATATGCGGTTACCACCAGGTCCCCGTCAGGCCGGAGGACATCCCGAAGACGGCTGTCATCACGCCATTCGGTCTTTTCGAATTTCTTCGGATGCCCTTCGGTTTGAAGAATGCGGCTCAGGCGTTCCAGCGCCTCATGGACAGCGTCTTGCGCGACTTGGATTTCGTCTATGTCTACCTGGACGACATCCTCGTCGCAAGCGCGTCCCACGAAGAGTACCTCCACCATCTCCGCACGCTCTTCGAACGCCTGGGCCAGCATGGCCTGATCGTGAACCCCGCCAAGTGCCGGTTCGGTGTCACTGAAATCGACTTTTTGGGGCTCCGCGTCACCAGGCACGGGGCCGTCACCCTACCGGCCAAGGTGGAGGCAGTGAAGGGGTTTTGCACGCCCCCGCACGATCAGGGGGCTCCAGGAGTTCCTGGGCATGGTAAACTTTTACCATCGGTTCCTGCCCCGCATCGCCCAGCTCCTGCGCCCCCTGCACGAGGCCCTCCGAGGGAAGCCGGGCAAAGGTGACGTTACCTGGACTGAGCAGATGGACGCGGCGTTCGTGGGCGCGAAGCTCGTATTGGCTAACGCCACCATGCTCGCGCACCCGGCGCCCGATGCACCAATCGCCCTCACCACCGACGCCTCGGACTACACGGTGGGCGCGGTGCACAAGCAATGGGTGCGTGGAGCTTGGCAACCGCTGGCGTTCTTCAGCCGGCAGGTTCGCCCGCCCGAATGCCGCTATAGTACCTTCGACTGCGAGTTGCTCGGTCTTCATCTGGTGGTCAGGCACTTCCGCCATCTGCTCGAGGGCCGTGCGTTCACGGCCTTCGTCGACCACAAGCCACTGGTGTTCGCGATGGGCAAGGACGCCGAGCCGTGGTCGGCCCGGCAGCAGCGTCACCTCTCAGCCTTGTCCGAATACACGACGGACATCCGGCACGTCGCGGGGAAGGACAACCCGGTGGCGGATTGCCTTTCCCGGTCCGTTGCCCACGCGGTCCACCTCGGCATCGACTATGCCCGGATGGCGGCGGACCAGGCCGCCGACCCCGACGTCCAGGCCTTGCGGACCGCCATTACGGGCCTCCGCGTCACTGAGGTGCCGTTCAATGGCGCGGGCACGGCCCTCTGGTGTGACATCTCCCTCGGGCAGCCTCGCCCCATCGTGCCCACGGGCTGGCAGCGCCAGATTTCCGACGCCATCCACGGCCTGTCCCACCCGGGCACGAGGGCCTCCCAGAGGTTGATCGCCGACAAGTTTGTCTGGCATGGCCTCCGGAAGGCCGTCCGCGGCTGGGCCAGGACGTGCCTCGCGTGCTAGCGTGCGAAGGTGCACCGACACACCCAGGCCCCATTGGCCCCGTTTGCGGTGCCGGAACGTCGGTTTGACCACGTTCACGTGGACCTGGTGGGACCTCTGCCCCCCTCGCGGGGTTTCACCCACGTCCTGACCATGATGGACCGCACCACCCGGTGGCCGGAGGCCGTGCCTTTGGCGTCAACGACGGCGGCGGACGTCGCGCAGGCGTTCATCGTCGCCTGGTTCGGCGCCCCCTCGGACATCTCGTCCGACCGCGGCCCCCAGTTCACCTCGGAGCTCTGGGGGGCAGTCGCGCGGGGGCTCGGGGTCCAGCTGCACCGCACCACGGCCTACCACCCCCAGGCTAACGGCCTGTGCGAGCGGTTCCACCGCTCATTGAAGGCCGTGCTCCAGGCGACCCTCCGCGACGGCAGCTGGGTCGACCGGCTCCCCTGGGTGCTGCTGGGCCTCCAGACGGCACCCAAGGACGACCTGCCCGCATCCGCGGCAGAGTTGGTCTTCGGGCAGCCGCTGCGGGTGCCGGGCGAGTTCCTCCCCGACTCCACGGCACCATGCTCCGTGGCGCAGGAGCGCTCCGCGCTGCAGGAGACCGCCCAGAGGTTTGCCCCGGTGCCCACAGCGCACCACGGGCACCCACCTACGCACGTCGCCCCGGAGCTTCGCACCGCGGAGTACGTCTTCGTCCAGCACGACGCCCACCGGACACCACTGCGGCCCCCGTACGACGGGCCTTTCCGCGTGCTGGAGACCGGGGTGAAACATTTCACCTTGGACATCGGCGGCACTCCTGACCGTGTCTCCATAGACCACCTCAAGCCGGCCCACCTCGACGTGGACCACCCACCGCCGGTGGCTCGGCCCCCGCGTCGGGGCCGCGCCCCGGCGGGCGGACCCCAGCACCGCCCGGCCCCGCCGGCACGCCGCCCCCCAAGCCTGCACCCATCCCAGGTGCAGCCGGAGGCATCCCAGCTGGCATTCCTGCACCCCGGACGCCGCCAGTCGCCAGAGGGCGCTTCGGCCGGGTCATCCGTTTGCCCCGCAAACTGGCCCTCCAGGTGCGCGGGAATTCTGGGGGGGCGCGTGTGGCGGACACAAAAGCTCACTGGCGTGATGACGTCATTCCGCGCGCCAAGTGGGCGGCGGCCACGCCCGAGGGGTAGGCGTGGCCGCGGGATATACACCGGGCGCGCAGCCCGGAACGCTCCAGTGTTACAGTGGAGCTCTTGAATAAAGACTCTTACAACTTACCGCGTTGTCCGCTTCCTCCTTGCTTACAAGCAGCGCGCGTAACACCACGCTTCAATACGATAATTTTGAGGTTCCAATGTGATAATTTCACTTTTCAGATCTGGCAGCTATTACACCAACATGGAAGGTATTTACATTTAGCTGATCATCTGCGTCTTTGGGTTGAGGCGAATCACGATTGATCTTTAGCTTTTTCGAACTAATCCAGACCGTCAAAGGGGAAATTCCTGATAGTCTAGTAGGAAGACTAGGTCCCCCTGCACCCCCCGGAGATATACTTCTAATCAGTGTTTCTAGATTGGAAACAATGTGTAGAAAATGACTAGCTATGGCCCCAAGCTGAAAAAATGTCCCACATACCATTTTTATGCAAATTACTGCTGCAAATTTTATGCAAAATTATGCAAATTTTATGCAAATTTTTGATGAGGAGTAGAGTTGAGGGGTCTTTGAGGGCTTCATCGAGGTGCTCTCGGTTGCAAGACTGGGTCATTCTGAGAAGCACAGCAGGGTCAGAGATCATGATGTTCTCCTCCTCAGTGAATCTCTCCATCAACAGCCTCTCCATTGCCTCACACACTGTTTTGAGGCAAAAGAGGGACTTTGCGTAGGCCTTTCCACTGAGAACACCTTTGAGAGATCCACTTGTTACTAGTTGTGCCTCAAAGAGAATCTCTGCATATCCAGAACCACGCATCTTGTGTCCAGTGAGCATCCCGATGTAGTTCATGGATGTGTGGAAGGGTCCAATCGTTACTACATGACTAGCAAATTCATTTGGCCAGCGCCAGATGATGGGAAGGGCTTTCATGCAGACACCCAGATCAAATGTATTCAGGACCCATCTCTGACCCACCTCAGCAGTTGCTGCCTCGGAACGCTTCAGTAGCTCACGAACAACTGCGTTGTCTGTGATCGGTTGGTGGATAGGCGTGCAGTAGTCGACTGTTGATTTGCTGGGTGGGGGAGAACCAGTTGCAGAGGTGAAACCCCCTAGCCCAGGCACAGGCTGCAGGCCATTGCCATGCCATGCAGGCACCAGGCACAGACCGATCACAGACAACGCAGTTGTTCGTGAGCTACTGAAGCGTTCCGAGGCAGCAACTGCTGAGGTGGGTCAGAGATGGGTCCTGAATACATTTGATCTGGGTGTCTGCATGAAAGCCCTTCCCATCATCTGGCGCTGGCCAAATGAATTTGCTAGTCATGTAGTAACGATTGGACCCTTCCACACATCCATGAACTACATCGGGATGCTCACTGGACACAAGATGCGTGGTTCTGGATATGCAGAGATTCTCTTTGAGGCACAACTAGTAACAAGTGGATCTCTCAAAGGTGTTCTCAGTGGAAAGGCCTACGCAAAGTCCCTCTTTTGCCTCAAAACAGTGTGTGAGGCAATGGAGAGGCTGTTGATGGAGAGATTCACTGAGGAGGAGAACATCATGATCTCTGACCCTGCTGTGCTTCTCAGAATGACCCAGTCTTGCAACCGAGAGCACCTCGATGAAGCCCTCAAAGACCCCTCAACTCTACTCCTCATCAAAAATTTGCATAAAATTTGCATAATTTTGCATAAAATTTGCAGCAGTAATTTGCATAAAAATGGTATGTGGGACATTTTTTCAGCTTGGGGCCATAGCTAGTCATTTTCTACACATTTTTTCCAATCTAGAAACACTGATTAGAAGTATATCTCCGGGGGGTGCAGGGGGACCTAGTCTTCCTACTAGACTAGATCCTTTCATTTTGGTTCTACTAATACATTCCTTTCAGGGCTTGAGCAGAAAAAGGTAATTTTTTGCATTATGGATTAATGTCTTCGTTTTCTATTTGTGTTTGGGAGTTTCGGGTGCAGTAGATTAGCGCAGAAGGACTCGCTATGCATTGTGGGCCCTTGCACGTGACGCCTTAAATTAATACTGCTTTGTGGTTTCGTTAATGACAGTGGTTTCGTTGAAAGCCGTTAACAACAGTTTAGATACAGAAGTTGGTGGTGACATTGACCCGGCATGATTTTTGTTTCGCTATAAGTTTCTTATAAAAATTATTTATGTGCAAGACCTTTCATATATGCATCAAATAAAGGGGAACACATGTTCTGGATAACTATTACCTTTCATATATGCATCAAATAAAGGGGAACACATGTTCTGGATAACTATTACCTTTCATATATGCATCAAATAAAGGGGAACACATGATCTGGATAACTATTACCTTTCATATATGCATCAAATAAAGGGGAACACATGTTCTGGATAACTATTGCCTTTCATATATGCATCAAATAAAGGGGAACACATGTTCTGGATAACTATTACCTTTCATATATGCTTCAAATAAACGGTAATGCATGTTTTGGATAACGATTACCTTTCATATATGCATCAAATAAACGGTAATGCATGTTTTGGATAACTATTACCTTTCATATATGCTTCAAATAAAGGATGATGCATGTTTTGGACAACGATGACCTTTCATATATGCATCAAATAAAGGGGAACACATGTTCTGGATAACTATTACCTTTCATATATGCTTCAAATAAACGGTAATGCATGTTTTGGATAACTATGACCTTTCATATATACTTCAAATAAAGGCTAATACATGTTTTGGATTACTATGACCTTTCATATATGCTTCAAATAAAGGCTAATACATGTTTTGGACAACGATGACCTTTCATATATGCTTCAAATAAAGGGTAATACATGTTTTGGACAACGATGACCTTTCATATATACTTCAAATAAAGGGTAATACATGTTTTGGACAACGATGACCTTTCATATATGCTTCAAATAAAGGGTAATACATGTTTTGGATAACTATGACCTTTCATATATGCTTCAACTAAAGGATAATACATGTTTTGGATAACTATGACATTTCATAAACGCTTCAAATAAAGGGTAATACATGTTTTGGATAACTATGACATTTCATAAATGTTTCAAATAAAGGGTAATACATGTTTTGGATAACTATTACCTTTCATATATGCTTCAAATAAAGGGTAATACATGTTTTGGATAACTATGACCTTTCAAAAATGCTTCAAATAAAGGGTAATGCATGTTTTGGATAACTATGACCTTTCATATATGCTTCAAATAAAGGGTAATACATGTTTTGGATAACTATTACCTTTCATATATGCTTCAAATAAAGGGTAATACATGTTTTGGATAACTATGACCTTTCAAAAATGCTTCAAATAAAGGGTAATACATGTTTTGGATAACTATGACCTTTCATATATGCTTCAAATAACGGGTAATACATGTTTTGGATAACTATGACCTTTCATATATGCTTCAAATAACGGGTAATACATGTTTTGGATAACTATGACATTTCATAAATGTTTCAAATAAAGGGTAATACATGTTTTGGATAACTATTACCTTTCATATATGCTTCAAATAAAGGGTAATACATGTTTTGGATAACTATGACCTTTCAAAAATGCTTCAAATAAAGGGTAATACATGTTTTGGATAACCATGACCTTTCATATATGCTTCAAATAACGGGTAATACATGTTTTGGATAACTATGACCTTTCATAAATGCTTCAAATAAAGGATAATACATGTTTTGGATAACTATGACCTTTCATATATGCTTCAAATGAAGGGTAATACATGTTTTGGATAACTATGACCTTTCATATATGCTTCAAATAAAGGGTAATACATGTTTTGGATAACTATGACCTTTCATATATGCTTCAAATAAAGGGTAATACATGTTTTGGATAACTATGACCTTTCATATATGCTTCAAATAAAGGGTAATACATGTTTTGGATAACTATGACATTTCATATATGCTTCAAATAAAGGGTAATGCATGTTTTGGATAACTATTACCTTTCATATATGCTTCAAATAAATGGTAATACATGTTTTGGATAACGATGACCTTTCATATATGCTTCAAATAAAGGGTAATGCATGTTTTGGATAACTATGACCATTCATATATGCTTCAAATAAATGGTAATACATGTTTTGGATAACGATGACCTTTCATATATGCTTCAAATATAGGGTAATACATGTTTTGGATAACTATTACCTTTCATATATTCTTCAAATAAATGGTAATACATGTTTTGGATAACGATGACCTTTCATATATGCTTCAAATAAAGGGTAATGCATGTTTTGGATAACTATGATCTTTCATATATGCTTCAAATAAATGGTAATACATGTTTTGGATAACGATGACCTTTCATATATGCTTCAAATAAAGGGTAATGCATGTTTTGGATAACTATGATCTTTCATATATGCTTCAAATAAAGGGTAATACATGATTTGGATAACTATGATCTTTCATATATGCTTCATATAAATGGTAATACATGTTTTGGATAACTATGACCATTCATATATGCTTCAAATAAATGGTAATACATGTTTTGGATAACGATGACCTTTCATATATGCTTCAAATATAGGGTAATACATGTTTTGGATAACTATTACCTTTCATATATGCTTCAAATAAATAGTAATACATGTTTTGGATAACGATGACCTTTCATATATGCTTCAAATAAAGGGTAATGCATGTTTTGGATAACTATGATCTTTCATATATGCTTCAAATAAATGGTAATGCATGTTTTGGATAACTATGACATTTAATAAATGCTTCAAATAAAGGGTAATACATGTTTTGGATAACTATGACATTTAATAAATGCTTCAAGTAAAGGATAATGCATGTTTTGGATAACTATTACCTTTCATATATGCTTCAAATAAAGGGTAATACATGTTTTGGATAACTATGACATTTAATAAATGCTTCAAATAAAGGGTAATACATGTTTTGTATAACTATGACATTTAATAAATGCTTCAAGTAAAGGGTAATACATGTTTTGGATAACTATGACCTTTCATATATGCTTCAAATAAAGGGTAATACATGTTTTGGATAACTATGACCTTTCATATATGCTTCAAATAAAGGGTAATACATGTTTTGGATAACTATGACATTTCATATATGCTTCAAATAAAGGGTAATGCATGTTTTGGATAACTATTACCTTTCATATATGCTTCAAATAAATGGTAATACATGTTTTGGATAACGATGACCTTTCATATATGCTTCAAATAAAGGGTAATACATGTTTTGGATAACGATGACCTTTCATATATGCTTCAAATATAGGGTAATACATGTTTTGGATAACTATTACCTTTCATATATGCTTCAAATAAATGGTAATATATGTTTTGGATAACGATGACCTTTCATATATGCTTCAAATAAAGGGTAATGCATGTTTTGGATAACTATGATCTTTCATATATGCTTCAAATAAATGGTAATACATGTTTTGGATAACGATGACCTTTCATATATGCTTCAAATAAAGGGTAATGCATGTTTTGGATAACTATGATCTTTCATATATGCTTCAAATGAAGGGTAATACATGTTTTGGAGAACTATGATCTTTCATATATGCTTCAAATAAATGGTAATACATGTTTTGGATAACGATGACCTTTCATATATGCTTCAAATAAAGGGTAATGCATGTTTTGGATAACTATGACATTTAATAAATGCTTCAAGTAAAGGATAATGCATGTTTTGGATAACTATTACCTTTCATATATGCTTCAAATAAAGGGTAATACATGTTTTGGATAACTATGACATTTAATAAATGCTTCAAATAAAGGGTAATACATGTTTTGTATAACTATGACATTTAATAAATGCTTCAAGTAAAGGGTAATACATGTTTTGGATAACTATTACCTTTCATAAATGCTTCAAATAAAGGGTAATACATGTTTTGGATAACTATGGCCTTTCATATATGCTTCAAATAAAGGGTAATGCATGTTTTGGATAACGATGACCTTTCATATATGCTTCAAATAAAGGGTAATACATGTTTTGGATAACTATGACATTTCAAAAATGCTTCAAATAAAGGGTAATACATGTTTTGTATAACTATGACATTTAATAAATGCTTCAAGGAAAGGATAATGCATGTTTTGGATAACTATTACCTTTCATATATGCTTCAAATAAAGGGTAATACATGTTTTGGATAACTATGGCCTTTCATATATGCTTCAAATAAAGGGTAATGCATGTTTTGGATAACGATGACCTTTCATATATGCTTCAAATAAAGGGTAATACATGTTTTGGATAACTATGACATTTCAAAAATGCTTCAAATAAAGGGTAATACATGTTTTGGATAACTATGACATTTAATAAATGCTTCAAGGAAAGGATAATGCATGTTTTGGATAACTATTACCTTTCATATATGCTTCAAATAAAGGGTAATACATGTTTTGGATAACTATGACATTTAATAAATGCTTCAAATAAAGGGTAATACATGTTTTGTATAACTATGACATTTTATAAATGCTTCAAGTAAAGGGTAATACATGTTTTGGATAACTATGACATTTAATAAATGCTTCAAGTAAAGGGTAATACATGTTTTGGATAACTATTACCTTTCATAAATGCTTCAAATAAAGGGTAATACATGTTTTGGATAACTATGACATTTAATAAATGCTTCAAGGAAAGGATAATGCATGTTTTGGATAACTATTACCTTTCATATATGCTTCAAATAAAGGGTAATACATGTTTTGGATAACTATGACATTTCAAAAATGCTTCAAATAAAGGCTAATACATGTTTTGGATAACTATTACCTTTCATATATGCTTCAAATAAAGGGTAATACATGTTTTGGATAACTATGACATTTAATAAATGCTTCAAGGAAAGGATAATGCATGTTTTGGATAACTATTACCTTTCATATATGCTTCAAATAAAGGGTAATACATGTTTTGGATAACTATGACATTTAATAAATGCTTCAAATAAAGGGTAATACATGTTTTGGATAACTATGACATTTATTAAATGCTTCAAGCAAAGGATAATTTATGTTTTGGATAACTATTACCTTTCATATATGCTTCAAATAAAGGGTAATACATGTTTTGGATAACTATGACATTTCAAAAATGCTTCAAATAAAGGGTAATACATGTTTTGGATAACTATTACCTTTCATATATGCTTCAAATAAAGGGTAATACATGTTTTGGATAACTATGACATTTAATAAATGCTTCAAGGAAAGGATAATGCATGTTTTGGATAACTATTACCTTTCATATATGCTTCAAATAAAGGGTAATACATGTTTTGGATAACTATGACATTTAATAAATGCTTCAAATAAAGGGTAATACATGTTTTGGATAACTATGACATTTAATAAATGCTTCAAGTAAAGGGTAATACATGTTTTGGATAACTATTACCTTTCATATATGCTTCAAATAAAGGGTAATACATGTTTTGTATAACTATGACATTTAATAAATGCTTCAAGTAAAGGGTAATACATGTTTTGGATAACTATTACCTTTCATAAATGCTTCAAATAAAGGGTAATACATGTTTTGGATAACTATGGCCTTTCATATATGCTTCAAATAAAGGGTAATGCATGTTTTGGATAACGATGACCTTTCATATATGCTTAAAATAAAGGGTAATACATGTTTTGGATAACTATGACATTTCAAAAATGCTTCAAATAAAGGGTAATACATGTTTTGGATAACTATGACATTTAATAAATGCTTCAAGGAAAGGATAATGCATGTTTTGGATAACTATGACATTTTATAAATGCTTCAAGTAAAGGGTAATACATGTTTTGGATAACTATGACATTTCATATATGCTTCAAATAAAGGGTGATACATGTTTTGGATAACTATGACATTTCATATATGCTTCAAATAAAGGGTGATACATGTTTTGGATAACTATTACCTTTCATATATGCTTCAAATAAAGGGTAATACATGTTTTGGATAACTATGACATTTCATATATATGCTTCAAATAAAGGGTGATACATGTTTTCGATAACTATGACCTTTCATATATGCTTCAAATAAAGGGTAATGCATGTTTTGGATAACGATGACCTTTCATAAATGCTTCAAATAAAGGGTAATACATGTTTTCGATAACTATGACCTTTCATATATGCTTCAAATAACGGGTAATACATGTTTTGGATAACTATGACCTTTCATATATATGCTTCAAATAAAGGGTGATACATGTTTTCGATAACTATGACCTTTCATATATGCTTCAAATAAAGGGTAATACATGTTTTGGATAACTATTACCTTAGATATATGCTTCAAATAAAGGGTAATGCATGTTTTGGACAACGATGACCTTTCATAAATGCTTCAAATAAAGGATAATACATGTTTTGGATAACTATGACCTTTCATATATGCTTCAAATAAAGGGTAATACATGTTTTGGATAACTATGACCTTTCATATATGCTTCAAATAAAGGGTAATACATGTTTTGGATAACTATTACCTTTCATATATGCTTCAAATAAAGGGTAATACATGTTTTGGATAACTATGACATTTCATAAATGCTTCAAATAAAGGGTAATACATGTTTTGGATAACTATGACATTTCATATATGCTTCAAATAAAGGGTAATGCATGTTTTGGATAACTATGATCTTTCATATATGCTTCAAATAAAGGGTGATACATGTTTTGGATAACTATTACCTTTCATATATGCTTCAAATAAAGGGTAATACATGTTTTGGATAACTATGACATTTCATATATGCTTCAAATAAAGGGTGATACATGTTTTGGATAACTATGACATTTCATATATGCTTCAAATAAAGGGTGATACATGTTTTGGATAACTATTACCTTTCATATATGCTTCAAATAAAGGGTAATACATGTTTTGGATAACTATGACATTTCATATATGCTTCAAATAAAGGGTGATACATGTTTTGGATAACTATGACATTTCATATATGCTTCAAATAAAGGGTGATACATGTTTTGGATAACTATTACCTTTCATATATGCTTCAAATAAAGGGTAATACATGTTTTGGATAACTATGACATTTCATATATATGCTTCAAATAAAGGGTGATACATGTTTTCGATAACTATGACCTTTCATATATGCTTCAAATAAAGGGTAATGCATGTTTTGGATAACGATGACCTTTCATAAATGCTTCAAATAAAGGGTAATACATGTTTTGGATAACTATGACCTTTCATATATGCTTCAAATAACGGGTAATACATGTTTTGGATAACTATGACCTTTCATATATGCTTCAAATAACGGGTAATACGTGTTTTGGATAACTATGACCTTTCATATATGCTTCAAATAAAGGGTGATACATGTTTTCGATAACTATTACGTTTCATATATGCTTCAAATAAAGGGTAATGCATGTTTTGGATAACGATGACCTTTCATAAATGCTTCAAATAAAGGGTAATACAAGTTTTGGATAACTATGACCTTTCATATATGCTTCAAATAACGGGTAATACATGTTTTGGATAACTATGACCTTTCATATTTGCTTCAAATAAAGGGTAATGCATGTTTTGGACAACGATGACCTTTCATAAATGCTTCAAATGAAGGATAATACATGTTTTGGATAACTATGACCTTTCATATATGCTTCAAATAAAGGGTAATACATGTTTTGGATAACTATGACCTTTCATAAATGCTTCAAATAAAGGGTAATACATGTTTTGGATAACTATGACCTTTCATATATGCTTCAAATAACGGGTAATACATGTTTTGGATAACTATTACCTTAAATATATGCTTCAAATAAAGGGTAATGCATGTTTTGGACAACGATGACCTTTCATAAATGCTTCAAATAAAGGATAATACACGTTTTGGATAACTATGACCTTTCATATATGCTTCAAATAAAGGGTAATACATGTTTTGGATAACTATGACCTTTCATATATGCTTCAAATAAAGGGTAATACATGTTTTGGATAACTATTACCTTTCATATATGCTTCAAATAAAGGGTAATACATGTTTTGGATAACTATGACATTTCATAAATGCTTCAAATAAAGGGTAATGCATGTTTTGGATAACTATGATCTTTCATATATGCTTCAAATAAATGGTAATACATGTTTTGGATAACTATTACCTTTCATATATGCTTCAAATAAAGGGTAATACATGTTTTGGATAACTATTACCTTTCATATATGCTTCAAATAAAGGGTAATACATGTTTTGGATAACTATTACCTTTCATATATGCTTCAAATATAGGGTAATACATGTTTTGGATAACTATTACCTTTCATATATGCTTCAAACAAAGGATGATGCATGTTTTGGATAACTATGACCTTTCATATATGCTTCAAATATAGGGTAATACATGTTTTGGATAACTATTACCTTTCATATATGCTTCAAACAAAGGATGATGCATGTTTTGGATAACTATGACCTTTCATATATGCTTCAAATAAAGGGTAATACATGTTTTGGATAACTATTACCTTTCATATATGCTTCAAATAAAGGGTAATACATGTTTTGGATAACTATGACATTTCATAAATGCTTCAAATAAAGGGTAATACATGTTTTGGATAACTATTACCTTTCATATATGCTTCAAATAAAGGGTAATACATGTTTTGGATAACTATGACCTTTCATATATGCTTCAAATAAAGGGTAATACATGTTTTGGATAACTATGACCTTTCATATATGCTTCAAATAAAGGGTAATACATGTTTTGGATAACTATTACCTTTCATATATGCTTCAAATAAAGGGTAATACATGTTTTGGATAACTATGACATTTCATAAATGCTTCAAATAAAGGGTAATACATGTTTTGGATAACTATGACATTTCGTATATGCTTCAAATAAAGGGTAATGCATGTTTTGGATAACTATGATCTTTCATATATGCTTCAAATAAAGGGTGATACATGTTTTGGATAACTATTACCTTTCATATATGCTTCAAATAAAGGGTAATACATGTTTTGGATAACTATGACATTTCATATATGCTTCAAATAAAGGGTGATACATGTTTTGGATAACTATGACATTTCATATATGCTTCAAATAAAGGGTGATACATGTTTTGGATAACTATTACCTTTCATATATGCTTCAAATAAAGGGTAATACATGTTTTGGATAACTATGACATTTCATATATGCTTCAAATAAAGGGTGATACATGTTTTGGATAACTATGACATTTCATATATGCTTCAAATAAAGGGTGATACATGTTTTGGATAACTATTACCTTTCATATATGCTTCAAATAAAGGGTAATACATGTTTTGGATAACTATGACATTTCATATATATGCTTCAAATAAAGGGTGATACATGTTTTCGATAACTATGACCTTTCATATATGCTTCAAATAAAGGGTAATGCATGTTTTGGATAACGATGACCTTTCATAAATGCTTCAAATAAAGGGTAATACATGTTTTGGATAACTATGACCTTTCATATATGCTTCAAATAACGGGTAATACATGTTTTGGATAACTATGACCTTTCATATATGCTTCAAATAAAGGGTAATACATGTTTTGGATAACTATGACATTTCATATATATGCTTCAAATAAAGGGTGATACATGTTTTCGATAACTATTACGTTTCATATATGCTTCAAATAAAGGGTAATGCATGTTTTGGATAACGATGACCTTTCATAAATGCTTCAAATAAAGGGTAATACAAGTTTTGGATAACTATGACCTTTCATATATGCTTCAAATAACGGGTAATACATGTTTTGGATAACTATGACCTTTCATATTTGCTTCAAATAAAGGGTAATGCATGTTTTGGACAACGATGACCTTTCATAAATGCTTCAAATGAAGGATAATACATGTTTTGGATAACTATGACATTTCATAAATGCTTCAAATAAAGGGTAATACATGTTTTGGATAACTATGACCTTTCATATATGCTTCAAATAAAGGGTAATACATGTTTTGGATAACTATGACCTTTCATATATGCTTCAAATAAAGGGTAATACATGTTTTGGATAACTATTACCTTTCATATATGCTTCAAATAAAGGGTAATACATGTTTTGGATAACTATGACATTTCATAAATGCTTCAAATAAAGGGTAATACATGTTTTGGATAACTATGACATTTCGTATATGCTTCAAATAAAGGGTAATGCATGTTTTGGATAACTATGATCTTTCATATATGCTTCAAATAAAGGGTGATACATGTTTTGGATAACTATGACATTTCATAAATGCTTCAAATAAAGGGTAATACATGTTTTGGATAACTATGACATTTCGTATATGCTTCAAATAAAGGGTAATGCATGTTTTGGATAACTATGATCTTTCATATATGCTTCAAATAAAGGGTAATACATGTTTTGGATAACTATGACATTTCATAAATGCTTCAAATAAAGGGTAATACATGTTTTGGATAACTATGACATTTCGTATATGCTTCAAATAAAGGGTAATGCATGTTTTGGATAACTATGATCTTTCATATATGCTTCAAATAAAGGGTGATACATGTTTTGGATAACTATTACCTTTCATATATGCTTCAAATAAAGGGTAATACATGTTTTGGATAACTATGACATTTCATATATGCTTCAAATAAAGGGTGATACATGTTTTGGATAACTATGACATTTCATATATGCTTCAAATAAAGGGTGATACATGTTTTGGATAACTATTACCTTTCATATATGCTTCAAATAAAGGGTAATACATGTTTTGGATAACTATGACATTTCATATATGCTTCAAATAAAGGGTGATACATGTTTTGGATAACTATGACATTTCATATATGCTTCAAATAAAGGGTGATACATGTTTTGGATAACTATTACCTTTCATATATGCTTCAAATAAAGGGTAATACATGTTTTGGATAACTATGACATTTCATATATATGCTTCAAATAAAGGGTGATACATGTTTTCGATAACTATGACCTTTCATATATGCTTCAAATAAAGGGTAATGCATGTTTTGGATAACGATGACCTTTCATAAATGCTTCAAATAAAGGGTAATACATGTTTTGGATAACTATGACCTTTCATATATGCTTCAAATAACGGGTAATACATGTTTTGGATAACTATGACCTTTCATATATGCTTCAAATAAAGGGTAATACATGTTTTGGATAACTATGACATTTCATATATATGCTTCAAATAAAGGGTGATACATGTTTTCGATAACTATTACGTTTCATATATGCTTCAAATAAAGGGTAATGCATGTTTTGGATAACGATGACCTTTCATAAATGCTTCAAATAAAGGGTAATACAAGTTTTGGATAACTATGACCTTTCATATATGCTTCAAATAACGGGTAATACATGTTTTGGATAACTATGACCTTTCATATTTGCTTCAAATAAAGGGTAATGCATGTTTTGGACAACGATGACCTTTCATAAATGCTTCAAATGAAGGATAATACATGTTTTGGATAACTATGACCTTTCATATATGCTTCAAATAAAGGGTAATACATGTTTTGGATAACTATGACATTTCATATATGCTTCAAATAAAGGGTAATGCATGTTTTGGATAACTATGATCTTTCATATATGCTTCAAATAAATGGTAATACATGTTTTGGATAACTATTACCTTTCATATATGCTTCAAATAAAGGGTAATACATGTTTTGGATAACTATTACCTTTCATATATGCTTCAAATAAAGGGTAATACATGTTTTGGATAACTATTACCTTTCATATATGCTTCAAATATAGGGTAATACATGTTTTGGATAACTATTACCTTTCATATATGCTTCAAATAAAGGATGATGCATGTTTTGGATAACTATTACCTTTCATATATGCTTCAAATAAAGGGTAATACATGTTTTGGATAACTATTACCTTTCATATATGCTTCAAATATCGGGTAATGCATGTTTTGGATAACTATGACCTTTCATATATGCTTCAAATAAAGGGTAATACATGTTTTGGATAACTATTACCTTTCATATATGCTTCAAATAAAGGGTAATACATGTTTTGGATAACTATTACCTTTCATATATGCTTCAAATAAAGGGTAATACATGTTTTGGATAACTATTACCTTTCATATCTGCTTCAAATATCCGGTAATGCATGTTTTGGATAACTATGAAGAATTATTATTCTCTCCCCTCTTGATAATTTAAAAATCCCTTCAATTGATGGGGTTTTTTTTTCAGATGTCGACTGCTTCAGGTGTATAGTTCATGCAATGCAGATGGACTACAGGTGTGCGGATGATGGTGATTTGTGAAGAAGAGCATCCTCCCAGCCGACCTGCTTTCAAATTTCAATTTTTTTTTTTTAAATGCTTTTCAAATTTCAATTCTTCATTTTTCACACAAACACAAAAAAAACAAATACAAACTAAATGTCATTAACAAAATCTCAGTGTCCTGTTTTATTGATATCTGAATGTTAAACCATAACGTTATGAAACAAAAAACATTTTGTAAATGTCCCTGCAATGACGAAATAAAACGTTTGCTCCAAAGTTATAGTAACCTTATCGCAATGTCATGATAAAATAAAACGTTGTGGAAACGTCAGCAAAACCCAACGTTTGAACGTACCTGCAACGTTGTGTAAATTTTCCTGTAAAGTTAAGGTTGCTGCAAAGTTATAGTAACGCTATCGCAACGTCATGATAAAATAAAACGTTGTGGAAACGTCAGCAAAACCCAACGTTTGAACGGGCCTGCAACATTGTGTTGTTGAGGTTTGTACCTGCAATGGCATTATAAAACGTTGCTGCAAAGTTATAACTTGATGGTATTCAAAGAATACTTACCCTGTGCAGTCAACTTGGTGTGAGCCAACTCTTGTGTTTTTGAACGTTTTTTTTTTTGATCCAATATGGCTGCCAGACCACGTGAGCGATGACATCATCAATTTATATTCTCTAAATAATTGTTGCAGAGATCATGCTCAATAAATTTCAAATTGATCAGACTTAGCGTTGTCCCTGTCGCATTATGACGTCATAATTATGGCAACAATGATGTCATCGTTAACAACACCTATTCCCCATATGGAGTTATTTACAATGAGCCACGTTTCAATTTTTTCCATAGAACAGTTTTGGAGATATAGAGGTGCAACATTTTTCGGTTTTTCCAAGATGACGCCTGTAACACATTACCTATGACGTCATGATTATAATTAAAACAAGTACAGATACATTCAAAGTACACCGCCCCCATGCCAAATAATTAAATATCCTACAGCGCGGCATTGCCGGGTGCCTCTGGAGATCGGCAATACCGCAGTGCAGCTCATGGAGGCTGCATTGGGAGGGAGAGGTGTACACTAATTGATTGATTAATTGTATAATTAAAATCAATAAAAGATTGTCACAAAATATTTTCTTAATCAATTGGCTAATAGCATAACTAAACCACTAGTGCTTCATCCGAAGATGTATCTTTTAGAAATTTAATTAAACAAGTCATTAATAAAAAATTAAAGAATTAATTGATTAATCAATAAATAATTATTAATCGATTAATCAATAAATAATTAATCGATTAAATGATTAATCAATAAATCAAAAATATCCTTGATAGCCACATCAGTTGGTCACTGTCATGTCCAAATATTAGCTTCCCAGCTCAAAAGGTGCCTGAGATATTGGCCAAATTATAAAGAAAATAAATAAATGATTAATAATGAAAATAAATAAATAATAATCATTAAAAAATTAAATTAATCAATTCGGTCACAGAACACATAAACCACCACCATTTCATCAGAATCTGTAACTGAAAAGATTTTTTTTTTTTTTTTAGTAATTAATCGAATAATTAAATAAAATTAATCGATTCATTGATTAATCAATATATCAAAAATATCCTTGATAGCCACATCACTTGGTCACTCATGTCCAAATATTAGCTTCCGAGCTCAAAAGGTGCCCGAGGTATTGGCCAAATGAGAAAGAAAATAAATAAATCATTAATAATGAAAATAAATAAATAATAATCATTAAAAAATTAAATTACGAATCAATTCGGTGATAGAACACATAAACCACCACCATTTCATCAGAATCTGTAACTTTAAAAAAAATTTTTTGTCATTAATCGAATAATTAAATACTTAATCGATTAATTGATTAATTGATTAATTAATAAATCAAAAATAGCCTTTGCAGCCAAATCACCTGGTCATTGGCATGTCCAAATATCAGCTTCTTAACTCAAAAGGTGCCTGAGTTAATGGCCAGAAGAGAAAGGAAATTTGATTAATTAAATAAGTACTTAATTAATCGCTAATAATTAAATAACTCCTCAAATAATTGATTAATCAAAAAACAAAAAATAACGTTTTTGACAAAGGACTTGGTCACTATTGTGCCGAAATTTCAGCTTCCGAGATCAAAGGATGGCTGAGATATCGCCCGGACAAACAAACAAGAAAGAAAACAAGTACAGATACATTCAAAGTACACCGCCCCCATGCCAAATAATTAAATATCCGACAGCGCGGCATTGCCGGGGCGCCTCCGGCGTCCGGCAATACCGCAGAGCAGCTCATTGAGACTGCATTGGGAGTGAGAGGTGCACACTAATTGATTGATTAATTGTATAATTAAAATCAATATAAGATTATCACAAAATATTTTCTTAATCAATTGGCTAATAGCATAACTAAACCACTAGTGCTTCATCCGAAGATGTATCTTTTAGAAATTTAATTAAATAAATCATTAATAAAAAATTAAATAACTAATTGATTCATCAATAAATAATTAATTGATTAATCAATAAATAATTAATCGATTAAATGATTAATCAATAAATCAAAAATATCCTTGATAGCCACATCACTTGGGCACTGTCATGTCCAAATATTAGCTTCCCAGCTCAAAAGGTGCCTGAGATATTGGCCAAATGAGAAAGAAAATAAATAAATGATTAATAATGAAAATAAATAAATAATAATCATTAAAAAATTAAATTATTAATCAATCCGGTCACAGAACATATGAACCACCACCATTTCATCAGAATCTGTAACTTAAAAAAAAAGAAGATTTTAGTCATTAATCGAATAATTAAATAATTAATCGATTAATTGATTAATTGATTAATTAATAAATCAAAAATAGCCTTTCCAGCCAAATCACCTGGTCATTGGCATGTCCAAATATCAGCTTCCTAACTCAAAAGGTGTCTGAGTTAATGGTCAGGAGAGAAAGGAAATTTGATTAATTAAATAAGTACTTAATTAATCGCTAATAATTAAATAACTCCTCAATTAATTGATTAATCAAAAAAACAAAAAATACAGTATTTGACAAAGGAATTGCTCACTACTGTGCCGAAATTTCAGCTTCCTAGCTCAAAGGATGGCTGAGATATCGCCCGGACAACCAAGAAAACAAACAGGAAAACAACCAGAGTGAAAACTGAGTACTCCCTTTCAGCATGCGTCACTGCCGAGCCCCCTTCGGTGCCCAGCAATGACGATTTGCAATGCCTGGAGATGGCATAGGAAAGATGTGGTGTACAATATTCTAAAGGAGGAGTCGCTCCTATGGTGAAAATTTAGTGTCCATCCGACCAACAGTTGCTGATTTTTAAAAAATAATGATTGGATGGATAAGTGTTGTATTTGTTGAATTATGGCGTCATATCGAAGGCACCGATGACATCATCAATAACATCTTATTCCCCATGGGGAGTCGGTGACAATGAGCCAGGTCTCAATTTTTTTTCCATGGAGCGGTTTCGGAGATATAGAGGTACAACCTTTTTTGATTTTTACAAGATGGCGCCTGTTCCACGTGACATATGATGTCATAATTATCATTTTAAAAATTCCACAGGAGCCGCTCATATTCTGAAAAAATTAGTGCCAATCGGACGAACAGTTGCAGAGGAATTTTTTTTTTCATACTGATCAGATCAGGCGTTGTACTTGTCGAATTATGACATTAAAGCGCGGTGTTACGCGCGCTGTTTGTAAACAAGGAGGAAGCGGACAACGCGGTAATTTGTAAGGGTCTTTATTCAAGAGCTCACTGTAACACTGAACTCTCATGGCTGGGCGCCCCATATATATCGTGAGGCCACGCCCCTCTCCCGGGCGTGGCCCACCCCCACTCGGTGTGAGGGGTGATGTCACCACGTCAGTGCTTTCGTGTCCGCCACATGCGCCCCCCCAGAATCCCCGCGCACCTGAAGGGCCAGTTTGCGGGGCAAACGGATGACCCGGCCGAAGCGCCCCCTGGTGACTGGCGGCGTCTGGGATGCAGGGATGCCATCTGGGATGCCTCCGGCTGCCCCTGGGATGGGTGCAGGATCGGGGGGCGGCGGGGTGGCGGGGCTGGGCGGTGCCGGGGGTCCGCCCGCAGGGGGGCGGCCCCCATGCGGGGGTCAGGCCACTGGCGGTGGATGGTCCACGTCGAGGTGGGCCGGCTTGAGGCGGTCCACAAAAACGCGGTCAGGAGTACCGCCGATGTCCAGGGTGAAGTGCTTCACCCCGGTCTCCATCACGTGGAAAGGCCCGTCGTACGGAGGCCGCAGTGGTGTCCGGTGGGCATCGTGGCGGACGAAGACGTACTCCGCCGTGCGAAGCTCCGGGGCGACGTGCGTCGGTGGGTGCCCGTGGTGTGCCGTTGGCACCGGGGCGAACCTCTGGGCGGTCTCCTGCAGAGCGGAGACCATGGTGCCGTGGAGTCGGGGAGGAACTCGCCCGGCACCCGCAGCGGTTTCCCAAAGACCAACTCCGCCGCGGATGCGCGCAGGTCCTCCTTGGGCACCGTCCGGAGGCCCAGCAGGACCCAGGGGAGCCTGTCGACCCAGCCGCCGTCGCGGAGGGTGGCCCGGGGCACGGCCTTCAATGAGCGGTGAAATCGCTCACACAGGCCGTAAGCCTGGGGGTGGTAGGCCGTGGTTCGGTGCAGCCGGACCCAGAACCCCTGCGCGACCGCCCCCCAGAGCTCCGAGGTGAACTGGGGGCCGCGGTCGGACGAGATGTCTAAGGGGGCGCCGAACCGGGCGACCCAGGTGGCGATGAAAGCCTGCGCGACGTCCGGCCCCGTCGTCGACACCAAGGGCACGGCCTCCGGCCACCGGGTGGTGCGGTCCACCATGGTGAGGATGTAGGTGAAACCCCGCGAGGGGGGCAGAGGTCCCACCAGGTCCACGTGAACGTGGTCAGACCGACATTCCGGCACCGTAAACGGGGCCAACGGGGCCTGGGTGTGCCGGTGCACCTTGGCGCGCTGGCACGCAAGGCACGTCCTGGCCCAGCCGCGGACGGCCTTCCGGAGGCCATGCCAGACGAATTTGTCGGCGATCAACCTTTGGGAGGCCCTCGCGCCCGGGTGGGACAGGCCACGGATAGCGTCAAACACCTGGCGCTGCCAGCCCGCGGGCACGATGGGGCGAGGCCGCCCGAGGGAGACGTCGCACAAGAGGGCCGCGCCCGCGCCGTCGAACGGCACCTCGGTGACGCGGAGGCCCGTGACGGCGGTCCGCAAGGCCTGGATGTCGGGGTCAGCGGCCTGGGTCCGCTTCCATCCGGGCATAGTCGATGCCGATGTGGACTGCGTGGTCGACGGCCCGGGAAAGGCAATCCGCCCCCGGGTTGTCCTTCCCCGCGACGTGCCAGATGTCCATCGTGTACTCGGACACGGCCGAGAGGTGACGCTGCTGCCGGGACGAACACGGCTCAGTGACCTTGCCCATCGCGAAGACCAGCGGCTTGTGGTCGACGAAGGCCGTGAATGCACGGCCCTCGAGCAGATGGCGGAAGTGCCTGACCGCCAAGTGAAGCCCGAGCAACTCGCGGTCGAAGGTACTGTAACGGCGTTCGGGCGGGCGAAGCTGCCGGCTAAAGAACGCCAGCGGTTGTCAAGCTCCACGCACCCATTGCTCGTGCACCGCGCCCAGCGCGTAGTCCGAGGCGTCGGTGGTGAGGGCGATCGGCGCATCGGGCGCCGGGTGCGCGAGCATGGTGGCGTTAGCCAAGGCGAGCTTCGTGCCCGTGAACGCCGCGTCCATCTGCTCGGTCCAGGTGACGTCGCCTTTGCCCGGCTTACCTCGGAGAGCTTCGTGCAGGGGGCGCAGGAGCTGGGTGATACGGGGCAGGAACCGATGGTAAAAGTTCACCATGCCCAGGAACTCCTGCAGCCCCCTGATCGTGCGGGGGCACGGAAACCCCTTCACCACCTCCACCTTGGCCGGCAGGGGGACGGCTCCGTGCCTGGTGACGCGGTGCCCCAGAAAATCGAGTTCGGCGACGCCGAACCGGCACTTTACGGGGTTCACAATCAGGCCATGCTGGCCCAGGCGTTCGAAGAGCGTGCAGAGGTGGTGTAGGTGCTCTTCGCGGGACGCGCTGGCGACGAGGATATCGTCCAGGTAGACGTATACAAAATCCAAGTCGCGCAGGACGCTGTCCATCAGCCGCTGGAATGCCTGAGCCGCATTCTTCAGACCAAAGGGCATCCGCAGGAATTCGAAGAGTCCGAACGGCGTGATGACCACCGTCTTCGGGACGTCCTCCGGCCTGACGGGGACCTGATGGTAACCGCGTATGAGGTCCACCTTCGAGAAGAAGGACATGCCCGCCAAACGGGCGGAAAAGTCCTGAATGTGGGGGACGGGGTAGCGGTCGGGGGTGGTGGCGTCATTGAGACGGCGATAGTCCCCGCACGGTCGCCATCCCCCACCGGGCTTCGGCACGATGTGCAGCGGCGACGCCCAAGCACTCTCCGAGCGCCGAACGATGCCGAGTCGCTCCAGGGTAGCGAACTCCGCTTTTGCTACCGCCAGCTTTGTCGGCTCGAGGCGGCGTGCCCGGGCGTAGACCGGTGGCCCGACGGTGGGGATGTGATGGGCCACCCCATGCTTGACGGCCCCCGCCGAGAAGGTGGGCCGCGTGAGGGCCGGGAAGCCGGCGAGGAGGCGGGTGAATTCGTCCGCTGCCGGAAGTGTACAGATCAACGTGGCCGGAACCGAACCGTTCAGCAAGCCGCTTGGCAAGCCGTTCGGTGAGCCGCTCAGTGGGCTGCTCGACGAGCTGGGCAGCGCACAAGCGAGCGAGCTGAACATCTCGGCCTGGACAAGACGTCTGTGCTTTACGTCGACCAGGAGCCCATTTGTGCACAGGAAGTCCGCGCCAAGCAATGCCATGGGCACGTCGGCGGTGACGAACGACCATTGGAAAACTTGCCCTCCGAACCGCAGAGAGAGGCAGCGTTTTCCGTACGTACGGATGGGCGTCCCGTTTGCGGCAAGCAGCGCGGGGCCCCCGCCCGCGGCGTGCTTGTCCGACGTACCAGCAGGAACGACACTCACCTGCGCTCCTGTGTCGCACAGGTAACGGCGCCCGGATAAGGTGTCCGTGATGAACAGCAGGCTGTTCGAACGGCCGGCGCTCATTGCCACTATCGAGCGCCGGCCCGGGCGTTTCCCGACCTGTTGAAGGAGCATGGTGGATGACACTGTCGAGCCTCGTGGCCGAACTTGGCGTGGAACCAGCATCAGGTGGTGGAGCTGGAGGAGTGCGGCTGGCTCTGCCAGGCCGGCGGAGTTGGCGGTGGTCCCCGCGGTGGCGGTTTTTGCCGCGGTGGTGGGCGGGGCGTGGCGGCGGCCACGAGGTGCGTATCAGCATGCTGCGTATGCTGTGTAAGCTGATGCTGTGGATCAGCATCATCAGCAGCATCAGCCTCAAGGTCCGTGACGGCCGCACCGACTCTCGCCCGCGTGTCCGAAGCCGCGAAGTACCTGTCCGCTGCTGCGGCCAATGCTCGGGGTTCCGTTAGCACGGTCCCAGCCAACGCGAGGCATACCTATGCTGGAAGTTGGCGACGGAAAAGCGCCCGGAATAGAGAACCAGGGGCTTCGTCGCCCAACAGTGACAGCATATGGTCCATTCAGACTGACGGGCGCGTGTCGCCCAGCTCGGGGAGATCCAGGAGGCGGTCGGCCCGTGCGTCCTCCGTGAGGCCGAACGTGGCTAGGAGCAGCCGCTTGAGTGCCTCGTACTTGTGGCCGTCCGGTGGGTGGCGAAAGACGGACACAACTCGAGCGGCCGTGCCGGGCCCGAGGGAGGCGACGACGTGGCAGTAGCGCGTGTCGTCGTGGGTGAGGCGCCGAAGCTGAAACTGGGCTTCGGCTTGGACGAACCAAACTTCGGCCTGGGCCTCCCAAAATTCGGGAAGTTTAAAGTTTAATCGACATCGCGTTGTTGGCCATGGCAATGGCGTCGTGTTTGGAAGGATCGCTACGGCAGATCCAACGTCAATTTTTTTCCATGGAGCGGTTTCGGAGATATAGAGGTGCAACCTTTTTTGATTTTTACAAGATGGCGCCTGTTCCACGTGACATAT
The DNA here is from genome assembly GCF_964187855.1 of Myxine glutinosa. NCBI lineage: Eukaryota > Metazoa > Chordata > Myxini > Myxiniformes > Myxinidae > Myxine > Myxine glutinosa. Next base: position 40,623,672 of record NC_136261.1, read on the forward strand.
GATGTCATAATTATCATTTTAAAAATTCCACAGGAGCCGCTCATATTCTGAAAAAATTAGTGCCAATCGGACGAACAGTTGCAGAGGAATTTTTTTTTCATACTGATCAGATCAGGCGTTGTACTTGTGGAATTATGACATTAAAGCGCGGTGTTACGCGCGCTGTTTGTAAACAAGGAGGAAGCGGACAACGCGGTAATTTGTAAGAGTCTTTATTCAAGAGCTCACTGTAACACTGAACTCTCAGGGCTGCGCGCCCCGTGTATATCGTGAGGCCACGCCTCTCTCCCGGGCGTGGCCCACCCCCACTCGGTGTGCGGGGTGATGTCACCATGTCAGTGCTTTCGTGTCCGCCACAACATCATAATTAAGGCACCTGACATCATCATCACCATATCTTATTCCACATGGTGAGTACTTGACAATGAGCCATGTTTCCATTTTTTCTATTTTGCGGTTTGGAAGATATATAGGTGTAAAGTTTTTCCAAGATGGCGCCTATACCACGTGACCTATGACGTCATATATTCACTATATTATTCTACAGGAGGAGGCTCTCCTATGGTGAAAATTTCATGTCATTTGGACCAACGGTTTCCGAGAAAATGATTTTTTTAAATGCAGACACGGCACACACTTTACTTTACTGAAATGCAGACACGTACGTACGTAAATGAATGCTTATCCCTACTTTTCACTTCGCGAACGCAGGGTAATAACCTTATCATAACGTCATGACAGACGTTGTGGAAACATAAACAAAACTCAACATTTCAATGTTCATAAGACGTTAGAGCAAAACATGGCAACAACGAAAGTGAAACGTTGTAGAAACGTTGTGGCAACACAAAATATATAACAGGTCTCCCATTTCACAAGACGCCAACGTGAAGGATTCTCTCAGTTTACAGGACATTGTTGTGAAGGAGTCTCCTGGTTCACAGGACATTGGTGTGAAGAATTTTCCCATTTCACAGGACGTTGGTGTGAAGGAGTCTCCTGGTTCACAAAACAATGTGGTGAAGGACTCTGCTCATTTGCAAGATGTTGGTGTTAAGGAAGATGCCCCATTCACAAGACATTGATGTGAAGGAGTCTCCCTTTGACAAGACATCTGTGTGAAGGAGGATCCCCATTCCAAGACGCCGTTGAGAAGGAGTCTCCCACTTCACAAGAAATAGGTGTGAAGGTATCTCCCCGGACGCCGGTGTGAAAGAGTCTTCCAATTCACAAGACGCCAGTGTGAAGGAGTCTCACCATTCACAAGACGCCGGAGTGAAGGAGTCTCCCGGTTCACAGGGCGGTGGTATGAAGAAGATTTCCAGTTCACAATACATTGGTGTGGAGGAGTCTCCCATATCATAGGACATTGGTTTGAAGGATTCTCCCGTTCGCAAGATGTTGGTGTCAAGGAAGACGCCTCATTCAAAGGTCATTGGTGTGAAGACCTCTCCCAGATTACAGGGCGTTGTGATGGAGTCTCCCCGTTCATCAGACATTGGTGTGAAGGAGTCTCCCTGTTCACAAGACATTGGTGTAAAGGAGTCTCCCAGTTCACAGGATATTGGTGTGAAGAAATCTCCCCGTTCACAACATTCCGGTGTGAAGGAATCTCCCAGTTCGCAAGATGTTGGTGTTATTGAAGACTCCTCAGTCACAGCCCATTGGTGTTAAGGCATCCCACAGTTCACAGGGCATTGTTTCGATGGAGACTCCCCGTTCACCAGACATTCGTGTGAAGGAGTCTCGCAGTTCACAGAGCAATGGTGTGGAGGGGTGTTCCAGTTCACAAGACAATGGTGTGAAGGTGTCTCCCGGTTCACAGAGCATTGGTGGGAAGGGGTGTTCCCGTTTACAAGATATTGGTGTTAAAGAGCCTCACCATTCAAAAGATTCTGGAATGAAGGAGTCTCCCCATTCACAAGACTCCGGTGCGATGGAGTCTCCCAGTTCACAAGACGCCAATGTGAAGGAGTCTCCCCAATTGCAAGATGTTGGTGTTATGGAGGACTCCTCATTCACAATATATATGTGTGAAGGACTCTCCCAGTTCACAAGATTGTGCAGTGAAGGAGACTCCCTGCTCACAGGGTGTTGGTGTGAAAGTGTGTTCCCATTCACAAGATATTGGTGAGAAGGGGTCTCCTATTTCACAAGGCGCCAATGTGAAGGAATCTCCCTATTCACAAGATGCCAGTGTGAAGGAGGCTCCCCGTTCACAGGGCATTGTTATGATAGAGTCTCCCTGTTCACTAGGCATTGGAGCGAAGGAGTCTTCCCCTTCACAATAAATAGGTGTAAAGGAATCATCCCATTCACAAGCCGCTGTTATGAAGAAATCTCCCCGTTCACAAGACATCAGTTTGAAAGAGTATCCCCATTCAGAAGACTCCAGTGTGAAGGAGTCTCCCTATTCACAAAACATCGGTGTGAAAGAGTCTAAGCATTCACAAGACGTTGGTGTGAAGGAGTCTCCCTCTTCAAAAGAAATAGGTGTGAAGGAATTTCCCTGTTCTCAAGAGCCGGTGTGAAGGAGTGTCCCAGTTCACAAGACGCCGATGTGAAAGAGTCTCCCCATTCACAAGAAATAGGTGTGAAGGAATCTCGTCATTCACAAAATGCAGGAGTGAAGGAGTGTCCCGGTTCACAGGACCTTGGTTTGAAGAATTCTCCCAGTTCACAAGACATTTTTTAAAGGGAGTCTCCCCGTTCACACGATACCAGTGTGAAGGAGTCTACCCGCTTATAAAACATTGGTGTATCGTAGTCTCCCCATTTCAATGTTCAGAAGATGCCGGTGTGAAGGAGTCTCCCCATTCGAAAAATGTTGGTGTTAAGAAAGACTCCTTATTCACAAGACATTGATGTGAAGACGTTTCCCCGTTCACTGGGCATTTGTGTGATGAAGTCTTCCCATTCACAAGATGCAGATGTAAAGGAGTCACGACATCCACAAGACACCTATGAGAAGGAATGTCTCAATTAACGAGAAACAGGTGTGATGGAGTCTCCTGGTTCACAAGACATTGGTGTGATGGAGTCTCCTGGTTCACAAGACATTGGTGTGATGGAGTCTCCCATTTCGCAGGACTTTGGTGTGAAGGAGCAGCCCTGTTCACAAAACGTTGGAGTGAAGAATCCTCCCGTTCGCAAGATGTTGGTGTGAAGGAAGACTCCTCAATCAAAGGCCATTGGTGTGAAGACGTCTCCCGGTTCACAGAGCATTGTTGTGATGGAGTCTCTCCGTTAACCAGATATTGGTGTGAAGGATTCTCGCAGTTCACAGTGCATTGGTGTGAAGGGGTGTTCCGGTTCACAAGGCATTGCTGTAACGTTGTCTCCCTGTTCATCGGGCGTTGGGGTGAAGGGGTCTCCCTTTTCACCAGACACAAGTATGAAGGAGTCTCCCTTTTCACAAGACACAAGTATGAAGGAGTCTCCCCATTCACAAGAGTCCTGTGTGATGGAGTCTCCCCATTCACAAGACGCCGGTATGAAGGAGTCTCCCAGTTCGCATGGTGTTGGTCTTATGGAAGACTCCTCATTCACAAGACATTGGTGTGAAGGAGGCTCTCGGTAAACAGGGCTTTGGTGTGACGGAGTCTCCCGGTTCACAAGACTTTGATGTGGAGGTGTCTTCCTGTTCACAACATACTGTTGTGAAGTATTCTCCCCGGTGACAATACGCTGGTGTGATGGAGTCTCCCCATTTACAAGATCCCGGTTTAGAGTCTCCTCTTTCACAAAAGGCTGATGTGAAGGAATGTCCCCATTCATGAGAAACAGGTGTGAAGGAGGTGCCCGGTTCACAGGACATTGTTTGAAGGGAACTCTCGGATCACAAGACGTTGGTGTAAAGGAGCCTCCCATTTCACATGACATTGGAGTGAAGGAGCGGCCCTGTTCACAAAACGTTGGAGTGAAGGATCCTCCTGTTCACAAGATGTTGGTGTTAAGGAAGACCCCTCATTCACACGATGCTGTTGTAAAGGAGTCTCCCAGTTCACAAGAAATACCTGTGAAGGAATCTCCCTGTTCATGAGAGGCCGTGTGTTAAGGAGACTCCCTGTTCACAGGGCAATGGTGTGAAGGCGTGTTGCCATTCACAAGATATTGGTGAGAAGAAGTCTCCCAGTTCACAAGACACTGATGTAAAGGAATCTCTCGATTCACAAGATGCTATTGTGAAGGATTCTCCCTGGTCTCAAGATGCCAGTGTAAAGGATTCTCTCCATTCTGAAGATGTTGGTGTTAAGGAAGATTCCTCATTCACAAGACATTCTTTTGAAGGAGTCTCCCAGTAAACAGGGCATTCCTGTGATGGAGTCTCCCCGTTCACAAGACAATGGTGTGAAGGAGTCCACTGGTAAACAGGGAATTGGTGTGAAGGAGTCTCCCAGTTTACAAGACATTGTTGTGAAGGATTCTACCCATTCACAAGATGCTGTTTTGAAGGAGTATCCCTGTTCAAAGACGATGGTGTGATTGAGTCTCCCCGTTCACAAGATATTGTTGTAAAGTTGTCCCCCACTTCCCAAGACGCTGATGTGAAGGATCTCCCCATTCACAAGACGCCAGTGTGAAGGAGTCTCCCAGTTCACAGGACATTGGTGTGAAGGAATCTCCCCATTCACAAGACGCCAGTGTGAAGGAGTCTCCCTGTTCACAAGACAATGGTATGAAAGAGTCTCCCCGTTCACAAGACATCGGTGTGAAAGAGTATCCCCATTCACAAAACGCCGATATGAAGGAGTCTCCCCATTCACAAGACGCCATTGTGAAGGAATCTCCCTGTTCACATCATATTGGTGTAAAGTGGTTTCCCACTTCACAAGTCGCATATGTTAAGTAAACCCCATTCAAAAGAAATAGGTGTGAAGGAGTTTCCCAGTTCACATAACATTCGTGTGAAGGTGTGTCCACACTCACAAGACGCCGATGTTAAGGAGTCTCCCCGTTCTCAAGATGCCTATGTGAAAGAGTCTCCCCGTTCACAAGACATCAGTGTGAAAGAGTCTCCCCGTTCACAAGACATCGGTGTGAAAGGGTATCCCCATTCAAAAAACGCCGATATGAAGGAGTCTCCCCATTCAAAAGACGCCATTGTGAAGGAATCTCCCTGTTCACAAGACGCCGGTGTGAAGGAGACTCAGGTTTGCAAGATCTTGGTTTTAATGAAATCTCCTTAGTCACAGTCTATTAGTGTGAAGACGTCTCTCGATTCACAGGGAATTGTTGTGATGGAGTAGCCCTGTTCAGCAGACATTGGTGTGAAGGGGTCTCACCATTCACAAGACATTGGTGAGAAGGAATCTCCCTGTTCACAAGACATTGGTGTGAAGGAGTCTCCATGTTCACAAGACGCCGGTTTGAATGAGTCTCCCTTTTCACAAAATAGTGGTGGAGGCTCTTCCCCTTTCACAAGAAATAGGTGTGAAGGATTCTTCCCATGCACAGGACTCCAGTGTGAAGGAGTCTCATCGTTCAGAAGAAATAGGTGTGAAGGAATCTCGCTGTCCACAAAATGCCGGTGTAAAGGAGTCTCCCATTTACAAGACGCCAGTGTGAAGGAGTCTCTCCGTTCCCAAGATGTTGGTGTAATGGAAGATTTCTCATTCACAAGACATTCTCGAGAAGGAGTCTCCTGATAAACAGGGCATTGGTGTGATGGAGTCTCCCTGTTCACAAGACTTCAGTGTGAAAAAAGTCTCCCTGTTTACAAGATGTCGATATGAAGGAATCTCCCCATTCACAAGATGTTGTTGTGAAGGAGTCTCCTCGTTCGCAAGACGCTGATGAGAAGGAATCTCCCGATTCACAAGATGCTATTGTGAAGGAGTCTACCTGATCTCAAGACGCCTTTGTGAAGGAGTCTCCCCGTTCACAAGATGTTGTTGTGAAGGAGTCTCCCCTGTCACAAGATGCTATTGTGAAGGAATCTCCCCATTCACAAGATGTTGGTGTTATGGAAGATTTCTCATTCACAAGACATTCTCGAGAAGGAGTCTCCTGATAAACAGGGCATTGGTGTGATGGAGTCTCCCTGTTCACAAGACTTCATTGTGAAAAAAGTCTCCCTGTTCACAAGACGTCGGTGTGAAGGAGTCTCCATGTTCACAAGACGCCGGTTTGAAGCAGTCTCCCTTTTCACAAAATATTGTGGTGAAGGGCTCTTAGCCATTCACAAGAAATATGTGTGAAGCAATCTCCCTGTTCGCAATATGCCAGTGTGAAGGAATCTCCCACTACACAAGACGCCGATGTGAAAGAATCCCCCCATTCACAAGAAATATGGGTGAAAGAGTCTCCCCATTCACAGGACTTCAATGTGAAGGGTCTGCCAGTTCACAAGATATTGGTGTGAAGGAGTCTCCCCATTCACAAGACGCTGGTGTGAAGGGGTCTCCCATTTACAAGACGCCAGTGTGAAGGATTCTCCCCTTTTACAATACGTCGGTGTGAAGGAATCTCCCCATTCACAAGATGTTATTGTGAAGGACTCTCCCAGTTCACAAGAAATCGTTGTGAAGGAATCTCCGAGTTCCTAAGAGGCCGTATGTTCAGGAGACCCCTGTTCACAGGGCATTGGTGCGAAGTGATGTTGCCGTTCACAAGATATTGGTGAGAAGGAATCTACCTTTTCACAAGATGCAGGTGTGAAGGAGTCTTCCGTTTACAAGATGCCAGTGTGAAGGATTCTCCCTGTTTACAAGTTGTCGATGTGAAGGAATCTCCCCATTCACAAGATGTTGTTGTGATGTCATCTCCCTGTTCACAAGACATCGGTGTGAAAGAGTATCCCCATTCAGTGTTCACAAGATGCCGGTGTTGAGGAGTCTCCCAGTTCACAAGAAATAGTTGTGAAGGGATCTCCCTGTTCATAAGAGGCCGTGTGTTAAGGAGACCCCTGTTCATAGGGCATTGGTGTGAAGGTGTGTTGTCGTTCACAAGAAGCTGTTGTGAAGGAGTCTCCCCAGTCATGAGAAGCAAGTGTGAAGGAGTCTCTCCGTTCGCAAGATGTTGGTGTTATGGAAGATTCCTCATTCACAAGACATTCTTGTGAAGGAGTCTCTCGGTAAAGAGGGCATTGGTGTGATGGTGTCTTCCCTTTCGCAAGACATTGGTATGAAGGAGTCTACCTGCAAACAGGGCATTGGTGTGATGGAGACTCCCTGTTCACAAGACATTGTTGTGAAGGAATCTCCCTTTTCACAGGACATTCGTGTGAAGGAGGAGCCCTGTTCACAAAATGTTGGGGGTGAAGAATCCGTCTGTTCGCAAGATGTAGGTGTTAAGGCAGACTCTTCATTCAAAGGCCATTGGTATGAAGACATCTCCGGGATCACAGGGCATTGTTTTGATGGAGGCTCCCCATTCAACAGACATTGGTAAGAAGGAGTATCCCCGTTCATAAGCCATTTGGTGTAAGGGAGACTCCCCATCCACACGACACCAGTGTGAAGGAGTCTCCCAGTTCGCAAGTTGTTGGTGTGAAGGAATCTCCCCATTCACAAGAAGTATGGGTGAAGGAGTCTCCTCATACACAGGATTTCAATGTGAAGGGTCTCCCAGTTCACAAGTTATTGGTGTGAAGGAGTCTCCCGATTCACAAAACTCTGGTGTGAACGTGTCTCACTGTTCAGAAGAAATAGGTGTGAAGGAATCCCCCTGTTCACAAGATATAGGTGTGAAAAGTCTCCCAGGTCAAAAGACATCTATGTGATAGAGTATCCCCATTCACAAGAGGCCAGTGTGAAGGATTCGCCCTGTTCACAACATTCGGGTGTGAAGGAGTCTTCCAGTTCACAAGAAATCGTTGTGATGGAACCTCCCTGTTCAGAAGAGGCCTTGTGTTAAGGAGACCGCTGTTAACAGGACATTGGTGTGAAGGCGTGTTGCCTTTCACAAGATATTGGTGAGAAGGAGTCTCCCAGTTCACAAGACACTGATGTGAAGGAATCTCCCGATTCAAAAATGCTGTTGTGAAGAATTCTCCCTGGTCTCAAGACGGCAGTGTTAAGGAGTCTCCCCGGGCACAAGACGCCAGTGTAAAGGATTCTCTCCATTCGCAAGATGTTGGTGTTATGGAAGAATCCTCTTTCACAAGACATTCTTGTGAAAGAGTCTCCCGGTAAACAGGGCATTGGTGTGAGGGAGTTTCCCCGTTCACAAGACATTGGTGTAAAGCAGTCTCCTGGTTCACATGGTGGAGGTCTGAAGGAGTCTACCAGTTCACAAGACAATGGTGTTGAGGATTCTCCCAGTTTACAGGGCATTTGTTTGAAAGGGTTTTCACGTTCACAGCCCATTGGTGTGAAGACGTCTCTCGGTTCACAGGGATTTGATGTGATGGAGTCTTCCCGTTCACCAGACATTGTTGTGAAGGGGTGTCCCCATTCACAAGAAATTGGAGGAAAGGAGTCTCCTGTTTTACAGGTCATTGGTGTGAAGGGGTTTTCCCGTTCACAACACATTGGTGTAAAGGAGTCTCCCAGTTCACAGGACATTGGTGTGAAGGGGTGTTCCCATTTACAAGACTCCAGTGTGAAGGAGTCTCACCGTTCAGAAGAAATAGGTGTGTAGGAATCTCCCTGTTCACAAGATGCTGGTGTGAAGGATTCTCCCAGTTCACAAGACATTGGTGTGAAAGAGTACTCCCATTCACAAAACGCCAGTGTGAAGAAGTCTCACCGTTCAGAATGATTTGGTCTGAAGGAATCTCCATGTTCACAAGATGCTGGTGTGAAGGATTCTCCATGTTTACAAGATGTAAATGTGAAGGAGGCTCCCCATTCACAAGCTGTTGTTGTGAAGGAGTCTCCCCGTTCGCAAGACATCGGTGTGAAAGAAGATCCCAATTCAGTGTTCACAAGATGCCGGTGTGAAGGAGCCTCACAATTCGCAAAATGGTGGTGAGTAGGAAGACTCCTCAGTCAAAGCCCATTGATGTGAAGACGTCTCTCGGTTCACAGGGCTTTGGTGTGAAGAGGTCTCACCATTCACAAGACTCCAGTGTGAAGGAATCTCCCTGTTCACAAGATGCCAGGTTTGAAGGAGTCTCCTTTTTCACAAAATATTGTGGTGACGGCTCCTCCCCGTTCACAAGAAATAGGTGGGAAGGATTCTCCCCATGCACAGGACTCTGGTGTGAAGGAGTTTTTCCTTCACAAGACTGCGGTGTGAAGGAGTCTCCCCGTTCACAAGACAACAGTGTGAAGGAATCTCCCACTACAAAAGATGCCGATGTGATGGAATCTTCCCATTCACAAGAAATATTTGTGATGGAATCTCCCAATTCAAAAGAAATATGGGCAAAGGAGTCTCCCCGTTCACAAGACGATGGTGTGAAGGATCTCCCCATTCTCAAGAAATTGGTGTGAAGTAGTCTCCTGGTAAACCTTGCATTGGTGCAATTGAGTCTCCCTGTTCACAAGATATTTGTATGAAAGAGTCTCCTGGTAAACAGGGCATTGGTGTAATGGAGTCTCCCAGTTCACAACACATTGGTGTGAAGGACTCTACCCATTCACAAGATGCTGTTTTGAAGGAGTCTCCCAGTTCACAAGACATTGGTGTGAAGGAGTCTCCCCATTTATAAGACATTGGTGTAAGGGAGTCTCCCCGTTCACACGATACCAGTGTGAAGGAGTCTACCCATTTCAATGTTCACAAGATGCCGGTGTGAAAGAGTCTCCCAGGTCGCAAGATGTTGGTGTGAAGGAATGCACATCAGTCACAGCCCATTGGTGTGAAGACGTCTCTCGGTTCACAGGGATTTGTTGTGATGGAGCCTTCCCATTCACCAAACATTGGTGTGAAGGAGTCTCTCGATTCACAGGACATTGGTGTGAAAGGGTGTTCCCCTTCACAAGATATTGGTGTGAAGGCGTCTCCCCATTCAGAAGAAATAGGTGTGAAGTAATCCCCCTGTTCACAAGATGCCAGTATGAAGGCATCCCCCATTTACAAGACGTCAGTGTGAACGATTCGCTCTGTTTACAAGATGTCAATGTGAAGGAATCTCCCCATTCAAAAGAGTCCATTGTGAAGGAGTTTCACCGTTCACAAGAAATAGGTGTGAAGGATTCCCCTGTTTACAAGATGTCAATGTGAAGGAATCTCCCCATTCAAAAAGATTTTGTTGTGAAGGAGTCTCACCTTTCGCAAGACATCGGTGTGAAAGAGTATCCCAATTCAGTGTTCACAAGATGCCGGTGTGAAAGAGCCTCCCAATTCGCAAGATCTTGGTGTATAGGAAGACTCCTCAGTCAAAGCCCATTGATGTGTGGACATCTCGGTTCACAGGGCATTGGTGTGAAGGAGTCTCCCACTTCACAAGACGCCGGTGTGAAGCAGTGGCGGATCCAGGAGGGTGGGGGGGGGTGCAGGGCGTGTGCGCCCCTCCCTTCGATCAGGGAGGAGGGTGCAGGGGGTGCGACCCCCCCCCCCCCCCCCCCCCCCGTAGATGATAAATGTTGTTCCTGGGACAAACCCATTTAACATGGGAAATCCCTATCTAATGTCGTTTACCCCCCTGTCTTTTCCCACTTTTGGAAAACACCCCTATTAATCCAAAAGACTCTATGAGCCTTTTGGCCTTTTGAACCATGAGCTTATTGGCCTTATGAGCCAATTAATTTACTTGGGCTAATACATAATGAAGATTTTTAAATTGAGCTAGGGTCGAATGGTAAACCCATCTTGATGTACCAGGCTGAACACGAATAGCTTGGAACCAATCCTTCATTGAACCTCCAAATCTCCATTCACTTACATGTAAATTTTCCTCTCACCATCACTTTTCTTCATTTCCCCTTAACACCTCTATTCCTGACCCCCTTGGTCTTATGGTACTCTTACTATCAATGATCATTGTTGTTTAGTAGACCACTGAAACAATGATCCTACAAATATTTGTTTATGCGTGGGAAATAATTTAATTTTTGTTATTAACTTTTTTAACTTTTTACTTTTCAATAAGTCTTATTTGATATTTTTCACATTCGTTATGTTTTTCATTTTTAAACGAAGGCTACCAAACTTGGATCTTTTGTAATTAATAGCTCACTTTTGAGAAATGACTTGTGATAAAACTTGAATAATTTCCCAGAAATCCCCATTGTTTCATTTCCTGTTTTCACACACACCCTGAATTTCCTCGAAATGACGACAGGCAGCACTTCCCTTCCCGAAATAAATTTTACATTATAAAAGCCGTGTTAGATACAGTTTTAAACATTGGGAATCGACGGATCTGAATGACAACATGTCTTACTGCAGCCTTTACTCTGATGAAGATTTTATCAACTCACCAGGACTTTGGTAAGTTTCATTCAGAATTAAAGTGTTCAATGAGAGTTTTGTATGTGATTAATTATACAACTCATGACTTAATCCCCATTTATCTTTATTACAGCAATGCGAATATTGTGAATAACCTGGCAGAATATCAAGTTTTTCCTCAAGAGATTCACAACGAACTGAATATGGGTTTGAACAACCTGCCTGTTTCACCGTTCTTAGAAGATTCATGTGGAAGGTATGATACTAAATAAAATATGTTGGTGTTAAATGACGCTGCCTTAGTGTGTGTGTGTGTGTGTGTGTGTGTGTGTGTGTGTGTGTGTGTGTGTGTGTGTGTGTGTGTGTGTGTGTGTGATGTTTTGTCTGGTTTACTTCAGCGCAGTAATTTCTCCTTATTTTGTTTGCAGTATTAACCTCGAAGACCAAAATTTTGAGTGGGATGATTTTGATCTCCCAAGGAGTGGTTATTTCCTGCCAACCTGTGATACTCTACATTTTCAACTCAACGATCTTGATGCTAAGCTTGATTTTTTAGAGGTAAGCATGTGCGTGTATGTATTGTATGTGTGTATGTGTGTGTGTCAATGTGTGTGTACACCGTTTCGAATAGGTACACCATATCCCTGCGCATCGTAAGAGGTGATTCAGGGTATATCATTCATATATTTCTCTCCTTGCTTCACCCCCTCCTGTATTTAATAGAAAGAGATTCAAAACCTGAAGACATCTGCTGAACCAACCTTTGACCTATGCTGGGGAGAAGTTGAATGTATACCTCAAGAAAAATGTTTTGTTAATATAAAGATTTGGTTTTCAATATTATATTAATATATTTGCTTTGTATACAACTATTTAATAATTAATTACAAAAAGAGAATAAAGGAAAAAGGACGGGAAGATGCGTCCCCCACCCTCGATCCCCCCCCCCCCATTCCCACCCCTCCCCTCCCCTTGTGTGTGTGGGGAAGGTGGGGGTGGGATGAGGGGGTATCAAGGGTGGGGGACGCACAGGGGGTGGGGGATGATGGGTGTGGTCTGTGTGGGTGGGGTCTGTGTGGGCGGGGTCTGTGTGGGCGGGGTCTGTGTGGGCGGGGTCGGTGTGGGCGGGGTCTGTGTGGGCGTGGCTTCTGATATTTATTTATTTATTTAATTTTTATTATTATTATTACCACTAATTAAATTAGTTAATCTGGGTGGGGTGAATATAAATGTTGTTTAATGAATTATTAGCTTTGTTTTTTGTAATTCTTGTGAATAAAATGCCCCTAATATTTCTTCCCCATTCATATCATATAATTTGTAAGTCCAAGGGACTGTATCCATTATATCAACAATTTTAAATAATTCATTAGTCCACCTCTTTGTATAACCTTTTTCAAAATGGCTTTTCCATTTGTATATTCTTACCATATCACCAACTTTGAACTTGGGTTTTCTCAAATTAATCTCCCTTTCATATTCTAATTTTGTAAATGTTTCTGATGGTTTTGATTTTGTTGATGAATGAACTGTATTATTGTAATTATCGACAATATTCTGGATTAAATACACCCATTGTTGAGAACCGAGTTGTGTGAATTTTTTATATAATTTCTCTTTTAAAGTAAGATTAAAACGCTCAATAACAACTGCTTTTCCTTCATTAAAGGTGCTGTATAATTTAATACCCTTCCCCTTCAGAAATTTCATAAATATTTTGTTATAGAACTCTGTTCCCTCGTCAGTCCATAACTTCTTTGGTTTTCTTTTACTTTTACTAAATATTCCACTGAAAGCTAAAATAAGAGTATTACCCTTTTTGTTTTTCAACGGAACAACCCAGGCAAATCTACTCCTCAAAACAATAACGGTTAAAGCATACCTGTATCCCCTGTCATTATTCAATTCAATTAAATCAGCGGACCATATGTGGTCAGTGTATTTAGAATAAACTTTCCTTCTTTTAAACTTTGTGATTATAGGTTTGTGTAATTCATTAGCCAAAAGCTCCTCAGTCTTGATGACATCATTGGAGTCTAATAGTTTTTTGAGGGTGAATAACCAAGACCAAGTTTCAATTTGACACTTATCATTTTTTTAACAATAAACCGATCAACTTTCTCTCTCAATGTAGGATTTCGTATCAAAGACAAATTATATAACATTTCTCTGTCTGCTTCATGTTTTTCATCAAATGTAGTGGTATTCCCATAAGCAATATCATGCTTCATACACACTTCATCAACCCTATTTATAGGTTTAGACCAAGGTTTAGGATTGTCAGCCTCATCTAATCTTTTATCTAGGTTTGTTCCAGGACCACAGAACGAATATCCAGGTAGATGTAGTTCCCCAGGAATTCCAGTTGTTGTGAAGTTACTTCCTGACAGAAACTTTTGTATGTCTCCTCCTCTTTTAGGTGAGATGAATTGGCACTTTTTAGAGCCACACACTTGACATATTCCTTTTTGATAAACTCTATTATTTTTAGCTTTAACATACAATACACTTTTAGATTTAGTTTTCTTTTTACATGTGAGACAATAACTCATATTTATTTATCAGAAAAATTCTGACAGAGTATCAAAACCTTTTTGGTTTTCAACATATACATTTCTATCTTAATTTTTAAAACATAAAGAATCCTTAGGAATGCCTTCACTCTCTCCTCCATTTATTTACAAATAAAAACTAACTAAAGTCAATAACACCAACATCATCAACTATTTGACCTTTGTCTTCTTCATGTAAATCTCCTCGCTGAACTCATCTCAACCATTTTTTAAATCATTATCTTAGTAAGAGTCGTTAATTCTTTATTTTCCTCTTTGGTGCATTGAGATTGATTTATTTGCTGTAATACACTCAATCTTTTACGAATCTCACTGATTTCCATCTTTTTATATTTTTCCTCCCTCTCTCTTTGCTCCCTCTCCTCCTTCTCTCTTTTCTCCCTTTCCTCCCTCTCTTCCTTCTCTCTTTTCTCCCTCTCCTCCTTCTCCTTTTTCTCTCTTTTCTCCTCCCTTTTCTTCCTTTCCTCCTTCTCCTTTTTCTCCCTTTCATCCTTCTCCTTTTTCTCCCTTTCATCCTTCTCCTTTTTCTCTCTTTCCTCCTTCTCCCTTTCCTCCTTCTCCTTTTTCTCCCTTTCCTCCTTCTCCTTTTTCTCCCTTTCCTCCTTCTCCTTTTTCTCCCTTTCATCCTTCTCCTTTTTCTCCCTTTCATCCTTCTCCTTTTTCTCTCTTTCTTCCTCCTTTTTCTCCCTTTCCTCCTTCTCCTTTTTCTCCCTTTCATCCTTCTCCTTTGCTCCCTTTCATCCTTCTCCTTTTTCTCCCTCTCCTCCTTCTCCCTTTCCTCCCTCTCTTCCTTCTCCTTTTTCTCCCTCTCCTCCTTCTCCTTTTTCTCCCTTTCCTCCTTCTCTCTTTTCTCCTTCTCTTCTTCAACTCCTTCCTCATCCCTACCTACCCTTGAGTTTGAACCCCAAAGAATATTATACATATACTCATCTGGATTTTGAGATATTCTTGTATCAATAATTATTTTTCTCATAATAGGATACCAATAAGATTTGTTGATGATTTCTAAAAGAGTTTTATATTTCATAACTTTGAGAAGTTCATTTTTATTTAATATTTTAAACAAGTCTCTATTTGTGGGTTTAGCAATATCAATATAAGGCCAGTTTTTTATGACAAAATTCCCACGTATATCCTCCAAATCATAAGGTATGTAATACCGAGCACCCTTTTCTTGTAGGTATCCTTGAATACAAAAATTATAATTCTCTTGTTGTCTTCTTCCTACCATTTATGTATCAGAAATATATGTGAGATTAATATTATGACAGGTAATACCACCCCATCTTCCCACTACCAAATCGGTTTGTATTCCTCGGCTTTCTATCCTTATCTCATTACCTTCCTTCTTTGTCATGCTAACCATCGCTATACTATCATATATTTTTCTTTTCTTAAAATCATGTATTTGTTGTTTACTAATTGTACTTCCACATAAATCCTTATCCTCACCAAGCGGATAATATTCTTCTTTACGAGACTGATTCAAATCATGTAGGTCTTCTAAGTTTATTGAAAAATACCAATTATACCCTAAATCAGGCATATCATGCCCCCATTTATTAATTCGCATATTAACTATATGTCATTCTTTTTAAAATTCAATTGTAAGCAGGTAGTTAAATTCAATGAGGAAAGGTGTATGGTCAGTATAACCAGGTGTTGTGGTTGTAAATTTTACTTGTTTAACAAAACGTGCTGTTTTCTTTAAATATATATATTGTGATAAATCACTGAATCTAATTAAGTCATTCGCATCTGTAGGGTTTGGATAATTTATTAATTTATAAGTATTCTTCATATTAATATTTTTACTTATACAATATTTTTGTCGTTCAGCCTGTGCCTTTGTATAATAATTTGATAAATCAATATCCTGAGAGGATTCTCCAAAGATAGAGCCATCTTTTCCAACATATGTCATTTATATTAGATTAAAAATGACATCATAAACATTTTCATTGTTGTTGAGTTCAAATAATACATATAAACATAATTGACCACAACATTTAGAATTAATTTCTTGAACTTGAAATGTTTGATAAACACCATTCTGTAAGAATTGTATTACTTCAAAAGGTGGTGGCATACCATAACTATCAAAATAATATTTATCCTGACTATTATGAATACAAACCCAATGAGAACCATTCTGTGTGTCTAAATTCATAATAATAATCTTTGTATTCTTATTTATATGTATTAATTCATCTCTCATACAGATTACCACGTTATCCATTTTTAGTTTGTTACAATACTTAGCAAGTTCTATATTTGACGTTGTATTCTTTCCAAATTGTTTAAACCATTTATCCATTTATTTATGAGAAAGATACAAACCATTACCCCGTTTAGTTAGTTTAACACCCGCTTGAGCGATAGAGGAAAGCATATCTCCAATCAACAATCTAGCTTTATCAGGTAGACTTTCAAGTTTTTGAGCAAAATCTTCCAAAATCCAAAATGGAAAATCCTCTCTATCTCTTTGCTGATGACTCCACTCTCTGCCGCTCCATTCCTCTTCCCTCAGATCGGCAGTCTGCAGCCTCCTCACTCTCTGAAGACCTGGACAAAATCACAGACTGGTCAAACAAGTGGAACATGTCTTTCAATCCTGCCAAATCTCACTCTCTTACTATGTCTCTCCGAAAAGATCGACTGGACAACCCTCCCATCTACTTTCTCAACAATCCTCTCCAAGAAGTTCTGTCACTCAAGCTTTTGGGTCTCACTATCTGCCATGATCTTTCTTGGGAAAACCACATTTCCAAGCTGGCCTCCAAAGCCAGTCGCCGACTGGGCATCCTCCGTCGTGCGAAGTCCTTCCTCGGCACACCTGAGCTCCTCACCACTTACAAGGCTTTCATCCGCAGCTCAATGGAATACTGTTCTCCCCTATGGGCTGGTGCTCCTGCCTCACACCTGGCTCGGCTTCACGCTGTTGAATCCAAAGCTTTCAAAATCATTGGAATCTCCCGCGATGAAGCTATCTCTGAGGGCCTTTCACTCACTCACCGCAGGCAGGTAGGTGGTCTTTCTGTCTTCTACCGACTCCTCTCCGGCCTTGCTCCCCCAGCTCTCTCTGTGCTCTGTCCCCCAAATATTCCTACAGGTCGCACAAGATCTGCCAGCAACCCTCTGATGGTCAAACTGCCGAAATCTCGGCTCTCTGCTCACCTTCACTCTTTCATTCCTCTTTTCTCCCGCCTGTGGAACAAACTCCCACACTCCCTTCAATCCCTCTCCTCCCTCCAGGTCTTTAAAACAGCTGTTCACCACCATCTCTTATCTTCCCCCATCCATAACCTTGATCTTTTCTACCCCCACTAATTCACCCCAGATCCACCTTGTTTGAAATTCCAACTTATTTCCTGGAAATCCTGGCAGTGTCCATATGTTTATACCTCTCCCACCCCCACCCCCCCTTCACATGCCTCCCCCCCTTCACATGCCTCCCCCCCTTCACATGCCTCCCCCCCAAAGCCCTCTCCCTCCCACAGATCTCTCGATGTCTCCATGTCTCTCGGTCCCTGCTCTCAAATGTTGTGTTTGTGTCCTTCCCCCTCTCTCCCCATCTTGTCTACCGCTCCCGATGTTATTTGTTTTATGTGTCTGTTTGTCTTTCTGTGTGATTAATGTTCGCTCTTTCACGAGCCTCGATCTTGTATACAAAAAAAAAAAAAAAAAAAAAAAAAAAAAATCTACAATTACACCACTTCCACGAATTTGTTTCTCCAACTCCTTGTTATGTCTTTCCAATTCTTTTTGAGCTTTTAGTTGTGCCTTCCTTTCGTCAGCAGTTTTTACCGCTGCTGAAATACCACCAGTCAATGCTCCCGCCGCACTTAAACCAGCAAATAAAGGAATTAGAAACGGGAGAAATCCTCCTCTTGACTCGTCTATTGAATATTTCTTTGACATAGGTTTTGTCATTTTAATTTTAAGTGACCCAGTATCATTTAGTGTTTTTACTTGTGTGTGTGTGAGTAAAACATCAATTCTTACAGCTCCTTTTCTTTGAATTGTATTAACATTAATAATACAAGGCTTTTGATTTTGAATACAAGATGTTAATTTATTAAGATTGATTTGATTAACATATACCCCTACAATTTATTTATGAGAAAAAAACTATGTGATATTAATCATAACACAATTATCTGTATTAATCTGTAATTCTGTTTCTTCCAAAAACAAACAATACGTATTAACCTCTTCACTCTCCCCTCTTTCAATGTAGAGAGAAGTGTCCACTCTATTAGACTTTATAGTTTCTTTTTGAGAACTCAGGTCAATTGTGTAGATTGTATAAAGTTTTTGAAACACAACCATATCCAAAATAGGGTTATTATTACCATTACTTTCACACACCTTTTGGTAAGACTTGTAGGCTTCCACATAATCATTTTTTTCCCAATCAATTTCCAATCTATCTCGCTGATAAAATGTTCCATCAAGAGAAACCCGAAGTTGTTTCACCTTAGCATTATCACACAGCGCATTATTCTTATTAGTACCGTCCTCTCCATCTGGTTTTTTAAATAAATGAGCCAGAGGTATCGTGGCTTTCCTTGAAGAACACCTAAATTCCAAGTGTAGGTAGTGTGTTCCAGTTTAACATTTTGACATCTTCTTTTAAGGTATGATACATTTAGTGGGGCCTTTGAGTTAAGTCTTTTATTTAACATCTCTTCCGTTTTAAGATTAGGAGTATATTCACTGATATACCAACACAAATCATTAATAACAAATTTATTATTGTCGCCAAAAGCATTTTCAGCCCCAAAAAGCAACCTATTCACATTATCATTCCTTTGTAGAAAAAAATCTAATTTTAAGACCATACAAAACTTTATCATAATCACAAAATCCAAATATACCTTTCAGAGGTACCGCTACGGTAAAACTATTCTCTACTTTTGTTTCATCATTATACATTGACTTCCTTTGACTATAACCAGGGTCAGCATTTGTTCCCATTGACATATCAGGAATAAAACCTTCAACAGCTCCCTTACCCATTCTATCACTAAACGAATATAGTGTAAATTTCATCATTTCAGATGTAGCAGAGACATAATCAACCGCTTCAACCTCTTGTGTTCCAATATACAGGCGAACACTATCAAACATTTTCCAGAAGAAATCATTTACGAGTGTAGCATTAGTGTTATTCGCAGCCTTAGTGAATTTAAATTTACACAGCAAGAAACTATCAGTGAGATTCAAGTAAGTTTGTTGTTTATTTATTTCAAAACTTTTTGTTCCATTTGAATTCCAGTCTGTTCCTGTTATAGCATTTACCTAAAAATAGTCTTCCTTTTTCGTGGAGTTTGAAATGATAATTGTATCATCCAAATCATAGACACTATCAATCGCTTCCATACTTGTATTTATATAGCATTAAAATCGTTGAAACCCTGACCCAAGTATTTTCATGATTTTTTGTCGTTCTTGTGAAGACAGTTGAGTTTTGCCTTTTTTTATTTCTTTGATTGCTTGTAATTTATGAGACTCCTTTTGAGCATCTTTTATACTCTTTATAGCACCCGCTACATATTCCCACGGCAGAAGCAGTTGAACCAATTAGGTCTTTATGTTTAAGAATGGTTGAACCAATACCCATAAGAGTATCAATTATCCCATCTCCTTTATTTCTAAATTGATGTCCCACACCCCGTTGTCTCTTTGGTTTATAGTATCCTCTACCAAGAAACATACCTTCACCCTTATAGTATGGTGAAAGGAACATCCCATCCCCTGTAATTATTTTATATTTTCCCAACTCGTGTTTTCTCACAATAACCATTATTTATTTATCAAAAAAAACTTCACGAAGGTGAATTCTGATGGATATAATTTCATCATTAAAGGATATCATACGATTATCTTGGTCGGTTATCCTAAAATTTACTCTGTATATGGTTTTTCCTGACACAGGTAAATAGACAAGATTTTTTGGTTCCATATTGAATTTATAACCAATCGGTGTTGAGTATGCGCTGAATGAAAATATTGTATTTGTTCTTATTCCATCGTTATAAGCACCATCAATGAAATCACAACGAATTAATACCGAATTTATACCGGAGGATATTTGAATGACATTATCACTGTAAAACGTCCCGTTAGTTTCAATCTTTTTTGAAGAGAAACCCAATAGCTCTCTGAACGAATTTTCAATCATGAAATCAACTTTATAATTATTTTTAAGTTTAATAGTTGATTTTGAAGTGTGTTTTTGAATATCTATTACAATATTTTTTGGTTCATCACCTTTTTCTTTCATAAGGCGAGAGACTTCTGAAGATATTTGAGAAATCTCGTAAGCTCCGGGTGAAACGGTTATAGTTTTATATCCACTTCCTGGATTATAACTAAACTTGTTGTTTTTCTCTGTGATATTAAAAAGGGTATTGTAAGTCTCCAATGACAACAAAGAAGCCTCATATTCTTTTGTGGGGTCAAGTTGTAGTGGGTAAGGGAATGAAGCTGTGTAATCACTCGTTGTGAAATTAAAACTAAGAATTGTGCTTCTCATCTTATTTAATATCTAATAAAATATCTTTGTATTGACATTTATTAATTATTTTCATATTCATCAACTGATCTAAAATGGCTGAGGATTCATTAAAACAATTGTTGTTTCCAGCCTTCTTACTACCTAACAACAATAATAGCCTATTAACTAATTGTGATGGGTCATTTGGAAGAAAACAAACACCCGAACCAAGCTTACTTAAAGCATCAATAATATGTTTCTCCTTCTCATTCTTCTTCCTTTTACCAGCAACAGAAACTCCATAATCAAGTGCATTTAGCAACTCAATATACTCTCTATCTTCCTCTCTTTCCATATCAAGTGGTTCATCAAAATATTTTGAACCGCTGAATCCGGAGTTTGTTAGAAGAAACATTAATCTTGGAGTTAATTCAACATTTGGTTGAGCAGAACTTAAGAACCCCAATTTATCATTAAATATCAATAACTTTTCTTTCACAAGATAGAACTGTGCTGGTTCTTCTGTTGGAATGAGACCAGCTCTGGTTTTTGAATCCGCTGAATATTCATTGTTTTGTAGAGCTTCCACAACATAATTAGGGGGTTGATTTACCTCCTCCAGTTTCCGAAATAATCCTTCATCATCATATTCTAATTCTCCAAGTTCTTGCTCTGTCATTTGACTAAAATCTTTGAGCATTTGAAGTTTTCTCGGAGTAAATTCTACCGTGGGAACTGTAGGTGGAATCGTTTGTTGAGTTTTTAAAAGTGGTCTAAAAAAATTCTCTTGTTTTCTTTCAAAGGCTTCTTCACCAGTTAGTTTCTGTCTCCGTTTCTTCTTTATCTCTTCCTGTTGCTTTACAACTTTTGAAAGCAACTCTTGATGTTCTTTAAACTTTCTTGCTCTTTCTTCGGTATGCATCTTCTGTATTTGTTTATTGAAAAATATCATTTAATGAATTGTAAAGGTTAATGGGAAAATTTTCCTTTTCTTCGTCATTATAGTAAATGTGTTGAAATAAATCCTTTTCTTTAAATATTTCATCAAATTCTTTATTTGTATTAATACGAGTTGTTATTTCTTCTTCGCTAATACTTGTATCTCTGCTTTTCATACGTTTGCGTTGAGTCTCCTCATCGATATCAAAACCGAATGATAAAATCTTAACTCCATCACCACGCAAATGTTTAAT
This sequence comes from Myxine glutinosa, assembly GCF_964187855.1. Lineage (NCBI taxonomy): Eukaryota > Metazoa > Chordata > Myxini > Myxiniformes > Myxinidae > Myxine > Myxine glutinosa. The sequence continues at coordinate 40,645,223 of NC_136261.1, forward strand.
AATTTGTCTCATTCCTTCAGGATTAGTTTCTAAAATCCCAAGACCATTAGATTTTATTTTATTTAACTCACTCTTACAATGTGAATATTTTGTAGAACCAAGAGAGACCTCCTCAAATATTTGACCTTTGTTCCTCAATTGCATATGTTCCTCCATTGAAATGTAGTAATAATCTTTCCCTTCTACTTCTCCTAGTCGCATTGCTCTGGTTGTAATACCTACAAAACGAATCATCGGGTGTTTTTTAAAAAAACTTGCAATCTTTTCATTTTTACTATTCAAGAGTTTATGCCTAAGTCACACATAGGCGGATTTTGTCGGCGACTACTGGCGACTGGAAAAATCGCCACCACCCGCCGACAATCGTAATGAAACCATAATGGACGGTCGCCTGTAGTCATGGTTATCCTCCTCAGGTCGGCTGCAGTCGGCAAGAGCCGCAAAGGGGCAAAATAATTTTTAAAATGTTTAAAAACGGCGCGCTCAGTCGCAATCGAAAAACATCCGCCATGCTGTCGCGATGGAACCGCCATGCTGTCGTCGGTATCCGTAATGAGACCGTAAAGCGGCCGCAACCCAGTCGCTCATAGTCTTCCGCAATCGCCCCACCAGCCTGCATGGCAGAGATGCGAATGCCATACGGCCTTCCTGCGGCATCTTCCCGACTACGGGCCGACACTGTTGTGGCTGCATATCGACTACAGAAGAACTGCCACGTCTCCCCTGCGGCTATGGGAGACTGACGACGACAGCAGTAGGACTAGTGGCGGCCGAGTTACGGCCATTGGCGACAGAGATACGACTGCCTGGCGACTGCATTACGACATACCACGATTCCATGGCAAGACAGGATGGTGTGAGGGTCTCCGTGGAGTGAGGTCCTGTGGTGCCGACAAGGATATGGCTTTATTGTTTGGACTTGGGGCTTTTGGGAACTTTATTTTTGGGACTTTGGTCCTTTGGAAACTTTATTTATGGGACTTGGGACCAGTGGAAATAATTTGTTGGACTTTATTTCCATTCTCTCTCCCTGCAGAAAAGTTTGATTATTACATTACAATGATACATCTTTATTAACTTTCTTATTGTACATCAAACATCTTTATGCTTCATGTCATACATCATTGAAATGAATAAAGTGAAATGTAAAATAGAGAAATAAAGATTTAAAAAGTTGTGTGAATCGTCTCCAATCGCCGGCGGTCTTATTGCAGTCTTGCGGACGTCGGAGTAAACCGCCACCCGGCCCCAATGCAGTCGCCGCGATCCGCCATCGGTCGTAATCTACCCGCCAGACTGTCGCCACGCTGCCGCCGTTCATCCGCAATGCAGTCGTCGTCGATCTTCAACAGTCGCCATCCCACTCGGGGCGTCGTCACAATGCAGTCGCAATGTGGCCGCCTGCAGTCGCCATACTGCCGCCTGACCATATTTGACCACCCGAAATCGCCAGTAGTCGCCGAAAAATCTTGATCGCCGGCAGTCGCCAGTAGTCGCCAAAATATCCGCCTATGTGTGACCTCAGCATTAGATTTATGAAAGTTCTTTCCTGAAGCAGATTTACCCACAAGATTAATAATAATTGTTGTCATTTATGTGTGTAAAATATCAGTTAGTATCTCATCTTGTTTCACAACAATATATTTATATTTTTCAATTGTGTGTTTCATATAATTTTCGAATTCTTTTTTACTACATAATGCAGAGCAATTATCTCTCCAAAAATTATTTACATCTTTTGAATTTAATTTAAATAAAATAAAAGTATTAGCATTGTTTCTTATTGAGCACCGAGGGAGTTGAAAATATGACTGACTAAGATAAATACAATTACAAGGAGAATGTCTCCCTCTTGTATAGTAACTATCCATTACTGTTTGGTTTCTCTCATTAACACAATCATCAAAGATGACGAGGTTCTTTTTTGATTTATCTAAATCTTGAGGTGAAGTACATCATCCGTATTATCACTGAGAATACAAGTTATGGGTTTTGGTTTCGATTTTGATTTCTGTGTATCACAAAATAATTGTATTATATCTTCAATATTATTAATCATTTAGTTTGTTTTGAAGTTTAAATAAACCGATAATGTCTTCCTTTTTAAGACCCGCATTAAAACCCTGTGAGAGTAGTTGATACTCGGGTTGAAATCTTGACTTTGTAAAAATTATTAAATTATCATAATCTAAAAAATTATTACCAAGGAGCATCTTTAAAAGTAAACAGGTTTTTCCACATCCGCTTGAACCAACTATTAGACATCTCAATGAATTTGGAATGTTTTTATGGTTATTAAATTTTATCTTATTTTCCCAAACGGGTAAAAAATCATTCATTTATATATTTGGAAAACAAGTCTTCTAACTTTTTTTGAGCTATTTTAGAAACTCTATATTTTATCCTGAGTTCGGGTTTAATTTCAAAATAATTCATTATTTTATTTATATAGTATCTTGTATTAACATTTCCATTAAAAAATTTTTGAATAATAAATATCATTAAACCCTTATACATTTCCTCAATTCAAATAGTCTCTTCCCTTGAAAGAAATGGTGTATTATCATCACAATACTTAACATTCATCTCTCTTATTAATCTTGTAAAGTAATTCATTTTTGGTTCTAATTTAAAAGAGTTATATATATTTTTATTTTTATTATTATCATTAATTAAAATTAAATCACAGAAAATACAATGTTATATGAACCCTCATTATTAAGCCCTATTCTATCACAAGCCGGACAATTCTCTAATTTATCATATGGAGAGTCTGGAAATTCTAAATATCCTTCAGAACGTATCATATTTATATGGTAAATTTTTACTTTAACTAAACGCAAGTTTATTCATTAATAAATACAATGTTTCAAAGCACAAAAGACATATTTCAATCAATCTCTACTTCGGTGAAAGATATAGAAAAATATGTCAAAGATGTAAAATTGAACAAAGATAAATATGGAAATTTTTGGGTAAAACCAGTTATGGAAAATAACATGAGCCCCTCTATTTCATTTAAATGAAGAGCTCTAACTATACCTGGAAAGACATCCATTAAAGTAAATCTCACAAAAGTTTCTCCTCTACTCCTGGCAATTTATTCAAAGCTTGAAAAAGTGATCGATCGCGATACTTTGAAAAAGAATGATAAGACCATCAACAATACTCGTGGAGAAATTTGTATTTACTTTAATAATCCAAAGGGTTAGATCTAAGTAAAATGAATGATGTTAATATTTCTGGTGAAATGTCATTTCGTTCTATGATAGTTAGAGATTATTTAAAGATAACTTTTGATATTAAAAATGTAGAGATTGAATCTGTTAATGAAAGAAAGTATATAGATATTGATGGGAATATTTTTCCTGCTAATTAAATATGAGTCATTACAGCAGTGAAGATTTTACTATTTTATTGAACTCGGACGATGGTGATGATAGTATTTCATTGAACTCAGATTATAGTTAATAGTTATGATGCTAATAGTTTGTGCTCAAATGATAGTTATGAGAGTAGCTTTATTGATGACTCTGAGTATGATTCTGAGTATTCATGTGATAGTTATGACAGATGATTCTGAGTGAAAAAGTGTTTTCGTTTAAGTATAGTTTCATATATAAAAAGCCTGTAAAAAGGCACTTTCTTCTATAAGTGTTTTACTTTAAGCACAGTTTCATCTTTAAAAGAGCCTCTAAAAAGGCTTTTTTTACTTTAAGTATAATTTTGCTGTATAAATATGATCAAAGCAACGTATTGCGACGTTTGTGAACAAGAATATAAACAATACAAAAGACACCTTAAAACTAACAAACACACGTTTAATCTACTTCACCTACTAGCTCCTATTCAGAAGGAAACAAAACACTGTTCTGTCTGTCATAAAAATATCCTCAAGAAAGGCTTCGAAATACATCTTAAAACAAATCTACATTGATCAAATTTTATCACAACTAAAAACTCTGATGGCGCATTCAAAGGACATATTAAATTAAGTCTTTAACTTCAAACCTCCTGAACCAGAGTCTATAGTTGATGCTGTAGAAATAGTTAAACCTGCTGTTCAAACGTTGATTGAAAAAACACTAAAAGAAATGAAACCACTTAAATTTTATATGGGAGTAAAATTAGAAATGACAAAGGACGAAGGAGTTATAGATACACCATACATGAGAACTGAGCCACACTTTATATCTTCATATCAAGATTTTAAAACATCAGGAGTCTATGATGAACTTATTAAACAAGAGGAAGATGTGGATAATTCAATCGTAGGAAGTGGATTCAATATAGGAAAAATTATTTACATAGACATTCATATTCTTAAATCAGATCCTCTAAAAGCTTCTTCTTACATTGGTTTACCCAGTGTTATCAAAAATAGAAAAGCAGTTATCAATATTAAAAATAAAGACAATAAATGTTTTCTCTGGTCTATTCTAGCACACTTACATCCTCCACATTTTCATGATGAAAGAGTATCTCATGATAAAAAATATGAGAATACATTAAATACGAAAGATCTAAAGTTTCCTATGGCTTTAAATGATATTCCTAAATTTGAAAAGTTGAATAATTTATCAGTTAATGTTTATGGTCTAACAGAAACAAACAGCATTCAGGTTTTAAAGCTTTCTAACAATTGTAAACAAACTCATATTAATCTTCTATATTTTAATTCAGACGAAAATTCACATTATACATACATCAAAGATATTGCTAAATTAATAAAACCACAAGTATGTAAAAGAACAAATAAAATATATATTTGTTTGCATTGTCTTAACTTCTTCCATACACAAGAAAGATTAGATAAACATTCAAATTATTGTGGTGAACATAAATCAACGGTAATCAATATGCCTAAAGAAGGCTCAAAGATCACATTCAAAGATGAAAAGAAAAAGTTCAAACATCCATTTGTTATATATGCTGATTTTGAAAGTATTCTAGAAAAAATAGATACTGCTTCTCCAGATCCAAAAGAATCATACACAAATAAATATCAAAAACATACTCCTTGCGGTTTTTGTTATTATATCAAATCATCCGTTGGTGATAAATATAACAAGGTAGAGGAGTATAGAGGCTCAAATACCCCAGAGGAGTTTGTGAAACGACTAGAAAAAGACTGTGTCCGATTAACCAAGATAATGAGAGAAACCAATAAACCAATGTCCTTGATGAGTGAACAGAAAAGGGAATTTAGAAAAAACAATGTTTGTCATATTTGTGAGGAAAAAATTGGTGAAGGTCTAAAGGTTAGAGATCATTGTCATCTCACTGGTAAATATAGAGGTCCGGCTCATCAAAGTTGTAATATTAATTATCAACTCCCCTCTTTCATTCCTGTCTTTCTTCATAACAACGCTCATTATGATACGCATCCAGTTATTAATGAACTTTCAAAGACATCTGGAAGTATCTCAGCAATTCCAAACACGGATCAGAAATACATTTCATACACAAAAACAATTCACACATCTCCTATTACTCATATCAGATTTCTTGATACATTTAAATTCATGGCAAGTCCATTGGCTAACTTGGTTCATAACCTAAAAGAGTTTCCATGTCTTTCAGAGTATTTTTCAGATAAAGATTTTCTAACACAAAAGGGAATTTACCCCTATGACTATATGGACTCATTTGAGAGATTCAATGAAACACAACTTCCTTCAAAAGAAAATTTCTATAACAAATTAAACAACAGTCATATATCTGATAAAGATTATGTACATGCACAAAATGTTTGGGAAAAATATAACAACAAGAATCTTGGCGAGTATCACGATTTGTATCTCAAAACTGATGTGCTTTTATTGGCCGATGTATTTGAAGCCTTTAGATCTGTTTGTCGCACTGGATATGGATTGGATCCTGCTCACTACTACACAGCACCTGGTTGGCCTGGAGTGCGATGTTGAAAATGACAAAACAAGTTTGGATTTGATAGCCGATGTTGATATGCTTTTGATGATTGAAAAGGCAAAGAGAGGAGGAATTTCACAAGTCTGCTCGAGTAGATACGCAAAAGCAAATAACAAATATCTTCCGAATTATGATTCGACGAAAAAGAGTTCTTACTTGATGTACTATGACGCGAACAACCTGTATGGCTGGGCAATGTCTCAGGCTCTTCCTTATGGAAAACTTAGATGGGTAAAGTAAAAAGACTACAAAAAGGTTTTACAAGATGTATGTATCTCTACACAAAAAGAAATGGATGATTCAAAGGTTGGTTATTATTTTGAGGTCGATTTAAAATATCCTGAAGAACTTAATTTCTTTTTTTTTTTTTTCTTTTTCTTTTGTATATTGTATCGAGGCTCGTGAAAGAGCTAACATTTATTTCACAAACAAATCAACCAGACAAACAAAATATACAAAAAGAGGGAGCGGAAGACAAGATGGGGAGAGAAGGGGAAGCACACAACCACAACATTTGAGAGCAGGGAGAAGTGTGGGAGGGAGAGGGCTTGGGGGCAGGAGGCGTGGGAAGGGGAGGGGGGGTGGGGGGAGAGGTATAAAACACAAGGGGACCGAAATTAGCGGGGATAGAAAAGATCAAGGTTTTGGATGGGGGAGGATAAGAGATGGTGGTGAACAGCTGTTTTAAAGACCTGGAGGGTGGAGTGGGATTGAAGAGAGTGAGGGAGTTTGTTCCAGAGGTGGGAGAAAAGAGGAATTAAGGATCAAACATAAAGATCATGTATTTGAAGATCTTCCATAAAAGAATCTTCCATTTGAAGATCATGATCATGTATATCAAACATAAAGATCTTCCATTTGCTTGTGAGAAAGAAAGTCCAAAGAAAGAATGGTTGAGTGATTATCAACGATCGTTTGATATCGGTGAATCAACAGAAAAATTACTTACTCCATTATATAACAAGAAAAATTATGTTCTACACCAAAGAAATTTGCGACAATATTTATCAAAAGGTCTGAGAGTAGAGAAGATCCACAGGGTTCTAAAGTTCAATCAAAGTCATTGGCTAAAGGAGTACATTGATTTGAATACACAAAGAAGAACAGAGTCAAAAACAGATTTTGAGAAAGACTTTTATAAATTGATGAATAATGCGGTCTTTGGTAAGACCATGGAGAACGTGAGGAAAAGAGAAAATATCAGACTAGCAACATCCTGGGAACAAGCATCAAAATTAATTAATGGACCGAGTTTTACTAGAGCTGAGGTCTTTACTGAGAACTTTTGTGCGATCCATTTGATTAAAGAGAGTATTGAAATGGACAAACCTATTTATATTGGAACATCAATTCTTGATTTATCAAAGTCATTAATGTATGATTACTTTTATAATAACTTGAGGAAGAAATATCAAAATGATGTTAATCTACTTTATATGGATACATAGTTGTATTTTGAAAATTAATACTGATGATGTTTATTCAGACATGAAAGAGGACATTAATATCTATGATACTAGTAATTACAGTCCAGAGAGTGAGTTGTTCTCTTCTAAAAATAAAAAGGTGATTGGAAAGTTTAAGAATGAATTTGGAGGAAATTTTATGAGTGAATTTGTGGGATTGAGGTCCAAGGCTTATGCTTATAAATACATTGCGAATAACGTTGAAAAGGCTGATAAGAAGTTAAAAGGTATAAAGAAAAATGTTATTAAACAAACAACAAACTTTAAGGATTATTATAACTGTTTAACAACAAAGAAAGAGGAGTTTAGAAAGATTAATGGAATAAGAAGTTATAAACATCAATTATATACAGAAGAGATAAATAAGAAAGCATTAGGAGCTTTTGATGATAAGAGGTTTATTTTAGAAAATGGAATTGATAGTCTCCCTTATGGTTATATAAGTATAGTATATTGTGGCGGACACGAAAGCACTGACGTGGTGACATCACCCCGCACACCAAGTGGGGATGGGCCACGCCAGGGAGAGAGGCGTGGCCTCACTATATACACGGGGCGCGCAGCCCTGAGCAGCTCAGTGCTGCAGTTTGAGTACTTTCAATAAAGACTCTTTTATGAACCGCGTTGTCCGCTTGCTCCTTGCGTAAGCATTAGCGCGCGCAGCATCGCGCTTCATATGGTGACCTTGATGTTGGATCTGCCGTAGCGATCCTTCCGATCACGACGCCATTGCAATGTCGATTAAACTTCCCGAATTTTGGGAGGCCCAGGCCGAAGTCTGGTTCGTCCAAGCCGAAGCCCAATTTCGGCTTCGGCGCCTCACCGGCGACGACACGCGCTACTGCCACGTCGTCGCCTCCCTCGGGCCCGGCACGGCCGCTCGAGTTGTGTCTGTCCTTCGCCACCCACCGGACGGCCACAAGTACGAGGCACTCAAGCGGCTACTCCTAGCCACGTTCGGCCTCACGGACGACGCACGGGCTGACCGCCTCCTGGATCTCCCCGAGCTGGGCGACACGCGCCCGTCGGTCCGAATGGACCATATGCTGTCACTGTTGGGCGACGAAGCCCCCAGTTCTCTATTCAGGGCGCTTTTCCGTCGCCAACTTCCAGCGCAGGTTCGCCTCGCATTGGCCGGGACCATGCTAACGGAACCCCGAGCATTGGCCGCCGTGCCGGACAGGTACTTCGCAGCTTCGGACACGCGGGCGAGAGTCGGTGCGGCCGTCACGGACCTCGAGGCTGATGCTGCTGATGCTGCTGATGATGCTGATCCACAGCATCAGCTTACACAGCATACGCAGCATGCTGATACGCCCCTCGTGACCGCCGCCACGCCCCGCCCACCGCCGAGGGCGAAAACCGCCACCGCGGGGAAAACCGCCAACTCCACCGGCCTGGCGGAGCCAGCCGCACTCCTCCAGCTCCACCACCTGGTGCTGGTTCCACGCCAAGTTTGGCCACGAGGCTCGGCAATGTCATCCGCCATGCTCCTTCAACAGGTCGGGAAACGCCCGGGCCGGCGCTCAATAGTGGCGATGAGCGCCGGCCGTTCGAGCAGCCAGCTGTTCGCCCGGGCACGCCGCCTCGAGCCGACAAAGCTGGCGGTAGCAAAAGCGGTGTTCGCTACTCTGGAGCGACTCGGCATCGTTCGGCGCTCAGAGAGTGCTTGGGCGTCGCCGCTACACATCGTGCCGAAGCCCGGCGGGGGATGGCGACCGTGCGGGGACTATCGCCGTCTCAATGACGCCACCACTCCCGACCGCTACCCCGTCCCCCACATTCAGGACTTTTCCGCCCGTTTGGCGGGCATGTCCTTCTTCTCGAAGGTGGACCTCATACGCGGCTACCATCAGGTCCCCGTCAGGCCGGAGGACGTCCCGAAGACGGCGGTCATCACGCCATTCGGACTCTTTGAGTTCCTGCGGATGCCCTTCGGTCTGAAGAATGCGGCTCAGGCGTTCCAGCGACTGATGGACAGCGTCCTGCGCGACTTGGATTTTGTCTACGTCTACCTGGACGATATCCTCGTCGCCAGCGCATCCCACGAAGAGCACCTACGCCACCTCCGCACGCTCTTCGAACGCCTGGGCCAGCATGGCCTGATTGTGAACCCCGCAAAGTGCCGGTTCGGCGTCGCCGTAATCGATTTTCTGGGGCGCCGTGTCACCAGGCACGGAGCCGTCCCCCTGCCGGCCAAGGTGGAGGCGGTGAAAGGGTTTCCGCGCCCCCGCACGATCAGAGGGCTGCAGGAGTTCCTGGGCATGGTGAACTTTTACCATCGGTTCCTGCCCCGTATCGCCCAGCTCCTGCGCCCCCTGCACGGAGCTCTCCGAGGTAAGCCGGGCAAAGGCGACGTTACCTGGACCGAGCAGATGGACACGGCGTTCACGGGCGCGAAGCTCGCCTTGGCTAACGCCACAATGCTCGCGCACCCGGCGCCCGATGCACCGATCGCCCTCACCACCGACGCCTCGGACTACGCGGTGGGCGCGGTGCACGAGCAATGGGTGTGTGGAGCTTGGCAACCGCTGGCGTTCTTTAGCCGGCACCTTCGCCCGCCCGAACGCCGTTACAGTACCTTCGACCGCGAGTTGCTCGGGCTTCACTTGGCGGTCAGGCACTTCCGCCATCTGCTCGAGGGCCGTGCGTTCACGGCCTTCGTCGACCACAAGCTGCTGATCTTCGCGATGGGCAAGGTCACCGAGCCGTGGTCGGCCCGGCAGCAGCGTCACCTCTCGGCCGTGTCCGAGTACACGACGGACATCCGGCACGTCGCGGGGAAGGACAACCCGGTGGCAGATTGCCTTTCCCGGGCCGTCGCCCATGCAGTCCACCTCGGCATCGACTATGCCCGGATGGCAGCAGACCAGGCCACTGACCCCGACGTCCAGGCCTTGCGGACCGCCGTCACGGGCCTCCGCGTCCCCGAGGTGCCGTTCGACGGGGCGGGCGCGGCCCTCTTGTGCAACATCTCCCTCGGGCGGCCTCGCCCCATCGTGCCCGCGGGCTGGCAGCGCCAGGTGTTTGACGCCATCCACGGCCTGTCCCACCCGGGCGCGAGGGCCTCCCAAAGGTTGATCGCCGACAAGTTCGTCTGACATGGCCTCCGGAAGGCCGTCTGTGGCTGGGCCAGGACGTGCCTCGCGTGCCAGCGCGCCAAGGTGCACCGGCACACCCAGGCCCCGTTGGCCCCATTTACGGTGCCGGAACGCCGGTTTGACTACGTCCACGTGGACCTGGTGGGACCTCTGCCCCCCTCGCGGGGTTTCACCCACGTCCTCACCATGGTGGACCGCACCATCCAGTGGCCGGAGGCCGTGCCCTTGTCGTCGACGACGGCAGCGGACGTCGCGCAGGCTTTCATCGCCACCTGGGTCGCCCAGTTCGGCGCCCCCTCAGACATGTCGTCCGACCGCGGCCCCCAGTTCACCTCGGAGCTCTGGGGGGCGGTTGCGCAGGGGCTCGGGGTCCGGCTGCACCGAACCACGGCCTACCACCCCCAGGCTAATGGCCTGTGTGAGCGATTTCACCGCTCATTGAAGGCCGCGCTCCGGGCCACCTTCCGCGACGGCGGCTGGGTCGACAGGCTCCCCTGGGTCCTGCTGGGCCTCCGGACGGCGCCCAAGGAGGACCTGCGCGCATCCGCGGTGGAGTTGGTCTTCGGGCAACCGCTGCGGGTGCCGGGCGAGTTCCTCCCCGACTCCACGGCACCATGGTCCGAGGCACAGCAGTGCTCCGCTCTGCAAGAGACCGCCCAGAGGTTCGCCCCGGTGCCAACGGCATGCCACGGGCACCCACCGATGCACGTCGCCCCGGAGCTTCGCACGGCAGAGTACGTCTTCGTCCACCACGATGCCCACCGGACACCACTGCGGCCCCCGTACGACGGGCCTTTCCGCGTGCTGGAGACCGGGGTGAAGCACTTCACCCTGGACATCGGCGGTACTCCTGACCGCGTTTCTGTAGACCGCCTCAAGCCGGCCCACCTCGACGTGGACCATCCACCGCCAGTGGCCCGACCCCCGCGTCGGGGCCGCCCCCCTGCGGGCAGACCCCCGACACCACCCAGCCCTGCCGCCACGCCGCCCCCCGGTCCTGCAGCCGGAGGCATCCCAGATGGCATCCCTGCATCCCAGATGCCGCCAGTCGCCAGGGGGTGCTTTGGCCGGGTCATCCGTTTGCCTCGCAAACTGACCCTTCAGGTGCGCGGGGATTCTGGGGGGGCGCGTGTGGCGGACACGAAAGCACTGACGTGGTGACATCACCCCGCACACCAAGTGGGGATGGGCCACGCCAGGGAGAGAGGCGTGGCCTCACTATATACACGGGGCGCGCAGCCCTGAGCAGCTCAGTGCTGCAGTTTGAGTACTTTCAATAAAGACTCTTTTATGAACCGCATTGTCCGCTTGCTCCTTGCGTAAGCATTAGCGTGCGCAGCATCGCGCTTCAATATAAGTGATAAGATATATAAGTGATAAGATATATATAAGTGATAAGATATATATAAGTGATAAGATATATATAAGTGACAAGATATACATAAGTGATAAGATATATATAAGTGATAAGATATACATAAGTGATAAGATATATATAAGTGATAAGATAATGGGGTTAGAGATTTTAAGGGCCTACCGCCGCCTTTTTTATGAATATATAAATGATAGAACCAAGTATCAACCAGACTAAAGAGTGGAGGTGTAATCAACCTTGGTATATAAATGGAAAACATAATGAATGTGAAAAATATCAAATAAGACTTATTGAAAAGGCAACTGGTAAAAAAGTTCACAAAACAAATAAGAGAATTAATTTAAATACTGGTGAGTTGGGTCAAAAAGATGGAAATATTTTTGAGTGGACGGAAAACTTTGATGGTTATCAGGAAAATATATACTTTAATTTAAAAATAGTGTGTGGGAGAGGAGGAGGTCAAACAAGAACATTGAGGGAGGTTTACCATTTTATCTTAGCTCAGTTAAAATGTCTTGAAAAAGAACCAAACTCAAACCTCTTCTTCAATAATATATTAGATGGTGAAGAGAGTTGTAGGAGAATTAAATTATTTCCTACACATAAACAAATATTTGTAGGATCATTGTTTCAGTGGTCTACTAAACAACAATGATCATTGATAGTAAGAGTACCATAAGACCAAGTGGGTCAGGAATAGAGGTGTTAAGGGGAAATTAAGAAAAGTGATGGTGAGAGGAAAATTTACATGTAAGTGAATGGAGATTTGGAGGTTCAATGAAGGATTGGTTCCAAGCTGTTAGTGTTCAGCCTGGTACATCAAGATGGGTTTACCATTCGACCCGAGCTCAATTAAAATATCTTCATTATGTATTAGCCCAAGTAAATTAATTGGCTCATAAGGCCAATAAGCTCATGGTTCAAAAGGCCAAAAGGCTCATAGAGTCTTTTGGATTAATAGGGGTGTTTTCCAAAAGTGGGAAAAGACAGGGGGTAAACGACATTAGATAGGGATTTCCCATGTTAAATGGGTTTGTCCCAGGAACAACATTTATCATCTACCTCCCCCCCCCCCACCCCCCCCTCTTCACCGCAACCGCATGGATGTGCTGGAGACACACTCCATGATTGACGACAAGAAGGACGCGCTCACTCCACTACGGTCAAATGCTGAACCTGAATTCTCTCTTTGGTTCGATCAAGCTGAGGCCATGATAGAATCTGTAGGAGGTGATGTCAGAATGCCGAGAGTTGTAAAACGACAAATCCATCGTCCAAACACCGCCGCCAATACTCCCTTGCTCTTCTACCTCAGAAACATGTGCATTCCATTTCTCGAACACCTCAGCCAGGAAACGGACACCCGGTTCTGTGCTGAAAATCGGAAAGGTAGTGATCTGTTTCTGCTGATGCCATCTGCAATAATCGCCGAAACCTGCGACATTCCAGCCCTACGTCAGAAGCTGGTGCGTTGGAAAAACGACATGGAACATCCCGCAGGACTGATAAATGAGCTTCAAGACTGGCAGATGTTTTGGAGAAGGAAGCCCAACAACACGCTTCCACGCACATTCATGGACTGTGTCTGCGCAGTAGATGGAGACGAATTTCCATCCATCAAAGTCCTACTCCATATTGGATGCACCCTCCCTGTAGGCTCCTGTGAGGCCGAACACTCATTTTCTTGCCTGCGTCGTCTGAAGACCGACCTAAGAAATCCCATGGGAGAAAGTCGGATGGCATCTCCTGCCCTCATGAACATAAACCATGACTTCACCCTATCCCCACATGATGTGTGTGACATTTTCATTCAGAAACACCCACGCCATCTATTCCAAATTAGCATAATTTACGATTAATAAAATAATTCACAATCCGCTGTGCTATCTGATCTCTTTAGTGGGGAGAACCCCCTGCCTTGAGCTTCACACCCTCGGCGCATGGCGGTGCCAGGCTTTGCCCAGCACCTATTAAACGGCTCTATACACCTTAACATGGCGTGCGTTTAGAAACATGGGAATTCTTCTGGATTCTTTACAGTTAATTAGCCTAATTAACTCAGGAGATCACAACAATCATTTCGCGAGAACTAAACATATCAGAAATTCCATATCAGAAAGCTCCAGTAGAACTACACAAAAAACATGCTGCACACATGCACACCACACACACACAGAAAAACACACACACACACACACACACACACACACACACACATGCGCAAACACACACACACACACACACACACACACACACAAACATGCAAAATTCATCAATTTATCACAGAAGGAACAGCTGGGCAAGTTGTTTCACCAGTTCTTCTGTCTGTCCATTCGTCATCGCGAATCTGTTGAACTGTTGGACCATGGAAGAACGCAACGAACTGCAGAAACTTCCAAGAATGCATGAAATGCCGTTTCTGACGATCAATTTTTAAAACTATCCTGGGGGAGGGCCCCCGAACCCCCTTAACCCACCCCCCCCCCAGCGATTTTGTCTCATGCACCCCCCTCCCTCACCCCGTCTTGAAATTACTGGATCTGCCCCTGTGAAGGAGTCTCCCATTTACAAGACACCAGTGTGAAGGATTATCCCTGTTTACGATACGTTGATGTGAAGGAATTTCCCAATTCACAACATGTTGTTGTGCAGTCGTCTCCCCGTTCGCAAGACATCAGTGTGAAAGAGTATCCCCATTCAGTGTTCACAAGATGCCGGTGTGAAGGAGTCTCCCAGTTCACAAGAAATATTTGTGAAGGAATCTCCATGTTCATAAGATGCCATATGTCAGGGAGACCCCTGTTCATATGGTATTGGTGTGAAGGAATCTCCCTGTTCACAAGGTGTTGTTGTGAAGGAGTCTCCCCATTTACAAGACACCAGTGTGAAGGAATCTACCCGTTCACAAGATATTGGTGTAAAGCAGTCTCTCACTACACAAGACGCTGATGTGAAGGAATCTCCCCATTTACAAGAAATATGGGGGAAGGAGTCTCCCCATTCACAAGATGCTGGTTTGAACGAGTCTCCCCGTTCACAAGAAGACGTTGTGAAGGAGTCTCCCCGTTCACAACATATTGGTGTAAAGTGGTTTCCCACTTCACAAGACGCAGATGTGAAGTAAACCCCATTCACAAGAAATAGGTGTGAAGGAGTTTCCCTGTTCACAACATATTGGTGTAAAGTGGTTTCCCACTTCACAAGACGCAGATGTGAAATAAACCCCATTCACAAGAAATAGGTGTGAAGGAGTTTCGCAGTTCACATGCCATTCGTGTGAAGGTGTCTCCACATTCACAAGACGCCGATGTGAAGGAGTCTCGCTGTTCTCAAGAAATCGGTGTGAAAGAGTCTCCACATTCACAAGACGCCATTGTGAAGGAATCTCCCTGTTCACAAGACGCCGGTGTGAAGGAGACTCAGGTTTGCAAGATCTTGGTGTTTAAAGAAATCTCGTTAGTCACAGTCTATTCGTGTGAAGACGTCTCTCGAATCACAGGGCATTGTTGTGATGGAGTAGCCCTATTCACCAGACATTGGTGTGAATGGGTAGCACCATTCACAAGACATTGGTGAGAAGGAATCTCCCTGTTCACAAGACATTGGTGTGAAGGAGTCTCCATGTTCACAAGACGCCGGTTTGAAGCAGTCTCCCTTTTCACAAAATATTGTGGTGAAGGGCTCTTCGCCATTCACAAGAAATACGTGTGAAGGATTCTCCCCATGCACAGGACTCTGGTGTGAAGGAGTCTCCCCGTTCACAAGAAATATGTGTGAAGCAATCTCCCCGTTTACAAGACATTGGTGTGAAGGAGTCTCCATGTTCACAAGACGCCGGTTTGAAGCAGTCTCCCTTTTCACAAAATATTGTGGTGAACGGCTCTTCGCCATTCACAAGAAATACGTGTGAAGGAGTCTCCCCATTCACTGGACTCTGGTGTGAAGGAGTCTCCCCATTCACAAGAAATATGTGTGAAGCAATCTCCCTGTTCGCAATATGCCAGTGTGAAGGATTCTCCCACTACACAAGACGCCGATGTGAAAGAATCCTCCCATTCACAAGAAATATGGGTGAAAGAGTCTCCCCATTCACAGGACTTCAATGTGAAGGGTCTGCCAGTTCACAAGATATTGGTGGGAAGGAGTCTCCCCATTCACAAGACGCCGGTGTGAAGGATTCTCCCCTTTTACAATACGTCGGTGTGAAGGAATCTCCCCTTTCACAAGATGTTATTGTGAAGGACTCTCCCAGTTCACAAGAAATCGTTGTGAAGGAATCTCCGAGTTCATAAGAGGCCGTATGTTCAGGAGATCCCTGTTCACAGGGCATTGGTGCGAAGGCATGTTGCCGTTCACAAGATATTGGTGAGAAGGAATCTCCCTTTTCACAAGATGCAGGTGTGAAGGAGTCTTCCATTTACAAGATGCCAGTGTGAAGGATTCTCCCTGTTTACAAGTTGTCGATGTGAAGGAATCTCCCCATTCACAAGATGTTGTTGTGATGTCATCTCCCCGTTCACAAGACATCGGTGTGAAAGAGTATCCCCATTCAGTGTTCACAAGATGCTGGTGTTGAGGAGTCTCCCAGTTCACAAGAAATAGTTGTGAAGGGATCTCCCTGTTCATAAGAGGCCGTGTGTTAAGGAGACCCCTGTTCACAGGGCATTGGTGTGAAGGTGTGTTGTCGTTCACAAGAAGGTGTTGTGAAGGAGTCTCCCCAGTCACGAGAAGCAAGTGTGAAGGAGTCTCTCCGTTCGCAAGATGTTGGTGTTATGGAAGATTCTTCATTCACACAAGACATTCTTGTGAAGGAGTCTCCCGGTAAAGAGGGCATTGGTGTGATGGTGTCTATCCTTTCACAAGACATTGGTATGAAGGAGTCTACCTGTAAACAGGGCATTGTTGTAATGCAGACTCCCAGTTTACAAGTCATTGATGTGAAGGAATCTCCCATTTCACAGGACATTGGTGTGAAGGAGCAGCCCTGTTCACAAAATGTTGGGGGTGAAGAATCCTCCTGTTCGCAAGATGTAGGTGTTAAGGTAGACTACTCATTCAAAGGCCATTGGTATGAAGGCATCTCCGGGATCACAGGGCATTGTTTTGATGGAGGCTCCTTGTTCAACAGACATTGGTGAGAAGGAGTATCCCCATTCACAAGGAGTATCGGTGAAGGAGTCTTCCCATACACAGGACTTCAATGTGAAGGGTCTTCCAGTTCACAAGATATTGGCGTGAAGGAGTCTCCCGATTCACAAAACTCTGGTGTGAAGGTGTCTCACTCTTCAGAAGAAATAGGTGTGAAGGAATCCCCCTGTTAAAAAGATGTAGGTGAGAAAAGTCTCACAGTTCACAAGACATCTATGTGAAAGAGGATCCCCATTCACAAGACGCCAGTGTGAAGGCTTCGCCCTGTTCACAAGATTCGGGTGTGAAGGAGTCTACCAGTTCACAAGAAATAGTTGTGAAGGAATCTCCCTGTTCATAATAGGCCGTGTGTTACGGAGACCCCTGTTCACAGGGCATTGGTGTGAAGGTGTGTTGTCGTTCACAAGAAGCTGTTCTGAAGGAGCCTCCCATTTCACAACACGCTGATGTGAAGGAATCTCCTGATTCTCAACATGCTATTGTGAAGAATTCTCCCTGGTCTCAAGACGCCATTGTGGAGGGGTCTGCCTGCTCAGAAGATGCTGTTGTGAAGGAGTCTCCCGGTCATGAGACGCCAGTGTGAAGGAGTCTCTCCGTTCGCAAGATGTTGGTGTTATGGAAGATTCCTCATTCACAAGACATTCTTGTGAAGGAGTCTCTCGGTAAAGAGGGCATTGGTGTGATGGTGTCTTCCCTTTCACAAGGCATTGGTATGAAGGAGTCTACCTGCAAATAGGGCATTGGTGTGATGGAGACTCCCTGTTCACAAGACATTGTTGTGAAGGAATCTCCCTTTTCACAGGACATTGGTGTGAAGGAGGAGCCCTGTTCACAAAATGTTGGGGGTGAAGAATCCGTCTGTTTGCAAGATGTAGGTGTTAATGCAGACTCTTCATTCAAAGGCCATTGGTATGAAGACATCTCCGGGATCACAGGGCATTGTTTTGATGGAGGCTCCCCATTCAACAGACATTGGTAAGAAGGAGTATCCCCGTTCACAAGCCATTGGTGGAAGGGAGACTCCCAAGTCCCCATTCACACGACACCAGTGTGAAGGAGTCTCCCACTTTGCAAGTTTTTGGTGTGAAGGAATCTCCCCATTCACAAGAAGTATGGGTGAAGGAGTCTCCTCATACACAGGATTTCAATGTGAAGGGTCTCCCAGTTCACAAGATATTGGCGTGAAGGAGTCTCCCGATTCACAAAACTCTGGTGTGAAGGTGTCTCACTGTTCAGAAGAAACAGGTGTGAAGGAATCCCCCTGTTCACAAGATATTGGTGTGTAAAGTCTCCCAGGTCACAAGACCTCTATGTGAAAGAGTATCCCCATTCACAAGACGCCAGTGTGAAGGAGTCTATCGTTTGCAAGACGCCAGTGTGAAGGATTCGCCCTGTTCACAACATTCGGGTGTGAAGGAGTCTTCCAGTTCACAAGAAATAGTTGTGAAGGAATCTCCCTGTTCAGAAGAGGCCTTGTGTTAAGGAGACCGCTGTTAACAGGACATTGGTGTGAAGGCGTGTTGCCGTTCACAAGATATTGGTGAGAAGGAGTCTCCTCACAAGACACTGAGGTGAAGGAATCTCCTGATTCAAAAATGCTATTGTGAAGAATTCTCACTGGTCTCAAGACGGCAGTGTGAAGGAGTCTCCCCGGGCACAAGACGCCAGTGTATAGGATTATCTCCATTCGCAAGATGTTGGTGTTATGGAAGATTCCTCATTCACAAGACATTCTTGTGAAAGAGTCTCCCGCTAAACAGGGCATTGGTGTGATGGAGTTTCCCCGTTCACAAGACATTGGTGTGAAGGATTCTACCCATTCACAAGATGCTGTTTTGAAGGAGTCTCCCCATTCACAAGACATTGGTGTAAAGCAGTCTCCTGGTTCACAGGGTGGAGGTCTGAACGAGTCTACCAGTTCACAAGACAATGGTGTTGAGGATTCTCCCAGTTCACACTATTGTTTGAAGGGGTTTTCACGTTCACATGCCATTGGTGTGAAGATGTCTCTTGGTTCACAGGGATTTGATGTGATGCAGTATTCCCGTTCTCCAGACATTGTTGTGAAGGAGTGTCCCCATTCACAAGAAATTGGAGTAAAGGAGTCTCCTGTTTTACAGGTCATTGGTGTGAAGGGGTTTTCCCGTTCACAACACATTGGTGTAAAGGTGTCTCCCAGTTCACAAGAAATAGTTGTGAAGGAATCTCCCTGTTCATAATCGCCCGTGTGTTACGAGACCCCTGTTCACAGGGCATTGGTGTGAAGATGTGTTGTCGTTCACAAGAAGCTATTGTGAAGGAGTCTCTCAGTTCCCAACACGCTGATGTGAAGGAATCTCCTGATTCTCAACATGCTATTGTGAAGAATTCTCCCTGGTCTCAAGACGCCATTGTGGAGGGTTCTCCCTGCTCAGAAGATGCTGTTGTGAAGGAGTCTCCCCAGTCACGAGAAGCAAGTGTGAAGGAGTCTCTCCGTTCGCAAGATGTTGGTGTTATGGAAGATTCTTCATTCACACAAGACATTCTTGTGAAGGAGTCTCCCGGTAAAGAGGGCATTGGTGTGATGGTGTCTATCCTTTCACAAGACATTGGTATGAAGGAGTCTCTCGGTAAACAGGGCATTGGTGTGATGCAGACTCCCTGTTCACAAGTCATTGATGTGAAGGAATCTCCCATTTCACAGGACATTGGTGTGAAGGAGCAGCCCTGTTCACAAAATGTTGGGGGTGAAGAATCCTCCTGTTCGCAAGATGTAGGTGTTAAGGTAGACTACTCATTCAAAGGCCATTGGTATGAAGGCATCTCCAGGGTCACAGGGCATTGTTTTGATGGAGGCTCCCTGTTCAACAGACATTGGTGAGAAGGAGTATCCCCATTCACAAGACATTGGTGTAAGGGAGACTCCCCATTCACATGACACCAGTGTGAAGGAGTCTCCCAGTTCGCAAGTTGTTGGTGTGAAGGAATCTCCCAATTCACAAGGAGTATCGGTGAAGGAGTCTTCCCATACACAGGACTTCAATGTGAAGGGTCTTCCAGTTCACAAGATATTGGCGTGAAGGAGTCTCCCGATTCACAAAACTCTGGTGTGAAGGTGTCTCACTCTTCAGAAGAAATAGGTGTGAAGGAATCCCCCTGTTAAAAAGATGTAGGTGAGAAAAGTCTCACAGTTCACAAGACATCTATGTGAAAGAGGATCCCCATTCACAAGACGCCAGTGTGAAGGCTTCGCCCTGTTCACAAGATTCGGGTGTGAAGGAGTCTACCAGTTCACAAGAAATAGTTGTGAAGGAATCTCCCTGTTCATAATAGGCCGTGTGTTACGGAGACCCCTGTTCACAGGGCATTGGTGTGAAGGTGTGTTGTCGTTCACAAGAAGCTGTTCTGAAGGAGCCTCCCATTTCACAACACGCTGATGTGAAGGAATCTCCTGATTCTCAACATGCTATTGTGAAGAATTCTCCCCGGGCACAAGACGCCAGTGTATAGGATTCTCTCCATTCGCAAGATGTTGGTGTTATGGAAGATTCCTCATTCACAAGACATTCTTGTGAAAGAGTCTCCCGGTAAACAGGGCATTGGTGTGACGGAGTTTCCCCATTCACAAGACATTGGTGTGAAGGATTCTACCCATTCACAAGATGCTGTTTTGAAGGAGTCTCCCCATTCACAAGACATTGGTGTAAAGCAGTCTCCTGGTTCACAGGGTGGAGGTCTGAAGGCGTCTACCAGTTCACAAGACAATGGTGTTGAGGATTCTCCCAGTTCACAGGGCATTTGTTTGAAAGGGTTTTCACGTTCACATGCCATTGGTGTGAAGATGTCTCTCAGGTTCACAGGGATTTGATGTGATGCAGTCTTCCCGTTCTCCAGACATTGTTGTGAAGGAGTGTCCCCATTCACAAGAAATTGGAGTAAAGGAGTCTCCTGTTTTACAGGTCATTGGTGTGAAGGGGTTTTCCCGTTCACAACACATTGGTGTAAAGGTGTCTCCCGATTCACAGGACATTGGTGTGAAGGGGTGTTCCCATTTACAAGACTCCAGTGTGAAGGAGTCTACCAGTTCACAAGAAATAGTTGTGAAGGAATCTCCCTGTTCATAATAGGCCGTGTGTTACGGAGACCCCTGTTCACAGGGCATTGGTGTGAAGGTGTGTTGTCGTTCACAAGAAGCTGTTCTGATGGAGCCTCCCATTTCACAACACGCTGATGTGAAGGAATCTCCTGATTCTCAACATGCTATTGTGAAGAATTCTCCCTGGTCTCAAGACGCCATTGTGGAGGGGTCTGCCTGCTCAGAAGATGCTGTTGTGGAGGAGTCTCCCGGTCATGAGACGCCAGTGTGAAGGAGTCTCTCCGTTCGCAAGATGTTGGTGTTATGGAAGATTCCTCATTCACAAGACATTCTTGTGAAGGAGTATCTCGGTAAAGAGGGCATTGGTGTGATGGTGTCTTCCCTTTCACAAGGCATTGGTATGAAGGAGTCTACCTGCAAACAGGGCATTGGTGTGATGGAGACTCCCTGTTCACAAGACATTGTTGTGAAGGAATCTCCCTTTTCACAGGACATTGGTGTGAAGGAGGAGCCCTGTTCACAAAATGTTGGGGGTGAAGAATCCGTCTGTTTGCAAGATGTAGGTGTTAAGGCAGACTCTTCATTCAAAGGCCATTGGTATGAAGACATCTCCGGGATCACAGGGCATTGTTTTGATGGAGGCTCCCCATTCAACAGACATTGGTAAGAAGGAGTATCCCCGTTCACAAGCCATTGGTGGAAGGGAGACTCCCAAGTCCCCATTCACACGACACCAGTGTGAAGGAGTCTCCCACTTTGCAAGTTTTTGGTGTGAAGGAATCTCCCCATTCACAAGAAGTATGGATGAAGGAGTCTCCTCATACACAGGATTTCAATGTGAAGGGTCTCCCAGTTCACAAGATATTGGCGTGAAGGAGTCTCCCGATTCACAAAACTCTGGTGTGAAGGTGTCTCACTGTTCAGAAGAAATAGGTGTGAAGGAATCCCCCTGTTCACAAGATATTGGTGTGAAAAGTCTCCCAGGTCACAAGACATCTATGTGAAAGAGTATCCCCATTCACAAGACGCCAGTGTGAAGGAGTGTATCGTTTGCAAGACGCCAGTGTGAAGGATTCGCCCTGTTCACAACATTCGGGTGTGAAGGAGTCTTCCAGTTCACAAGAAATAGTTGTGAAGGAATCTCCCTGTTCAGAAGAGGCCTTGTGTTAAGGAGACCACTGTTAACAGGACATTGGTGTGAAGGCGTGTTGCCGTTCACAAGATATTGGTGAGAAGGAGTCTCCTCACAAGACACTGAGGTGAAGGAATCTCCCGATTCAAAAATGCTATTGTGAAGAATTCTCCCTGGTCTCAAGACGGCAGTGTGAAGGAGTCTCCCCGGGCACAAGACGCCACTGTAAAGGAATTTTCTCCATTCGCAAGATGTTGGTGTTATGGAAGATTCCTCATTCACAAGACATTCTTGTGAAAGAGTCTCCCGCTAAACAGGGCATTGGTGTGATGGAGTTTCCCCGTTCACAAGACATTGGTGTGAAGGATTCTACCCATTCACAAGATGCTGTTTTGAAGGAGTCTCCCCATTCACAAGACATTGGTGTAAAGCAGTCTCCTGGTTCACAGGGTGGAGGTCTGAACGAGTCTACCAGTTCACAAGACAATGGTGTTGAGGATTCTCCCAGTTCACACGGTTGTTTGAAGGGGTTTTCACGTTCACATACCATTGGTGTGAAGATGTCTCTTGGTTCACAGGGATTTGATGTGATGCAGTCTTCCCGTTCTCCAGACATTGTTGTGAAGGAGTGTCCCCATTCACAAGAAATTGGAGTAAAGGAGTCTCCTGTTTTACAGGTCATTGGTGTGAAGGGGTTTTCCCGTTCACAACACATTGGTGTAAAGGTGTCTCCCGATTCACAGGACATTGGTGTGAAGGGGTGTTCCCATTTACAAGACTCCAGTTGAAGGAGTCTCCCAGTTCACAAGAAATAGTTGTGAAGGAATCTCCCTGTTCATAATTGCCCGTGTGTTACGGAGACCCCTGTTCACAGGGCATTGGTGTGAAGGTGTGTTGTCGTTCACAAGCAGCTATTGTGAAGGAGTCTCTCAGTTCACAACACGCTGATGTGAAGGAATCTCCTGATTCTCAACATGCTATTGTGAAGAATTCTCCCTGGTCTCAAGACAACCATTGTGGAGGGGTCTCCCTGCTCAGAAGATGCTGTTGTGAAGGAGTCTCCCGGTCACGAGACGCCAGTGTGAAGGAGTCTCTCCGTTCGCGAGATGTTGGTGTTATGGAAGATTCCTTATTCACAAGACATTCTTGTGAAGGAGTCTCTCGGTAAAGAGGGCATTGGTGTGATGGTGTCTTCCCTTTCACAAGACATTGGTATGAAGGAGTCTACCTGCAAACAGGGCATTGGTGTGATGGAGACTCCCTGTTCACAAGACATTGTTGTGAAGGAATCTCCCTTTTCACAGGACATTGGTGTGAAGGAGGAGCCCTGTTCACAAAATGTTGGGGGTTAAGAATCCGCCTGTTCGCAAGATGTAGGTGTTAAGGCAGACTCTTCATTCAAAGGCCATTGGTATGAAGACATCTCCGGGATCAAAGGGCATTGTTTTGATGGAGGCTCCCCATTCAACAGACATTGGTAAGAAGGAGTATCCCCGTTCACAAGCCATTGGTGTAAGGGAGACTCCCCATTCACACGACACCAGTGTGAAGGAGTCTCCCAGTTCCCAAGTTGTTGGTGTGAAGGAATCTCCCCATTCACAAGAAGTATCGGTGAAGGAGTCTCCTCATACACAGGATTTCAATGTGAAGGGTCTCCCAGTTCACAAGATATTGGCGTGAAGGAGTCTCCCGATTCACAAAACTCTGGTGTGAAGGTGTCTCACTGTTCAGAAGAAATAGGTGTGAAGGAATCCCCCTGTTCACAAGATATAGGTGTGAAAACTCTCCCAGGTCACAAGACATCTATGTGAAAGAGTATCCCCATTCACAAGACGCCAGTGTGAAAGAGTCTATCGTTTGCAAGACGCCAGTGTGAAGGATTCGCCCTGTTCACACCATTCGGGTGTGAAGGAGTGTACCAGTTCACAAGAAATAGTTGTGAAGGAATCTCCCTGTTCAGAAGAGGCCTTGTGTTAAGGAGACCGCTGTTAACAGGACATTGGTGTGAAGGCGTGTTGCCGTTCACAAGATATTGGTGAGAAGGAGTCTCCTCACAAGACACTGATGTGAAGGAATCTCCCGATTCAAAAATACTTTTGTGAAGAATTCTCCCTGGTCTCAAGACGGCAGTGTGAAGGAGTCTCCCCGGGCACAAGACGCCACTGTAAAGGAATATTCTCCATTCGCAAGATGTTGGTGTTATGGAAGATTCCTCATTCACAAGACATTCTTGTGAAAGAGTCTCCCGCTAAACAGGGCATTGGTGTGACGGAGTTTCCCCGTTCACAAGACATTGGTGTGAAGGATTCTACCCATTCACAAGATGCTGTTTTGAAGGAGTCTCCCCATTCACAAGACATTGGTGTAATGCAGTCTCCTGGTTCACAGGGTGGAGGTCTGAACGAGTCTACCAGTTCGAGACAATGGTGTTGAGGATTCTCCCAGTTCACACGGCATTTGTTTGAAGGGGTTTTCACGTTCACATGCCATTGGTGTGAAGATGTCTCTTGGTTCACAGGGATTTGATGTGATGCAGTCTTCCCGTTCTCCAGACATTGTTGTGAAGGAGTGTCCCCATTCACAAGAAATTGGAGTAAAGGAGTCTCCTGTTTTACAGGTCATTGGTGTGAAGGGGTTTTCCCGTTCACAACACATTGGTGTAAAGGTGTCTCCTGGTTCACAGGACATTGGTGTGAAGGGGTGTTCCCATTTACAAGACTCCAGTGTGAAGGAGTCTCCCAGTTCACAAGAAATAGTTGTGAAGGAATCTCCCTGTTCATAATAGGCCGTGTGTTACGGAGACCCCTGTTCACAGGGCATTGGTGTGAAGGTGTGTTGTCATTCACAAGAAGCTGTTGTGAAGGAATCTCTCAGTTCACAACACGCTGATGTGAAGGAATCTCCTGATTCTCAACATGCTATTGTGAAGAATTCTCCCTGGTCTCAAGACGCCATTGTGGAGGGTCTCCCTGCTCAGAAGATGCTGTTGTGAAGGAGTCTCCCGGTCACGAGACGCCAGTGTGAAGGAGTCTCTCCGTTCGCGAGATGTTGGTGTTATGGAAGATTCCTCATTCACAAGACATTCTTGTGAAGGAGTCTCTCGGTAAAGAGGGCATTGGTGTGATGGTGTCTTCCCTTTCACAAGACATTGGTATGAAGGAGTCTACCTGCAAACAGGGCATTGGTGTGATGGAGACTCCCTGTTGACAAGACATTGTTGTGAAGGAATGTCCCTTTTCAAAGGACATTGGTGTGAAGGAGGAGCCCTGTTCACAAAATGTTGGGGGTTAAGAATCCGCCTGTTCACAAGATGTAGGTGTTAAGGCAGACTCTTCATTCAAAGGCCATTGGTATGAAGACATCTCCGGGATCAAAGGGCATTGTTTTGATGGAGGCTCCCCATTCAACAGACATTGGTAAGAAGGAGTATCCCCGTTCACAAGCCATTGGTGTAAGGGAGACTCCCCATTCACACAACACCAGTGTGAAGGAGTCTCCCAGTTCGCAATTTGTTGGTGTGAAGGAATCTCCCCATTCACAAGAAGTATGGGTGAAGGAGTCTCCTCATACACAGGATTTCAATGTGAAGGGTCTCCCAGTTCACAAGATATTGGCGTGAAGGAGTCTCCCGATTCACAAAACTCTGGTGTGAAGGTGTCTCACTGTTCAGAAGAAATAGGTGTGAAGGAATCCCCCTGTTCACAAGATATAGGTGTGAAAAGTCTCCCAGGTCACAAGACATCTATGTGAAAGAGTATCCCCATTCACAAGACGCCAGTGTGAAGGAGTCTCCCGTTTGCAAGACGGCAGTGTGAAGGATTCGCCCTGTTCACAAGATTCGGGTGTGAAGGAGTCTTCCAGTTCACAAGAAATAGTTGTGAAGGAATCTCCCTGTTCAGAAGAGGCCTTGTGTTAAGGAGACCGCAGTTAACAGGACATTGGTGTGAAGGCGTGTTGCCGTTCACAAGATGTTGGTGAGAAGGAGTCTCCCAGTTCACAAGACACTGATGTGAAGGAATCTCCCGATTCAAAAATGCTATTGTGAAGAATTCTCCCTGGTCTCAAGACGGCAGTGTGAAGGAGTCTCCCCGGGCACAAGACGCCAGTGTATAGGATTCTCTCCATTCGCAAGATGTTGGTGTTATGGAAGATTCCTCATTCACAAGACATTCTTGTGAAAGAGTCTCCCGGTAAACAGGGCATTGGTGTGACGGAGTTTCCCCATTCACAAGACATTGGTGTGAAGGATTCTACCCATTCACAAGATGCTGTTTTGAAGGAGTCTCCCCATTCACAAGACATTGGTGTAAAGCAGTCTCCTGGTTCACAGGGTGGAGGTCTGAAGGCGTCTACCAGTTCACAAGACAATGGTGTTGAGGATTCTCCCAGTTCACAGGGCATTTGTTTGAAAGGGTTTTCACGTTCACATGCCATTGGTGTGAAGATGTCTCTCAGGTTCACAGGGATTTGATGTGATGCAGTCTTCCCGTTCTCCAGACATTGTTGTGAAGGAGTGTCCCCATTCACAAGAAATTGGAGTAAAGGAGTCTCCTGTTTTACAGGTCATTGGTGTGAAGGGGTTTTCCCGTTCACAACACATTGGTGTAAAGGTGTCTCCCGATTCACAGGACATTGGTGTGAAGGGGTGTTCCCATTTACAAGACTCCAGTGTGAAGGAGTCTCCCAGTTCACAAGAAATAGTTGTGAAGGAATCTCCCTGTTCATAATAGGCTGTGTGTTACGGAGACCCCTGTTCACAGGGCATTGGTGTGAAGGTGTGTTGTCGTTCACAAGAAGCTGTTGTGAAGGAGTCTCTCAGTTCACAACACGCTGATTTAAAGGAATCTCCTGATTCTCAACTTGCTATTGTGAAGAATTCTCCCTGGTCTCAAGACGCCATTGTGGAGGGTCTCCCTGCTCAGAAGATGCTGTTGTGAAGGAGTCTCCCGGTCACGAGACGCCAGTGTGAAGGAGTCTCTCCGTTCGCGAGATGTTGGTGTTATGGAAGATTCCTCATTCACAAGACATTCTTGTGGAGAAGTCTCTCGGTAAAGAGGGCATTGGTGTGATGGTGTCTTCCCTTTCACAAGACATTGGTATGAAGGAGTCGACCTGCAAACAGGGCATTGGTGTGATGGTGACTCCCTGTTCACAAGACATTGTTGTGAAGGAATCTCCCTTTTCACAGGACATTGGTGTGAAGGAGGAGCCCTGTTCACAAAATGTTGGGGGTTAAGAATCCGCCTGTTCGCAAGATGTAGGTGTTAAGGCAGACTCTTCATTCAAAGGCCATTGGTATGAAGACATCTCCGGGATCAAAGGGCATTGTTTTGATGGAGGCTCCCCATTCAACAGACATTGGTAAGAAGGAGTATCCCCGTTCACAAGTCATTGGTGTAAGGGAGACTCCCCATTCACATGACACCAGTGTGAAGGAGTCTCCCAGTTCGCAAGTTGTTGGTGTGAAGGAATCTCCCCATTCACAAGAAGTATGGGTGAAGGAGTCTCCTCATACACAGGATTTCAATGTGAAGGGTCTCCCAGTTCACAAGATATTGGCGTGAAGGAGTCTCCCGATTCACAAAACTCTGGTGTGAAGGTGTCTCACTGTTCAGAAGAAATAGGTGTGAAGGAATCCCCCTGTTCACAAGATATAGGTGTGAAAAGTCTCCCAGGTCACAAGACATCTATGTGAAAGAGTATCCCCATTCACAAGACGCCAGTGTGAAGGAGTCTCCCGTTTGCAAGACGCCAGTGTGAAGGATTCGCCCTGTTCACAAGATTCGGGTGTGAAGGAGTCTTCCAGTTCACAAGAAATAGTTGTGAAGGAATCTCCCTGTTCAGAAGAGGCCTTGTGTTAAGGAGACCGCTGTTAACAGGACATTGGTGTGAAGGCGTGTTACCGTTCACAAGATATTGGTGAGAAGGAGTCTCCCAGTTCACAAGACACTGATGTGAAGGAATCTCCCGATTCAAAAATGCTATTGTGAAGAATTCTCCCTGGTCTCAAGACGGCAGTGTGAAGGAGTCTCCCCGGGCACAAGACGCCAGTGTATAGGATTCTCTCCATTCGCAAGATGTTGGTGTTATGGAAGATGCCTCATTCACAAGACATTCTTGTGAAAGAGTCTCCCGGTAAACAGGGCATTGGTGTGACGGTGTTTCCCCATTCACAAGACATTGGTGTGAAAGATTCTACCCATTCACAAGATGCTGTTTTGAAGGAGTCTCCCCATTCACAAGACATTGGTGTAAAGCAGTCTCCTGGTTCACAGGGTGGAGGTCTGAACGAGTCTACCAGTTCACAAGACAATGGTGTTGAGGATTCTCCCAGTTCACAGGGCATTTGTTTGAAAGGGGTTTCACGTTCACATGCCATTGGTGTGAAGATGTCTCTCAGGTTCACAGGGATTTGATGTGATGCAGTCTTCCCGTTCTCCAGACATTGTTGTGAAGGAGTGTCCCCATTCACAAGAAATTGGAGTAAAGGAGTCTCCTGTTTTACAGGTCATTGGTGTGAAGGGGTTTTCCCGTTCACAACACATTGGTGTAAATGTGTCTCCCGATTCACAGGACATTGGTGTGAAGGGGTGTTCCCATTTACAAGACTCCAGTGTGAAGGAGTCTCCCAGTTCACAAGAAATAGTTGTGAAGGAATCTCCCTGTTCATAATAGGCTGTGTGTTACGGAGACCCCTGTTCACAGGGCATTGGTGTGAAGGTGTGTTGTCGTTCACAAGAAGCTGTTGTGAAGGAGTCTCTCAGTTCACAACACGCTGATTTGAAGGAATCTCCTGATTCTCAACTTGCTATTGTGAAGAATTCTCCCTGGTCTCAAGACGCCATTGTGGAGGGGTCTCCCTGCTCAGAAGATGCTGTTGTGAAGGAGTCTCCCGGTCACGAGACGCCAGTGTGAAGGAGTCTCTCCGTTCGCGAGATGTTGGTGTTATGGAAGATTCCTCATTCACAAGACATTCTTGTGGAGGAGTCTCTCGGTAAAGAGGGCATTGGTGTGATGGTGTCTTCCCTTTCACAAGACATTGGTATGAAGGAGTCGACCTGCAAACAGGGCATTGGTGTGATGGTGACTCCCTGTTCACAAGACATTGTTGTGAAGGAATCTCCCTTTTCACAGGACATTGGTGTGAAGGAGGAGCCCTGTTCACAAAAGGTTGGGGGTTAAGAATCCGCCTGTTCGCAAGATGTAGGTGTTAAGGCAGACTCTTCATTCAAAGGCCATTGGTATGAAGACATCTCCGGGATCAAAGGGCATTGTTTTGATGGAGGATCCCCATTCAACAGACATTGGTAAGAAGGAGTATCCCCGTTCACAAGTCATTGGTGTAAGGGAGATTCCCCATTCACACGACACCAGTGTGAAGGAGTCTCCCAGTTCGCAAGTTGTTGGTGTGAAGGAATCTCCCCATTCACAAGAAGTATGGGTGAAGGAGTCTCCTCATACACAGGATTTCAATGTGAAGGGTCTCCCAGTTCACAAGATATTGGCGTGAAGGAGTCTCCCGATTCACAAAACTCTGGTGTGAAGGTGTCTCACTGTTCAGAAGAAATAGGTGTGAAGGAATCCCCCTGTTCACAAGATATAGGTGTGAAAAGTCTCCCAGGTCACAAGACATCTATGTGAAAGAGTATCCCCATTCACAAGACGCCAGTGTGAAGGAGTCTCCCGTTTGCAAGACGGCAGTGTGAAGGATTCGCCCTGTTCACAAGATTCGGGTGTGAAGGAGTCTTCCAGTTCACAAGAAATAGTTGTGAAGGAATCTCCCTGTTCAGAAGAGGCCTTGTGTTAAGGAGACCGCTGTTAACAGGACATTGGTGTGAAGGCGTGTTACCATTCACAAGATATTGGTGAGAAGGAGTCTCCCAGTTCACAAGACACTGATGTGAAGGAATCTCCCGATTCAAAAATGCTATTGTGAAGAATTCTCCCTGGTCTCAAGACGGCAGTGTGAAGGAGTCTCCCCGGGCACAAGACGCCAGTGTATAGGATTATCTCCATTCGCAAGATGTTGGTGTTATGGAAGATGCCTCATTCACAAGACATTCTTGTGAAAGAGTCTCCCGGTAAACAGGGCATTGGTGTGACGGAGTTTCCCCATTCACAAGACATTGGTGTGAAGGATTCTACCCATTCACAAGATGCTGTTTTGAAGGAGTCTCCCCATTCACAAGACATTGGTGTAAAGCAGTCTCCTGGTTCACAGGGTGGAGGTCTGAAGGAGTCTACCAGTTCACAAGACAATGGTGTTGAGGATTCTCCCAGTTCACAGGGCATTTGTTTGAAAGGGTTTTCACGTTCACATGCCATTGGTGTGAAGATGTCTCTCAGGTTCACAGGGATTTGATGTGATGCAGTCTTCCCGTTCTCCAGACATTGTTGTGAAGGAGTGTCCCCATTCACAAGAAATTGGAGTAAAGGAGTCTCCTGTTTTACAGGTCATTGGTGTGAAGGGGTTTTCCCGTTCACAACACATTGGTGTAAAGGTGTCTCCCGATTCACAGGACATTGGTGTGAAGGGGTGTTCCCATTTACAAGACTCCAGTGTGAAGGAGTCTCCCAGTTCACAAGAAATAGTTGTGAAGGAATCTCCCTGTTCATAATAGGCTGTGTGTTACGGAGACCCCTGTTCACAGGGCATTGGTGTGAAGGTGTGTTGTCGTTCACAAGAAGCTGTTGTGAAGGAGTCTCTCAGTTCACAACACGCTGATGTGAAGGAATCTCCTGATTCTCAACTTGCTATTGTGAAGAATTCTCCCTGGTCTCAAGACGCCATTGTGGAGGGGTCTCCCTGCTCAGAAGATGCTGTTGTGAAGGAGTCTCCCGGTCACGAGACGCCAGTGTGAAGGAGTCTCTCCGTTCGCGAGATGTTGGTGTTATGGAAGATTCCTCATTCACAAGAAATTCTTGTGAAGGAGTCTCTCGGTAAAGAGGGCATTGGTGTGATGGTGTCTTCCCTTTCACAAGACATTGGTATGAAGGAGTCTACCTGCAAACAGGGCTTTGGTGTGATGGAGACTCCCTGTTCACAAGACATTGTTGTGAAGGAATCTCCCTTTTCACAGGGCATTGGTGTGAAGGAGGAGCCCTGTTCACAAAATGTTGGGGGTTAAGAATCCGCCTGTTCGCAAGATGTAGGTGTTAAGGCAGACGCTTCATTCAAAGGCCATTCGTATGAAGACATCTCCGGGATCAAAGGGCATTGTTTTGATGGAGGCTCCCCATTCAACAGACATTGGTAAGAAGGAGTATCCCCGTTCACAAGTCATTGGTGTAAGGGAGACTCCCCATTCACACGACACCAGTGTGAAGGAGTCTCCCAGTTCGCAAGTTGTTGGTGTGAAGGAATCTCCCCATTCACAAGAAGTATGGGTGAAGGAGTCTCCTCATACACAGGATTTAAATGTGAAGGGTCTCCCAGTTCACAAGATATTGGCGTGAAGGAGTCTCCCGATTCACAAAACTCTGGTGTGAAGGTGTCTCACTGTTCAGAAGAAATAGGTGTGAAGGAATCCCCCTGTTCACAAGATATAGGTGTGAAAAGTCTCCCAGGTCACAAGACATCTATGTGAAAGAGTATCCCCATTCACAAGACGCCAGTGTGAAGGAGTCTCCCGTTTGCAAGACGGCAGTGTGAAGGATTCGCCCTGTTCACAAGATTCGGGTGTGAAGGAGTCTTCCAGTTTACAAGAAATAGTTGTGAAGGAATCTCCCTGTTCAGAAGAGGCCTTGTGTTAAGGAGACCGCTGTTAACAGGACATTGGTGTGAAGGCGTGTTACCGTTCACAAGATATTGGTGAGAAGGAGTCTCCCAGTTCACAAGACACTGATGTGAAGGAATCTCCCGATTCAAAAAAGCTATTGTGAAGAATTCTCCCTGGTCTCAAGACGGCAGTGTGAAGGAGTCTCCCCGGGCACAAGACGCCAGTGTATAGGATTCTCTCCATTCGCAAGATGTTGGTGTTATGGAAGATGCCTCATTCACAAGACATTCTTGTGAAAGAGTCTCCCGGTAAACAGGGCATTGGTGTGACGGAGTTTCCCCATTCACAAGACATTGGTGTGAAAGATTCTACCCATTCACAAGATGCTGTTTTGAAGGAGTCTCCCCATTCACAAGACATTGGTGTAAAGCAGTCTCCTGGTTCACAGGGTGGAGGTCTGAACGAGTCTACCAGTTCACAAGACAATGGTGTTGAGGATTCTCCCAGTTCACAGGGCATTTGTTTGAAAGGGTTTTCACGTTCACATGCCATTGGTGTGAAGATGTCTCTCAGGTTCACAGGGATTTGATGTGATGCAGTCTTCCCGTTCTCCAGATATTGTTGTGAAGAAGTGTCCCCATTCACAAGAAATTGGAGTAAAGGAGTCTCCTGTTTTACAGGTCATTGGTGTGAAGGGGTTTTCCCGTTCACAACACATTGGTGTAAAGGTGTCTCCCGGTTCACAGGACATTGGTGTGATGGGGTGTTCCCATTTACAAGACTCCAGTGTGAAGGAGTCTCCCAGTTCACAAGAAATAGTTGTGAAGGTATCTCCCTGTTCATAATAGGCTGTGTGTTACGGAGACCCCTGTTCACAGGGCATTGGTGTGAAGGTGTGTTGTCGTTCACAAGAAGCTGTTGTGAAGGAGTCTCTCAGTTCACAACACGCTGATTTGAAGGAATCTCCTAATTCTCAACTTGCTATTGTGAAGAATTCTCCCTGGTCTCAAGACGCCATTGTGGAGGGTCTCCCTGCTCAGAAGATGCTGTTGTGAAGGAGTCTCCCGGTCACGAGACGCCAGTGTGAAGGAGTCTCTCCGTTCACGAGATGTTGGTGTTATGGAAGATTCCTCATTCACAAGACATTCTTGTGGAGGAGTCTCTCGGTAAAGAGGGCATTGGTGTGATGGTGTCTTCCCTTACACAAGACATTGGTATGAAGGAGTCGACCTGCAAACAGGGCATTGGTGTGATGGTGACTCCCTGTTCACAAGACATTGTTGTGAAGGAATCTCCCTTTTCACAGGACATTGGTGTGAAGGAGGAGCCCTGTTCACAAAATGTTGGGGGTGAAGAATCCGCCTGTTCGCAAGATGTAGGTGTTAAGGCAGACTCTTCATTCAAAGGCCATTGGTATGAAGACATCTCTGGGATCACAGGGCATTGTTTTGATGGAGGCTCCCCATTCAACAGACATTGGTAAGAAGGAGTATCCCCGTTCACAAGCCATTGGTGTAAGGGAGACTCCCCATTCACAAGAAGTATGGGTGATGGAGTCTCCTCATACACAGGATTTCAATGTGAAGGGTCTCCCATTTCACAAGATATTGGCGTGAAGGAGTCTCCCGATTCACAAAACTCTGGTGTGAAGGTGTCTCACTGTTCAGAAGAAATAGGTCTGAAGGAATCCCCCTGTTCACAAGATATAGGTGTGAAAAGTCTCCCAGGTCACAAGACATCTATGTGAAAGAGTATCCCCATTCACAAGATGCCAGTGTGAAGGAGTCTCCCGTTTGCAAGACGCCATTGTGAAGGATTCGCCCTGTTCACAAGATTCGGGTGTGAAGGAGTCTTCCAGTTCACAAGAAATAGTTGTGAAGGAATCTCCCTGTTCAGAAGAGGCCTTGTGTTAAGGAGACCGCAGTTAACAGGACATTGGTGTGAAGGCGTGTTGCCGTTCACAAGATATTGGTGAGAAGGAGTCTCCCAGTTCACAAGACACTGATGTGAAGGAATCTCCCGATTCAAAAATATTATTGTTAAGAATTCTCCCTGGTCTCAAGACGGCAGTGTGAAGGAGTCTCCCCGGGCACAAGACGCCAGTGTATAGGATTCTCTCCATTCGCAAGATGTTGGTGTTATGGAAGATTCCTCATTCACAAGACATTCTTGTGAAAGAGTCTCCCGGTAAACAGGGCATTGGTGTGACGGAGTTTCCCCATTCACAAGACATTGGTGTGAAGGATTTTACCCATTCACAAGATGCTGTTTTGAAGGAGTCTCCCCATTCACAAGACATTGGTGTAAAGCAGTCTCCTGTTTCACAGGGTGGAGGTCTGAAGGAGTCTACCAGTTCACAAGACAATGGTGTTGAGGATTCTCCCAGTTCACAGGGCATTTGTTTGAAAGGGTTTTCACGTTCACATGCCATTGGTGTGAAGATGTCTCTCAGGTTCACAGGGATTTGATGTGATGCAGTCTTCCCGTTCTCCAGACATTGTTGTGAAGGAGTGTCCCCATTCACAAGAAATTGGAGTAAAGGAGTCTCCTGTTTTACAGGTCATTGGTGTGAAGGGGTTTTCCCGTTCACAACACATTGGTGTAAAGGTGTCTCCCGGTTCACAGGACATTGGTGTGAAGGAGTGTTCCCATTTACAAGACTCCAGTGTGAAGGAGTCTCCCAGTTCACAAGAAATAGTTGTGAAGGAATCTCCCTGTTCATAATAGGCTGTGTGTTATGGAGACCCCTGTTCACAGGGCATTGGTGTGAAGGTGTGTTGTCGTTCACAAGAAGCTGTTGTGAAGGAGTCTCTCAGTTCACAACACTCTGATGTGAAGGAATCTCCTAATTCTCAACTTGCTATTGTGAAGAATTCTCCCTGGTCTCAAGACGCCATTGTGGAGGGTCTCCCTGCTCAGAAGATGCTGTTGTGAAGGAGTCTCCCGGTCACGAGACGCCAGTGTGAAGGAGTCTCTCCGTTCGCAAGATGTTGGTGTTATGGAAGATTCCTCATTCACAAGACATTCTTGTGAAGGAGTCTCTCGGTAAAGAGGGCATTGGTGTGATGGTGTCTTCCCTTTCACAAGACATTGTTATGAAGGAGTCGACCTGCAAACAGGGCATTGGTGTGATGGTGACTCCCTGTTCACAAGACATTTGTGTAAAGCAGTCTCCTGGTTCACAGGGTGGAGGTCTGAACGAGTCTACCAGTTCACAAGACAATGGTGTTGAGGATTCTCCCAGTTCACACGGCATTTGTTTGAAGGGGTTTTCACGTTCACATGCCATTGGTGTGAAGATGTCTCTTGGTTCACAGGGATTTGATGTGATGCAGTCTTCCCGTTCTCCAGACATTGTTGTGAAGGAGTGTCCCCATTCACAAGAAATTGCAGTAAAGGAGTCTCCTGTTTTACAGGTCATTGGTGTGAAGGGGTTTCCCCGTTCACAACACATTGGTGTAAAGGCGTCTCCCGTTTCACAGGACATTGGTGTGAAGGGGTGTTCCCATTTACAAGACTCCAGTGTGAAGGAGTCTCAGCGTTCAAAAGAAATAGGTGTGTCGGAATCTCCGTGTTCACAATATGCCGGTGTGAAGGCATCTCCCAGTTTTTTTATTTTATTTTATGTATACAGAGTCGAGGCTCGTGAAAGAGCTAACATTTATCAAACAAACAAATCAAACAAACAAGCAAACAAAGTATATAAAAAGGGGAGCGGTCGACAAGATGGGGAGAGAAGGGGAGGAAGCACACAAACACAACATTTGAGAGCAGGGACATGGGGAGATGTGTGGGAGGGAGAGGGCCTGAAAAGCAAGGACACCACGGACTTCCAGGAAAGAAGTCGGCACCTTAAAAAAGTGTATTTCGGGTGAAATTTGCGGGGGTAGAAAAGATCAAGGTTTTGGAATGGGGAAGATAAAAGATGGTGGTGAACAGCCGTTTTGAAGACCTGGAGGGAGGAGTGGGATTGAAGAGAGTGAGGGAGTTTGTTCCAGAGGCGGGAGAAAAGAGGAATGAAGGAGTGAAGGTGAGCAGAGAGTCTTGATTTTGGCAGTTTAACCATAGGAGGGTTGCAGGCAGATGTTGTGCCACCTGTAGGAATATTTGGGGGACAGAGCCCAGAGAGAGCTGGGGGAGCAAGGCCGGAGAGGAGTCGGTAGAAGACGTGAACATTGGTGTGACATTGGTGTGAAGACATTGTTGTGTTCACAAGACATTGGTGTGAAAGAGTATCCCCATTTGCAAGACGCCGGTGTAAAGAAGTCTCACCCTTCAGAAGAATTCGGTGTGAAGGAATCTCCATTTTCATAAGATGCTGTTGTAAAGGAGTCTCCCGTTGAAAAGACGCCAGTGTGAAGGATTCTCCATGTTTACAAGACGTCAATGTGAAGGAATCACCCCGTTAACAAGCTGTTGTTGTGAAGTAGTCTTCCCGTTGGCAAGACATCAGTGTGAAAGAAGATCCACATTCAGTGTTCACAAGATGCCGGTGTGAAGGAGCCTCCAAATTCACAAGATGTTGGTGAGTCGGAAGACTCCTCAGTCAAAGCCCATTGATGTGAAGCTGTCTCTCGGTTCACAGGGCATTGGTGTGAAGGAGTCTCCCCATTCACAAGACATGGGTGTGAAGGAGTCTCCCCATTCACAAGACTCCAGTGTGAAGGAATCTCCATGTTCACAAGATGCCGGTTTGAAGGAGTCTCCCTTTTCACAAAATATTGTGGTGATGGCTTCTCCCCATTCACAAGAAACATTTGGGAAGGATTCTCCCCATGCACAGAACTCTGGTGTGAAGGAGTTCTTCCTTCACAAGACTGCGGTGTGAAGGAGTCTCCCCGTTCACAAGACGCCAATGTGAAGGAATCTCCCACTGCACAAGACACCGATGTGATGGAATCTTCCCATTCGCAAGAAATATGTGTGAAGGAATCTCCCCATTCACAGGAGATATGGGCGAAGGAGTCTCCCTGTTCACAAGACAATGGTGTGATTGAGTCTTCCCATTCACAAGATATTGGTGTGAAGGAGTCTCCTGGTAAACCTTGCATTGATGTAATGGAGTCTCCCCGTTCACAAGACTTTGGAGTGAAAAAGTCTCCTGGAAAACATGGCATTGGTGTGATGGAGTCTCCCAGTTCACAAGACATTGGTGTGAAGGATTCTTCCCGTTCACAAGATGCTGTTTTGAAGGAGTCTCCCAGGTCACAGACAATGGTATGAAGGAGTCTCTCGGTAAACAGGGCATTGCTGTGATGGAGTCTCCCCATTCACAAGATGCCAGAGTGAAGGAGTCTCACTGTTCAGAAGAAATCGATGTGAAGGAATCCCCTTGGTCACAAAATGCAGGTGTGAAGAAGTCTCCCAGTTCACAAGACATCTATGTGAAAGAGTGTCCCCATTCACAAGACGCCAGTGTGAAGGATTCGCCATGTTCACAAGATTCTGGTGTGAAGGAGTCTCGCAGTTCACAAGAAATATGTGTGAAGGAATCTCCCACTACACAAGACTTCGATGTGAAGGAATCTCCCAATACACAAGAAATATGGGTGAGGGAGTCTCCCCATTCACAAGAAATATGTGCGAAGGAATCTCCCTATTCACAAGAAATATGTGTGAAGGAATCTCCCCATGAACATGCTGTTGTTGTGAAGTAGTCTTCCCGTTCGCAAGACATCAGTGTGAAAGAAGATCCCCATTCAGTGTTCACAAGATGCCGGTGTGAAGGAGCCTCACAATTCACAAGATGTTGGTGAGTCGGAAGACTCCTCAGTCAAAGCCCATTGATGTGAAGCTGTCTCTCGGTTCACAGGGCATTGGTGTGAAGGAGTCTCCCCATTCACAAGACATGGGTGTGAAGGAGTCTCCCTATTCACAAGACTCCAGTGTGAAGGAATCTCCCTGGTCACAAGATGCCGGTTTGAAGGAGTCTCCCTTTTCACAAAATATTGTGGTGACGGCTCCTCCCCATTCACAAGAAACAGTTGGGAAGGATTCTCCCCATGCACAGTACTCTGGTGTGAAGGAGTTCTTCCTTCACAAGACTGCGGTGTGAAGGAGTCTCCCCGTTCATAAGACGCCAATGTGAAGGAATCTCCCACTGCACAAGACACCGATGTGATGGAATCTTCCCATTCACAAGAAATATGTGTGAAGGAATCTCCCCATTCACAGGAAATATGGGCGAAGGACTCTCCCTGTTCACAAGACAATGGTGTGATTGAGTCTTCCCATTCACAAGTTTTGGTGTGAAGGAGTCTCCTGGTAAACCTTGCATTGATGTAATGGAGTCTCTCCATTCACAAGACTTTGGTGTGAAAGAGTCTCCTGGTAAACACGGCATTGGTGTGATGGAGTCTCCCAGTTCACAAGACATTGGTGTGAAGGATTCTTCCCGTTCACAAGATGCTGTTTTGAAGGAGTCTCCCAGGTCACAGACAATGGTATGAAGGAGTCTCTCGGTAAACAGGGCATTGCTGTGATGGAGTCTCCCCATTCACAAGATGCCAGAGTGAAGGAGTCTCACTGTTCAGAAGAAATCGATGTGAAGGAATCCCCTTGGTCACAAAATGCAGGTGTGAAGAAGTCTCCCAGTTCACAAGACATCTATGTGAAAGAGTGTCCCCATTCACAAGACGCCAGTGTGAAGGATTCGCCCTGTTCACAAGATTCTGGTGTGAAGGAGTCTCCCAGTTCACAAGAAATATGTGTGAAGGAATCTCCCACGACACAAGACTTCGATGTGAAGAAATCTCCCAATACACAAGAATTATGGGTGAGGGAGTCTCCCCATTCACAAGAAATATGTGCGAAGGAATCTCCCCATTCATAAGAAATATGTGTGAAGGAATCTCCCCATTCACAGGACTTCAATGTGAGGGGTCTCCCAATTCACAAGAAATATGTGTGAAGGAATCTCCCCATTCACAATAAATATGGACGAAGGTGTCTCCCCGTTCACAATAGGATGGTGTGATTGAGTCTCCCCGTTCACAAGATATTGGTGTGAAGTGGTCTCCCACTTCACAAGACGCTCATGTGAAGGATTTCCCCATTCACAATAAATTGGTGTGAAGGAGTCTCTTGGTAAACAGGGCATTGGTGTGATGGAGTCTACCAGTTCAGAAGACATTGGTGTGAAGGAGTCTCCCATTTTGCTGGACATTGCTGTGAAGGAGCAGCCCTGTTCACAAAACTTTGGGGGTGAAGAATCCTCCTGTTGGCAAGATGTAGGTATGAAGAAAGACTCCTCATTCAAAGGCCATTGGTATGAAGACATCTCCCGGATCACAGGGCAGTGTTTTTATGAAGGCTCCCTGTTCACCAGACATTGGTGAAAGGGAGTCTCCCCATTCACAGGACGCCTATGTGAAGGAGTATCCCTGTTCACAAGACGCCTATGTGAAGGAGACTCCCTGTTCACAAGACATTGTTGTGAGAGAGTATCCCATTCACAAGATGCTGGTGTGAAGGAATCTCCTTGTTCCCAAGACGCCAGTGTGAAGGAGCCTCGCTGTACACAATACGCCAATTTGAAGGAGTCTCCCTGTTCACAAAACATAGGGGTGAAATCTCCTCCCATTTCACAAGAAATAGGTGTGAAGGAGTCTTCCCATTCACAGGACTCCGGTGTGAAGGAGTCTTCCCATTCACAGGACTCCAGTGTGAAGGAGTCTCCCTGTTCACAGGACTCCGGTGTGAAGGAGTCTCCCCGTTCAGAAGACGAAGGTGTGAAGGAGTCGACCCATTCACAAGACGACAGTGTGAAGGATTCTCCCCGTTCACAAGATGTTGGTGTAAAGTTGTCTCCCACTTCACAAGACGCCAATGTGAAGGAGTCTCCCCATTCACAAGAAATAGTTGTGAAGAAATCTCCCTGTTCATAAGCGGCCATGTGTTAAGGAGAATCCATGTTCACAAGATGCCGACGTGAAGGAGACCCCGGTTTGAAAGATCTTGGTGTTATGGAAGACTCCTCAGTCACAGCCCATTGGTCTGAAGACGTCTCTCGGTTCACAGGGCATTGCTATAATGGAGTGGCCCTGTTCACCAGACATCGGTGTGATGGATTCTACCCATTCACAAGATGCTGTTTTGAAGGAGTCTCCCCATTCACAAGACATTGGTGCAAAGCAGTCTCCTGGTTCACAGGGTGGAGGTGTGAAGGAGTCTACCAGTTTACAAGGCAATGGTGTTGAGGATTCTCCCAGTTCACATGGCATTTGTTTAAAGGGGTTTTCACGTTCACAGACCATTGGTGTGAAGACGTCTCTCGGTTCACAGTGATTTGATGTGATGGAGTCTTCCCGTTCACCAGACATTGTTGTGAAGGAGTGTACCCTTTCACAAGAAATTGGTGGAAAGGAGTCTCCTGTTTTACAGTTCATTGGTGTTAAGGGGTGTTCCCGTTCACAACACATTGGTGTAAAGGAGTCTCCCGGTTCACAGGACATTGGTGTGAGGGGGTGTTCCCATTAACAAGACTCCAGTGTGAAGGAGTCTCAGCGTTCAGAAGAAATAGGTGTGTAGGAATCTGCCTTTTCACAAGATGCTGGTGTAAAGGAGTCTCCCTTTGAAAAGACGCCAGTGTGAAGGATTCTCCATGTTTACAAGACGTCAATGTGAAGGATTCTCCCCATTCACAAGCTGTTGTTGTGAAGGAGTCTTCCCCTTCGCAAGACATCGGTGTGAAAGAAGATCCCCATTCAGTGTTCACAAGATTCCGGTGTGAAGGAGCCTCCCAATTCACAAGATGTTGGTGAGTCGGAAGACTCCCCAGTCAAAGCCCATTGATGTGAAGCCATCTCTCGGTTCACAGGGCATTGGTGTGAAGGAGTCTCCCCATTCACAAGACATGGGTGTGAAGGAGTTCTTCCTTGCAATGACAGGGCATTGAAGGAGTTCTTCCTTCACAAGACTGCGGTGTGAAGGAGTCTCCCCGTTCATAAGACTCCAATGTGAAGGAATCTCCCACTGCACAAGACACCGATGTGATGGAATCTTCCCATTCACAAGAAATATGTGTGAAGGAGTCTCCCTGTTCACAAGACAATGGTGTAATTGATTCTTCTCATTCACAAGATATTGGTGTCAAGTGGTCTCCCACTTCACAAGACGCTGATGTGAAGGATCTCCCCATTCTCAAGAAATTGGAGTGAAGGAGTCTCCTGGTATAGCTTGCATTGGTATAATGGAGTCTCCCCATTCACAAGACTTTGGTGTGAAAGAGTCTCCTGGTAAACACGGCATTGGTGTGATGGCGTCTCCCAGTTCACAAGACATTGGTGTGAAGGATTCTTCCCATTCACAAGATGCTGTTTTGAAGGAGTCTCCCAGTTCACAGACAATGGTATGAAGGAGTCTCCCTGTAAACAGGGCATTGGTGTGAAGGAGTCTCCCATTTTGCAGGACATTGGTGGGAAGGAGCAGCCCTGTTCAAAAAACGTTGGGGGTGAAGATCCTCCAGTTCGCATGATGTAGATGTAAAGGAAGACTCCTCATTCAAAAGCCATTGGTGTGAAGTCATCTCCTGGATCACAGGGCAGTGTTTTGATGGAGACACCTTGTTCACCAGACATCGGTGTGAAGGGGTCTCCCCGTTCACAAGACGACGGTGTGAAGGAGTCTCCCGGTTCACAAGACGACATTTGTGAAGGAATCTCCCCATTCACCAGATATTGGTGTAAAGTATTCTCCCACTTCACAAGACGCCGATGTGAAAGAGTCTCCGGTTTGAAAGATATTGGTGTTATGGAAGACTCCTCAGTCACATCCCATTGGTGTGAAGACGTCTCTCGGTTCACAGGGCATTATTATGAGGGAGTAGCCCTGTTCAACAGACATCGGTGTGAACGGTTCTTCCTATTCAAAAGACTCCGGTGTGAAGGAATCTCCCCATTCACAAGACATTGGTGTGAAGGAGTCTCCCCATTCACAAGACTCCAGTGTGAAGGAATCACCCTGTTCACAAGATGCGAGTGTGAAGTATTCTCCCCGTTCACAACACTCTGGTGTGATGGAGCGACCCATTTACAAGATGCCGGTGTAAAGGAGTGCCCTCATTCACAAGATGCCGGTGTGAAGGAGTGTCCCCATTCACGAGAAACGGGTGTGAAGGCAGTGCCCGGTTTAAAGGACGTTGCTTGAAGGCAACTCTCGGATCACATGACATTGGTGTAAAAGAGCCTCCCATTTTGCAGGACTTTGGTTTGAAGGAGCAGCCCTGTTCACAAAACGTTGGAGTGACGGATCCTTCCGTTAGCAAGATGTTGGTGTTAAGGAAGCCTCCTCATTCAAAAGATGCTGTTGTGAAGGAGTCTCCAAGTTCACAAGAAATACTTGTGAAAGAATCTACCGGTTCATGAGGGGCCGTGTGTTCAGGAAACTCCTTGTTCACAGGGCATTGGTGTGAAGGTGGGTTGCCGTTCACAAGCAGCTGTTGTGAAGGAGGCTCCCAGGTCACAAGACGCTGATGTGAAGGAATCTCCCGATACCAAATATGCTGTTTTGAAGGAGTCTCCCAGGTCACAGACAATGGTATGAAGGAGTCTCTCGGTAAACAGGGCATTGCTGTGATGGAGTCTCCCCATTCACAAGATGCCAGAGTGAAGGAGTCTCACTGTTCAGAAGAAATCGATGTGAAGGAATCCCCTTGGTCACAAAATGCAGGTGTGAAGAAGTCTCCCAGTTCACAAGACATCTATGTGAAAGAGTGTCCCCATTCACAAGACGCCAGTGTGAAGGATTCGCCCTGTTCACAAGATTCTGGTGTGAAGGAGTCTCCCAGTTCACAAGAAATATGTGTGAAGGAATCTCCCACGACACAAGACTTCGATGTGAAGAAATCTCCCAATACACAAGAATTATGGGTGAGGGAGTCTCCCCATTCACAAGAAATATGTGCGAAGGAATCTCCCCATTCATAAGAAATATGTGTGAAGGAATCTCCCCATTCACAGGACTTCAATGTGAGGGGTCTCCCAATTCACAAGAAATATGTGTGAAGGAATCTCCCCATTCACAATAAATATGGACGAAGGTGTCTCCCCGTTCACAATAGGATGGTGTGATTGAGTCTCCCCGTTCACAAGATATTGGTGTGAAGTGGTCTCCCACTTCACAAGACGCTCATGTGAAGGATTTCCCCATTCACAATAAATTGGTGTGAAGGAGTCTCTTGGTAAACAGGGCATTGGTGTGATGGAGTCTACCAGTTCAGAAGACATTGGTGTGAAGGAGTCTCCCATTTTGCTGGACATTGCTGTGAAGGAGCAGCCCTGTTCACAAAACTTTGGGGGTGAAGAATCCTCCTGTTGGCAAGATGTAGGTATGAAGAAAGACTCCTCATTCAAAGGCCATTGGTATGAAGACATCTCCCGGATCACAGGGCAGTGTTTTTATGAAGGCTCCCTGTTCACCAGACATTGGTGAAAGGGAGTCTCCCCATTCACAGGACGCCTATGTGAAGGAGTATCCCTGTTCACAAGACGCCTATGTGAAGGAGACTCCCTGTTCACAAGACATTGTTGTGAGAGAGTATCCCATTCACAAGATGCTGGTGTGAAGGAATCTCCTTGTTCCCAAGACGCCAGTGTGAAGGAGCCTCGCTGTACACAATACGCCAATTTGAAGGAGTCTCCCTGTTCACAAAACATAGGGGTGAAATCTCCTCCCATTTCACAAGAAATAGGTGTGAAGGAGTCTTCCCATTCACAGGACTCCGGTGTGAAGGAGTCTTCCCATTCACAGGACTCCAGTGTGAAGGAGTCTCCCTGTTCACAGGACTCCGGTGTGAAGGAGTCTCCCCGTTCAGAAGACGAAGGTGTGAAGGAGTCGACCCATTCACAAGACGACAGTGTGAAGGATTCTCCCCGTTCACAAGATGTTGGTGTAAAGTTGTCTCCCACTTCACAAGACGCCAATGTGAAGGAGTCTCCCCATTCACAAGAAATAGTTGTGAAGAAATCTCCCTGTTCATAAGCGGCCATGTGTTAAGGAGAATCCATGTTCACAAGATGCCGACGTGAAGGAGACCCCGGTTTGAAAGATCTTGGTGTTATGGAAGACTCCTCAGTCACAGCCCATTGGTCTGAAGGCGTCTCTCGGTTCACAGGGCATTGCTATAATGGAGTGGCCCTGTTCACCAGACATCGGTGTGATGGATTCTACCCATTCACAAGATGCTGTTTTGAAGGAGTCTCCCCATTCACAAGACATTGGTGCAAAGCAGTCTCCTGGTTCACAGGGTGGAGGTGTGAAGGAGTCTACCAGTTTACAAGGCAATGGTGTTGAGGATTCTCCCAGTTCACATGGCATTTGTTTAAAGGGGTTTTCACGTTCACAGACCATTGGTGTGAAGACGTCTCTCGGTTCACAGTGATTTGATGTGATGGAGTCTTCCCGTTCACCAGACATTGTTGTGAAGGAGTGTACCCTTTCACAAGAAATTGGTGGAAAGGAGTCTCCTGTTTTACAGTTCATTGGTGTTAAGGGGTGTTCCCGTTCACAACACATTGGTGTAAAGGAGTCTCCCGGTTCACAGGACATTGGTGTGAGGGGGTGTTCCCATTAACAAGACTCCAGTGTGAAGGAGTCTCAGCGTTCAGAAGAAATAGGTGTGTAGGAATCTGCCTTTTCACAAGATGCTGGTGTAAAGGAGTCTCCCTTTGAAAAGACGCCAGTGTGAAGGATTCTCCATGTTTACAAGACGTCAATGTGAAGGATTCTCCCCATTCACAAGCTGTTGTTGTGAAGGAGTCTTCCCCTTCGCAAGACATCGGTGTGAAAGAAGATCCCCATTCAGTGTTCACAAGATTCCGGTGTGAAGGAGCCTCCCAATTCACAAGATGTTGGTGAGTCGGAAGACTCCCCAGTCAAAGCCCA
Organism: Myxine glutinosa; assembly: GCF_964187855.1. Lineage (NCBI taxonomy): Eukaryota > Metazoa > Chordata > Myxini > Myxiniformes > Myxinidae > Myxine > Myxine glutinosa. Next base: position 40,690,052 of record NC_136261.1, read on the forward strand.
TTGATGTGAAGCCATCTCTCGGTTCACAGGGCATTGGTGTGAAGGAGTCTCCCCATTCACAAGACATGGGTGTGAAGGAGTTCTTCCTTGCAATGACAGGGCATTGAAGGAGTTCTTCCTTCACAAGACTGCGGTGTGAAGGAGTCTCCCCGTTCATAAGACTCCAATGTGAAGGAATCTCCCACTGCACAAGACACCGATGTGATGGAATCTTCCCATTCACAAGAAATATGTGTGAAGGAGTCTCCCTGTTCACAAGACAATGGTGTAATTGATTCTTCTCATTCACAAGATATTGGTGTCAAGTGGTCTCCCACTTCACAAGACGCTGATGTGAAGGATCTCCCCATTCTCAAGAAATTGGAGTGAAGGAGTCTCCTGGTATACCTTGCATTGGTATAATGGAGTCTCCCCATTCACAAGACTTTGGTGTGAAAGAGTCTCCTGGTAAACACGGCATTGGTGTGATGGCGTCTCCCAGTTCACAAGACATTGGTGTGAAGGATTCTTCCCATTCACAAGATGCTGTTTTGAAGGAGTCTCCCAGTTCACAGACAATGGTATGAAGGAGTCTCCCTGTAAACAGGGCATTGGTGTGAAGGAGTCTCCCATTTTGCAGGACATTGGTGGGAAGGAGCAGCCCTGTTCAAAAAACGTTGGGGGTGAAGATCCTCCAGTTCGCATGATGTAGATGTAAAGGAAGACTCCTCATTCAAAAGCCATTGGTGTGAAGTCATCTCCTGGATCACAGGGCAGTGTTTTGATGGAGACACCTTGTTCACCAGACATCGGTGTGAAGGGGTCTCCCCGTTCACAAGACGACGGTGTGAAGGAGTCTCCCGGTTCACAAGACGACATTTGTGAAGGAATCTCCCCATTCACCAGATATTGGTGTAAAGTATTCTCCCACTTCACAAGACGCCGATGTGAAAGAGTCTCCGGTTTGAAAGATATTGGTGTTATGGAAGACTCCTCAGTCACATCCCATTGGTGTGAAGACGTCTCTCGGTTCACAGGGCATTATTATGAGGGAGTAGCCCTGTTCAACAGACATCGGTGTGAACGGTTCTTCCTATTCAAAAGACTCCGGTGTGAAGGAATCTCCCCATTCACAAGACATTGGTGTGAAGGAGTCTCCCCATTCACAAGACTCCAGTGTGAAGGAATCACCCTGTTCACAAGATGCGAGTGTGAAGTATTCTCCCCGTTCACAACACTCTGGTGTGATGGAGCGACCCATTTACAAGATGCCGGTGTAAAGGAGTGCCCTCATTCACAAGATGCCGGTGTGAAGGAGTGTCCCCATTCACGAGAAACGGGTGTGAAGGCAGTGCCCGGTTTAAAGGACGTTGCTTGAAGGCAACTCTCGGATCACATGACATTGGTGTAAAAGAGCCTCCCATTTTGCAGGACTTTGGTTTGAAGGAGCAACCCTGTTCACAAAACGTTGGAGTGACGGATCCTTCCGTTAGCAAGATGTTGGTGTTAAGGAAGCCTCCTCATTCAAAAGATGCTGTTGTGAAGGAGTCTCCAAGTTCACAAGAAATACTTGTGAAAGAATCTACCGGTTCATGAGGGGCCGTGTGTTCAGGAAACTCCTTGTTCACAGGGCATTGGTGTGAAGGTGGGTTGCCGTTCACAAGCAGCTGTTGTGAAGGAGGCTCCCAGGTCACAAGACGCTGATGTGAAGGAATCTCCCGATACCAAATATGCTGTTGTGAAGTAGTCTCCCGGGTCACAAGACGCCAGTGTGAAGGGGTCTCTCCTTTCGCAATATTTTGGTGTGATGGAAGATTCCTCATTCACAAGACATTCCTGTGAAGGATTCTCCCGGTAAACAGGTCATTGGTGTGATGGCGTCTCCCAGTTCACAAGACATTGGTGAGAAGGAGTGTCCTGGTAAACAGGGCATTGGTGTGATGGAGTCTCCCAGTTCACAAGACATTGGTGTGAAGGAGGAGCCCTGTTCACAAAATGTTGTGGGTGAAGAATCCTCCGGTTCGCAAGATGTAGTTGTCAAGGAAAACTCCTCATTCAAAGGCCATTGGTTTGTAGACATCTCCTGGATAACAGGGCATTGCTATGATGGACACTCCCTGTTCAGCAGACATTTGTGAGAAGGAGTCTCCCCATTTCAATGTTCACAAGATGCCGGTGTGAAGGAGTCTCCCCATTTCAATGTTCACAAGATGCCGGTGTGAAGGAGTCTCCCAGTTCGCAAGATGTTGGTGTGAAGGAAAACTCCTCAGTCACAGCCCATTGGTGTGAAGATGTCTCTCAGGTTACAGGGATTTGCTGTGATGGAGTCTCCCTGTTCACCAGACATTGTTGTGAAGGAGTGTCCCAATTCACAAGACTCTGGTGTGAGTGTCTCACCGTTCAGAAGAAATAGGCGTGAAGGTGCAAGATGCGGTGTGAAGGAGTCTCCCATTTACAAGACGCCAGTGTGAAGGATTCTCCCAGTTCGCACGATGTTGGTGTGTAGGAAGACTCTTCAGTCACAGCCCATTGATGTGAAGACGTCTCTTGATTCACAGGGCATTGGTGTGAAGAACTCTCCCCATTCACAAGACATGGGTGTGAAGGAGTCTCCTGATTTACAGGGCATTCGTGTGAAGGGGTGTTCCCGTTCACAACACCTTGGTGTGAAGGAGTCTCCCTGTTCACAAGATATTGGTGTAAAGTAGTCTCCCTCTTCACAAGACGCCGGTGTGAAGGAGTCTCCCTGTACACAATACGCCAATTAAAAGGAGTCTCCCTGTTCACAAAATATTGGGGTGAAATCTCCTCCCAATTCACAAGAAATGGGTGTGAAGGAGTCTCCCCATTCACAGGACTCTGGTGTGAAGGACTTCTCCATTCCCAAGAATGTGGTGTGAAGGATTGTCCCCATTCCCCAGAAATATGTGTGAATGAATCTCCCCGTTCACAAGACGCCAGTGTGAAGGAGTCTCCCCGTTCACAAGATGATGGTGTGAAGGAGTCTCCCCATTCACAAGATGACAGAGTGAAGGAGTCTCCCTGTTCACAAGACGACAGTGTGATCCTGTCCCCGTCCAAAAGATATTTGTGTAATGTAGTCTCCCACTTCACAAGACGCCGATGTGATGGAATCTCCCCATTCACAAGATATTGGTGTAAAGTTGTCTCCCACTTCACAAGACCCCGATGTTAAGGAGTCTCCCCATTCACAATAAATAGTTGTGAAGGAATCACCCTGTTCATAAGAGGCCCTGTGTTAAGGAGACTCCCTGTTCACAAAACGGATATGTGAAGGAGACTCTGGTTTGCAAGATCTTGGTGTTATGGAAGACTCCTCAGTCACAGCCCGTTGTTGTGAAGACGTCTCTCCGTTCACATGGCATTGTTTTGATGGAGTAGCCCTGTTCACCAGACATCGGAGTGAAGGGGTCTCCCCATTCACAAGACTCCAGTGTGAAGGAGTCTGCCTGTTAACAAGATGCCAGTGTGAAAGAGTCTGCCTGTTCACAAGATGCCAGTTTGAAGGAGTTTCCCTTTTCACAAAATATTGGGGTGAAGGCTCCTCCCCATTCACAAGAAATAGGTGTGAAGGATTCTTCCCATGCACAGTACTCTGGTGTGAAGGAGTTCTTCCTTCACAAGACTGTGGGGTGAAGGAGTCTTTCTGTTCACAAGAAATACGTGTGAAGGAATCTCCCACTCCAAAAGATGCCGATGTGAAGAAATCTCCCCATTCACACGAAATATGGGTGAAGGAGACTTCCCATTCACAAGACATTGGTGTAAAGTTGTCTACCATTTCACAAGACGCTGATTTGAAGGAACTCCCCATTCACAAGAAATAGGTGTGAAGGAGTCTCCCAGTTCACAGGACGTTGGTGTGAAGGTGTCTTCCCGTTCACATCATACACAACATACTGTTGTGAAGTATTCTCCCCGTTCACAACACACTGGTGTGATGGAGTGACCTGGTAAACAGGTCATTGGTGTGATGGAGTGTCCCCGTTCACAAGACAATGATGAGAAGGAGTGACCTGGTAAACAGGTCATTGGTGTGATAGCGTCTCCCTGTTCACAAGACATTGGTGTGAAGGAGTGTCCTGGTAAACATGGCATTGGTGTGATGGAGTCTCCCAGTTCACAAGACATTGGTGTGAGGGAGGAGCCCTGTTCACAAAATGTTGTGGGTGAAGAATCCTCCTGTTCACAAGATGTAGTTGTCAAGGAAAACTCCTCATTCAAAGGCCATTGGTATGTAGACATCTCCTGGATCACAGGGCATTGTTATGATGGAGGCTCCCTGTTCACCAGACATTTGTGAGAAGGAGTCTCCCCATTTCATTGTTCACAAGATGCCGGTGTGAAGGAGTCTCCCAGTTCGCAAGATGTTGGTGTGAAGGAAAACTCCTCAGTCACAGCCCATTGGTGTGAAGACGTCTCTCGGTTTACAGGGATTTGTTGTGATGGAGTCTTCCTGAACACCAGACATTGTTTCGAAGGAGAGTCCCCATTCACAAGACATTGGTGTGAAGGTGTCTCCCCATTCACAAGACTCCGGTGTGAAGGGGTATCACCGTTCAGAAGAAATAGGTGTGAAGGTGCAAGATGCAGTGTGAAGGAGTCTGCCTGTTAACAAGATGCCAGTGTGAAGGAGTCTGCCTGTTAACAAGATGCCGGTTTGAAGGAGTTTCCCTTTTCACAAAATATTGGGGTGAAGGCTCCTCCCCATTCACAAGAAATAGGTGTGAAGGATTCTCCCCATGCACAGGACTCTGGTGTGAAGGAGTTCTTCCTTCACAAGACTGCGGGGTGAAGGAGTCTTTCCGTTCACAAGAAATACGTGTGAAGGAATCTCCCACTACAAAAGATGCCGATGTGAAGAAATCTCCCCATTCACACGAAATATGGGTGAAGGAGTCTTCCCATTCACAGGACTTGAATGTGAAGGGTCTCCCAGTTCACAAGAAATATATATGAAGGAATCTCCCCATTCACAACAAATATGGGTGAAGGAGTCTCCCCATTCACAAGATATTGGTGTGAAGTTGTCTCCCACTTCACACGACGCTGATTTGAAGGATCTCCCCATTCACAAGATATAGGTGTGAAGGAGTCTCCCAGGTCACAGGACGTTGGTGTGAAGGTGTCTTCCCCTTCACAACATAGACAACATACTGTTGTGAAGTATTCTCCCCGTTCATAACACACTGGTGTGATGGAGCGACCCATTTACAAGATGCCGGTGTAAAGGACTGCCCTCATTCACAAGACGCTGGTGTGAAGGAGTGTCCCCATTCACGAGAAACGGGTGTGAAGGCAGTGCCCGGTTCAAAGGACGTTGCTTGAAGGGAACTCTCGGATCACATGACATTGGTGTAAAGGAGCCTCCCATTTTGCAGAACTTTGGTGTGAAGGAGCAGCCCTGTTCACAAAACGTTGGAGTGACGGATCCTCCCGTTTGCAAGACGTTGGTGTTAAGGAAGACTCCTCATTCACAAGATGCTGTTGTGAAGGAGTCTCCAAGTTTACAAGAAATACTTGTGAAGGAATCTACCTGTTCAGGAGATGCCGTGTGTTCAGGAAACGCCCTGTTCTCAGGGCATTGGTGTGAAGGTGTGTTGTCGTTCACAAGAAGCTGTTGTGAAGGAGGCTCCCAGGTCACAAGACGCTGATGTGAAGGAATATCCCGATTCAAAAGATGCTGTTGTGAAGTAGTCTCCCGGGTCACAAAACAGCAGTGTGAAGGAGTCTCTCCGTTCGCAAAATTTTGGTGTGATGGAAGATTCCTCATTCAAAAGACATTCTTGTGAAGGATTCTCCGGGTAAACAGGTCAATGGAGTGATGGAGTGTCCCCTTTCACAAGACATTGGTGAGAAGGAGTGACCTGGTAAACAGGTCATTGGTGTGATGGAGTGTCCCCGTTCACAAGACAATGATGAGAAGGAGTGACCTGGTAAACAGGTCATTGGTGTGATGGCGTCTCCCTGTTCACAAGACATTGGTGTGAACGAGTGTCCTGGTAAACATGGCATTGGTGTGATGGAGTCGCCCAGTTCACAAGACATTGGTGTGAAGGAGGAGCCCTGTTCACAAAATGTTGTGGGTGAAGAATCCTCCTGTTCGCAAGATGTAGTTGTCAAGGAAAACTCCTCATTCAAAGGCCATTGGTTTGTAGACATCTCCTGGATCACAGGGCATTGTTATGATGGAGGCTCCCTGTTCACCAGACATTTGTGAGAAGGAGTCTCCCCATTTCAATGTTCACAAGATGCCGGTGTGAAGGAGTCTCCCAGATCGCAAGATGTTGGTGTGAAGGAAAACTCCTCAGTCACAGCCCATTGGTGTGAAGACGTCTCTCGGTTTACATGGATTTGTTGTGATGGAGTCTTCCTGTTCACCAGACATTGTTTCGAAGGAGTGTCCCCATTCACAAGACTCCGGTGTGAAGGGGTATCACCGTTCAGAAGAAATAGGTGTGAAGGTGCAAGATGTGGTGTGAAGGAGTCTCCCATTTCAAAGACGCCAGTGTGAAGGATTCTCCCAGTTCGCACGATGTTGGTGTGTCGGAAGACTCATCAGTCACAGCCCATTGGTGTGAAGACGTCTCTCTGTTTACAGGGTTTTGTTGTGATGGAGTCTTCCCATTCACCAGACATTGTTGTGAACGAGTGTCCTCATTCACAAGACATTGGTGCAAAGGAGTCTCCCGGTTCACAGGGCATTGGTGTGAAGGCGTGTTCCCGTTCACAACGCATTGGTGTGAAGGAGTCTCCCGGTTGACATGGCATTGGTGTGAAGGGGTGTTCCCGTTCACAACGCATTGGTGTGAAGGAGTCTCCCGGGTGACAGGGCATTGGTGTGAAGGGGTGATCCCGTTCACAAGATAATGGTGTGAATGAGCCTCCCCGTTCACAAGAAGCCAGTGTGAAAGATTCCCCTGTGTACAAGACGCCAATGTGTAGGAATCTCCCCATTCACAAGATGCTGTTGTGAAGGAGTGTCCCCGTTCACAAGACATCAGTGTGAAGGAGTCTCCGCATTTACAAGTCTCCAGTCTGAAGGAATCTCCCTGTTCACAAAATATTGTGGTGAAGGCTCCTCTCCATCCACAAGAAATAGGTGTGAAGGATTCTCCCCATGCACAGGACTCTAGTGTAAAGGAGTCTCCGCATTCACAAGACTCCGGTCTGAAGGAATCTCCCTGCTCACAAAATATTGTGGTGAAGGCTCCTCTCCATCCACAAGAAATAGGTGTGAAGGATTCTCCCCATGCACAGGACTCGGGTGTCAAGGAGTCTCCCCGTTCTCAAGAAATATGTGTGAAGGAATCTCCCCGTTTCCAAGACGCCTGTGTGAAGGAATCTACCCGTTCACAAGATATTGGTGTAAAGCAGTCTCCCACTACACAAGACACGAGTCTCTCCGTTCACAAGAAGATGTTGTGAAGGAGTCTCCTCGTTTACAATATATTGGTGGAAAGTGGTTTCCCACTTCACAAGACACAGATGTGAAGTAAACCCCATTCACAAGAAATAGGTGTGAAGAGGTCTCCCTGTTCACAAGACATTGGTGTGAAGGAGTCTCCCCATTTACAAGACCCCAGTGTGAAGGAATCTCCTTGTTCACAAGATGCGTGTGAGAAGGAGTCTCCCTGTTCACAAGACGCTGGTTTGAAGGAGTCTCGCTTTTCACAAAATATTGTGGTGAAAGCTCCTCCACATTCACAAGAAAGAGGTGTGAAGGATTCTCCCCATACACAGGACTCTGGTGTGAAGGAGTTTTTTCTTCACAAGACTGTGGTGTGAAGGTGTCTCCCTGTTCACAAGAAATAGGTGTGAAGGAATCTCCCTTTTTCACACGATGCAGGTGTGAAGGATTCTCCCTGTTTACAAGATGTCGATGTGAAGGAATCTCCCCATTCACAAGATGTTGTTGTGAAGTCATCTCCCTGTTCACAAGACATCAGTGTGAAAGAGTATTCCCATTCAATGTTCACAAGATCCCAGTGTTAAGGAGTCTCCCAGTTCACAAGAAATAGCTGTGAAGGAATCTCCCTGGTCAAAAGAAGCCATGGGCTAAGGAGACCCCTGTTCACAGGGCATTGGGGTGAAGGTGTGTTGCCGTTCACAAGATATTGGTGAGAAGGAATCTCCTGATTCACAAGATGCTATTTTGGAGAATTCTCCCTGGTTTCAAGACGCCAGTGTAAAGGGGTCTCCCTGTTCAGAAGATGCTGTTGTGAAGGAGTCTCCCCGGTCACAATATGCCAATGTGAAGGAGTCTTTCCGTTTGCAAGATGTTGGTGTTATGGAAGATTCCTCATTCACAAGACATTCTTGTGAAGGAGTCTCTCGGTAAACAGGGCATTGCTGTGATGGAGTCTCCCCATTCACAAGACGCCAGAGTGAAGGAGTCTCACTGTTCAGAAGAAATCGATGTGAAGGAATCCACCTGGTCACAAAATGCAGGTGTGAAGAAGTCTCCCAGTTCACAAGACATCTATGTGAAAGTGTATCCCCATTCACAAGACGCCAGTGTGAAGGATTCGCCCTGTTCACAATATTCTGGTGTGAAGGAGTCTCCCAGTTCACAAGAAATATGTGTGAAGGAATCTCCCTGTTCACAAGACGCCAGTGTGAAGGAATCTCCCACTACACAAGACTTCGATGTGAAGGAATCTCCCCATTCACAAGAAATATGGGTGAAAGAGTCTCCCAATTCACAAGAAATAGGTGTGAAGGAGTCTCCTGATTTACAGGGCATTCGTGTGAAGGGGTGTTCCCGTTCACAACACCTTGGTGTGAAGGAGTCTCCCTGTTCACAAGATATTGGTGTAAAGTAGTCTCCCTCTTCACAAGACGCCGGTGTGAAGGAGTCTCCCTGTACACAATACGCCAATTAAAAGGAGTCTCCCTGTTCACAAAATATTGGGGTGAAATCTCCTCCCAATTCACAAGAAATGGGTGTGAAGGAGTCTCCCCATTCACAGGACTCTGGTGTGAAGGACTTCTCCATTCCCAAGAATGTGGTGTGAAGGATTGTCCCCATTCCCCAGAAATATGTGTGAATGAATCTCCCCGTTCACAAGACGCCAGTGTGAAGGAGTCTCCCCGTTCACAAGATGATGGTGTGAAGGAGTCTCCCCATTCACAAGATGACAGAGTGAAGGAGTCTCCCTGTTCACAAGACGACAGTGTGATCCTGTCCCCGTCCAAAAGATATTTGTGTAATGTAGTCTCCCACTTCACAAGACGCCGATGTGATGGAATCTCCCCATTCACAAGATATTGGTGTAAAGTTGTCTCCCACTTCACAAGACCCCGATGTTAAGGAGTCTCCCCATTCACAATAAATAGTTGTGAAGGAATCACCCTGTTCATAAGAGGCCCTGTGTTAAGGAGACTCCCTGTTCACAAAACGGATATGTGAAGGAGACTCTGGTTTGCAAGATCTTGGTGTTATGGAAGACTCCTCAGTCACAGCCCGTTGTTGTGAAGACGTCTCTCCGTTCACATGGCATTGTTTTGATGGAGTAGCCCTGTTCACCAGACATCGGAGTGAAGGGGTCTCCCCATTCACAAGACTCCAGTGTGAAGGAGTCTGCCTGTTAACAAGATGCCAGTGTGAAAGAGTCTGCCTGTTCACAAGATGCCAGTTTGAAGGAGTTTCCCTTTTCACAAAATATTGGGGTGAAGGCTCCTCCCCATTCACAAGAAATAGGTGTGAAGGATTCTTCCCATGCACAGTACTCTGGTGTGAAGGAGTTCTTCCTTCACAAGACTGTGGGGTGAAGGAGTCTTTCTGTTCACAAGAAATACGTGTGAAGGAATCTCCCACTCCAAAAGATGCCGATGTGAAGAAATCTCCCCATTCACACGAAATATGGGTGAAGGAGACTTCCCATTCACAAGACATTGGTGTAAAGTTGTCTACCATTTCACAAGACGCTGATTTGAAGGAACTCCCCATTCACAAGAAATAGGTGTGAAGGAGTCTCCCAGTTCACAGGACGTTGGTGTGAAGGTGTCTTCCCGTTCACATCATACACAACATACTGTTGTGAAGTATTCTCCCCGTTCACAACACACTGGTGTGATGGAGTGACCTGGTAAACAGGTCATTGGTGTGATGGAGTGTCCCCGTTCACAAGACAATGATGAGAAGGAGTGACCTGGTAAACAGGTCATTGGTGTGATAGCGTCTCCCTGTTCACAAGACATTGGTGTGAAGGAGTGTCCTGGTAAACATGGCATTGGTGTGATGGAGTCTCCCAGTTCACAAGACATTGGTGTGAGGGAGGAGCCCTGTTCACAAAATGTTGTGGGTGAAGAATCCTCCTGTTCACAAGATGTAGTTGTCAAGGAAAACTCCTCATTCAAAGGCCATTGGTATGTAGACATCTCCTGGATCACAGGGCATTGTTATGATGGAGGCTCCCTGTTCACCAGACATTTGTGAGAAGGAGTCTCCCCATTTCATTGTTCACAAGATGCCGGTGTGAAGGAGTCTCCCAGTTCGCAAGATGTTGGTGTGAAGGAAAACTCCTCAGTCACAGCCCATTGGTGTGAAGACGTCTCTCGGTTTACAGGGATTTGTTGTGATGGAGTCTTCCTGTTCACCAGACATTGTTTCGAAGGAGAGTCCCCATTCACAAGACATTGGTGTGAAGGTGTCTCCCCATTCACAAGACTCCGGTGTGAAGGGGTATCACCGTTCAGAAGAAATAGGTGTGAAGGTGCAAGATGCAGTGTGAAGGAGTCTGCCTGTTAACAAGATGCCAGTGTGAAGGAGTCTGCCTGTTAACAAGATGCCGGTTTGAAGGAATTTCCCTTTTCACAAAATATTGGGGTGAAGGCTCCTCCCCATTCACAAGAAATAGGTGTGAAGGATTCTCCCCATGCACAGGACTCTGGTGTGAAGGAGTTCTTCCTTCACAAGACTGCGGGGTGAAGGAGTCTTTCCGTTCACAAGAAATACGTGTGAAGGAATCTCCCACTACAAAAGATGCCGATGTGAAGAAATCTCCCCATTCACACGAAATATGGGTGAAGGAGTCTTCCCATTCACAGGACTTGAATGTGAAGGGTCTCCCAGTTCACAAGAAATATATATGAAGGAATCTCCCCATTCACAACAAATATGGGTGAAGGAGTCTCCCCATTCACAAGATATTGGTGTGAAGTTGTCTCCCACTTCACACGACGCTGATTTGAAGGATCTCCCCATTCACAAGATATAGGTGTGAAGGAGTCTCCCAGGTCACAGGACGTTGGTGTGAAGGTGTCTTCCCCTTCACAACATACACAACATACTGTTGTGAAGTATTCTCCCCGTTCATAACACACTGGTGTGATGGAGCGACCCATTTACAAGATGCCGGTGTAAAGGACTGCCCTCATTCACAAGACGCTGGTGTGAAGGAGTGTCCCCATTCACGAGAAACGGGTGTGAAGGCAGTGCCCGGTTCAAAGGACGTTGCTTGAAGGGAACTCTCGGATCACATGACATTGGTGTAAAGGAGCCTCCCATTTTGCAGAACTTTGGTGTGAAGGAGCAGCCCTGTTCACAAAACGTTGGAGTGACGGATCCTCCCGTTTGCAAGACGTTGGTGTTAAGGAAGACTCCTCATTCACAAGATGCTGTTGTGAAGGAGTCTCCAAGTTTACAAGAAATACTTGTGAAGGAATCTACCTGTTCAGGAGATGCCGTGTGTTCAGGAAACGCCCTGTTCTCAGGGCATTGGTGTGAAGGTGTGTTGTCGTTCACAAGAAGCTGTTGTGAAGGAGGCTCCCAGGTCACAAGACGCTGATGTGAAGGAATATCCCGATTCAAAAGATGCTGTTGTGAAGTAGTCTCCCGGGTCACAAAACAGCAGTGTGAAGGAGTCTCTCCGTTCGCAAAATTTTGGTGTGATGGAAGATTCCTCATTCAAAAGACATTCTTGTGAAGGATTCTCCGGGTAAACAGGTCAATGGAGTGATGGAGTGTCCCCTTTCACAAGACATTGGTGAGAAGGAGTGACCTGGTAAACAGGTCATTGGTGTGATGGAGTGTCCCCGTTCACAAGACAATGATGAGAAGGAGTGACCTGGTAAACAGGTCATTGGTGTGATGGCGTCTCCCTGTTCACAAGACATTGGTGTGAACGAGTGTCCTGGTAAACATGGCATTGGTGTGATGGAGTCGCCCAGTTCACAAGACATTGGTGTGAAGGAGGAGCCCTGTTCACAAAATGTTGTGGGTGAAGAATCCTCCTGTTCGCAAGATGTAGTTGTCAAGGAAAACTCCTCATTCAAAGGCCATTGGTTTGTAGACATCTCCTGGATCACAGGGCATTGTTATGATGGAGGCTCCCTGTTCACCAGACATTTGTGAGAAGGAGTCTCCCCATTTCAATGTTCACAAGATGCCGGTGTGAAGGAGTCTCCCAGATCGCAAGATGTTGGTGTGAAGGAAAACTCCTCAGTCACAGCCCATTGGTGTGAAGACGTCTCTCGGTTTACAGGGATTTGTTGTGATGGAGTCTTCCTGTTCACCAGACATTGTTTCGAAGGAGTGTCCCCATTCACAAGACTCCGGTGTGAAGGGGTATCACCGTTCAGAAGAAATAGGTGTGAAGGTGCAAGATGTGGTGTGAAGGAGTCTCCCATTTCAAAGACGCCAGTGTGAAGGATTCTCCCAGTTCGCACGATGTTGGTGTGTCGGAAGACTCATCAGTCACAGCCCATTGGTGTGAAGACGTCTCTCTGTTTACAGGGTTTTGTTGTGATGGAGTCTTCCCATTCACCAGACATTGTTGTGAACGAGTGTCCTCATTCACAAGACATTGGTGCAAAGGAGTCTCCCGGTTCACAGGGCATTGGTGTGAAGGCGTGTTCCCGTTCACAACGCATTGGTGTGAAGGAGTCTCCCGGTTGACATGGCATTGGTGTGAAGGGGTGTTCCCGTTCACAACGCATTGGTGTGAAGGAGTCTCCCGGGTGACAGGGCATTGGTGTGAAGGGGTGATCCCGTTCACAAGATAATGGTGTGAATGAGCCTCCCCGTTCACAAGAAGCCAGTGTGAAAGATTCCCCTGTGTACAAGACGCCAATGTGTAGGAATCTCCCCATTCACAAGATGCTGTTGTGAAGGAGTGTCCCCGTTCACAAGACATCAGTGTGAAGGAGTCTCCGCATTTACAAGTCTCCAGTCTGAAGGAATCTCCCTGTTCACAAAATATTGTGGTGAAGGCTCCTCTCCATCCACAAGAAATAGGTGTGAAGGATTCTCCCCATGCACAGGACTCTAGTGTAAAGGAGTCTCCGCATTCACAAGACTCCGGTCTGAAGGAATCTCCCTGCTCACAAAATATTGTGGTGAAGGCTCCTCTCCATCCACAAGAAATAGGTGTGAAGGATTCTCCCCATGCACAGGACTCGGGTGTCAAGGAGTCTCCCCGTTCTCAAGAAATATGTGTGAAGGAATCTCCCCGTTTCCAAGACGCCTGTGTGAAGGAATCTACCCGTTCACAAGATATTGGTGTAAAGCAGTCTCCCACTACACAAGACACGAGTCTCTCCGTTCACAAGAAGATGTTGTGAAGGAGTCTCCTCGTTTACAATATATTGGTGGAAAGTGGTTTCCCACTTCACAAGACACAGATGTGAAGTAAACCCCATTCACAAGAAATAGGTGTGAAGAGGTCTCCCTGTTCACAAGACATTGGTGTGAAGGAGTCTCCCCATTTACAAGACCCCAGTGTGAAGGAATCTCCTTGTTCACAAGATGCGTGTGAGAAGGAGTCTCCCTGTTCACAAGACGCTGGTTTGAAGGAGTCTCGCTTTTCACAAAATATTGTGGTGAAAGCTCCTCCACATTCACAAGAAAGAGGTGTGAAGGATTCTCCCCATACACAGGACTCTGGTGTGAAGGAGTTTTTTCTTCACAAGACTGTGGTGTGAAGGTGTCTCCCTGTTCACAAGAAATAGGTGTGAAGGAATCTCCCTTTTTCACACGATGCAGGTGTGAAGGATTCTCCCTGTTTACAAGATGTCGATGTGAAGGAATCTCCCCATTCACAAGATGTTGTTGTGAAGTCATCTCCCTGTTCACAAGACATCAGTGTGAAAGAGTATTCCCATTCAATGTTCACAAGATCCCAGTGTTAAGGAGTCTCCCAGTTCACAAGAAATAGCTGTGAAGGAATCTCCCTGGTCAAAAGAAGCCATGGGCTAAGGAGACCCCTGTTCACAGGGCATTGGGGTGAAGGTGTGTTGCCGTTCACAAGATATTGGTGAGAAGGAATCTCCTGATTCACAAGATGCTATTTTGGAGAATTCTCCCTGGTTTCAAGACGCCAGTGTAAAGGGGTCTCCCTGTTCAGAAGATGCTGTTGTGAAGGAGTCTCCCCGGTCACAATATGCCAATGTGAAGGAGTCTTTCCGTTTGCAAGATGTTGGTGTTATGGAAGATTCCTCATTCACAAGACATTCTTGTGAAGGAGTCTCTCGGTAAACAGGGCATTGCTGTGATGGAGTCTCCCCATTCACAAGACGCCAGAGTGAAGGAGTCTCACTGTTCAGAAGAAATCGATGTGAAGGAATCCACCTGGTCACAAAATGCAGGTGTGAAGAAGTCTCCCAGTTCACAAGACATCTATGTGAAAGTGTATCCCCATTCACAAGACGCCAGTGTGAAGGATTCGCCCTGTTCACAATATTCTGGTGTGAAGGAGTCTCCCAGTTCACAAGAAATATGTGTGAAGGAATCTCCCTGTTCACAAGACGCCAGTGTGAAGGAATCTCCCACTACACAAGACTTCGATGTGAAGGAATCTCCCCATTCACAAGAAATATGGGTGAAAGAGTCTCCCAATTCACAAGAAATAGGTGTGAAGGAATCTCCCCATTCACAAGAAATATGTGTGAAGGAATCTCCCCATTCACAAGAAATATGTGTGAAGGAATCTCCCCATTCACAGGACTTCAATGTGAAGGGTTTCCCAATTCACAAGAAATATGTGTGAAGGAATCTCCCCATTCACAATAAATATGGACGAAGGAGTCTCCCCGTTCACAAGATATTGGTGTAAAGTTGTCTCCCATTTCACAAGACGCTGATTTTAAGGATCTCCCCATTCACAAGAAATAGGTGTGAAGTATTCTCCCCGTCCACAACACTCTGGTGTGATGAAGCGACCCATTTACAAGATGTCGGTGTAAAGGAGTGCCCTTATTCACAAGATGCCAGTGTGAAGGAGTGTCCCCATTTCAATGTTCACAAGATGTTGGTGTGAAGGTAAACTCCTCGGTCACAGCCCATTGGTGTGAAGACGTCTCTCAGTTTACAGGGATTTGTTGTGATGGAGTCTTCCTGTTCACCAGGCATTGTTGTGAAGGAGTGTCCCAATTCACAAGACATTGGTGTGAAGGTGTCTCCCCATTCACAAGACTCCGGTGTGAAGGGGTCTCACCGTTCGGAAGAAATAGGTGTGAAGGTGCAAGATGCCGGTGTGAAGGAGTCTCCCATTTATAAGACGCTGTTGTGAAGGAGGCTCCAAGATTACAAGAAATACTTGTGAAGGAATCTATCTGTTCAGGAGATGCCGTGTGTTCAGGAAACTCCCTGTTCTCAGGGCATTGGTGTGAAGGTGTGTTGTCGTTCACAAGAAGCTGTTGTGAAGGAGGCTCCCAGGTCACAAGATGCCAGAGTGAAGGAGTCTCCTGATTCAAAAGATGCTGTTGTGAAGGAGTCTTCCCGTTCACAAGATGACGGTGTGAAGGAGTCTCCCCGTTCACAAGGTGCCAGAGTGAAGGAGTCTCCCTGTTCACAAGACGACAGTGTGAAGGAATGTCCCCGTTCAAAATATATTTGTGTAATGTAGTCTCCCACTTCACAAGACCCTGATGTTAAGGAGTCTCCCCATTCACAATAAATAGTTGTGAAGGAATCACCCTGTTCATAAGAGGCCCTGTGTTAAGGAGACTCCCTGTCCACAAGACGGATATGTGAAGGAGACTCCGGTTTGCAAGATCTTGGTGTGATGGAAGACTCCTCAGTCACAGCCCATTGGTGTGAAGACGTCTATCCGTTCACATGGCATTGTTTTGATGGAGTAGCCCAGTTCACCAGACATCGGAGTGAAGGGGTCTCCCCATTCACAAGACTCCAGTGTGAAGGAGTCTGCCTGTTAACAAGATGCCAGTGTGAAGGAGTCTGCCTGTTAACAAGATGCCGGTTTGAAGGAGTTTCCCTTTTCACAAAATATTGGGGTGAAGGCTCCTCCCCATTCACAATAAATAGGTGTGAAGGATTCTCCCCATGCACAGGACTTTGGTGTGAAGGAGTTCTTCCTTCACAAGACTGCGGGGTGAAGGAGTCTTTCCGTTCACAAGAAATACGTGTGAAGGAATCTCCCACTACAAAAGATGCCGATGTGAAGAAATCTCCCCATTCACACGAGATATGGGTGAAGGAGTCTTCCCATTCACAGGACTTAAATGTGAAGGGTCTCCCAGTTCACAAGAAATATATGTGAAGGAATCTCCCCATTCACAACAAATATGGGTGAAGGAGTCTCCCCATTCACAAGACATTGGTGTAAAGTTGTCTCCCATTTTACAAGACGCTGATTTTAAGGATCTCCCCATTCACAAGAAATAGGTGTGAAGGAGTCTCCCAGTTCACAGGACGTTAGGGATGAAGGTGTCTTCCCGTTCACATCATACACAACATACTGTTGCGAAGTATTCTCCCCGTTCACAACACTCTGGTGTGATGGAGCGACCCATTTACAAGATGCCGGTGTAAAGGAGTGCCCTCATTCACAAGATGCCGGTGTGAAGGAGTGTCCCCATTCACGAGAAACGGGTGTGAAGGCAGTGCCCGGTTCAAAGGACGTTGCTTGAAGGCAACTCTCGGATCACATGACATTGGTGTAAAAGAGCCTCCCATTTTGCAGGACTTTGGTTTGAAGGAGCAGCCCTGTTCACAAAACGTTGGAATGACGGATCCTTCCGTTTGCAAGATGTTGGTGTTAAGGAAGCCTCCTCATTCAAAAGATGCTGTTGTGAAGGAGTCTCCAAGTTCACAAGAAATACTTGTGAAAGAATCTACCTGTTCATGAGGGGCCGTGTGTTCAGGAAACTCCCTGTTCACAGGGCATTGGTGTGAAGGTGGGTTGCCGTTCACAAGCAGCTGTTGTGAAGGAGGCTCCCAGGTCACAAGACGCTGATGTGAAGGAATCTCCCGATACAAAATATGCTGTTGTGAAGTAGTCTCCCGGGTCACAAGACGCCAGTGTGAAGGGGTCTCTCCTTTCGCAATATTTTGGTGTGATGGAAGATTCCTCATTCACAAGACATTCTTGTGAAGGATTCTCCCGGTAAACAGGTCATTGGTGTGATGGAGTGTCCCCTTTCACAAGACATTGGTGAGAAGGAGTGACCTGGTAAACAGGTCATTGGTGTGATGGAGTGTCCCCGTTCACAAGACAATGATGAGAAGGAGTGACCTGGTAAACAGGTCATTGGTGTGATGGCGTCTCCCTGTTCACAAGACATTGGTGTGAACGAGTGTCCTGGTAAACATGGCATTGGTGTGATGGAGTCTCCCAGTTCACAAGACATTGGTGTGAAGGAGGAGCCCTGTTCACAAAATGTTGTGGGTGAAGAATCCTCCTGTTCGCAAGATGTAGTTGTCAAGGAAAACTCCTCATTCAAAGGCCATTGGTTTGTAGACATCTCCTGGATCACAGGGCATTGTTATGATGGAGGCTCCCTGTTCACCAGACATTTGTGAGAAGGAGTCTCCCCATTTCAATGTTCACAAGATGCCGGTGTGAAGGAGTCTCCCAGATCGCAAGATGTTGGTGTGAAGGAAAACTCCTCAGTCACAGCCCATTGGTGTGAAGACGCCTCTCGGTTTACAGGGATTTGTTGTGATGGAGTCTTCCTGTTCACCAGACATTGTTTCGAAGGAGTGTCCCCATTCACAAGACTCCGGTGTGAAGGGGTATCACCGTTCAGAAGAAATAGGTGTGAAGGTGCAAGATGTGGTATGAAGGAGTCTCCCATTTCAAAGACGCCAGTGTGAAGGATTCTCCCAGTTCGCACGATGTTGGTGTGTAGGAAGACTCATCAGTCACAGCCCATTGATGTGAAGACGTGTCTCGGTTCACAGGGCATTGGTGTGAAGGGCTCTCCCCATTCACAAGAGATGGGTGTTGAGGAGTCTCCTGATTTACCGGGCATTCGTGTGAAGGGGTGTTCCCGTTCACAACACATTGGTGTGAAGGAGTCTCCCTGTTCACAAGATATTGGTGTAAAGTAGTCTCCCACTTCACAAGACGCCAGTGTGAAGGAGTCTCCCTGTACACAATACGCCAATTAAAAGGTGTCTCCCTGTTCACAAAATATTGGGGTGAAATCTCCTCCCAATTCACAAGAAATAGTTGTGAAGGAGTCTCCCCATTCACAGGACTCCGGTGTGAAGGACTTCTCCATTCCCAAGAATGCGGTGTGAAGGAGTCTCCCCGTTCACAAGATATTGGTGTAAAGTTGTCTCCCACTTCACAAGACGCTGATGTTAAGGAGTCTTCCCATTCACAATAAATAGTTGTGAAGGAATCACCCTGTTCATAAGAGGCCGTGTGTTAAGGAGACTCCCTGTTCACAAGACGGATATGTGAAGGAGACTCCGGTTTGCAAGATCTTGGTGTTATGGAAGACTGCTCAGTCACAGCCCGTTGGTGTGAAGACGTCTCTCCGTTCACAAGGCTCCAGTGTGAAGGCGTCTGCCTGTTAACAAGATGCCAGTGTGAAGGAGTCTGCCTGTTAACAAGATGCCGGTTTGAAGGAGTTTCCCTTTTCACAAAATATTGGGGTGAAGGCTCCTCCCCATTCACAAGAAATAGGTGTGAAGGATTCTCCCCATGCACAGGACTCTGGTGTGAAGGAGTTCTTCCTTTACAAGACTGCGGGGTGAAGGAGTCTTTCCATTCACAAGAAATACGTGTGAAGGAATCTCCCACTACAAAAGATGCCGATGTGAAGAAGTCTCCACATTCACATGAAATATGGGTGAAGGAGTCTTCCCATTCACAGGACTTGAATGTGAAGGGTCTCCCAGTTCACAAGAAATATATGTGAAGGAATCTCCCCATTCACAACAAATATGGGTGAAGGAGTCTCCCCATTCACAAGACAATGGTGTGACTGAGTCTCCCCATTCACAAGATATTGGTGTGAAGTTGTCTCCCACTTCACAAGACGCTGATTTGAAGGATCTCCCCATTCACAAGAAATAGGTGTGAAGGAGTCTCCCAGTTCACAGGACGTTGTTGTGAAGGTGTCTTCCCGTTCACAACATACACAACATACTGTTGTGAAGTATTCGCCCCGTTCACAACACACTGGTGTGATGGAGCGACCCATTTACAAGATGCCGGTGTAAAGGACTGTCCTCATTCACAAGACGCCGGTGTGAAGGAGTGTCCCCATTCAGGAGAAACGGGTGTGAAGGCAGTGCCCGGTTCAAAGGACGTTGCTTGAAGGGAACTCTAGGATCACATGACATTGGTGTAAAGGAGCCTCCCATTTTGCAGAACTTTGGTGTGAAGGAGCAGCCCTGTTCACAAAACGTTGGAGTGACGGATCCTCCCGTTTGCAAGATGTTGGTGTTAAGGAAGACTCCTCATTCACAAGATGCTGTTGTGAAGGAGTCTCCAAATTTACAAGAAATACTTGTGAAGGAATCTACCTGTTCAGGAGATGCCGTGTGTTCAGGAAACTCCCTGTTCTCAGGGCATTGGTGTGAAGGTGTATTGTCGTTCACAAGAAGGGAGGAAGGAAGGGAGGCTCCCAGGTCACAAGACGCTGATGTGAAGGAATCTCCCGATTCAAAAGATGCTGTTGTGAAGTAGTCTCCCGGGTCACAAGACACCAGTGTGAAGGAGTCTCTCCGTTCGCAAGATTTTGGTGTGATGGAAGATGCCTCATTCAAAAGACATTCTTGTGAAGGATTCTCCCGGTAAACAGGTCAATGGTGTGATGGAGTGTCCCCGTTCACAAGACATTGGTGAGAAGGAGTGACCTGGTAAACAGGTCATTGGTGTGATGGAGTGTCCCCGTTCACAAGACAATGATGAGAAGGAGTGACCTGGTAAACAGGTCATTGGTGTGATGGCGTCTCCCTGTTCACAAGACATTGGTGTGAAGGAGTGTCCTGGTAAACATGGCATTGGTGTGATGGAGTCTCCCAGTTCACAAGACATTGGTGTGAAGGAGGAGCCCTGTTCACAAAATGTTGTGGGTGAAGAATCCTCCTGTTCGCAAGATGTAGTTGTCAAGGAAAACTCCTCATTCAAAGGCCATTGGTTTGTAGACATCTCCTGGATCACAGGGCATTGATATGATGGAGGCTCCCTGTTCACCAGACATTTGTGAGAAGGGGTCTCCCCATTTCAATGTTCACAAGATGCCGGTGTGAAGGAGTCTCCCCATTTCAATGTTCACAAGATGCGAGTGTGAAGGAGTCTCCCAGTTCGCAAGAAGTTGGTGTGAAGGAAAACTCCTCAGTCACAGCCCATTGGTGTGAAGACGTCTCTCAGTTTACAGGGATTTGTTGTGATGGAGTCTTCCTGTTCACCAGACATTGTTGTGAAGGAGTATCCCAATTCACAAGACATTGGTGTGAAGGTGTCTCCCCATTCACAAGACTCCGGAGTGAAGGGGTCTCACCGTTCAGAGGAAATAGGTGTGAAGGTGCAAGATGCCGTTGTGAAGGAGTCTCCCATTTACAAGACGCCAGTGTGAAGGATTCTCCCAGTTCGCACGATGTTGGTGTGTAGGAAGACTCTTCAGTCACAGCCCATTGATGTGAAGACGTCTCTCGGTTTACAGGGCATTGGTGTGAAGGAGTCTCCCTGTTCACAAGATATTGGTGTAAAGTAGTCTCCCACTTCACAAGATGACGGTGTGAAGGAGTCTCCCCATTCACAAGATGCCAGAGTGAAGGAGTCTCCCTGTTCACAAGACGACAGTGTGAAGGAATGTCCCCGTTCAAAAGATATTTGTGTAATGTAGTCTCCCACTTCACAAGACGCTGATGTGACGGAATCTCCCCATTCACAAGATATTGGTGTAAAGTTGTCTCCCACTTCACAAGACCCCGATGTTAAGGAGTCTCCCCATTCACAATGAATAGTTGTGAAGGAATCACCCTGTTCATAAGAGGCCTTGTGTTAAGGAGGCTCCCTGTTCACAAGACAGATATGTGAAGGAGACTCCGGTTTGCAAGATCTTGGTGTTATGGGAGACTCCTCAGTCACAGCCCGTTGGTGTGAAGACGTCTCTCCGTTCACATGGCATTGTTTTGATGGAGTAGCCCTGTTCACCAGACATCGGAGTGAAGGGGTCTCCCCATTCACAAGACTCCAGTGTGAAGGAGTCTGCCTGTTAACAAGATGCCAGTGTGAAGGAATCTCCCTGTTCACAAGATGCTGGTTTGAAGGAGTTTCCCTTTTCACAAAATATTGGGGTGAAGGCTCCTCCCCATTCACAATAAATAGGTGTGAAGGATTCTTCCCATGCACAGGACTCTGGTGTGAAGGAGTTCTTCCTTCACAAGACTGCGGGATGAAGGAGTCTTTCCGTTCACATGAAATACGTGTGAAGGAATCTCCCAGTTCACAGTACGTTGGGGTGAAGGTGTCTTCCCGTTCACATCATACACAACATACTGTTGTGAAGTATTCTCCCCGTTCACAACACACTGGTGTGATGGAGTGACCCATTTAAAAGATGCCGGTGTAAAGGAGTGCTCTCATTCACAAGATGCCGGTGTGAAGGAGTGTCCACATTCACGAGAAATGGGTGTGAAGGCAGTGCCCGGTTCAAAGGACGTTGCTTGAAGGCAACTCTCGGATCACATGACATTGGTGTAAAAGAGCCTCCCATTTTGCAGGACTTTGGTGTGAAGGAGCAGCCCTGTTCACAAAACGTTGGAGTGACGGATCCTCCCGTTTGCAAGATGTTGGTGTTGAGGAAGACTCCTCATTCACAAGATGCTGTTGTGAAGAAGTCTCCAAGTTCACAAGAAATACTTGTGAAGGAATCTTCCTGTTCATGAGAGGCTTTGTGTTCAGGAAACTCCCTGTTCACAGGGCATTGGTATGAAGGTGTGTTGTCGTTCACAAGAAGCTGTTGTGAAGGAGGCTCCCAGGTCACAAGACGCTGATGTGAAGGAATCTCCCGATTCAAATGATGCTGTTGTGAAGTAGTCTCCAGGGTCACAAGACGCCAGTGTGAAGGAGTCTCTCCTTTTGCAAGATTTTGGTGTGATGGAAGATTCCACATTCACAAGACATTCTTGTGAAGGATTCTCCCGGGAAACAGGTCATTGGTGTGATGGATTCTCCCCGTTCACAAGACATTGGTGAGAAGGAGTGACCTGGTAAACAGGTCATTGGTGTGATGGCATCTCCCAGTTCACAAGACATTGGTGTGAAGGAGTGTCCTGGTAAACAGGGCATTGGTGTGAAGGAGGAGTCCTGTTCAGAAAATGTTGTGGGTGAAGAATCCTCCTGTTCGCAAGATGTAGTTGTCAGGGAAAACTCCTCATTCAAAGGCCATTGGTTTGTAGACATCTCCTGGATCACAGGGCATTGTTATGATGGAGGCTCCCTGTTCACCAGACTTTTGTGAGAAGGAGTCTCCCCATTTCAATGTTCACAAGATGCCGTTGTGAAGGAGTCTCCCAGTTCGCAAGAAGTTGGTGTGAAGGAAAACTCCTCAGTCACAGCCCATTGGTGTGAAGACGTCTCTCAGTTTACAGGGATTTGTTGTGATGGAGTCTTCCTGTTCACCAGACATTGTTGTGAAGGAGTGTCCCAATTCACAAGACATTGGTGTGAAGGTGTCTCCCCATTCACAAGACTCCGGAGTGAAGGGGTCTCACCGTTCAGAAGAAATAGGTGTGAAGGTGCAAGATGCCGTTGTGAAGGAGTCTCCCATTCACAAGACGCCAGTGTGAAGGATTCTCCCAGTTCGCACGATGTTGGTGTGTAGGAAGACTCTTCAGTCACAGCCCATTGATGTGAATACGTCTCTCGGTTCACAGGGCATTGGTGTGAAGAACTCTCCCCATTCACAAGACATGGGTGTTAAGGAGTCTCCTGATTTACAGGGAATTCGTGTGAAGGGTTGTTCCCATTCACAACACATTGGTGTGAAGGAGTCTCCCTGTTCACAAGATATTGGTGTAAAGTAGTCTCCCAGTTCACAAGACGCCGGTGTGAAGGAGTCTCCCTGTGCACAATACGCCAATTAAAAGGAGTCTCCCTGTTCACAAAATATTGGGGTGAAATCTCCTCCCAATTCACAATAAATAGTTGTGAAGGAGTCTCCCCATTCACAGGACTCCGGTGTGAAGGACTTCTCCATTCCCAAGAATGCGGTGTGAAGGAGTGTCCCCATTCCCCAGAAATATATGTGAATGAATCTCCCCATTCACAAGACGCCAGTGTGAAGGAGTCTCCCCGTTCACAAGATTACGGTGTGAAGGAGTCTCCCCGTTCACAAGATGCCAGATTGAAGAAGTCTCCCTGTTCACAAGACGACAGTGTGAAGGAATGTCCCCGTTCAAAAGATATTTGTGTTATGTAGACTCCCACTTCACAAGACGCCGATGTTAAGGAGTCTCCCCATTCACAATAAATAGTTGTGAAGGAATCACCCTGTTCATAAGAGGTCCTGTGTTAAGGAGACTCCCTGTTCACAAGACGGATATGTGAAGGAGACTCCGGTTTGCAAGATATTGGTGTTATGGAAGACTCCTCAGTCACAGCCCGTTGGCGTGAAGACGTCTCTCCGTTCACATGGCATTGTTTTGATGGAGTAGCCCTGTTCACCAGACATCGGAGTGAAGGGGTCTCCCCATTTACAAGACTCCAGTGTGAAGGAGTCTGCCTGTTAACAAGATGCCAGTGTGAAGGAGTCTGCCTGTTCACAAGATGCTGGTTTGAAGGAGTTTCCCTTTTCACAAAATATTGGGGTGAAGGCTCCTCCCCATTCACAATAAATAGGTGTGAAAGATTCTCCCCATGCACAGGACTCTGGTGTGAAGGAGTTCTTCCTTTACAAGACTGCGGGATGAAGGAGTCTTTCCGTTCACAAGAAATACGTGTGAAGGAATCTCCCACTACAAAAGATGCCGATGTGAAGAAATCTCTCCATTCACACGAGATATGGGTGAAGGAGTTTTTTTTTTTTTTTTTTTTTGTATACAGAGTCGAGGCTCGTGAAAGAGCTAACATTTATCAAACAAACAAATCAAACAAACAAGCAAACAAAGTATATAAAAAGGGGAGCGGTCGACAAGATGGGGAGAGAAGGGGAGGAGGCACACAAACACAACATTTGAGAGCAGGGACATCAGGAGATGTTTTTGGAGGGAGAGGGCTTGGGGGAGGCAGGATAGGTATAAAACACAAGGACACCAAGGACTTCCAGGAAAGAAGTCAAAAGTCACCTCAAAAAAGTGGATTTGGGGTGAAATTAGCGGGGGTAGAAAAGATCAAGGTTTTGGATTGGGGAAGATAAGAGATGGTGGTGAACAGCCGTTTTAAAGACCTGGAGGGAGGAGTGGGATTGAAGAGAGTGAGGGAGTTTGTTCCAGAGGCGGGAGAAAAGAGGAATGAAGGAGTGAAGGTGAGCAGAGAGTCTTGATTTTGGCAGTTTAACCATAAGAGGGTTGCAGGCAGATCTTGTGCATCATGCAGGAATATTTGGGGGACAGAGCCCAGAGAGAGCTGGGGGAGCATGGCCGGAGAGGAGTCGGTAGAAGACGGAAAGACCACCAACCTGTCTGCGGTGATTAAGTGAAAGGCCCTCGGAGATCGCGTCATCGCGGGAGATTCCAATGATTCTGAACGCTTTGGTTTCAACAGCGTGAAGACGAGCTAGGTGTGAGGCAGGAGCACCAGCCCAGAGGGGAGAGCAGTACTCCATTGAGCTGTGGATGAAAGCCTTGTATGTGGTGAGGAGCTCAGGTGTGCCAAGGAAGGACTTCACACGACGGAGGATGCCCAGTCGGCGACTGGCTTTGGGGGCCAGCTTGGAAATGTGGTTTTCCCAGGAAAGATCATGGCAGATAGTGAGACCCAAAAGCTTGAGTGACAGAACTTCTTGGAGAGGATTATTCAGAAAGTAGATGGGAGGGTTGTCCAGTCGGTCTTTTCGGAGAGACATCGTAAGAGTGTGAGATTTGTCAGGATTGAAAGACATGTTCCACTTGTTTGCCCAGTCTGTGATTTTGTCCAGGTCTGCAGAGAGTGAGGAGGCTGCAGACTGCCGATCTGAGGGAAGAGGAATGGAGCGGCAGAGAGTGGAGTCATCAGCAAAGAGATAGAGAGGATTTTCAAGAGAGTCAGAGAGATCATTTATGAAGACCAGAAAAAGCACAGGGCCCAGAACACTGCCTTGGGGAACTCCAGCCTGAACAGGAAGAGGAGATGAGAGAAACCCATTCAGGGCCACACGTTGACGACGACTGGAGAGGAAGTCCGCCAGCCATGCGTGGAGATTTCCATGGATACCAAAGGAGGAGAGTTTGGTGAGCAGAGCGGGGTGCCAGACCGTATCGAAGGCACGTGATATGTCGAGGGAGACAGCTCTAATTTCCTGTTTGGCATTGAGGACCTCCATCCATTGTTGAGACAGCAGAAGCAGCATGTCCAGAGTAGAGTGACCTGGTCTGAAACCAAATTGATGATCATAGATCAAGCCATTGGAGAAGAGGAAAGATTTCATATCCGAAGCAATGATGGATTCCATGACTTTGCTGATAATTGGGAGAGGCTGATTGGTCTGTAGTTGCTGGGATCTGTTTTTGCACCCTTTTTTGTGCAAAGCGGTGATGTTGGCTGATTTTCAAGCAGATGGCAGTTGACCTTGAGCAAAAGAGAGGGTGAAGAGAACAGAGAGAGGGAGTGAAAGAGCAGAAGAACATGATTTTAGGACCCGTGGGCTGATGCCGTCAGGTCCAGTTGCAGAATCAGAGTCGAGGGTTGACAGAAACTTTTCCACCTTGTCAGGAAAAAAAAGGACACGGAGTCCAGGAGCAGCTGGGTATGACTGGGTATGGTGGGTACAGAGAGGGATGGGTTTGGGACACAAGATTTAGAGGCAAACACAGAGTTGAGGCATTCAACTTTTTCACGTGCGGAGTCAGCTGTGTAGCCGTTTGAGGTAAGGGAGGGGATGGAGGGGGAACAAACACCAGAAACAGATTTGACCAGACGCCACCAGGATTTGGAAGAGGGAGACAGATAAGAGAGTTCGGTCTTGAGAATGGAGAGATATTGTTTCCTGGCTCTCCTGAGGGTGGACACACACTTGTTTCGGGCTTTGTGAAAGGAAATGAGATTTCCTTCCGTTGGATTTGCTTTCCAGGAGACGAAGGCAAGTTGTTTCTGGGCAACAGCCTCACCACAAGATTCCGTGTACCATGGACGGGAGGAAGGGTATGACAACTGAAGACGAGATGGGATAAATCTGTGCATGAGAGAGAGCAATTTACTTTGGAAGAATTCCCAGGATGAGTTGATGTCAGAGGTGGTAGAGATGGGAGACCAGTCCAGATGATTGATGGCTGCTTGAAGACCGTGCCAGTTGGCCTGAGTGAAATGCCAGACTCGTCGACGCTGAGCAGGCTCCCTGAGAATGGTCAGAAAGATGTCCACTTTAACAAGGACATGATCAGATGATCCGATTGGAGCAGAAGAAGAGCAGCAGACATTTTCAGGGAAGTTAGTCATAACCAAGTCCAGAAGAGAAGATGCTCCGTTGACTGAGATCCGGGTCGGGAAATTGACAGATTGTGTCAGTCCCAGTGAGTCGCAGAAGTCCTTTGCTGAGGAGCCATGGCTGGTGAGAGAGGTACCCACACCCAGCCAACTGGCATGGTGACAATTGAAATCACCACATATGAGGAAGAGAGAGTTGGGATGAGTAGATAGAAGTTGGTCCATATTATCAGACAGCGAGATGTGGATGGAGTCATCACTGTTTGGTGGACGGTACAACACACATATAAACAAGAGGTGGGAGCGAAGGAGAAGCTGTAGCCAGAGGTATTCCTGGGGGTGAGGTGGAGAGAGTGCAGTGCAGGGCGGGTGAGGAAGAGAGTTTTTGATAAAGATAGCAACCCCACCTCCAGGACGAGGCTCAGGTCTATCATACCGGAGGAGGGAGTAACCCGGGAGAGATACTAAGGAATCAGAGACATCATGCAGGAGGAAAGTTTCTGTTAAGCAGATCACGTCTGGTTTGACAGAAGCAACCTGTATGGAGAGATCAGTTAAGTTTGAACGAAGGCCCCGGATGTTTGAGGTCCATACCGTTAATGAAGAGGAAGGGGGAGCATCGGATACAGAACAGGGGGGAGGAGGGGTAGGGTAAGATGTGGAAGAGGTGGAAGAGGTAGGGAGAGCTGTTGAAGGTGTGTCAGAGATTTCAGAATAGCTCGGAGAAAGGGAAGGATGGGGCGGACAAAAGGTTTGATGGTGTTTTGGTGAGGCACAATGAGGTGTTATTTGAGGAGGGGGAAGAGCGAGGCAGAAGGTTGGGGGAGATGGAGGTGAGAGTTGGAAGGGGGAAGAAGCGGGGAGGACGCTTTGAGGAGGGGGAGTGAGAGGGGGGAAATTGAGGAGAAATGAGGGTGGGGAGATTTGAAGGGGAGGGGCGAGGGGGGAGTTTGGGAGGGAAGGGACAAGGGGAGGGATTTGAAAGGGATGGGATATGGGGGAGATTTGGAGGGGAGGCGTGAGGGAGGAGTCTAGGAGGGGAGGGGCGAGGGGGAGTCTTGGAGGGGAGGGGTGAGGAGGTAGTTTAGGAGGGAGGGGGCAAGGGGGGAGATTTGAAAGGGATGGGTGATGGGGAAGATTTGGAGGGGAGGGGTTATGGGGAAGATTTGGAGGGGAGGGGTTATGGGGAAATTTGGAGGGGAGGGGTGAGATTGGATTTTAGAAAGTGTACGATTCATGGGAAACGTACATTTATTGCAAAATGAGTTTCTTGTGACCTTCGAGTTAAAAATACGTTTAAGGACGCTGGATGGAGGATGGAGTGCAGGAGAGTTTAGGGAATGTAGAAAAAAGGCACTATAGGAGATGGATTTTTTTTTGGGGATGAATAGATTTGGTTAGCAAGTCGAAAGCAGCCTTTTAAAGAAGAAGAAGAAAAAGGTGTTATAATATATGATGGAATACAGAACTTGAGGGGAAAGTGTAAACATTGAAGGTTAATAACAGTGAAAACTATCTGGGGAAATGGGGGAGAAACACGTGGTCGAAGAACGAACGAACGAAAAAGAATGAATAAACGAATGAGAACAAGAATAATAACAGAGAAGGAAATGTTTTTTGTTTTTTGTTTTTTTTTTTGAGTTGAGATTTACACAAGGAAGTAGGCTATGGGGTGAAAAGACTGGGAAAACAGAGAACGAAAGTTATTGGATCACAAACGACGGACCGCTGAGAGAAAAACAAAGCCTCAGGGTTGTACACTGTACAAGGTCTCAAGACACGACACGAATTAACACAATTTTCAATACAGGTATGAAAGATTTGCACCGAAATCTTCCTCGGGACACAATATACATACACACACCATAAAATAAATACAGTTATAACGAAAATACAAAAGGGATCAATTACTTAACTTCGATTTCAAATCGCTCCCGACGTGGCAAAGGCCTTGCTCACGACACGGCAAACAGACGATTAATTTATGAAAGATAAACACCGAGAAACTTCCAAGGTGCACACTATAACTTCACACACTGAAAGATAAATACAGTTTCGATAAAATACAATTGTGAACAGACTTGACTTTGAAAACGTGGAGACCGTGTGGAGCTTCGAAAATCCCTGCCGCCGTCTCCAAGATCTCACGAGATCGCGCGAGATCAAGATCGTGAGATCAGTCTTCCCATTCAAAGGACTTGAATGTGAAGGGTCTCCCAGTCCATAAGAAATATATGTGAAGGAATCTCCCCATTCACAACAAATATGGGTGAAGGAGTCTCCCCATTCACAAGACATTGCTGTGACTGAGTCTCCCCATTGACAAGATATTGGTGTTAAGTTGTCTCCCATTTCACAAGACGCTGATTTGAAGGATCTCCCCATTCACAAGAAATAGGTGTGAAGGAGTCTCCCAGTTCACAGGACGTTGGTGTGAAGGTGTCTTCCCGTTCACATCATACACAACATACTGTTGTGAAGTATTCTCCCCGTTCACAACACACTGGTGTGATGGAGCGACCCATTTACAATATGCCGGTGTAAAGGATTGCCCTCATTCACAAGATGCCGGTGTGAAGGAGTGTCCCCATTAACGAGAAACGGGTGTGAAGGCAGTGCCCGGTTCAAAGGACGTTGCTTGAAGGCAACTCTCGGATCACATGACATTGGTGTTTGGTGTGAAGGAGCAGCCCTGTTCACAAATCGTTGGAGTGATGGATCCTCCCGTTTGCAAGATGTTGGTGTTAAGGAAGACTCCTCATTCACAAGATGCTCTTGTGAAGAAGTCTCCAAGTTCACAAGAAATACTTGTGAAGGAATCAACCTGTTCATGAGAGGCCGTGTGTTCAGGAAACTCCCTGTTCACAGGGCATTGGTATGAAGGTGTGTTGTCATTCACAAGAAGCTGTTGTGAAGGAGGCTCCCAGGTCACAAGACGCTGATGTGAAGGAATCTCCCGATTCAAAAGATGCTGTTGTGAAGTAGTCTCCCGGGTCACAAGACGCCAGTGTGAAGGAGTCTCTCCTTTCGCAAGATTTTGGTGTGATGGAAGATTCCTCATTCAAAAGACATTCTTGTGAAGGATTCTCCCGGTAAACAGGTCATTGGTGTGATGGAGTCTCCCCATTCAAAAGACATTGGTGAGAAGGAGTGTCCTGGTAAACAGGGCATTGGTGTGATGGAGTCTCCAAGTTCACAAGACATTGGTGTGAAGGAGGAGCCCTGTTCACAAAATGTTGTGGATGAAGAATCCTCCTGTTCGCAAGATGTGGGTGTTGAGGAAAACTCCTCATTCAAAGGCCATTGGTTTGTAGACATCTCCCGGATCACAGGGCATTGTTTTGATGGAGGCTCCCTGTTCACCAGACATTTGTGAGAAGGGGTCTCCCCATTTCAATGTTCACAAGATGCCATTGTGAAGGAGTCTCCCAGATCGCAAGATGTTGGTGTGAAGGAAAACACCTCAGTCACAGCCCATTGGTGTGAAGACGTCTCTCGGTTTACAGGGATTTGTTGTGATGGAGTCTTCCCGTTCACCAGGTATTGTTGTGAAGGAGTGTCCCCATTCACAAGACATTGGTGTGAAGGTGTCTCCCCATTCACAAGACTCCGGTGTGAAGGGGTCTCACCGTTCAGAAGAAATAGGTGTGAAGGTGCAAGATGCTGGTGTGAAGGAGTCTCCCATTTACAAGATGCCAGTGTGAAGGATTCTCCCAGTTCGCACGATGTTGGTGTGAAGGAAGACTCCTCAGTCACAGCCCATTGGTGTGAAGACGTGTCTCGGTTCACAGGGCATTGATGTGAAGGACTCTCCCCATTCACAAGACATGGGTGTTAAGGAGTCTCCTGATTTACGGGGCATTCGGGTGAAGGGGTGTTCCCATTCACAACACATTAGTGTGAAGGATTCTCCCGGTTGACAGGCCATTGGTGTAGAGGGGTGTTCCCATTCACAAGATGCTGGTCTGAAGGAATTTCCCCATTCACAAGATGCTGCTGTGAAGGAGTGTCCCCATTCACAAGACTCTGGTCTGAAGGAATCCCCCTGTTCAAAAAAGATTGTGGTGAAGGCTCCTCCACATCCACAAGAAATAGGTGCGAAGTAGTCTCCCCATACACAAGACATGGAAATAGGTGAAGTTGTGAAGGTCATTTTGTGAAGTTGTGGGTGAAGAATACTTTTCTTCTTTCCAGACCAGGTCATTCCACTCTGGACATGCTGTTTCTGCTGTCTCAACAATGGATGGAGGTCCTTAATGCCAAACAGGAAATCAGAGCTGTCTCCATTGACATATCACATGCCTTCGATACGGTCTGGCACCCAGCTCTGCTCTCCAAACTCTCCTCCTATGGTATCCATGGAAATCTACACACATGGCTTGCGGACTTCCTCTCTGGTCGTAGTCAACGTGTGGCCCTGCATGGATTTCTCTCATCTCGCCCTCCTGTTCAGGCTGTAGTTCCCCAAGGTAGTGTTCTGGGCCCCGTGCTTTTTCTGGTCTTCATCAATGATCTCCCCATCTCTCTGGAAAATCCTCTCCGTCTCTTTGCTGATGACTCCACTCTCTGCCGCTCCATACCTCATCCCTCAGATCGGCAGTCTGTAGCGTCTTCACTCTATGTAGACCTGGACAAAATCACAGACTGGTCAAACATGTGTAACATGTCTTTCAATCCTGACAAATCTCACACTCTCACTATGTCTCTCCGAAAAGATCGTCTGGAAAACCCTCCCATCTACTTTCTGAGCAATCTTATCCAAGAAGTCTGTCACTCAAGCTTTTGGGTCTCACTATCTGCCATGATCTTTCCTGGGAAAACCACATTTCCAAGCTGTGCATCATCGGCATCATCTGTCGTGCGAAGTCCTTCCTTGGCACATCTGAGCTCCTCACCACATACAAGGCTTTCATCCACAGCTCAATGAAATACTGTTCTCCCCTTTGGGCCGGTGCTCCTGCCTCACACCTCGCTCGGGTTCACGCTGTTGAAACTAAAGCTTTCAGAATCATTGGAATCTCCCGCGATGAAGATAACTCCGAGGGCCTTTCACTCACTCACCGCAGGCAGGTTGGTGGTGTTTCTGTCCTCTACCGACTCCTCTCCTGCCTAGCTCCCCCAGCTCGGTCTGTGCTCTGTCCCCCAAATATTCCTACAGGTCGTACAAGAGCTGCCAGCAACCCTCTTACTGTTAAACTGCCAAAATCAAGACTCTCTATTCACCTTCACTGTTCCATTCCTCTTTTCTCCCGCCTCTGGAACAAACTCCCTCACTCTATTCAATCCCACTCCTCCCTCCAGGTCTTTAAAACAGATGTTCACTCCCATCTCTTGTCTTCCCCCATCCAAAACCTTGATCTTTTCTACCCTCGTTAATTCACTCCAGAACCACTTTTTTGAAATCCCGTCTTCTTTCCTGGAAGTCCTCACAGTGCCCATGTGTTTTATACCTCTCCCACTCCGCCCCCCCCCCCTCTGCCCCATGCCTCCTCTCCCCAAGCCCTCTTCCTTCCACAGATCTCCCGATGTCCCTGCTCGCAAACGTTGCACTTGTGTGCTTCCCTCTCTCTCCCCATCTTGTCTCACACTTCATTTATCTCATGTTTTATGTGTCAGTTTGTCTTTTTGTGATTAATTCTGGCTCTTACACAAGCCTCGATCTTGTGTACAAAAAAAACTTTAAAAAAACTCCATATTCACTTGGATCCACCCACTCTCAAAACCCTCCGTCACTTCCGTTTCCCATACATATGAATTATAACATGTGACTATGAAAGTGATGATGAAAAGTGACGATGAAAAAAGGTGCGACTATGAAAAGTGTTTTTTTTACGGTGTAGTCCATTGGGCAGGGCCGTCTCGAACAGTGTTTGTCCGTCTGTATGAATGTATGTATGTATGTATGTATGTATGTAGGTATGTATGTATGTATGTATGTATGTATGTATGTATGTATGTATGTATGTCCCCTCAAACGTATACAAATCAGAGCTGAGAATCTGGTCACATGACAGGGTGATGTGATTACGTCTGATGTCATAACGGCTGTGTTGCGGCTGACTCTCCACGCACCGCCGTCAGGAAAGGTCATTCCTCTTTGGGGTATATAGATTACAGTCGATCGGTTCTCAAGAATATTGAAAGATTGCCAAGTGGTTGAAGCATTCGAGCAAGCACTTCATTCAAAACCCTTAAGGAACGGCTGGCTTGGCAAGCGCTAGTTAGCTACTTGGTATATGAGCACACCTCAACCCTTGTGGGGTATATAGATTGCAGTAGATCTTCGCTCAGTTCTGTAAGTAAACCTTACCTCACGCATGTCTGGATTCCTCCAAATTTCATTGTTTAATGTAATAAACAGCATTAACGACTGTTTAAAAAGCTAATCATTTGTGTTTGTAGTTTATAATATTTTACAAACCCGGCTACACCGCTGTTAGACTTTTGGTCTTGTTTTCCTGTATTCCCGTTCCGAACACTCTCCTGCTAAGCTGGCCAATAAAGAAGTGGATTTCTTGGAGTGCAATGTATTTATCGATATATGTTTAAAAGATGCTGGGTTTCTCCATCCATAATGCTTCATTCGAAAGAGTTTCTGCTGTTGTACAATAATACAAATGGAACCGATGGAAGGATAATGCCCCATTTGCTTGGTTGGAAAGTTAGTCGATTTATTAACGCACAGGTTGTAAACCTGGTGCGTTATAGCGTTTGCCTGGGAATTTCGGGCGCTCAAAAGTGAAGCTAGTTTCTGTCACCCATTTCTGTCGCTCATTTCTGTCACCCATTTCTGTCGCTCATTTCTGTCGCTCATTTCTGTCACCCATTTCTGTCGCTCATTTCTGTCACCCATTTCTGTCGCTCATTTCTGTCGCTCATTTCTGTCGCTCAGATGTGTAAACATGACGTCATCAAATCTATATTTATAGGATAGGTTATAGGAGATATATATGTTATAGGATAGGAATATAGGACCCAAATGACCCAGAGGACCCAAATGACCCAGAGGACCCAAATGACCCAGAGGACCCAAATGACCCAGAGGACCCAAATGACCCAAATGACCCAGAGGACCCAAATGACCCAGAGGACCCAAATGACCCAGAGGACCCAAATGACCCAGAGGACCCAAATGACCCAGAGGACCCAAATGACCCAAATGACCCAGAGGACCCAAATGACCCAGAGGACCCAAATGACCCAGAGGACCCAAATGACCCAAATGACCCAGAGGACCCAAATGACCCAGAGGACCCAAATTACCCAAATGACCCAGAGGACCCAAATGACCCAGAGGACCCAAATGACCCAGAGGACCCAAATGACCCAGAGGACCCAAATGACCCAGAGGACCCAAATGACCCAGAGGACCCAAATGACCCAGAGGACCCAAATGACCCAGAGGACCCAAATGACCCAGAGGACCCAAATGACCCAGAGGACCCAAATGACCCAGAGGACCCAAATGACCCAGAGGACCCAAATGACCCAGAGGACCCAGAGGACCCAAATGACCCAGAGGACCCAAATGACCCAGAGGACCCAAATGACCCAGAGGACCCAAATGACCCAGAGGACCCAAATGACCCAGAGGACCCAAATGACCCAGAGGACCCAAATGACCCAGAGGACCCAAATGACCCAGAGGACCCAAATGACCCAGAGGACCCATAGGACCCAAATGACCCAGAGGACCCAAATGACCCAGAGGACCCAAATGACCCAGAGGACCCAAATGACCCAGAGGACCCAGAGGACCCAAATGACCCAGAGGACCCAAATGACCCAGAGGACCCAAATGACCCAGAGGACCCAAATGACCCAGAGGACCCAAATGACCCATAGGACCCAAATGACCCATAGGACCCAAATGACCCAGAGGACCCAAATGACCCAGAGGACCCAAATGACCCAGAGGACCCAAATGACCCAGAGGACCCAGAGGACCCAAATGACCCAGAGGACCCAAATGACCCAGAGGACCCAAATGACCCAGAGGACCCAAATGACCCAGAGGACCCAAATGACCCAGAGGACCCAAATGACCCAGAGGACCCAAATGACCCAGAGGACCCAAATGACCCAGAGGACCCAAATGACCCAGAGGACCCAAATGACCCAGAGGACCCAAATGACCCAGAGGACCCAAATGACCCAGAGGACCCAAATGACCCAGAGGACCCAAATGACCCAGAGGACCCAAATGACCCAGAGGACCCAAAATGACCCAGAGGACCCAAATGACCCAGATGACCCAGGGGACCCAAATGACCCAGAGGACCCAAATGACCCAGAGGACCCAAATGACCCAGAGGACCCAAATGACCCAGAGGACCCAAATGACCCAGAGGACCCAAATGACCCAGAGGACCCAGAGGACCCAGAGGACCCAAATGACCCAGAGGACCCAGAGGACCCAAATGACCCAGAGGACCCAAATGACCCAGAGGACCCAGAGGACCCAAATGACCCAAATGACCCAGAGGACCCAAATGACCCAAATGACCCAGAGGACCCAAATGACCCAGAGGACCCAGAGGACCCAAATGACCCAAATGACCCAGAGGACCCAGAGGACCCAAATGACCCAGAGGACCCAAATGACCCAAATGACCCAGAGGACCCAAAGGACCCAAATGACCCAAATGACCCAGAGGACCCAAATGACCCAAATGACCCAGAGGACCCAAATGACCCAGAGGACCCAAATGACCCAGAGGACCCAAATGACCCAGAGGACCCAAATGACCCAGAGGACCCAAATTCTATGTATGTTTCTATGATGATGTATGTTTTGGTGAAAGTACATAATGTGAATACTAGTAGCAATTTTACAAAAACCATGGCATAATTTCAAATCTTGACCCGAGATGATAATTATGCTACATCATAATTTCCATGTGCCAACCTGGGCGGAATCCAAGTGGATTCACTTGACTTGTTTGGAATAAAAATTCGTTCCTTTAATCACATTTACTTGTCTGTTTTTAAAAGCCCTTGTTTTGCGAATGCGGAAGAAGAAGCGTTACCTTGAGCATTAATGTTGTGGTTTGGACGGAAACATGAATTTATGATTATTATACCACAGTAGGACATGGGGAGAAGCACATAAAATGAGATATCAAAGGGAGGTTCAAAGCGCCCCTCCCTTTATTTAAGGGATGGTTTCTCTGTCTGCAGCTTTTAAATGAATGAATGAATGAATGAATGAGTGAATGCTCGTTTTAAGGCCATTTTCCCGCTAGAGTGGGGGTTAGCCTTGCGGGCCCCATGACAATCATGGTTCCCTGTTTGAAGCAATGTTTTTATGGCCGGATGCCCTTCCTGACGCCAACACTTGGTCACGCTCTTTCGATGCGCAGGGATACGGTGTACCTATTCTAAGCCGGGGTACACTCCAGGATCATTCATCCCAGCAAGCTGGTACTCTATTTGCCGACCTCGGAAGGATGACAGGCTGAGTCAACCCCCCTGGCGTTGGATTCAGCGATCGACCGGGATTCGAACCCAGGATCCAAGGATCCCAAGCCGGCACCCTAACCGCTAAACCAACACCAGGCCAACACCAAGCACTATCTAGCTTTTAAATGGGGACTGAAAATACGTTTCTCGGCTTCTACTGGACAAAATCGGCTGCAAATTTCAGAAGTAAATGCTTTGTACGTTGAGGTAATATGTTCTAAATTTCAGCAACGTCTGTTTATGCATTCTTGAGTTATGTTGAGAAAACCCTCGAAATCACGATGGTGTCTGTCCGTCCGTCTGCCCAAAATGTGTTGGCGCTCATATCTCAAGGACTACACATTGAAACTAGCTGAAACTTGGAATATACATCGGCCAATAGGTCTAGTTAATGGCTTTCGAAACAAATTCCACCTAAGTGCTATAGTTTTTGCTTTAAAATGAAATGTATATAAATATATATATACATAAATAAATATATAAAAATATATACCACTTTATAACTTCAAAATGTTAATACACAACAATTATGTGCTGGCATCAAGGCCGAATGTATACAGCATCAGACTCCCAAGCTGGGTGTTGTGGGCTCAAATCCCATCTGGGTTGAATATTTCTACCCCCTTACTTTTTCAAGTCTTTTTAAATAATCTTGAATAAAGAACAAATGAACATCTTGTACAATGAGCAAATGTGCAATGATGATGATGCGATGATGATGAATGATGAATGATGAAATGAATGAATCAATGATGATGAATGAATGATGCATGTACATGTAAAAAAATGTGTATATGTGCATGTGTGTGCATGTGTGTGCATGTGTGTGCATGTGTGTGCATGTGTGTGCATATGTGCCAGTGTACATGTGTGTGTGTGTGTGTGTGTGTGTGTGTGTGTATGTGTATATATGTCTGTGTCTGTATGTGTATACACTACCAGTCAAAAGTTTTAGAACACCTCAGTTTTTCCAGTTTTTATTGAACTTTACGCAGTTTAATGTCTCAATGTACTCTGAAATTAAGCATAGAACAAATAAACAATTGGAGATAAAAAAGAAATCATAGAATCATTTTGTTTAACAAAATTTAATTAAAAATTTTGACACCGCAAAGTAGCCACCTTTTGCAGATATAACCGCCGAACACACTCGTGGCATTCTTTCTCCATTGGAAATCAAATATTGTTCGGGAAGTTCTTCCCAGCACTGTTGCAGAAGTTCCCACAAATGTGTTGCACTTGTAGGTTGCTTTGCTTTCACCCTTCTGTCCAGTTCATCCCAAACCAGCTCGATGGGGGTTAAGTCTGGAGACTGTGCTGGCCATTCCATGAATTGAAGCCTACCATCTTGTTCTTTTCCTCGAAGGTAGTTTTGACATAGCCCGGAGGAGTGTTTAGGGTCATTATCTTGCTGTAGGATAAACCCCTGACCAACCAGGCGTACACCAGAGGGTATTGCATGGCGCTGCAAAATGCTGTGGTAGCCCTTTTGGTTCAGGGTGCCAGTCACTCTGTGCAAGTCGCTGACTCTGGATCCAGCAAAAGAGCCCCAGACCATCACGCTTCCTCCTCCATGTTTGACAGTTGATGTCACACACTGAGGAACCATCCTTTCGCCTACTCGACGGCGTACAAAAACCCTGCGTGATGAACCAAAGATTTCAAATTTTGATTCATTGGTCCATAAGACCTTCTTCCAGTCTTCAGTAGTCCACTGGCGGTGCTTCATGGCCCAGGCAAGCCTCTTTTTCTTATTTTGCCATCTTAGTCCAGTCAATCTATGCCATTTTGGGGTCGAACCCACCACAAATTGCAATAGTAATGAAACATGCATTTTTCAATGTCAAATTTAGTGGAGAATGACATACTAAAAGTCAAGGAGAATCGGAGCATTGGAACATTTCCAATTTTTGCAATCTTTAAGAGAAGGTTTTAAGCGAAAATCTGCATAAATTTTTCAGACCAAAAACTGTTTCCGTGCTAAATCCTTATGAGATCCTGCAATTTTATGTCCCTGAGGCCTGCAATGTAATGGCTTTATGTGAACAAGTTCATATCGTACTATATATACAAAAAAAATCGTTAAATAATATTGAAAATAATATTGAAAAAAATATATATATATTGAAAAAAAAAAAAGTGTTTTATTTAATAATTGAATGAACTGCGATTCAAGCACCAACCTAAGAGCTTATTCTTCTTCTGGATCACTTTCTGGTTCTGACAAGGTCACATTAGAACAGTGAAGTCCTTTGCATTCACTGCATGCGTAAGAGCATTCCAGGCTGTACTTGCGACAGCTGCATCGTAGGGTGCTGCAGTCTGTTTTGCAGCCACAGTGGATGGCATCTAGAAGGTAATCTGGAGCAGGCTTCATCTCGGTCATCACGGGAACCATTCTCTCGTCACGGATAGCCCATCCCCAACCATTGGCATCCATGGCAACTCCTTGCCACTGCTGAACCTGAACATACACCCGTAGGCAATGTTGCTTTGCAGATGCTGATGTAGGGGGCAGGGTACGAGGCTCAACTCTGACAGTGCTTGTTGAAACCTTCTGGTGGAAGCGTTGAAGCCTCAGCATGTCCAGTGTTTCCCCGGGCTGGGCATTATACAAGCAAACCAGGGCATTCTCTCCAGCTGTCATGACATCCTCTTTTGACGCTCCAGGAGTGTTGAAGTTTGCCAAAAGCTCGGAGAAATATGCACTGGAGTTCAGCTTCTTCAAGGCTGTTGCTTTGCCAATCGAGTAAATTCTTGACGTGGTATCACAACCCAGGAGTCCATGTGCAACAAGAAGCTTGTCACAAACATTGCGTCCAAGTGTCTTTTGCACTTGCTCGATATTCCAACATCTTGCTTGCCTCCTTGACGTCAGCTTAGGCTCAGGTCGGAAGAACAGGTTGTGAGATGTGGGCCCTGCACGACTGCAAAGGAGAACAAGAAGATCGGTGTCGTCGCCAACTATCACGGTGTCCTTGGTGTTTGCACATGCAATGGCTGTCTCCACTATGAGAACATCTGCATCTGCCCTGGCATGATGAACAGCGTTGTGCCGCCGTTGAAGGTCATCACTCAGTAGATTGATGAAACGTTGTTTATTTGTTTGGTTGGCAAGGAAGTCATCTTTCTTCATAGTACATACCATGTCCGTTGTGAAGTTGACAAGGGGACTGCTGTGAGATCGAACGCGCCTGCTGTGCGCTACATCTTTGGTGGAGGGTGCGCTCACATATCCATCGAACACTATGACAGCGTTACCATACCTGTCTCCAACATATCGCACGTAGTGACTGGCGATTCCTCCATATGTCTCGCCAGAATTCCAAGGAATTCTGTGTAGCAATGCCCCACCATCCAGAACATATTGCACATTCTGTGGCAGCACTGTGTTGCGAACGTCAAGGGGGAGTTGTTTCCAAATGGCTTCGGCTAGCGCTGGCTTGTCGGCCTCAAGCAGGATATCAGTGGTCTTAAACAGTGCTGGTGGGAAACTGCTTAGTTCGTACTTGAAGACATCTTTGAGGTCATCACAGCGTGATCCTGTCGTACTCAGACGTTGGAACAACAGTTGTGGATCTATCAGAACGGATTGTCTGCCAGTTTTCAATGATGAACGTGTGTCAAGAGTCACAACCTGATCTTTCTTCTTGAACGTGTGATCAAGAACCTTTTTGTCAAGCATTCCATCTAAGATCTTCCTGCCGACTGACGCTGCTTGGTCAGCATTGACCGAATCTCCAGCTGTGATGCCAGTGTCAATGCTTTGCAGAGTTGGATCGTTTCCAAAGGGATCCTTTGATGACAGGTAGCGAATAAGTTTGTGCGTGTCATCTGTGTCCCGTCCTTGTCGAGCTGCGCTTTGTTCTTTGTGCTGGTCACTGGTCCCATACTGCACTGATGTGTACTCTTGCAAAGCCATGTTGACCTCTGCACATATGGGGGTGGACAGCAGCCACGTGATCCTTTGCGGCTCGCTCATTCCACGACCCCTTGTTAGTCCCCCTGTGGTTTTCACACTTCTCATGAGCACTTGCTCGATCACAAGATCTGTGGACAAGCCGGCCCAGTACCGATCTGAACGCCGCACTACGTGAAATCCATTCTGGAACTGATGGTGGACCTCCAGATGCTGAATAGACAGTTGTGCCAGTCGCTGCAGGTAGATGTACACAGATGTTGTGTACAGATTGTGGCCTGCAGCTGCTAGGTAGGGCAACATGTCGTGCAAAGCGTGCACGTGCAGACGCCAGTCACCAGTGCGTTCCGACCTCAGGAATGTCCTCAGAATGTCTATCATGTCCATGTATTGCAGCCATAGCTGTGCTGTACGCAGATCCTTCTTCGATTGTCGAGCAACATTCATGATGTCACGAACAGAGTCCAGAACCGGGGCTGAAAGGATATCTTCAGTGCAACCCTCACCCTTCAACAATGAATCATACAGGTTTCGTAGCTCACACAGGTCAACTGGGCCAGCTCCCACACTTTGCGACCCTGACTCGGTATCACGCGGATCCATGGCTGCCTGTCCTGCCTCGGTATCATGCGGATCCATGGCTGCCTGTGCCTCATCTATGCTTTGCATTATCGCGTCTTCACTTGGTTCGTCATCTCCTGTAGTGCCCTGAGGGCCATCATCCTGAGCCTGCGAACAAGCAGGCACTAGCGTACCAAGTACCCTTTCTGCGAGGAGAGTGTTCAGTGCTGCATCAACCAAGAGATGACCACGGATAGCTCGGTCATATGCCTTGCCAGAGAGCATGTGCGTTACAGTGTTCTCAGCATACACCAGTTCCAGAACAGAGCGCAGTCCAGAGCCTGACATGATATTTCCAATACTCCCCAAGAAGCTCATCAACGTGTGGAAGCCTCCCAAGCGCAGTACAACCTTACGCAAGTCACTGCCCTCCAGTTGGCTTTCGATGATGGTAAGCGCCTTCCACCAAAGTGGTTGGTCAAATGTGATGATGACCTTTGCGTTGTACTGTTTGGCGTGCTCACATAGAAATGTCAATGTTGAATAGATGCAAGTTGGATCACTGCTGTTCATGTCGATCATGGGAAGCAGAAAGATTGCAGACTGACCTGGATGAACACCAGTGTGTTAATGACATATCAAATCAATAAACATCACACATCATATTGAAGGACATACCATAAAGTATATATTTTGCAAAAAAATTTGCATAATTTATGCTAATTACATATTCAAAATGGCCGCCGAGAGGTGAAAACCACATTTTTTTCAAACAAGATATCTCCGTCAAAGTACAATATAAAGTCGCCAAACTTGCACATATTATCAACTGGGAGTTACTAAATGTTGAGTTACTAAACCCTCAGAGACGTTAGAGTCTTCCTTGATCAGTGGTTTGTCGATATTTGGGGCGATTTTCCTCGAAGAACTACAAACATTTTCATCATGGCTACTGGTTTCGTCTATGGGCGCCGCCATCTTGCTTTTCTAATCGAAGGGAACTCGACCGCAATGTTTGCGTTTTTTGCGCCGACCGGACCGCGATGAACACCCCATAGCAGATAAAACGATTCAAAATGTTCTAACGATCAATTTGATGTAATTTGGACCAAGAACGATGATCGTGGAGAAAAATGGTGGACGATAGAAAATTGGTATGATTTTTCAGAACACAAAGACAGGACGCATCAGTTCGGGCAGTTGAGGCGAGGCGAGGCAGGGATTATCTGGTTGAGGCTTCTGATTGGTTCTCAGCTGGATTGCACTATAGGCTATTCCGAATCTTTTGATACCACACTTTTTGAGATTGGTTATATAAAAGCGACCGTATCCAAGGTCCAAAGTCGTTGCTATGGAGATCATTGTTCGTGTAATTAAATTTTATTCACCTAATTAGGCTTTGTTCACCTAATTAGACTAGAGTAAAATCTAATTTGATATAAGAATATGATAGACCATTATATTAGCTTTCAAAATTCATTGATATGTATATTTTCGAAAAAATTCAATTTTATTGGGATAAAGCTACCTTAAATGTCAATTATCTCAATATATATACCTTTACATGTCAAATGTATTGTAAAACCAGGGCATAAGGCCTGTCTTACACTCTTAAACACTTACATTTCTGACATCTTTTGAGAATGTGAACGAAATAACAAATTAAGTGCATTATTTTGTGCCATTTTTATTAGCTTATTTTCGTGCATAACTGTCAAAAAGTGGTTGCTCGAAATGAATGTGTTCCAATGCCTCGTTATTCCTTGACTTTTACTATGTTATTACATGGGTCAAAAGAAGCAAAAATGCCAAGTTTCATTACTATTGCAATTTGTGGTGGGTATATTCGTAAAATGACCGGCCTATCTTGGCATTGGCTTTCTTACTGCCACTCGACCTGTCAAACCTGCAGCTCGAAGTCTTCTCTTCACAGTTGAAACTGAGACTTGCTTACTTCGACCAGTGTTAAGCTGTGCTTGAAGCTGTTGTCCTGTGAGACGTCTCTCACGCCAGCTGGTGACTCTCAGAAACTTGTCTTCTGATTCTGTTGTGGCTTTGGGTCTGCCAGACCTCTTCCTGTCAGAGTTTCCTCCAGTTTCCAATATACTACTTCCTGCAGTGCAATATTGTCCAAATAATGCTTCAGAGGGTGTAATAACAGTCTGTTCCAATGCTGCTTTTATACAGACAGGGGTTTGTAATCAAGTAATCAGCAGAGGTTGGGACACCTGTAGGAATTGTTTGCATCAACTTTCAAGGCTTAATTTACTTACATTGCTGCAGAACAGCTGGAAGTTGTTAACCCATTACTTGTTCCCTGAAGAAGGCCTTTTTTTTTTTTTTTTACAATATAACTGTGCAATTTACATTATTTTCCCGTTTTTGCTAACCTAAACTTTTTTTTAACCTCGAGCAGTTAACTGCTTACCTTTGTACCATTTCAGGTTATTCACTGGACATTAAACTGTAAATTTTATATAAAGAGTGGAAAATTGAGGTGTTCTAAAACTTTTGACTATATGTGTATATGTGCATATGTAATTTTATAAACAGGAATCAAATTCCTGCGAAGGGGTAAGTGTGAAAAAATTCTGACTCAATGTGGGGCTTGAACCATGGTTAACCTCTGTTGGTAATGCGTCACAGCCCACTGCGCTATTGAGCCAGCCACAATCTCCTCAGAACTTTTCCACACTTAACACTACGAGCTTTATCATAGCCGATGTCTTACGTGCCTGCTAGGCAGACCCCGAATGTTAGCGTAAGTATATATATGCGTATGTATGTGTGAAGAAGTAGAAATGCATTGAAGATTAATTCAAATACAATTTTATAAACAGGAATCAAATTCCTGCGAGGGGATATATATATATATATATATATATATATATATATATATATATATATATATATATATATATATATATATATATATATATATATATATATATATATATATATATATATATATAAATATATATATAAATATATATATATATTGTTGCGGACGCGGTTAAAGATGTTATTTTACCGAACGGTTGGTATTGCCGCAACCGAACAGTTATTCCCCGATTAGAACCCGATTCCACCCAAACGTTGGCCGGATCGCACCGCGGCTGCTCAATGAGGGAAAAGACTAAAACGATGAATGCAAAGAGGAAGACGAAGGCAAAGAAAGGTTTGGAAATACTACTAAATTTATTTACTATTTACACACATAAGTAAAAAGAAAGCAGTCACGTTTATTTACAGCACATAAGACGCAGGTGGCACAGTGAAAATACTAGCTTACCTACAGTCTTAATTAACCC
The DNA here is from genome assembly GCF_964187855.1 of Myxine glutinosa. Taxonomy (NCBI): domain Eukaryota; kingdom Metazoa; phylum Chordata; class Myxini; order Myxiniformes; family Myxinidae; genus Myxine; species Myxine glutinosa. Next base: position 40,734,073 of record NC_136261.1, read on the forward strand.
AGGACAGAACAAACAAAAGACAGACTCACGCGGGGAATGATGACAGGAATCGCAGGAGGTGGATGGCTGGAGGTGAACGCTTGGTGGAGCCAACGCGGAGCTTGGTGGAGCTTTGGTGGAGGTGCACGCTTGGTGGAGGTGAACGCTTGGTGGAGCCAACGCAGAGCTTGGTGGAGGTGAACGCTTGGCGGAGGTGAACGCTTGGTGGAGCCAACGCGGAGCTTGGTGGAGCCTTGGTGGAGGTGAACGCTTGGTGGAGCCAACGCGGCTGGTGGGGGTTTGGTGTGACGGGTTCTCTCTCCTTCCCTCACAAGCTTCAGGACTCTTTCTCTCTCTTTCTTAGTCCCACCCAGTCCAACAACTTCCTCTCTTGCTTAGTCCAACTCAAGGCCTTTCTGTCTTCTGATCTCCTCCCTCCTCGACTCTCTCCGGGGGCCTCTGCCTCGGGTTATATAAGCCCCACCCTTGACCCTCTGCGAACCTCCCCAAAACGTTCTCTCTCCGCCCTCTAAAGCCAACCCCTCATTCTGGGTTGGTCGGCAAGGGCTGGTTCACTCCTCCCCTCTATGACGAGGTGGGGACCCGCCTTTCTTCCCCAACCCTGCCTTGTGATCAATGGCGGATGAAGGGAAAACCGCCCAAAATGCAGTTGGCAATTGACGAAAAGGAGGAATGGAGGTTTTGGGAATGGGAATGAAGGGAATCTATCTCTTTCACTTGGTGCAATGGAGTACTTCTATGAAATGGGAGACACAGCCTTACCCTAAAACACAGAATAAGATATAACTATCGAACAGGGGTATTCTATGATTGGCTGACGTGTATGCTTGTGGACTAATTATGGGACGCCCTTTGACCTTTACACAGCTCCGGAGGCAGGAGGCGCAGAATAACAATAATAATAATAATAAAGCACACAATAAAAAAAAACAGTCCTCATATCCGCAACACTGCACCCTCCTCCTCTTAGGCACGTCCCGGGCCTACAACTTTTTTTTAGTGTGACACGTAGGTGTAGTTCCCTCTACTTTTAACCTGACCCTGAGTGCGACAGTTTTTAAAACATAAATAAATGTGTCCCGCTGCTCCATTGCACCCTGCCTAACAGACTTACGCCCACAGTTAACCGAATTGCGGAATGGTCTTCAAACTACACACTGACGGTGGGGAGCATTATTTACAATGACTCTGCTTTTATTTACAAGACTAACCCAGGACCTGTAATTGTTCTTTCTGGGGGGGAGACAGTCTGCTCTGCATCAATGCACCATGAAAGCACCCAAAAACACACCAATACAAGCACCCTCAAGCACCAATCGGTGCAGTCACCATAGTTCAAGAAAATAGAACCAACAACCCCTAACCCTGCAGGTGATCTCTTGCTCTTCGGCTCCCTCTGCTGGTTATTATTATTTGTTCTTCCAGATGTTGCCATTCTTTCATTTTCTTACTGGCGGCCTATTTGTATTAAAACTTGCACCCAATGTGTCCTTTTTATTTTATTTTATTTATGGCCCACAGGGCCGACTACGTGTGGTTCACCTGTGGGGCATCGGTGCCCTGTGGCCCAGGTCTGCCAGCAAGATTTCGGGCCCTCATGACCGGTTCCAGCAGAGGGGCCATGCCCCAACCCATGGGGTCCATCAGTGGTGCTCGGCCACAGGCATGTGGTCCATAATGTGGTGCATCGATGCAGACAGCTGGTTCTGAGAGTGCCGGGCGCACAATGGCCGACTCACGCACGCTCCCCTCGGCGCCCAATGGCGCACAGGTCATGTGGGAGACAAAAGAGACAAATGAGCGAGGGGTAAGGTCACAAGGGTACACATCAATAAGGCAATGCAAGGCGAAATGCGTACGGAGAGCGAAGTGAGAAAGCTCGTCCCTACCGTATGTCACCCCCCTGTCACCTACACTACCCTTGCCCTTACCCCATATGTACAAAATCTACACATTACCAATCCGTCGCTACTGTCACGTCTCCCCATATTTCCTCTATACCAAATTTGTCACCACAATCCCTCTAACCAAAATTTGCCATCACCCAATTCATCATCAATCCTCATAAGGAGGAAGAGATGGAACATCAAGCACAATGTCACACCCACGTCATGATGCGTCTCACATTCCAAACATTTGCACAGTAAAAAATAATCAAAACATGGCATGGTGTGGAGTACCTGTCACCTCAGGTGAGTGGATGCAGATGGTGCGAGGAGACTCCAATCCTAACTATCCACTAAATGACATTAACACACTTTACACTACCCGGGGTCTTTCCCTGCCAATCCATTGGCCACTTACACTATGGGTTCTAAAAACCAATTCCCATTGACCAAACTGTGGTGCTTCTCAATTTGGGGTCTCACTCCCCCGATTCATCTCCCGGTGCCCTTGCACAATTTCTGGGCTGTGACGTGTAGCTCTCCCAGCAGGTCTACCCACCTGCACACCTCCACCACAGTAGTTGCCACCCGAGCTTACCTAGCTCCTCACCCTAACCTAACTAACTGGGGAAGGCCCCTCCTGGCTCTGTCACCCCACTCGGTGCCCTCTGGCACTGGGCTACCCGGGTCCGTCCTCCAGATCCTCAGGCCCCATCCACAACTACCGGCTCCCAGAGCCCACCTGCGGCCTCACCTGGCCGACATCCTCACAGTGGTGGAGAGCCCAATCCAACTACACACACTAACAGGCTACACGCCCAGCCATTTCCACAACACTAATGCACCCATCCAATCACCATTCTTTCACCCGCACCACAGATGCCTATATCCAACCACAATTTACCTATACCCTCTACCTAACACTTACACTACCCGCCCCGGGTATCCGTGATGGGGGTCCACTCTTCCCCCATTCACACCTCCGCACCATCCACTCCATTCCACAGTTTCCATCATACTCACTCCACGACCATCCATTCCAATACTCCAGATATTCCACACTCCATGTATTCCACACACCTGGTGTCATACCTGTTGTTGCACACCTGTGCAATCATACCTGGTGCCACCTGCACCCTCCTCCTCTTCCTGGACCATTGGGTCAGCACAATACACAATCACCTTCACTCACTCATACACTGCTCCACACACCTGTCCAGTTGCACACCTGTGCAATCACACCTGTTCAATTACACCTGTTCACAATACACTTCTATACACCTCCCACACTCACACGGCATCATCTCATCTACCTGTTGCCCTGCTAACTTAGTGCACCCTGTCTTCCCTTTAAACTAAGCACGTACCACGTCATTATCATCCACTCTACTCTACCTGCGTCCCCACTACAGGTATCCTTGTCATTAACTAATCTTAACGTTACCTAATGTCATCTTCGCTAGATCCCTACACACGATATATCCTAACCCTCCCGGGCTAGTTTTCACTGCCATCAACCCCATAACCTAGTGCTCCTTTGCCCCCCCGCTGTGAGGGATGGTGGATTGCCATCCCACCACATCGGGGAGGTCCCACTATCAATTTTGCTCACCAAATTTCAGCCAATCAAAAATTTTGCCAATCATCTGTCAATCATCAAATTTTTCCTTTTTATAATTTTGGGTCCAAAACACTAACCTCATCACCCGTCTACTTATTAGATCCTCTCGGTGCGCCAATTCACATCTACAGCCCGGCTTCGTACAGCCGAGCAATGAATGCGGGTTCTTTGGTACCGGCGGTTGGATGCGTCCAGCACTCGGTGCAGGGACGGGGGCTTACCCGTGCCGAGATCCCACGCACCACCTCGGCGCGGAGCCATCCAATTAATTGCCCGATCTCGACCTGCCGGAACGTCTCAATAAAAAGTGGTCGCCATGACGACCCTTCCTATCGGGCTGCCCGTTCCGCCTAGCGGAGCACGGACGCGGCCGTTCCAAGCGAGGCCCAGCGTGGATCGCGTACGGCGGTCCTTTCAAACCCGCCGTGGATCGGATCCCCGCTGGTTCTCGCGGCACGCGAAGTCCGGCACGCACCGAGGGCCTGATTCAGCTATAAGTCGCTCTAACCGCTAACCCGGTTACCGTCGATGCCTCACCTGCATGCTTACACGCATACGCTACCCCTTTCTTGCTCATACATCCAGCCGTTTCCCTGCTCTTGGTCATTGCACCTTCTCTTACACACCCAGGTACACTCATTCCGCTCACAGACTTGGTCACACACCTGACCACCGAACACCTTGGCACACATTCGTCGCTCGCACACCTCACCAACACACCTCTTCGCGCCCCCTCCTCGGTCACCTCCTCTGTGACAATCACAGGTGTGCTCTCACTCACACACCCAACCACGTGCCTCACGACCAACTCAAGTGTGCATTCCCACACACGCTCTACCACTCCAGGTGTGCATCCTTCCATTCCAGGTGTACATCCTCGCTCACCTGTCACAACCAACTCATGCTCCGTGTCACTCTCACTACTTTCACCACCACTCTTGACAGCGCACTCCCCCTTACTCTCGACAGCGCTCTCTTTTCTCATGCCCCTGTCTGTTACACCCCTTTCTCGCGCACACTCTCCCGTTACACCCTCTGTAACACTCACCACAGGTGTACACTCTCTCGTTACATCCTCTGTAACACTCACCACAGGTGTACACTCTCTCGTTACATCCTCTGTAACACTCACCCCAGGTGTACACTCTCTCGTTACATCCTCTGTAACACTCACCCCAGGTGTACACTCTCTCGTTACATCCTCTGTAACACTCACCACACCGAGCTTCCATGTGCCCCCTCGCACACGCGCTACGACCGCCTCACTCTCGACAGCACACTCACTCCTTGGCGCGCACTTTTTCCTCACACACCCCAGCATCGGACATTCTCGCACACCTATGTTTTTCGCACACCAGACCTGTCGCACACTTCACCAACGGCCTCTCACGAACACCCGGGTCCACAACAACCCCCAAGCCGACTGAAGCTCCCCTCACATCATGTACATTTCCGATTATATCGCCACTCACCTTGGCACCTCTTTGTCGCACCTCTTCTGCCACCTGCAAACTCTTTATTTGGTTAGTGAGCAGCACATCATGAGTTGAGCACCGACCTTGTACCAATTCCATTACCTCCTCCTTTATTTCTCTCTTAGTTTCTTAGTGAGCAGCACATCATGAGTTGAGCACCGACCTTGTACCAATTCCATTACCTCCTCCTTTATTAACGCACAGGTTGTAAACCTGGTGCGTTATAGCGTTTGCCTGGGAATTTCGGGCGCTCAAAAGTGAAGCTAGTTTCTGTCACCCATTTCTGTCGCTCATTTCTGTCGCTCATTTCTGTCGCTCAGATGTGTAAACATGACGTCATCAAATCTATATTTATAGGATAGGTTATAGGAGATATATATGTTATAGGATAGGAATATAGGACCCAAATGACCCAGAGGACCCAAATGACCCAGAGGACCCAAATGACCCAGAGGACCCAAATGACCCAGAGGACCCAAATGACCCAGAGGACCCAAATGACCCAGAGGACCCAAATGACCCAGAGGACCCAAATGACCCAGAGGACCCAAATGACCCAGAGGACCCAAATGACCCAGAGGACCCAAATGACCCAGAGGACCCAAATGACCCAAATGACCCAGAGGACCCAGAGGACCCAAATGACCCAAATGACCCAAATGACCCAGAGGACCCAAATGACCCAGAGGACCCAAATGACCCAAATGACCCAGAGGACCCAAATGACCCAGAGGACCCAAATGACCCAAATGACCCAGAGGACCCAAATGACCCAGAGGACCCAAATGACCCAGAGGACCCAAATGACCCAGAGGACCCAAATGACCCAGAGGACCCAAATGACCCAGAGGACCCAAATGACCCAGAGGACCCAAATGACCCAGAGGACCCAAATGACCCAGAGGACCCAAATGACCCAGAGGACCCAAATGACCCAGAGGACCCAAATGACCCAGAGGACCCAAATGACCCAGAGGACCCAAATGACCCAGAGGACCCAAATGACCCAGAGGACCCAGAGGACCCAAATGACCCAGAGGACCCAAATGACCCAGAGGACCCAAATGACCCAGAGGACCCAAATGACCCAGAGGACCCAAATGACCCAGAGGACCCAAATGACCCAGAGGACCCAAATGACCCAGAGGACCCAAATGACCCAGAGGACCCAAATGACCCAGAGGACCCATAGGACCCAAATGACCCAGAGGACCCAAATGACCCAGAGGACCCAAATGACCCAGAGGACCCAAATGACCCAGAGGACCCAAATGACCCAGAGGACCCAAATGACCCAGAGGACCCAGAGGACCCAAATGACCCAGAGGACCCATAGGACCCAAATGACCCAGAGGACCCAAATGACCCATAGGACCCAAATGACCCATAGGACCCAAATGACCCAGAGGACCCAAATGACCCAGAGGACCCAAATGACCCAGAGGACCCAAATGACCCAGAGGACCCAGAGGACCCAAATGACCCAGAGGACCCAAATGACCCAGAGGACCCAAATGACCCAGAGGACCCAAATGACCCAGAGGACCCAAATGACCCAGAGGACCCAAATGACCCAGAGGACCCAAATGACCCAGAGGACCCAAATGACCCAGAGGACCCAAATGACCCAGAGGACCCAAATGACCCAGAGGACCCAAATGACCCAGAGGACCCAAATGACCCAGAGGACCCAAAATGACCCAGAGGACCCAAATGACCCAGAGGACCCAAATGACCCAGGGGACCCAAATGACCCAGAGGACCCAAATGACCCAGAGGACCCAAATGACCCAGAGGACCCAAATGACCCAGAGGACCCAAATGACCCAGAGGACCCAAATGACCCAGAGGACCCAGAGGACCCAGAGGACCCAAATGACCCAGAGGACCCAAATGACCCAGAGGACCCAAATGACCCAGAGGACCCAAATGACCCAGAGGACCCAAATGACCCAGAGGACCCAAATGACCCAGAGGACCCAAATGACCCAGAGGACCCAAATGACCCAGAGGACCCAAATGACCCAGAGGACCCAAATGACCCAAATGACCCAGAGGACCCAAATGACCCAGAGGACCCAGAGGACCCAAATGACCCAAATGACCCAGAGGACCCAGAGGACCCAAATGACCCAGAGGACCCAAATGACCCAAATGACCCAGAGGACCCAAAGGACCCAAATGACCCAGACGACCCAAATGACCCAGAGGACCCAAATGACCCAAATGACCCAGAGGACCCAAATGACCCAGAGGACCCAAATGACCCAGAGGACCCAAATGACCCAGAGGACCCAAATGACCCAGAGGACCCAGAGGACCCAAATGACCCAAATGACCCAGAGGACCCAAATGACCCAGAGGACCCAAATGACCCAGAGGACCCAAATGACCCAGAGGACCCAAATGACCCAGAGGACCCAAATGACCCAGAGGACCCAAATGACCCAGAGGACCCAAATGACCCAGAGGACCCAAATGACCCAGAGGACCCAAATTCTATGTATGTTTCTATGATGATGTATGTTTTGGTGAAAGTACATAATGTGAATACTAGTAGCAATTTTACAAAAACCATGGCATAATTTCAAATCTTGACCCGAGATTTTTTTTGTTTGTTTTTTTGTTTTTTGTTTTTTGTATACAAGATCGAGGCTCGTGAAAGAGCGAACATTAATCACACAGAAAGACAAACCGACACATAAAACATATAACATAGGGAGCGGTAGACAAGATGGGGAGAGAGGGGGAAGGACACAAACACAACATTTGAGAGCAGGGACCGAGAGACATGGAGACATCGAGAGATCTGAGAGAGGGCGAGGGCTTTGGGGGGGGGCGTGGGAAGGGGGCAGTGGGAGAGGTATAAAACATATGGACACTGCCAGGACTTCCAGGAAAGAAGTTGGAATTTCAAACAAGGTGGATCTGGGGTGAATTAGCGGGGGTAGAAAAGATCAAGGTTTTGGATGGGGGAAGATAAGAGATGGTGGTGAACAGCTGTTTTAAAGACCTGGAGGGAGGAGTGGGATTGAAGGGAGTGAGGGAGTTTGTTCCAGAGGCGGGAGAAAAGAGGAATGAAAGAGTGAAGGTGAACGGAGAGCCGAGATTTCGGCAGTTTAACCATCAGAGGGTTGCTGGCAGATCTTGTGCGACCTGTAGGAATATTTGGGGGAAAGAGCACAGAGAGAGCTGGGGGTGCAAGGCCGCAGAGGAGTCGGTAGAAGACAGAAAGACCACCTACCTGCCTGCGGTGAGTGAGTGAAAGGCCCTCAGAGATAGCTTCATCGCGGGAGATTCCAATAATTCTGAAAGCTTTGGTTTCAACAGCGTGAAGCCGAGCTAGGTGTGAGGCAGGAGCACCAGCCCATAGGGGAGAACAGTATTCCATTGAGCTGCGGATGAAAGCCTTGTATGTGGTGAGGAGCTCAGGTGTGCCGAGGAAGGACTTCGCACGACGGAGGATGCCCAGTCGGCGACTGGCTTTGGAGGCCAGCTATGTATGAGATGATAATTATGCTACATCATAATTTCCATGTGCCAACCTGGGCGGAATCCAAGTGGATTCACTTGACTTGTTTCTCTCTTAGTTTCTGTCCGTCTCTTCTTAATTTCACTCACCTCTTCTTCCACTTCCTCTAATTTTTGCTTCACCTCTTTTATTTCCCGGTGCGTCTCCTCAAGTTCGTCCTCTAAAGCTACCGTGACCGTCTCTATGTGCATCCTCACCTGCCGGTCCTTCGTCTCCATTACCTCTGTCACCTCGTCCAACCTCATTGTCAGTCCCTCACGTACTATCTGACATTGCCTCTGTGTCGCTATTAAGTCATTTTTAATTTCTTTTTGTGTCGCAATTTAACCCTCCTAGTACCGGTGTTCCTTTGAACCTGCTCCATTAACTCCGTCTGTCCCTCTGTCAGCTGTTCCACCTCCTCCGTCAGATCTTCTATTCCCCCTTGTAGCTTTGCCGTCCCATTCCTCACCTCTTTCTCTATACGCTTTTCGCCTCGCTTTACCTCCTCGCGTACCCCCGATACCTCCTCACTCACACCTCGTCGTATCTCCTCTTTCATCTCCTCCATCTCTTTTGTAGATGCCACCCTCATCTGTCCCAATTCATCCCTCTGAGCATCCAATTTACTTTCTAACCCGATTTTCACCTCCTCTAACTGATTCTCCTGGGCAGCCATTCTATTTTCCACCCCCGTTAACCCATGTTTCACCCCTTCTATCCCATTGTCTAACCCCTCAAATTTCTTGTCTAATCCCTTAAAATTATTGTCTAGCCCCTCAAATTTAGCTTCTAGCCGTTCCCCCATTTCTCCCATTTTGCCCCCCATTTCCCCCATTTTGCCCCCCATTTCGCCCCCCAATCGCTTACTATCAGCCCTTGCTTCGTCCCTCATTGCCCCCATTTGCTCACTCTGAGCATCCATCCGATTCCCCATTTGTCCCATTCGCTCACCCTGAGCATCCATTTTTGCCATCATTTGAATCATAAAGACTCGCATGTACTCTGGCATCTCTGGCTCGGCTGCCGCGACCACGTGCGCAGCGCAATTTGATGCTGCTACGGTCACGGGCACGGCAAAATTTGGTGCCGCTACAACCACGTGCGTGAGGACGCCATTTTGTGCGTCTGATACTCCCTCAACCGCCTCCTCATTGCTCCCCTCCATTTGATCCTGGGTTACTCCTAACCCCTCCTCTAGCTCACCCACCGGCATCCGATCGCCTTGACCAGCCATGGCGCGATTTCAAAATTCGGGTTTTCCTTTACAACAACACAAATTTCCAGCACTTTGTAATTTTGAGCGCGTTAAGCGCGCTTCGGGCCTCGTATCCCACTCCCCGACACCAATTGTTGCGGACGCGGTTAAAGATGTTATTTTACCGAGCGGTTGGTATTGCCGCGACCGAACAGTTATTCCCCGATTCGAACCCGATTCCACCCAAACGTTGGCCGGATCGCACCGCGGCTGCTCAATGAGGGAAAAGACTAAAACGGTGAATGCAAAGAGGAAGACGAAGGCAAAGAAAGGTTTGGAAATACTACTAAATTTATTTACTATTTACACACATAAGCAAAAAGAAAGCAGTCACGTTTATTTACAGCACATAAGACACAGGTGACACAGTGAAAATACTAGCTTACCTACAGTCTTAATTAACCCAGGACAGAACAAACAAAAGACAGACTCACGCGGGGAATGATGACAGGAATCGCAGGAGGTGGATGGCCGGAGGTGAACGCTTGGTGGAGCCAACGCGGAGCTTGGTGGAGCTTTGGTGGAGGTGAACGCTTGGTGGAGGTGAACGCTTGGTGGAGCCAACGCGGAGCTTGGTGGAGGTGAACGCTTGGTGGAGGTGAACGCTTGGTGGAGCCAACGCGGAGCTTGGTGGAGCCTTGGTGGAGGTGAACGCTTGGTGGAGCCAACGCGGCTGGTGGGGGGTTGGTGTGACGGGTTCTCTCTCCTTCCCTCACAAGCTTCAGGACTCTTTCTCTCTCTTTCTTAGTCCCACCCAGTCCAACAACTTCCTCTCTTGCTTAGTCCAACTCAAGGCCTTTCTGTCTTCTGATCTCCTCCCTCCTCGACTCTCTCCGGGGGCCTCTGCCTCAGGTTATATAAGTCCCACCCTTGACCCTCTGCGAACCTCCCCAAAACGTTCTCTCTCCGCCCTCTAAAGCCAATCCCTCGTTCTGGGTTGGTCGGCAAGGGCTGGTTCACTCCTCCCCTCTATGACGAGGTGGGGACCCGCCTTTCTTCCCCAACCCTGCCTTGTGGTCAATGGCGATGAAGGGAAAACCGCCCAAAATGCAGTTGGCAATTGACGAAAAGGGGGAATGGAGGTTTTGGGAATGGGAATGAAGGGAATCTATCTCTTTCACTTGGTGCAATGGAGTACTTCTATTAATGGGAGACACAGCCTTACCCTAAAACACAGAATAAGATATAACTATCGAACAGGGGTATTCTATGATTGGCTGACGTGTATGCTTGTGGACTAATTATGGGACGCCCTTTGACCTTTACACAGCTCCGGAGGCAGGAGGCGCAGAATAACAATAATAATCTATCTATAATTCCAGTAATCTCTGTGTGTATGTTTGTATGTTTGTATGTTTGTATGTTTGTATGTTTGTATGTCTGTATGTCTGTGACCGCTGTTTCTCGACAACCACGGGTCCGATATACTTGAAACTTGCCAGGTATATTGCTGGGGACCCGAGGATGTGCCTTTTCAAGGTTTCATATTAATCGGAGAAGTAGTTACCGAGCTATGTCCAAAAAACGATTCAACCAATCAGAGAGCAGCGAGCTATCACGTGTGCCGAACGTGGCGAACAGACTGTGCCTCGGACGGCACATTTGAGAGCGTATTCATTTATTTCACGTTGGAAAACTATGTTGCCGTTAAACTATGTTTTAAAACTAATTAAAACTAATTTGCGATTCATCGTAACTGCGATTTGCGACCTTCCGGACAGTGAAGACTGCACTTCCGGCAGCCAATCACAGAACGCGTTGTTGCGTAGGCGTGGCCGATGTGAGAGCGAGCCGAGCCGAGCGCGTGCGCCATTACGGTTCGTAATTCGATTTCTTCCGGAGAAAATAATAATTTCTCGATTTCTTATGCGCATTATTTCTCCCAATTCAGTCAGAGCGAAGGGCGGAAGCGAAGAGCGTTGTTTTTTTTGTTTACGGGCGTACGGGCATACGGGCGGGGTAGAGCGTACGGGTAGCGTTATTTTTTTTTAGCGTGACCGGGTAGCGTGACCCAGTTCCCATGGACCTTCCTCTCCCCCAGCCGTCCACCTCCTGCCATTCCTGTCATCATTCCCCGTGTAAGTGTGATTGTAGTCTGTCTTTTGTCTTGTCCTTGGGGTTAAGTAAGACTGTAATAATATAAGCTAATATTTGCACTGTGTCTCCTTCCATTCTTTCTGTCTTTAGTTTCTTATCTTTCCTCCTCCTTGGTTTCTTTTGGTTGTAAATAGTAGTAATAAATCATATTCGTATTTCCTACCTTTTGCCTTCTTCTTCTTCACATCCGTTCGTCTTTGAGGTTTCCACATTGAATACCTGTGGCACGATTTGGCCAACGTTCAGGAATCGGGTCTAGTAATTGTTAATAGTTCGTGCCGCGGTTGCTAAAAACCGCTCAGCAATTAACATCTGTCAGCGGTACGAACGGGGCTGTGCACCTGCCTTTCTGGAGGTAGCTGGGCAGCGTCAGGGACCCCGTCGGTCAGTCAGAGACTAGGGGATTAATCCCCCCTCAGTAAGGGGAGCAGAGGCCGACGTTGGGTTCCGTAACAATATATATATATATATATATATGTGTGTGTGTGTGTGTGTGTGTGTGTGTGTGTGTGTGTGTTTGTGTGTGTGAATAAGAGAGAGACAGAACTGTGAGGAACAGAAATGAAAAAACGAGATCTGTGTGTGTGACCCACTGCCCTGTGTGTGTGTGTGTGTGTGTGTGTGTGTGTGTGTGTGTGACCCACTCCTGGGGGGTGTGTGTGTGTGTGTGTGTGTGTGTGTGTGACCCACTCCCTGGTGTGTGTGTGTGTGTGTGTGTGTGTGTGTGTGACCCACTGCCTGGTGTGTGTGTGTGTGTGTGTGACCCACTCCCCTGTGTATGTGTGTGTGTGTGACCCACTTCCCCAGGTGTGTGTGTGACCCACTCCCCCATGTGTTTGTGTGACATACTCCCCCATGTGTGTGTGTGACCCACTCCCTGTGGGTGATCTACTCCCTTGTGCAGTGTGCGTGATGTGGGAGGGAAGGGGGCGGGGAGGGAAAGGATTTGAGCTCTTGAAGTCACATTTTACATGATAGGTAATCACACATTTCAAACTGTATTTCCCATGTGTACACACATGCATTCACATGTTATCAGAAGTAAATATACTGGACAAAAGAAGTTAGGATCATAATTTTAATTTCATTTATTTTCACGTGGAAAAATATTTTATTGGTATTCTCGATACTAAAACATAACAGAACAATTTGTTAACAACTTGAAAAAGAATATGAGCAAGTTCATCCAACCATAATGGAGCAATTATTCGTTTCATACAGCAACCCCCAAAATCAATGTGAAATTCACTATGGGGCCAATAAATCCGTCACTATAAATGTCTTGCTAACAATCTCAATAAGATGTGTGTCCACCATGGGCTCCAATAACAGGACGACACCGCCTCGACATGCTGCGAATCAGGCGTCGGCAGCTTATTTGTGGGATCCTTGGCCATTCCTCAAGAAGCGTGGCAATCAGTTCCTGACGATTTGCAGGAAAGTGTATGTGATCAGAAACACGACGCTGTGGCATGTCCCAAGCATGCTCTATCGGGTCTAAGTCCGGAGAACGGCTTGGCCAGTCCATGCGGCTTATGGTCTCCCTCTCAAGGTAATGGTCTACAACCTGAGCCCTGTGTGGGCGTGCATTGTCTTCCATTAAAACAAAGCATGTCCCACTGCGCCGGCAACAAATGGTCGAACAAAGGGATCCAGAACCTCGTCCCGATATCGTACACCAGTCAGCATTCCTTCAATTACGTGCAGGTCTGTCCGACCGTCAATGCTAATGCCAGCCCATACCATAACTGAGTCACCACCAAAACGGTCATGCTCAGTAACACAACAATTGGCATATCTCTCTCCTGATGAGCGCCACACACATCTACGACCATCATGGAAGTCAACACAAAAACGTGACTCATCCGTGAAAAGAACAGGACGCCAGTTACGCAGTTGCCAATTCACATGGTCATTGGTCCAGTGGTTCCTTGCTATACGATGGAGTCGCGTGAGTATGGGACGCACAGCTGGACGAGGAGCGCGAAGATTGGATGCGTGAAGCCTGTTCCTAACAGTCTGTGCAGAAATTCGTATCCCAGTTGCTTGGCGAAAGTCAGTATTCAGTCTTACAGCACCACTAAAGGGGTTTCGCCTCGCCGACAGGCTTAAGTAGTGGTCCCGCTGGGTGGTCGTGGAACGTGGTCGACCTGAACGTGGCCTTTCTGCGATGCTACCTGTCGCATTAAAGCGATTCCACAACCTGGAAATGACGCTAGGACTCACATTCAAATGTGCTGCCACATTTCTCTGTGACTGTCCAGCTTGCAGCAATCCCACTGCTCGACCTGCTTCAGCTACGGTGAGATGCTGTCTCATGCTGGTAATTGAACCCGAGAGCATACTAAACGTCAAATAATGCTAAAAACAACAACAAAATCAGTAGCCTTATTAAAGTTCAGTTGAAGCTACAGAATGGCATATCCACGATATACACTTTGGTTTTAGAGCAACCGAGACAAATTATCGTGCCACAGCTGAAAAACAAGTTGCATGTGCTATCATTTTACACACAGTTATTGAATACATATGCACGGTGGTAATTATTGAAAAGTTTTAAAAAGTAACTTTATTTTCTCAAAAAATAACTTGAAAAGGCAATCCCTAACTTGTTTTGTCCAGTATACATTGTGTAGATTCCATCATTTGTGGATCTGATAAATTGCCAGTAACCAGTTTGTAAAACTGAATGTGCAGCATAAAACTCAAGATGTCCAAATGTCACACACGTCCATGCCCGTGGGATTCCCATGGGTGACCCCACTCGTCTATATATATAATCTCCGTAGGTGATCCTGTCTGTCTGTCTGGGGGAGTGGCTACACCCAGTCTGGGAGGGGCTTCAAAACAAATATCCACCATGTTGTTTCCTCGCATAGCTTTGAGGCCTCTTTTGTTAGGCCAGCGGTGTCTTGCTCTCTCTCACAGTTTTATTTCAACTCTAATTCGATATCTCATTTCATTTTTCACAGTCGCTAATATGGTTTTAGACTCGGTTTAAAAAAAAACTGGATTAAATTCGATGAAAGTTACCGTTTATAGAACGAAATGCATTTTCAAAGCCCTGTAACATAAAGGCCATTGACACTATCTCACACCTTTATCTTCACTCTAACTCACCATCTCATTTCATTTTTATCGATGGTTTTAGACTCGGTGTCAGCAATAATAGATAAAATTCATGCACACACGGGAAAATTCTGAGATATACAAAAAAACTCGCGGCACGATGTATCATCCCTCTCTCTCTGTACCCACCGTACCCAGTCGTACCCAGCTGCTCCTGGACTCTGTGTCCTTTCTTCCTGACAAGGTGGAAAAGTTTCTGTCAACCGTCGACTCTGATTCTGCAACTGGTCCTGACGGCATCAGCCCACGGGTCCTAAAATCATGTTCTTCCGCTCTTTCACTCCCTCTTTCTGTTCTCTTCACCCTCTCTTTTGCTCAAGGCCATCTGCCATCTGCTTGGAAATCAGCCAACATCACCGCTTTGCACAAAAAAGGTGCAAAAACAGATCCTAGCAACTACAGACCAATCAGCCTTCTCCCAATTATCAGCAAAGTCATGGAATCCATCATTGCTTCTGATATGAAATCTTTCCTCTTCTCCAATGGCTTGATCTCTGATCATCAATTTGGTTTCAGACCTGGTCACTCTACTCTGCACATGCTGCTTCTGCTTTCTCAACAATGGATGGATGTCCTCAATGCCAAACAGGAAATTAGAGCTGTCTCCCTTAACATTTCACGTGCCTTCGATACGGTCTGGCACCCTGCTCTGCTCACCAAACTCTCCTCCTTTGGTATCCATGGAAATCTCCACGCATGGCTGGCGGACTTTCTCTCTGGTCGTAGTCAACGTGTGGCCCTGAATGGGTTTCTCTCATCTCCTCTTCCTGTTCAGGCTGGACTTCCCCAAGGTAGTGTTCTGGGCCCTGTGCTTTTTCTGGTCTTCATCAATGATCTCTCTGATTCTCTTGAAAATCCTCTCTATCTCTTTGCTGACGACTCTACTCTCTGTCGCTCCATTCCTCATCCCTCAGATCGGCAGTCTGCAGCCTCCTCACTCTCTGCAGACCTGGACAAAATCACAGACTGGGTATCCAAATGGAACATGTCTTTCAATCCTGATAAATCTCACACTCTTACGATGTCTCTCCGAAAAGACCGACTGGACAACCCTCCCATCCACTTTCTGAATAATCCTCTCCAAGAAGTTCTGTCACTCAAGCTTTTGGGTCTCACTATTTGCCATGATCTTTCCTGGGAAAACCACATTTCAAATCTGGCCTCCAAAGCCAGTCGCCGACTAGGCATCCTCCGTCGTGCGAAGTCCTTCCTTGGCACACCTGAGCTCCTCACCACATACAAGGCTTTCATCCGCAGCTCTATGGAATACTGCTCTCCCCTCTGGTCTGGTGCTCCTGCCTCACACCTAGCTCGTCTTCACGCTGTTGAAACCAAAGCGTTCAGAATCATTGGAATCTCCCGCGATGAAGCTAACTCCAAGGGCCTTTCACTCACTCACCGCAGGCAGGTTGGTGGTCTTTCCGTCTTCTACCGACTCCTCTCTGGCCTTGCCCCCCCAGCTCTCTCTGTGCTCTGTCCCCCAAATATTCCTACAGGTCGCACAAGATCTGCCTACAACCCTCTTATGGTTAAACTGCCAAAATCAAGACTTTCTGCTCACCTTCACTCCTTCATTCCTCTTTTCTCCCGCCTCTGGAACAAACTCCCTCACTCTCTTCAATCCCACTCCACCCTCCAGGTCTTTAAAACAGCTGTTCACCACCATCTCTTATCCTCCCCCATCCAAAACCTTGATCTTTTCTACCCCCGCTAATTTCGGTCCCCTTGTGTTTTATACCTCTCCCCCCCCCCCCCCCCCTTCCCACACCTCCTCCCCCCAAGCCCTCTCCCTCCCACACTTCTCCCTGCTCTCAAATGTTGTGGTTGTGTGCTTCCCCTTCTCTCCCCATCTTGTCTTCCGCTCCCTCTTTTTGTATATTTTGTTTGTCTTGTTGTTTTGTTAGTGAAATAAATGTTAGCTCTTTCACGAGCCTCGATTCAGTATACAAAAAAAAAAAAAAAAAAAAAATCATACACCACCCAAATATCTCAAATGGGAAAATGCCGACATATTAAAAATTCTCTTTTTCTTTTCCGTTAAGATATATTACTTTTCCATTTGATGACAGTCGTCACAAAAAGTCAACAATGTGGAGAGAGGGGCAGAGCTTCGTTCACGTATCGCCACAAATGGGAAATTGCCGACAGATATTTCTTCGTTCTTATTTAATTCATCATTATTATCCGGAAGTTAAGGTAATCCTGTTTAAACACTCCATTCATTCCATCGATCTTCTTTTTTTTCACACCAGTTTTCAACTTCGAGTTCACACGCAGAATGAATAAAGAAACTCCATTTCACGTGTGCATGGACGTGTAATTCACATTAAAATTGTAAAATTGTAAAATAAATAAATAAACACAGACGGGAAATTGCTGAGAGATATTTTTTCGTTCTTATTTTATAAGCTATGTGCCCGTACACTTTTTTAAAGTTTATTTGAAATCTTTAATTTTAAAAATGTCATTTTGTATTCTGTAACGAAAAGAGTACCATTGGTTTTCCTGGGACAGAAAGTTGTTATGTGATGTTCTTACACACCGCCCAAAGGACTTTTCCCAGGGACTTTTTCATTTGAGCTGTATTATTTATAAAGTCGGAATTTTTCATTCTTTCGACGTAGTCACAATAAAAAGTTGCAATTAGGTACTCAGCACGTGGGGAGAAGGGCAGAGCATAGTTTATGTGTCACCACTCGCATTTGTAATCCTCCGTGTGTATGTGTGTGTTTGTGTGTGTGTGTGTGTGTGTGTGTGTGTGTGTGTGTGTGTGACCCACTCCCCCATGTGTGTGTGTGTGTGTGTGACCCACTCCCCCGTTTGTGTGTGTGTGTGTGTGTATGACCCACTCCTCCATGTGTGTGTGTGTGTGTGTGTGTGACCCACTCCCCCCCCCCCCCTCGTGTATGTGACCCACTCCCGTGTGTGTGTGTGTGTGTGTGTGACCCACTCTCGTGTGTGTGTGTGTGTGTGTGTGTAACCCACTCCCCCATGCGTTTGTGTGACACACACCCCATGTGTGTGTGTGTGGCCCACTCCCCTGTGGGTGATCCACTCCCTGGTGCAGTGTGCGTGATATGGGAGGGATGGGGGCGGGGAGGGAGGGCATTTGAGCTCTTGAAGTCACAATTTACAAGAGATGTAATCACACATTTCAAACTGTATTTCCCATGAGCACGCACATGCATTCACATGTTATCAGAAGTAAATACATTGTGTAGATTACATCATTTGTAGATCTTATAAATTGCCAGTAACCACTTTGTAAAACTGAATGTGCAGCATCTAAATGAAGATGTCCAAATGTCACACACGTCCATGCCCGTGGGATTCCCGTGGGTGACCCCATTAGTATTGTATATACAGGGTCCGTCAGGGAGGTGTGACGATTTTCAGAAAACTCGTACACAGTTATTTTTAGTCGAATTTCAAAAAAAAAATTTTTTAAAGACTACATATATAATGCCATGTAAAACACTGTAACAAAGACATTTTAAAATGTAATTCATGTTTGAAAAATGACATCATCTAAATGGCGGCCGTTCTTGTCCAAGCATTCTTGCAGACGCGCGGAAAAGTTCCAGCATTTCTCAGCACAGCAGCATCCCTCAGCAGTTCCAGCATTCTTTCTGCGAACATAAACCGCCATACGAAATCATTCTGCTGCAGTTCTTGAACCACCATGATTTTGTACGCATGATAATGAAGGTCCAAGTGCAAAATTCGACGAACTGATCTGTCTGACATCCATAGAGCGCGAGCGTGCCGTACCGCTGACTGACGAGGGCTGGCCTCCACAGCCTGTCGAACCCTTTCGATGTTTTCCGGGGTCCTAACGGTTCGATCACCTCCCCGTGCTGCTCCCGGCCTCACAGATCCAGTTGTCCTGAAGTTTTTTACCCACTTCAATATTGTGTTTCGAGACGGAACGGCGCCATGTCGACCAACATTGAAGTGAGTACGAAATCTGTGCTGTGTAAGCACCACCGAACTACCCGTTTGAATAAACGTCTCAACAACAAAGACGCGATGTTCAATCGTCCACAGCTCCATGGCTACTGAAATGGCGCCTAACAACGAGTAACCAACAGCCATCACGCATGCGCTAGACCCCCCACTTGCATTGTTATACCCAATTCAAACATGAATTACATTTTTTAAATGTCTCTGTTACAGTGTATTAGACAGGATGTAAAACCTCAAAAGGCCCTTATATAAAATGCTTGAGGCATTTCTTGTTAAAAGTTGGTAACAAGTGTTTTTAACATAATTTGGGTATACTGAATCTGAATCCGGTTGTTACCAAGCTGGCAAATGCTTCATAGTGGCTCAAAATCGCAATTCAAAATGGCCGCCAAAATCGCACATATTTGATGTGTCAAATTTTGTTATTTCATACTTTAGGTTAAAACTATGTTAGCAGAGTAGGTATTTGGTCTTTTGAAAACACTTTCAGCATGGATAATTCAAACTAAGTTGATACCAAGCAAATACAAGCTGCTGGCACCCCGCCAGAGGACAAAATCCAAGATGGCCGCAGTAAAATTTGAAAAATGCATATATTTGGTTTCCCACTAGCCACAGATATGTTATTGGTGTCTGAATGTAGTACTTAAGGTTTAGAGTTAAAACAACTCATTAATCACAATACTGACTATTTCTACAATAGCAAACATAGTGGATGATACCTGGAGTAGTGGTAGTGGTAGAAATGTGACCTGGAGTAGTGGTAGAAACCTGCCTCATTCATGTTATTGCTTTTCATAAGTTCTCTTTCAGATTATTGGAATCATTTTATGCTGGACGACAATCCGTGGACTTAGTTAAGGTGTTTAACATACTTAATCAGCGCAATGGCATTAGGTAAGATATACATGCTAACATATTGTTGTCTAAGCTACAGTTTAAATGTGTACACTCGGAGCAGCTTATTTAAGACTTAATTATAAGTATAGTATTATAACCTGTATATTTGAGAACATGCTTATTGGGTGCGAGTGTTAACCATGGCTTATCTCTTTTCAGAAAAATGGACCCAATGCTTAGTCTCAAGAGGCGATCTTCATCACCATCCCTGAGTCTCTGTATCATTTGTCAGAAGGACGACAAGGATGTGCACCAGGCTGGGAAGCAGGGTTTGCTGACACTCCGAGATGCTGTAACCGCACGAAGTAAACTCAGAGATGATAGCAACAGAGATGTTATTGATAGACTCGAAGTTGTGCTTCAGTCAACAGATGCAGAGTCAGTTGTGTGGCATAGACATTGCTACGCACAATTTACTGACAAGGGAAAAATTCAGCGGTTGCACCAGCATCAGAAAACATCAGGATGTAGTATGGACACAGATGGAGAACAAGCATCGAGCAGCAAATAAACATGCATCTCTTCCAGATCAACACGTATATTGTGAGGATCTGTCCTGGGTACTGACTGGGACAAATGCTTAGTCTGTCAAACTGTGCATATAAAGCATAGACTTGTATCTGTAACAACACAGAAAATGAGTGCGCAGATAATCGAGGCGGCACAGTTTGATAAAGTGTTACGTATTCGAGTTGCATGTGTCAACGATGTGATTGCGTCAGAAGGCAAATACCACCTTCAATGCTATGTGAACTTTACGAGGTCCACACAAGCTATTCAAAGCATTAGTCACAGAACTGATCTAGCCATGGCGTGGCTATGTTCAGAGCTGCAAGTCTCAGCTCAGAAAAGACATGTATTGGAACTACATGATGTTTTCAATCGGTACTGCTGCCTGACCAAGGATGCAAACACTGAGATTCCACCATCGTTTCTCAGCCGCAGGGCTTCTTTCACAGAAAAGCTAAAACATCATTTGACGGAGATCTACGAGTTCATCCCTATGCTAGATAGGGCACCCTCGGGAAACAAAACGCTTCTCGTTCCCACAAAATATCGCCATATTCCCATTTCACAGATGGAAGATCAAGACAACGACGAACTATTCACGCCAGTCCATCAACCTGGAGATGACATTTTCCTTTCATTAGTCCACGTAGCCCTTAAGATTAGAGGAGACCTCGTGTCACAGCCAGGCCACAAAGGATTCAACGTCAGTGAAGATGATGCAACTGCATGCATACCAGATTCCCTATATATGTTCCTTCGTCTTCTGTTTGAAGGCCAGTCAGCTCTTGAAGGTGACACTGATGAAAATGACGATGAAGTACTTGAGGCAAAAGTTCGGTCAAACGTCCTAAACATTGCAAAAGATATTGTATTTGCAGTCAGCCATGGGAAAAAGTGGACCCCAAAGCACATTGGACTTGGAAGTACATTGCACCAGGCAACGAGGTCCAAACATCTGGTGCAACTGTTTAATAGTGCAGGTCATGTCCTCAGCTACGATTCCATCCTACAAGTGGATAATGCTCTGGCAGAGCATACCATCCAGAACATGGATACTGAAAATGGTGCAGTCATTCCCCCTAATTTGACACCGGGAAAATTTGTACATTTTTCCGCAGATAACATTGATATCAATGATTCATCGATGGATGGAAAGAACACGTTCCATGCCACTCAGATGGCTGTGTGGCAACGAGGTCCTGCTCCAGACTTCAACTTCCATGATCTTGTACCATCGAAGCAGAAATCACTTTCAGTGCCAGATGCCATGAATAACATAATAGAAGCCAATGTCAGGGAAACACAACGTACACCAGCGTTTACTGCAGAAATCCAGCCAGAATGGTACACCAAAGTTGAACATGAAAACGCATCAGCGCAACTGGCGCGAGCTACAGAAATGTCTTTCTTCATGAAACGGCAAAATGAAAATCCACAGTTGGGATGGATGCAACACAATCAGTTTTACAGCACGACGGATCCAGAAATGACAACGATTGGCTACTTACCAATTATTCAAGCCCCGGCGCATGAGCTTGACACTCTTACTACGGTCATAAAACGCTGCATGCACATCAGCTCAAAGCTAGGTCAAAAGTATGTAGTACTCACGGTAGACCAAGCATTGTATTGCAAATTACTGGAGTTGAAATCTGCGATACCGGAGTTCAAGGAATTATCATCCCTCGCCTTGGTGGTCTTCATATCTCCTTGAACTTTCTCAAAGCTATTGGCCAGCACATGCAGTCGTCGGGGTTAGCAGATATCTGGTCCGAGAGTGGAATTATGGGACCGTCCACCACAGAACACTGTATGGCAGGCAAGTCATATTCTAGAGAATGCGAGCTCACAAACTAACATTGCAGGCACTTTGGCAAGTGCTTCTACCACAACTTACAAGCTACCTTGAGGAGCATGACGAGCAGCTGAAAAATGAACTGGACAATGCGTCAGATTCGATTGATGATCTTACCGCAATCATTGGACTTTGATTGGATTTTGTCCTCTGGCGGGGTGCCAGCAGCTTGTATTTGCTTGGTATCAACTTAGTTTGAATTATCCATGCTGAAAGTGTTTTCAAAAGACCAAATACCTACTCTGCTAACATAGTTTTAACCTAAAGCATGAAATAACAAAATTTGACACATCAAATATGTGCGATTTTGGCGGCCATTTTGAATTGCGATTTTGAGCCACTATAAAGCATTTGCCAGCTTGGTAACAACCGGATTCTGATTCAGCATACCCAAATTATGTTAAAAACACTTGTTACCAACTTTTAACAAGAAATGCCTCAAGGAGTTACAAATGCTGACTTTTCCTCCTGTCTATATTAAATGGCATTATATATGGTCTTTAAAAAAAATAAAAATTGAAATTCGACGAAAAATAACTGTGTATGAGTTTTCTGAAAATCGTCACACCTCCCCAGCCGGACCCTGTATAAATATACAAAAAATCCTACTTGCTGGCTCATTGGTGTAATGGTTAAAGCAGCAGCTGTCCAAGCTGTGGATTGTGGATTGTGGATTGTGGCTGTGGATTGTGGATCCAAGCTGTGGATTGTGAGTTCAAATCCCGTCCGGGTTAAAAAAAAAAATTCCCCTCCCTTTTTGCAAGTCTTTTATATCGTCTTGAATAAAGTCTTGTACGATTAAAAAATGAATTTTGTTCATATATAAAATGTATATTGTGAAAAATGCAAGGGGCATAGAAGTGGGCATAGAAAAGGCCCCTTTATATGGGATGTACCATGTGGCAAACTCTAGAAAAGAAGGAACATTCTTGAGTAAAATGCCAGGGGCATAGAAGAGGCCCCTTTGTATAAGGGTATGTAGCATGTGGCAAAGTATAGAAAATAAGGGACATTCCATAGCTTGTAGAAAATGCCAAACAATACAAAATAAGGGGCATACAAAAAATCTCGTGTGCATGCTGGTCTAACCTTGTGTTCTGAGGAGGAACCAAGTAATGCTCTAGAAAAGTTCATATAAAAGGGCTCCCTACATCTGGCAAATAAAATACATTTACTTCTTCATGCAGCTGTATGAATCAAATTGGCGCTTCCAAAATTACCGTTTCTTTAGTGTAATTACAGCATACGTGAAATCACAAATACTGTTTCCGTTCATTATTGTTACTAGTGTGAATCAGTGTGCCCCACGCGCCTCACCACAAGTCGTTTCAGAGGGATAGGCATCTTTGAACATTTCCGTGTCTTTTGGGTCTTTTGGGTCTTCAGGGTCTTTTGGATTTTCTGTGTCTTTAAGAGTCTTCGGGGTATTTTGGTTGTTCTGGGTATTTAAGGGTATTTGGGGTCGAAAGGGTTTTTAAGGGTCTTTTGGGTCTTTGGGGTGTTTTGGGTCTTTGAGGTCTTTTGGGTCTTTGGGATCTTTTGGGGGTTCCAGGTATTTTGGGTCTTCAGGATGTTTTGGGTCTTCAGGATCTTTTTGGGTCTTCGAGATCTTTTGGGTCTTCAGGGTGATTTGGGTCTTTGGGGTGTTTTGGGTCTTTGGTGTATTTTGGGTCTTTGGGGTCTTTTGGTTCCTCTGAGACTTTAAGGGTCTTTGGGTCTTTTTAGGTGTCCACGGACTTTTGAAGCTTCAGTGTCTTTTGGGTCTTCAGGGTATTTAAGGGTATTTTGGGTCTAAAGGGTATTTAAGGGTCATTGGGGTCTTCAGAGTGTTTTAGGACTTTGGGTGTTTTGGGTATTTGGGGGTCTTTTTAGGTCTTCGGGGTCTTTTGGGTCTTCCCGGTATTTTGGGTCTTTGGCTTCTATTTCGGTCTTTGAGGTATTTTGGGTCTTCGGGGTGTTTTGGGTCTTTGGAGTGTTTTGGGTCCTCGGTGTATTTTGGGTCTTCAGGGTCTTTTGGTTCCTCTGGGCCTTTTAGGATTTTTGGGTATTTTGGGGTCTTTGGGGTCTTTTGGATCTTTGGTGTCTTCAGGGACTTTTGGTTATTAAGGGTATTTTGGTTCCTCTGGGCTTTTAAGGGTATTTGGGTGTTTTGGGGTATTTTGCTTCTTCGGGGTGTTTTGGGGGTCTTTGGGGGGGTATTTTCAGTCTTCTGGGTGTTTTGGGTCTTTGGTGCCATTTTTTAGTCTTCAGCGTCTTTTGGATCCGCTTCGACTTTAAGGGTATTTTGTGTCTTTGGGGTGTTTAGGGTCTTCAGGATCTTTTGGGTCTTTGGGGTCTTTTGGGTCTTCGGGGTATTTTAGGTCTTCTGGGTGTTTTGGGTTTTTGGGGTATTTTGATTCTTCGGTGCCATTTGTGTCTTCAGGGTATTTTTGAGTTTCAGGGCCTTCAAGGGTATTTTGGGTCTTTGGGGTGTTTTGGGTCTTCAGGGTCTTTGGCGTCTTCGTGGTCTTTTGGGTCTTCATGGTCTTTTGGGTCTTCAGGGTCTTTAAGTGTCTTTGTGGTCTTCAGGGTGTTTTTGGTCTTCAGGGTCTTTTGAGTCTTTGGGGTCTTTTGGGTCTTCCGGGTCTTTGGGGTGTTTTGAGTCTTTGGGGTATTTTGGGTCTTCGGGGTGTTTTGGGTCTTCAGGGTCTTTTTGAGCCTCATGGCCTTCAATGGTGTTTTGGGTCTTTGGGGTCTTCAGGGTATTTTGGGTCTTCGGTGTCTTCAGGGGCTTTGGGTCTTAAGTGTCTTTTGTTTCCTCTGGGTCTTTAAGAGTCTTTAGGGTATGTTGGTTCTTCTGGGTATTTAAGGGTATTTTGGATATTTGGGGTCTTTAAGAGTCTTTGGGGGTCTTCAGGGTGTTTTGGGTCTTCAGGGTATTTTGGGTCTTTGGTGTCTCTTGGGTCTTACGGGTTTTTTGGGTCATGAGGGTGTTTTGGATCTTCGGGGTGTTTTTGTGTGTTTGGGGTCTTTTGGGTCTTGGATTTGTTTTGGGTCTTTGGGGGTGTTTTGGGTATTTTGGGTGTTTGGGGTATTTTGCGTTTTTGGGGTCTTTGGGATATTTGGGGTCTTCAGGGACTTTTGGGTCTTCAGGGTCTTTAAGGGTCTTTGTGGTCTTCAGGGTGTTTTGGGTCTCCAGGGTGTTTTTGGTCTTCTGGGTCTTTTGGGTCTTCTGGGTCTTTTTGAGCCTGAGGGCCTTCAAAGGTATTTTGGGTCTTTGGTGTGTTTTGGGTCATTGGGGTCTTTGTGGTCTTCACGGTGTTGTATTCGGGGTGTTTTCAGTCTTCGGAGTCTTCGGGGTCTTTTGAGTCTTAGGGGCCATTTGGGTCTTCAGGGTCTTTTTGAGCCTCAGGGCCTTCAAGGGTATTTTGGGTCTTTGGGGTGTTTTGGGTCTTTGGGGTCTTCAGGGTCTTTTGTGTCTTTAAGGGTATTCGGGTCTTCAGGGGTCTTGGTGGTCTTAAGGGTCTTTGGGGAGTTAAAGGGTCGTCAAAGGTCTGAGGTGTCCCAGCAGTCTTTTTTTTTTTTTTTTTTTTTGGATACAAGATCGAGGCTCGTGAAAGAGCGAACATTAATCACACAGAAAGACAAACAGACAAACCGACACATAAAACAAATAACACCGGGAGCGGTAGACAAGATGGGGAGAGAGGGGGAAGGACACAAACACAACATTTGAGAGCAGGGACCGAGAGACATGGAGACATCGAGAGATCTGTGGGAGGGAGAGGGCTTTGGGGGGGAGGCATGGGAAAAGGGGGTGGGAGAGGTATAAAACATATGGACACTGCCAGGACATCCAGGAAAGAAGTTGGAATTTCAAACAAGGTGGATCTGGGGTGAATTAGTGGGGGTAGAAAAGATCAAGGTTTTGGATGGGGGAAGATAAGAGATGGTGGTGAACAGCTGTTTTAAAGACCTGGAAGGAGGAGTGGGATTGAAGGGAGTGTGGGAGTTTGTTCCAGAGGCGGGAGAAAAGAGGAATGAAAGAGTGAAGGTGAGCAGAGAGCCGAGATTTCGGCAGTTTAACCATCAGGGGGTTGCTGGCAGATCTTGTGCGACCTGTAGGAATATTTGGGGGACAGAGCACAGAGAGAGCTGGGGGAGCAAGGCCGGAGAGGAGTCGGTAGAAGACAGAAAGACCACCTACCTGCCTGCGGTGAGTGAGTGAAAGGCCCTCAGAGATAGCTTCATCGCGGGAGATTCCAATGATTCTGAAAGCTTTGGATTCAACAGCGTGAAGCCGAGCTAGGTGTGAGGCAGGAGCACCAGCCCATAGGGGAGAACAGTATTCCATTGAGCTGCGGATGAAAGCCTTGTATGTGGTGAGGAGCTCAGGTGTGCCTAGGAAGGACTTCGCACGACGGACGATGCCCAGTCGGCGACTGGCTTTGTAGGCCAGCTTGGAAATGTGGTTTTCCCAAGAAAGATCATGGCAGATAGTGAGACCCAAAAGCTTGAGTGACAGAACTTCTTGGAGAGGATTGTTGAGAAAGTAGATGGGAGGGTTGTCCAGTCGATCTTTTTGGAGAGACATAGTAAGAGTGTGAGATTTGTCACGATTGAAAGACATGTTCCACATGTTTGACCAGTCTGTGATTTTGTCCAGGTCTTCAGAGAGTGAGGAGGCTGCAGACTGCCGATCTGAGGGAAGAGGAATGGAGCGGCAGAGAATGGAGTCATCAGCAAAGAGATAGAGAGGATTTTCCAGAGAGTCGGAGAGATCATTGATAAAGACCAGAAAAAGCACAGGGCCCAGCACACTGCCTTGGGGAACTCCAGCCTGAACAGGAAGGGGAGATGAGAGAAATCCATTCAGGGCCACACGTTGACGACGACCAGAGAGGAAGTCCGCAAGCCATGCATGGAGATTTCCATGGATACCATCGGAGGAGAGTTTGGTGAGCAGACCTGGGTGCCAGACCGCATCGAAGGCACGTGATATGTCAAGTGAGACAGCTCTGATTTCCTGTTTGGCATTGAGGACCTCCATCCATTGTTGAGACAGCAGAAGCAGCATGTCCAGAGTAGAGTGACCTGGTCTGAAACCAAATTGATGATCAGAGATCAAGCCATTGGAGAAGAGGAAAGATTTCATATCCGAAGCAATGATGGATTCCATGACTTTGCTGATAATTGGGAGCAGGCTGATTGGTCTGTAGTTGCAAGGATCTGTTTTTGCACCTTTTTTGTGAAAAGCGGTAATGTTTGCTGATTTCCAGGATGCTGGCACATGACCTTGAGCAAAAGATAGGGTGAAAAGAACAGAGAGAGGGTGAGATAGAGCGGCAGAGCAGGATTTTAGGACCCGTGGGCTGATGCCGTCTGGTCCAGTTGCAGAATCAGAGTCGAGGTTTGACAAAAACTCCTCCACCTTGTCAGGAGAGAAGGACACAGAGTCCAGGAACAGTTGGGTTCGACTGGGAAAGGTGGGAACAGAGAGAGATGGGTTTGGGACTAAGGATTTTGAGGCAAAACAGAGTTGAGGCATTCGGCTTTGTCACGTGCGATGTCAACTGTGTGGCCATTTGATGTAAGGGAGGGGATGGAGGGGGAACAAACACCAGAAACGGATTTGACCAGACGCCACCAGGATTTGGAGGGAAGGAGACAGGTTTGAGAGTAACGTATTTAACAGGGTTAATTAAGAGGGTGTTAAAAAATTTTTAAGACGTTTTCGTCACATATAAACATACATAACGACATCACCATATATGTTTGCTCTTTTATCATAAGATACACGTTTAAATACATGATGTTTTTTTAATCTTAATTGCATTACTCCTCCCCCCCCCCCCCCCACCCCTTCCACCCCCAAAACTCCGCCGGTGGTTGTACCCCCAATGCAAGTCGGGGGCCAAATCTTCCCCATTATTCCCTACTGCTCAGATTCGTCAGGGCAGTGCAGTCATGACCAGAGTGCCGATCGGTCTCCATGCACAGGCCTTTTCGCTCGTCTCTCTCACTCTCTCTAACTCTGTCGTGGCCCTCACTTCGTGAAGGCATGTGTAAACTACCCTAGATGTAGGGGATCTCTGGGTGTTTTCTCTGGGTGATCGATCAGCTATCAGTAGTGTATATATGTTGCTTCTGGGACACTCTCATTTTCCCATTGACTTACATGTTAATTTTCCTCTTAACCTCATTGCCCATTAACACCTCTATTTCTCCCACCCTAATCTTTATGAACCTTTTGTCTATAGTACCTATCCTTAATGTTGTTTATTAGACCACTCAAACACTACAAATATTTGTTTTCCCTTATAGACCTATTAATCCTTCTTCTACATATCATCTGGCAGATTATCTTTGACCCACTCAAACATCGACCCATTCACTTACATGTTAATTTTCCTCTCACCTCTTTGCGAACCTTTTAGCCTTTTGACATTAGACCACTCAAACAATGATTCCCCCTTGGTCTTATGGTACTCTTACTATCAATGATCCGGAGTAGACCACTCAAACATCGATCCTACAAATATTTGTTTATGAGTAGGAAATAATTTAATTTTTTCATTAACTTTTTTTTACTCTTTTAACACTAACATTAGCTTTAAGAAAGAAAATGTTTAAGTTTGATTCTTTTTCAAGATATTACAATACAAAAAAACCGGTTTTTCTTTAAATCTCCTCACTTTTGAGAAATGACACTTGGATCTCTTCCCGGAATTTTTCATTGTCTAGTTTCCTGTTTTTCACACACGCCTTGAGTTTCCCCGAAACAACGACAGGGCAGTTTAAGTTTCAATTCCCTAAACCCATTATAAAAATCTGTGTTCAGTTCGTTGTGAAACTCTTGCGATTTGACGAAGATGAGCATTAACTTGTCTTATTCCAGTCTTTCCTCTGATGAAGAATACTCGCCAGGACATTGGTAAGTTTCATTCAGAATTAAACTGGTGATGTGAGCTTTGTATGTGATTAATTTAAATTTATATGACTCATGATATATTTTTTTATTACAGCAATGTGAATGACTTTCATGAGGTTCCTCAAGAGTTGTACAACAAACTGAATATAGGTTTGAACAACCTACCTCTGAGATGGAGGGCTCAGAATGAAGACACAGACGAAATTTCTGTACAAAACGACCATCCAAGTCTGACCCTGGTAATTCATTATCCATCTCTCTGAATGTCATCAATAAACTGGAACCAATAAACGGGAGCTGACATTTATTTATTCATTGTCAATATAATACTCTTTTTTTTCAAACAGAATACAACACCTGTTGAGATTGATGACCACGGCTATGAGTGGGTCTATTTTGATTTCCTACCAACCTGTGATACCCTAAATTTTCATCTCGACAGCATTGACACCAAACTCAACTTTTTAGAGGTATGTGTATGTGTGTGTGTGTGTGTGTGTGTGGTACACCGTATCCCTACACATTGTAAGAGGCGATTCAGGGTTGGCGTCAGGAAGGGTATTCGGACATACATATATCATTCATATATTCCTTTACTTCACCTCCCCTCTTGTATTTAATAGAAAGAGATTCAAAACCTGAAGACATCTGCTGAACCAACCTTTGACTTGTGCTGGGAAGAAATTGATGACTTGTGCTGGGAAGAAATTGATGACTTGTGCTGGGGAGAAGTTGAATGTATACCTCAAGAAAAATGTTTTGTTAATATAAAGATTTTGTTTTCAATATTATATGAATATATTTGCTTTGTATACAACTATTTAATAATTAATTACAAAAAGAGAATAAAGGAAAAATGACGGGAAGGTGCGTCCCCTCCCTTGACCCCCCCTCATCCCACCCCTCCCCTCCCCTTGTGTGTGTGGGGAAGGTGGGGGTGGGATGAGGGGGGATCAAGGGTGGGGGACGCACAGGGGGTGGGGGATGATGGGTGTGGTCTGTGTGGGCGGGGTCTGTGTGGGCGGGGTCTGTGTGGGCGGGGTCTGTGTGGGCGGGGTCTGTGTGAGCGGGGTCTGTGTGGGCGGGGTCTGTGTGGGCGTGGCTTATGATTTTTATTGATTTAATTTTTTTTTTATTACCACTAATTAAATTAGCTAATCTGGGTGGGGTGAATAGAAATGTTGTTTAATGAATTATTAGCTTTGTTTTTTGTAATTCTTGTGAATAAAATGCCCCTAATATTTCTTCCCCATTCATATCATATAATCTGTAAGTCCAAGGGACTGTATCCATTATATCAACAATTTTAAATAATTCATTAGTCCATTTTTGTGTATAACCTTTTTCAAAATGGCTTTTCCATTTGTATATTCTTACAATATCACCAACTTTGAACTTGGGCTTTCTCAAATTAATCTGCTTTTCATATTCTAATTTTGTAAATGTTTCTGATGGTTTTGATTTTGTTGATGAATGAACTGTATTATTGTAATTATCGACAATATTCTGGATTAAATACACCCATTGTTGAGAACTGAGTTGTGTGAATTTTTTATATAATTTCTCTTTTAAAGTGCGATTAAAACGCTCAATAACAACTGCTTTTCCTTCATTAAAGGTGCTGTATAATTTAATACCCTCCCCCTTTAGAAATTTCATTAATATTTTGTTATAGAACTCTGTTCCCTCGTCAGTCCATAACTTCTTTGGTTTTCTATGACTTTTATTAAATATTTGTTGGAAGGCTAACATTAAAGTATCACCTCTCTTGTTTTTCAAAGGAACAACCCAGGCAAATCTACTCCTCAAATCAATAACGGTTAAAGCATACCTGTATCCCTTATCATTATTTAGTTCGATTAAATCAGCAGACCATATGTGGTCAGTGTCTTTGGAATAAACTTTCCTTCTTTTAAACTTGGTGATTATTGGTTTGTGTAATTCTTTAGCCAAGAGCTCCTCAGTCTTGATGACATCATTAGAGCTTAATAGTTTTTTGAGGAATAACCAAGACCAAGTTTCAATTTAGCACTTATCATTTTTTTTACAATAAACCTATCAACTTTCTCTCTCAACGTAGGATTTTGTATCAAAGACAAATTATACAACATTTCTATGTCTGCTTCATGTTTTTCATCCAATGTAGTGAGTGGTATTTCCATAAGCAATATCATGCTTCATACACACTTCATCAACCCTATTTATAGGCTTAGACCAAGGTTTAGGATTGTCAGCCTCATCTAATCTTTTATCCAAGTTTGTTCCTGGACCACAGAAAGAATATCTAGGTAGATGTAGTTCCCCAGGAATTCCAGTTGTTGTAAATTTACTTCCTGACAGAAACTTTTGTATGTCTCCTCCACTTTTAGGAGAGATGAATTGGCACTTTTTAGTGCCACACACTTGACATATTCCTTTTTGATAAACTCTATTATTTTTAGCTTTAACATAAGAGATATTTTTAGTTTTAGTTTTCTTTTTACATTTGAGACAATAACTCATATTTATTTATCAGAAAAAGTCCGACAGAGTATCAAAACCTTTTTGGTTTTCAACATATACATTTCTATCTTGATTTTTAAAACATAAAGAATCCTAAGGAATGCCTTCACTCTCTCCTCCATTTATTTACAAATAAAACTAACTAAAGTCAATAGCATCATCAACCACATAATCTTTGTCTTCTTCATGTAAATCTCCTCGCTGAACTCATCTCAACCATTTTTGAAATCATTATCTTAGTAAGAGTCGTTAATTCTTTATTTTCCTCTTTGGTGTGTTGAGATTGATTTATTTGCTGTAATACACTCAATCTTTTACGAATCTCACTGATTTCCATCTTTTTATATTTTTTCTCCCTCTCTCTTTGCTCCCTCTCCTCCTTTTTCTCCCTCTCCTCCTTCTCCTTTTTCTCCCTTTCCTCCCTCTCCCTTTTCTCCCTCTCCTCCTTCTCCTTTTTTCCCCTCTCCTCCTTCTCCTTTTTCTCCCTTTCCTCCTTCTCCTTTTTTCCCCTTTCCTCCTTCTCCTTTTTCTCCTGTTCCTCCTTCATTTTTTCTCTCTTTCCTCCTTCTCCCTTTTCTCTCTTTCCTCCTTCTCCCTTTTCTCCCTCTCCTCCTTCTCCTTTTTCTCCCTTTCCTCCTTCTCCTTTTTCTCCCTTTCCTCCTTCTCCTTTTTCTCCCTTTCCTCCTTCTGCTTTTTCTCTCTTTCCTCCTTCTCTTCTTCAACTCCTTCCTCATCCCTTGCTACCCTTGAGTTTGAGCCCCAAAGAATATTATACCTATACTCATCTGGATTTTGAGATATTCTTGTATCTATAATTATTTTTCTCATAATAGGATACCAATAAGATTTGTTGACGATTTCTAAAAGAGTTTTATATTTCATAACTTTGAGAAGTTCATTTTTATTTAATATTTTAAACAAGTCTCTGTTTGTGGGTTTAGCAATATCAGTATAAGGCCAGTTTTTTATGACAAAATTTCCATGTATATGCTCCAAATCATAAGGTATGTAATACCGAGCACCCTTTTCTTGTAGGTATCCCTGAATACAAAAATTATAATTCTCTTGTAGTCTTTTTCCTGCCATTTATGTATCAGAAATATATGTGAGATTAATATTATGACAGGTAATACCACCCCATCTTCCCACTACCAAATCGGTTTGTATTCCTCGGCTTTCTATCCTTATCTCATTATCTTCCTTCTTTGTCATGCTAACCATCGCTATACTATCATATATTTTTCTTTTCTTAGAATCATGTATTTGTTGTTTACTAATTGTACTTCCACATAAATCCTTATCCTCGCCAAGCGGATAATATTCTTCTTTACGAGACTGATTCAAATCATGTAGGTCTTCTAAGTTTATTGAAAAATACCAATTATACCCTAAATCAGGCATATCATACCCCCATTTATTAATTCGCCTATTAACTATATGTCCTTCTTTATAAAATTCAATTGTAAGCAGGTAGTTAAATTCAATGAGGACAGGTGTATGGTCAGTATAACCAGGTGTTGTGGTTGTAAATTTTACTTGTTTAACAAAACGTGCTGTTTTATTTAAAAATATATATTGTGATAAATCACTGAATCTAATTAAGTCATTCGCATCTGTAGGGTTTGGATAATTGATTAATTTATAAGTATTCTTCATATTAATATTTTTACTTATACTATATTTTTGTCGTTCAGCCTGTGCCTTTGTATAATAATTTGATAAATCAATATCCTGAGAGGATTTTCCAAAGATAGAACCATCTTTTCCAACATAAGTCATTTATATTAGATTAAAAGTGATATCATAAAAATTTTCATTATTGTTGAGTTGAAATAATACATATAAACATAATTGACCACAACATTTAGATTTAATTTCTTGAACTTGAAATGTTTGATAAACACCATTCTGTAAGAATTGTATTACTTCAACAGGTGGTGGTATACCATAACTATCAAAATAATATTTATCCTGACTATTATGAATACAAACCCAATGAGAACCATTCTGTGTGTCTAAATTCATAATAATATTCTTTGTATTCTTATTTATATGTATTAATTCATCTCTCATACAAATAACCACATTATCAATTTTTAGTGTTTTACAATACTTGGCTAGTTCTATATTTGACGTTGTATTCTTTCCAAATTGTTTAAACCATTTATCCATTTATTTATGAGAAAGATACAATCCATTACCCCGTTTAGTTAGTTTAACACCCGCTTGAGCGATAGAGGAAAGCATATCTCCAACCAACAATCTAGTTTTATCACGTAGACTTTCAAGTTTTTGAGCAAAATCTACAATTACACCACTTCCACTAATTTGTTTCCCCAACTCCTTGTTATGTCTTTCCAATTCTTTTTGAGCTTTTAGTTGTGCCTTCCTTTCGTTAGCAGTTTTTACTGCTGCTGAAATACCACCAGTCAATGCTCCCGCCGCACTTAAACAAGCAAATAAAGGAATTAGAAACGGGAGACATCCTCCCTCTTGTATTGAATATTTCTTTAACATAGGTTTTGTCATTTTAATTTTAAGTGATCCAGCATCATTTAGTGTTTTTACCTGCTCTCTTGTGAGTAAAACATCAATTCTTACTGCTCCTTTTCTTTGAATTGTATTAACATTAATAATACAAGGCTTTTGAAATATGAATACAAGATGTTAATTTATTAAGATTGATTTGATTAACATATACCCCAACCATTTATTTATGAGAAAAAACCTATGTGATATTAATCATAACACCATTATCTGTATTAATCTGTAATTCTGTTTCCTCCAAAAGCAAACAATAAGCATCAACTTCTTCATTCTCTTCTCTTTCAATGTATAGAGAAGTATCCACTCTATTAGACTTTATAGTTTCCTTTTGAGAACTCAGGTCAATTGCGTAGATTGTATAAAGTTTTTGAAACGCAACCATATCCAAAATAGGATCATTATTACCGTTGCTTTCACACACCTTTTGGTAAGACTTGTAGGCTTCCGCATAATCATTTTTTTCCCAATCAATTTCCAATCTATCTCGCGGATAAAATGTACCATCAAGAGAAACCCGAAGTTGTTTCACCTTAGCATTATCACTCAGCGCATTATTCTTATCAGTACCTTCATCTCCATCTGGTTTCTTAAAAATGAGCCAAAGGTATCATGGCTTTCCTTGAAGAACACCTAAATTCCAAGTGTAGGTAGTGTGTTCCAGTTTAACGTGTTGACATCTTCTTTTAAGGTACGATACATTTAGTGGTTTCTTTGAGTTGAGTCTTCTATTTAACATCTCTTCCGTTTTAAGATTAGGAGTATATTCACTGATATACCAACACAAATCATTAATAACAAATTTATTATTCTCACCAAAAGCATTTTGAGCCCCAAAAAGCAATCTATTTACATTATCATTCCTTTGAAGTTGAAATCTAATTTTAAGCCCATACAAAACTTTATCATAATCACAAAATCCAAATATACCTTTAAGAGGTACTGCTACGGTAAAACTATTCTCTGCTTTTGTATCATCATTATACATTGACTTCCTTTGACTATAACCAGGGTCAGCATTTGTTCCCGTTGACATATCAGGAATAAAACCTTCAACAGCTCCCTTACCCATTCTATCACTAAACGAATAAAGTGTAAATTTCATCATTTCAGATGTAGCAGAGACATAATCAACCGCTTCAACCTCTTGTGTTCCAATATACAGGCGGACACTATCAAACATTTTCCAGAATAAATCATTTACGAGTGTAGCATTAGTATTATTCGCAGCCTTAGTGAATTTAAATTTACACAGCAAGAAACTATCAGCTATATTGAAGTAAGTTTGTTGATTATTTATTTCAAAACTTTTTGTTCCATTTGAATTCCAGTCTGTTCGTGTTATAGCATTTACCTTGAAATAGTCTTCCTTTTTAGTGGAGTTTGAAATGATAATCGTATCATCCAAATCATAGCTACTATCAATCGCTTCCATACATGTATTTATATAGTATTAAAATTGTTGAAACCCTGACCCAAGTATTTTAATGATTTTTTGTCGTTCTTGTGAAGATAGTTGAGTTTTACCTTTTTTTATTTATTTGATTGCTTGTAATTTATGAGACTCCTTTTGAGCATCTTTTATACTCTTTATAGCTCCTGAAACTGAGCCCACGGCAGAAGCAGTTGAACCAATTAGGTCTTTATGTTTAAGGATGGTTGAACCAATACCCATTCGAGTATCAATTATCCCATCTCCTTTATTTCTAAATTGATGTCCCACACCCCGTTGTCTCTTTGGTTTATAGTATCCTCTACCAAGAAACATACCTTCACCCTTATAGTATGGTGAAAGGAACATCCCATCCCCTGTAATTATTTTATATTTTCCCACCTCGTGTTTTCTCACAATAACCATTATTTATTTATCAAAAAAAACTTCACGAAGGTGAATTCTGATGGATATAATTTCTTCATTAAAGGAGATCATACGATTATCTTGATCGGTTATCCTAAAATTTACTCTGTATATGGTTTTTCCTGACACAGGTAAATAGACAAGATTTTTTGGTTCCATATTGAATTTATAACCAAACGGGGTTGAGTATGCACTGAAGGAAAATATTGTATTTGTTCTTATTCCATCGTTATAAGCACCATCAATCAAATCACAATGAATTAATACTGAATTTATACCGGAGGATATTTGAATGACATTATCACTGTAAGACGTCCCGTTAGTTTCAATCTTTTTTGAAGAGAAACCCAATAGCTCTCTGAACGAATTTTCAATCATGAAATCAACTTTATAATTATTTTTAAGTTTAATCGTTGATTTTGAAGTGTGTTTTTGAATATCTATTACCATATTTTTTGGTTCATCACCTTTTTCTTTCATAAGGCGAGAGACTTCTGAAGTTATTTGAGAAATCTCGTAAGCTCCGGGTGAAACGGTTATAGTTTTATATCCACTTCCTGGATTATAACTAAACTTGTTGTTTTTCTCTGTGATATTAAAAAGGGTATTGTAAGTCTCCATTGACAACAAAGAAGCCTCATATTCTTTAGTGGGGTCAAGTTGTAGTGGGTAAGGGAATGAAGCTGTGTAATCACTCGTTGTGAAATTAAAACTAAGAATTGTGCTTCTCATCTTATTTAATATCTAATAAAATATCTTTGTATTGACATTTATTAATTATTTTCATATTCATCAACTGATCTAAAATGGTGGATGCTTCATTAAAACAATTGTTGTTTCCAGCCTTCTTACTACCTAACAACAATAATAACCTATTAACTAATTGTGATGGGTCATTTGGAAGAAAGCTAACACCCGAACCAAGCTTACTTAAAGCATCAATAATATGTTTCTCCTTCTCATTCTTCTTACTTTTACCGGCAACAGAAACTCCATAATCAAGTGAGTTTAGTAAATCAATATATACCCTATCTTCTGCATTTTCCATATCAAGTGGTTCATCAAAATGTTTTGAACCGCTGAATCCGGAGTTTGTTAGAAGAAACATTAATCTTGGAGTTAATTCAACATTTGGTTGAGCAGAACTTAAGAACACCAATTTATCATTAAATATCAATAACTTTTCTTTCACAAGATGGAACTGTGCTGGTTCTTCTGTTGGAATGAGACCTGCTCTGGTTTTTGAACCCGCCGAATATTCATTGTTTTGAAGAGCTTCCACAACATAATTAGGTGGTTGATTTACCTCCTCAAGTTTCCGAAACAATCCTTTATCATCATATTCTAATTCTCCAAGTTCTTGCGCCGTCATTTGACTAAAATCTTTGAGCATTTGAAGTTTTTTTGGAGTAAATTATACTGTGGGAACTGTAGGTGAGTGTTGAGTTTTCAAAAGTGGTTAAAAAAATTTCTCTTGTTTTCTTTCAAAGGCTTCTTCACCAGTTCGTTTCTGTCTCCGTTTCTTCTTTATCTCTTCCTGTTGCTTTACAACTTTTGAAACCAACTCTTGATGTTCTTTAAACTTTCTTGCTCTTTCTTCGGTATTCATCTTCTGTATTTATTTATTGAAAAATATCATTTAATGAATTGTAACGGTCAATGGGAAAATTTTCCTTTTCTTTGTCATTATAGTAAATGTGTTGAAATAAATCCTTTTCTTTAAATATTTCATCAAATTCTTTCTTGGTATTAATACGAGTTGTTATTTCTTCTTCACTAATACTTGTATCTCTGCTTTTCATACGTTTGCGTCGAGTCTCCTCATTGATATCAAAACCGAATGATAAAATCTTAACTCCATCACCACACAAATGTTTAATAATTTGTCTCATTCCTTCAGGATTCGTTTCTAAAATACCAACACCGTTAGATTTTACTTTATTTAACTCACTCTTACAATGTGAATATTTTGTAGAACCAAGAGAGACCTCCTCAAATATTTGACCTTCGTTCCTCAATCGCATATGTTTCTCCATTTAAATGTAGTAATAATCTTTCCCTTCTACTTCTCCTGGTCGCATTGCTCTGGTTGTAGTACTTACAAAACGAATCATAGGGTGTTTTAAAAAAAAACTTACAATCTTTTCATTTTTACTATTCAAGAGTTTAGATTTATGAAAGTTCTTTCCTGAAGCAGATTTACCCACAAGATTAATAATAATAGTTGTCATTTATGTGTGTAAAATATCAGTTAGTATCTCATCTTGTTTCACAACAATATATTTATATTTTCCAATCGTGTGTTTCATATGATTTTCAAATTCTTTTTTACTACATAACGTAGAGCAATTATCTCTCCAAAAATTATTTACATCTATTGAATTTAACTTAAATAAAATAAAAGTATTGGCATTGTTTCTTATTGAGCGCCGAGGGAGTTGAAAATATGACTGACTAAGATAAATACAATTACAAGAAGAATGTCTCCCTCTTGTATAGTAGCTATCCATTACTGTTTGGTTTCTCTCATTAACACAATCATCAAAGATAACGAGGTTCTTTTTTGATTTTCTAAATCTTGAGGTGAAGGTATATCATCCGTATTATCACTGAGAATACAAGTTATGGGTTTTGGTTTCGATTTTGATTTCTGTGTATCACAAAATAATTGTATTATATCTTCAATATTATAATCATTTAGTTTGTTTTGAAGTTTAAATAAACCGATAATGTCTTCCTTTTTAAGACCTGCATTAAAACCCTGTGAGAGTAGTTGATACTCGGGTTGAAAACTTGACTTTGTAAAAATTATTAAATTATCATAATCGAAAAAATTAGGACCAAGGAGCATCTTTAAAAGTAAACAGGTTTTTCCACATCCGCTTGAACCAACTATTAGACATCTCAATGAATTCGGAATGTTTTTATGGTTATTAAATTTTATCTTATTTTCCCAAATGGGTAAAAAATCATTCATTTATATATTTGGAAAACAAGTCATCTAACTTTTTTTGAGCTATTTTTGAAACTCTATATTTTATCCTGAGTTCGGGTTTAATTTCAAAATAATTCATTATTTTATTTATATAGTATCTTGTATTAACATTTCCATTAAAATTATTTTGAATAATAAATATCATTAAACCCTTATACATTTCCTCAATACAAATAGTCTCTTCCCTTGAAAGAAATGGTGTATTATCATCACAATACTTAACATTCATCTCTCTTATTAATCTTGTAAAGTAATTCATTTTTGGTTCTAATTTAAAAGAGTTATATATATTTTTATATTTTTTATTATCATTAATTAAAATTAAATCACAGAAAATACATTGTTTATATGAACCCTCATTAGTAAGCCCTATTCTTTCACAAGCCAGACAATTCTCTAATTTATCATATGGAGAGTCTGGAAATTCTAAATATCCTTCAGAACTTATCATATTTATATGGTAAATTTTTACTCAAACTAAACGCAAGTTTATTCATTAATAAATACAATGTTTCAAAGCACAAAAGACAAATTTCAATCAATCTCTACTTCAGTGGAAGATATAGAAAAATATGTCAAAGATGGTAAATTGAACAAAGATAAATATGGAAATTTTTGGGTAAAACCAGTTATGGAAAATAACATGAGCCCCTCTATTTCATTTAAGAGGAAGAGCTCTAACTATACCTGGAAAGGCATCCATTAAAGTAAATCTAACAAAAGTTTCTCCTCTACTCCTGGCAATTTATTCAAAGCTTGAAAAAGTGATCGATCGTGATACTTTGAAAAAGAATGATAAGACCATCAACAATACTCGTGGAGAAATTTGTATTTACTTTAATAATCCAAAGGGTTAGATCTAAGTAAAATGAATGATGTTAATATTTCTGGTGAAATGTCATTTCGTTCTATGATAGTTAGAGATTATTTAGAGATAACTTTTGATATTAAAAATGTAGAGATTGAATCTGTTAATGAAAGAAAGTATATAGATATTGATGGGAATATTTTTCCTGCTAATTAAATATGAGTCATTACAGCAGTGAAGATTTTACTATTTTATTGAACTCGGACGATAGTGATGATAGTATTTCATTGAACTCGGACGATGGTGATGATAGTATTTCATTGAACTCAGATTATAGTTATGATGCTAATCGTTTGTGCTCAAATGATAGTTATGAGAGTAGCTTTATTGATGACTCTGAGTATGATTCTGAGTATTCATGTGATAGTTATGACTCAGATGATTCTGAGTGAAAAAGTGTTTTAGATTAAGTATAGTTTCATATATAAAAAGCCTGTAAAAAGGCACTTTCTTCGATAAGTGTTTTACTTTAAGCACGGTTTCATCTTTAAAAAAGCCTCTAAAAAGGTGTTTTACTTTAAGTATAATTTTGCTATATAAATATGATCAAAGCAACGTATTGCGACATTTGTGAACAAGAATATAAACAATACAAAAGACACCTTAAAACTAACAAACACACATTTAATCTACTTCACCTACTATCTCCTATTCAGAAGGAAACAAAACACTGTTCTGCCTGTAATAAAAATATCCTCAAGAAAGGCTTCGAAATACATCTTAAAACAAATCAACATTTATCAAATTTTATCACAACTAAAAACTCTGATGGTGCATTCAAAGGACATATTAAAATAAGAGTCTTTAACTTCAAACCTCCTGAACCAGAGTCTATAGTTGATGCTGTAGAAATAGTTAAACCTGCTGTTCAAACGTTGATTGAAAAAACACTAAAAGAAATGAAACCACTTAAATTTTATATGGGAGTAAAATTATAAATGACAAAGGACAAAGGAGTTATAGATACACCATACATGAGAACTGAGCCACACTTTATATCTTCATATCAAGATTTTAAAACATCAGGAGTCTATGATGAACTTATTAAACAAGAGCAAGATGTGGATAATTCAATCGTAGGAAGTGGATTCAATATAGGAAAAATTATTTACATAGACATTCATATTCTTAAATCAGATCCTCTAAAAGCTTCTTCTTACATTGATTTACCCAGTGTTATCAAAAATAGAAAAGCAGTTATCAATATCAAAAATAAAGACAATAAATGTTTTCTCTGGTCTATTCTAGCACACTTACATCCTCCACATTTTCATGATGAAAGAGTATCTCATTATAAAAAATATGAGAATACATTAAATATGAAAGATCTAAAGTTTCCGATGACTTTAAATGATATTCCTAAATTTGAAAAGTTGAATAATTTATCAGTTAATGTTTATGGTCTAACAGAAACAAACAACATTCAGGTTTTAAAGCTTTCTGACAATTGTAAACAAACTCATATTAATCTTCTATATTTTAATTCAGACGAAAATTCACATTATACATACATCAAAGATATTACAAAATTAATAAAACCACAAGTATGTAAAAGAACAAATAAAATATATATTTGTATGCGTTGCCTTAACTTCTTCCATACACAAGAAAGATTAGATAAACATTCAAATTATTGTGGTGAACATAAATCAACGGTAATCAACATGCCTAAAAAAGGCTCAAAGATCACATTCAAAGATGAAAAGAAAACAATAAAACATCCATTTGTTATATATGCTGATTTTGAAAGTATTTTAGAAAAAATTGATACTGCTTCTCCAGATCCAAAAGAATCATACACAAATAAATATCAAAAACATACTCCTTGTGGTTTTTGTTATTATATCAAATCATCCGTTGGTGATCAATATAACAAGTTACAGGTGTATAGAGGCTCAAATACCCCAGAGGAGTTGTGAAACGACTAGAAAAAGACTATGTCCGATTAACCAAGATAATGAGAGGAACCAATAAACCAATGTCCTTAACAAGTAAAGAAAAAAGAGAATTTAGACAGCCAAAGGTTGCCTGTCATATTTGTGAGAAGAAAATTGGTAAAGGTCTAAAGGTTAGAGACCATTGTCATCTCACTGGTAAATATAGAGGTCCGGCTCATCAAAGTTGTAATATTAATTATCAACTCCCCTCTTTCATTCCTGTTTTTCTTCATAACAACGCTCATTATGATACACATCTATTTATCAAGGAACTCTCAAAGACTTCTGGAAGTATCTCAGCAATTCCAAACACGGATCAGAAATACATTTCATTCACAAAAACAATTCACACATCTCCTATTACTCATATCAGATTTCTTGATACATTTAAATTCATGGCAAGTCCATTGGCTAACTTGGTTCAAAATCTAAAAGAGTTTCCATGTCTTTCAGAGTATTTTTTAGATAAAGATTTTCTAACACAAAAGGGAATTTACCCCTATGAATATATGGACTCATTTGAGAGATTCAATGAAACACAACTTCCTTCAAAAGAAAATTTATATAACAAATTAAACAACAGTCATATATCTGATAAAGATTATGTACACGCACAAAATGTTTGGGAAAAATATAACATCAAGAATCTTGGCGAGTATCACGATTTGTATCTCAAAACTGATGTGCTTTTATTGGCCGATGTATTTGAAGCCTTGAGATCTGTTTGTCGCACTGGATATGGATTGGATCCTGC
Source organism: Myxine glutinosa (assembly GCF_964187855.1). Lineage (NCBI taxonomy): Eukaryota > Metazoa > Chordata > Myxini > Myxiniformes > Myxinidae > Myxine > Myxine glutinosa. The sequence continues at coordinate 40,776,649 of NC_136261.1, forward strand.
TCACTACTACACAGCACCTGGATTGGCCTGGAGTGCGATGTTGAAAATGACAAAACAAGCTTTGGATTTGATAACCGATGTTGATATGCTTTTGATGATTGAAAAGGCAAAGAGAGGAGGAATTTCACAAGTCTGTTCAAAGAGATATGCTAAAGCAAATAACAAGTACATTCCAAATTATGATCCATCGGTAGAGAGCTCCTACTTGATGTATTATGATGTGAACAACCTGTATGGCTGGGCAATGTCTCAGGCTCTTCCTTATGGAAAACTTAGATGGGTAAAGGAAAAAATTACAAAAAGGTTTTACAAGATGTATGTATCTCTACACAAAAAGAATTAGATGATTCAAAGGTTGGTTATTATTTTGAGGTCGATTTGAAATATCCAGAGGAACTTCATAACCTACACAAAGATCTCCCATTTGCTTGTGAAAAGGAAAGCCCAAAGAAGGAGTGGTTAAGTGATTATCAACAATCATTTAATATAGGTGAATCAACAGAAAAATTACTTACTACATTATATAACAAGAAAAATTATGTTCTACACCAAAGAAATTTGCGACAATATTTATCAAAAGGTCTAAGAGTAGGGAAGATCCATAGGGTTCTAAAGTTCAATCAAAGTCATTGGCTAAAGGAGTACATTGATTTTAATACACAAAGAAGAACAGAGTCAAAAACAGATTTTGAGAAAGACTTTTATAAATTGATGAATAATGCGGTCTTTGGTAAGACCATGGAAAATGTGAGGAAAAGACAAAATATCAGACTATCAACATCTTGGAAACAAGCATCAAAATTAATTAATAGACCGAGTTTTACTAGAGCTGAGGTCTTTACTGAGAACTTTTGTGGGATCCATTTGATTAAAGAGAGTATTGAAATGGACAAACCTATTTATATTGGAACATCAATTCTTGATTTATCAAAGTCATTAATGTATGATTACTTTTATAATAACTTGAGGAAGAAATATCAAAATGATGTTAATCTACTTTATATGGATACAGATGGTTTTATTTTGCAAATTAATATTGATGATGTTTATTCAGACATGAAAAAGGACATTAATATCTATGACACTAGTAATTACAGTCCAGAGAGTGAGTTGTTCTGTTCTAAAAATAAAAAGGTGATTGGAAAGTTTAAGGATGAATTAGGAGGAAATGTCATGAGTGAATTTGTGGGATTTAGGTCTGAGGCTTATGCTTATAAATACATTGTGAATAACATTGAAAAGACTGATAAGAAGTTAAAAGGTGTAAAGAAAAATGTTATTAAAGAAACAATAAACTTTAAGGATTATTATAACTGTTTAACAACAAAGAAAGAAGAGTTTAGAAAGATTAATGGAATAAGAAGTTATAAACATAAATTATATTCAGAAGAGGTGAATAAGAAAGCATTGGGGGCTTTTGATGATAAGAGGTTTATTTTAGAAAATGGAATTGATAGTCTCCCTTATGGTTATATAAGTATATAAGTGATAAGTTAAAAAAGGGGGGGGGGGGGGTTAGGGATTTTAACAGGCTACCGCTGCCTTTTTACTATTATATAAATGATAGAACCAAGTACCAACCAGACTAAAGAGTGGAGGTGTAATCAACCTTGGTATATAAATGGTAAACATAACGAATGTGAAAAATATCAAATAGGTATAATTGAAAAGACAACTGGTAAAAAAATTTACAAAACAAATAAGAGAATTAATTTAAATACCGGTGAATTGGGTAAAAAAGATGGAAATATTTTTGAGTGGATGGAAAACTTTGATGGTTGTCAGGAAAATATATACTTTAATTTAAAAATGGTATGTGGCACTGGAGGCGCTCAAACAAGAACATTGAGGGAGGTTTATCATTTTATCTCAGCTCAGTTAAAATATCTTAATAAAGAACCAAACTCAAACATCTTTTTTGTTAATATATTAGATGGTGAAGGGAGTGGCAAGAGAATTAAATTATTTCCCACGCAAAAACAAATATTTGTAGGATCGATGTTTGAGTGGTCTACTCGGGATCATTGATAGTAAGAGTACCATAAGACCAAGGGGGAATCATTGTTTGAGTAGTCTAATGTCAAAAGGCTAAAAGGTTCGTAAAGAGGTGAGAGGAAAATGAACATGTAAGTGAATGGGTCGATGTTTGAGTGGGTCAAAGATAATCTGCCAGATGATATGTAGAAGAAGGATAATAGGTCTATAAGGGAAAACAAATATTTGTAGTGTTTGAGTGGTCTAATAAACAACATTAAGGATAGGTACTATAGACAAAAGGTTCATAAAGATTAGGGTGGGAGAAATAGAGGTGTTAATGGGCAATGAGGTTAAGAGGAAAATTAACATGTAAGTCAATGGGAAAATGAGAGTGTCCCAGAAGCAACATATATACACTACTGCTATCTCCCTGCCCCTGGCTTGTTCGAAAGTACCGTCTGGGGCTATACAACAACAACATGAACAACAAAAAGCTTAGCCAAAACAATAATTATGTGTTATGAAAGATCCTTTTTCGTGTGTTTTATTTTATTTTACATTCTCATTGACACTCACAGATAGATATAGAGTATGTTTGTGAGGTACAACAATGCTGACAACAATACAACAATGCAACAAATTAAACTCCCGCAAAGATGGGAGGCACACCCAGTGTTTTTGCAACTGGCACGATGGAGATCTGTAATAACCCATTATTAGCTGTCGAAATTCGTGTTTGCGAAATCTGTTCTAATCATTGACTCGTTATGTTACGAATGGCTTATAATTCCATGATTCTTCTTTGGTTTGCTTCCATTCCATCTCCTCCACCCTTTTCCATTGTACGTCTCATCATAAACGATTTGATCAATACACTTGGTCTTTGTGATGTTAAATGGACCGATTCAATTTGTGCATTTACTATTCAGAACAGATGACATCTGATTACTGCATCATTCAGAGCCCTTCCAATCATGAGCATTTCCAAAGATAATAAATAAATAAATAAAGTTTTAATCCCCGTTAATAACCCCCGTTAATTCACCCCAGATCCACTTTTCTGAAATATCGACTTCTTTGCTGGAAGTCCCAGCTGTGTCCATGTGGTTTTTACCTCTTCCACCCCCACCCCCCTTCCCACGCCTCCTCCCCCCAAGCCGTCTTGTAGCTGTGTGTTGGGCACTGTATTAGCATTCTTGCACCTCCGCTTTCTTCCCGCCATACCGTTTTGCCCGCGACGAGCGAAAGAACTGATCGGCTCCATTTTCGATGTTTTCTCTTTAAACCCCGACCCTTGGATAGAGGTAAGCTGAATCTCAATTTATTGTTGAACCTCTTGAAGTAACTTTAGGCAAATTATTGTATTGTGACTGAGGGGAACGCCTTTGGATCGATTAGTCGAACTGGAAGAGAAATCAAGCTTACAGAGAAAGGTATGGATTTACTACGAGAAAAAAGGCATTGTGTCTATGAACGACTCTATAAAGAAGTTTGTCAAAAGATGCCAGGGATCATGTGTGTGATCGAATCTGGTGGAACTGCCCACCTGGTACACGAAGAGTATAAAGACTGGGTTTTGCAGTATGCTGAGTTTCGGAACGCTGAAGAAGAACTTTTTGGCCTCCTCAATGAAGAAGAGCAATCTCAGCAAACCCAGACTTTTAGCAAGAAGGCCATCAATCCTAAAGCTTTCAAGGCCACTGTGGAGGAATTCTTCACTAAACTGTTGCAGCCCGAGGCCATCGATGATCTTCAGCTTGGTGACACTGTCTCAGTGGTAATGCTTCAGTCACATTTGGCTCGGCGGCCGTAGGGTCTAAAAAATCTACGGCCACTAGCAATTATAGGGCGGCCGCAGTATTTCCACGGTCACACAATGTAGCAGTCACATATGTTTTTATTTTTCGGGTAGCCGCACGGGGTATTTAGAAATTGTGGAGACCGAAAACGTGGGGGTGCCGTACGGTCTTTGATTTGATGTCGCACGGTGACCTTAGGGCGTCCCTGCGGCGGCCATAGAATTTTCAAGGCAGACGCAAGGTAGCCTCAAGGTGCCCGCAAGGCGACCGCAGGGGGGCCCTAAGGCGAACGTGCGGCCAGACGGATGGTAACGAGTGGGTATATATACCACTTCTTTTTCATATGTATAACAGCACTTACAGTTGTCATGGCTACGGCTTGTTGAATTGCTACGGCCAACCTAGAAATGAAAAAAGTTATAACTCCACGCTATAATTCCACGGCGACCCCTACGGCCTGTAAAAGATAGCCATATGCCCTAGGGCCTCCCTGAGGCCACCTCAGAAACTCTGCGGCCGCCGCACATTTCTGTCAATTTAGGGGGGGTACGGCCGCCGTATCCTAGCCGTAGAGCAAATGTGACTGAGGAGTAAGCAAGAGATCTCATAAGTACAATGCTTCAAGAGCCAGTTCACGCTCTCTACGCTCCAATGCTGAACTTTTACGCCTTGAAGAAGAACAGAAAAGAGCTGAACTCAGTGCTCGCTCTGCTGCTTTCAATCGCATGCATGAACTGCAACTTGACAATAGAAGACTGATTGAACAGATGGAGCTGTCATGTCTTGAACTTAAAAGACAGACTGAACTGCTTAATCTACAAACTGAGATGGAAGTGAGTAGAGCTAAGATCAATGTGTTGGATCAGTTTGATGATGGCAACACTCAACTGCAGCAGACAGGATTTGATCTTGTTATTGACCAACCCCATGCTACTGATGGGTCATTATTAGAGTCGAACAATGACACTTCAACAATTCTGCCATGAAGACTGACTGCCTGTTAACCATTGTGACTTCCCAAAGGGCAGCTGATGAATGTGAAGCACTGAATACCTCCACTCTGTGTGCTCCAATTGGTGAGAACTCAAATTCATTTTTGTACCAGCCCAATGCTGCATGTTCAGCCCCCTTATTCGGGGTACCCACTCAACCATTGCCTAGTTCACCGGTTCCCGGTGACACGGCTCAACCTGCTGATCCAAGTGCTGCACCAAATGACTTGTTCAGTGCCATATCTTCTCGAGCTGATGTACGAGCACACAGACAAGAGGAACTGCCTACAGGTAAGAAGGAACCAGAAGTTTTCAAGGACAGTGTGTTTGATTATCCAGTGTGGATAAATTCCCTCATCGTGCTCGTTGAAAAATGTTATTCTTTAGAATCTGACAGACTCTACTACTTGGGCCGATATACGACTGGTGAGGCTCATCCGTGCATCAAAGGCCTACTTGCTCTCAATACTGTAGATGCCTACACCAAAGCAAAGAGACTGTTAGCTGAGCGATATGGCAACAAGTTTATGGTCACCAACACCTTTTGTGAGAAGATAGATAAATGGCCGACAGTCAAGCATGGAAACGGCAAGGAACTTCACAACTTGTCTGACTTCCTCTTCCATTGTGAGACAGCCATGGCTACTCTCAGCCAGTTAAATGTACTTGACGACCCTGCTGAGCACAAGAAGATTCTTCTGAAACTCCCAAAGCACATCCAGGAAAAGTGGCTTTGTGTCAATCGATGGACACATGGTCCCCACAGTACTGATGTTGATCTTAATACTGACACTCAGTATGTTCACTACCCTCCCTTCTCCGAGCTGTGCAGGTTTATAGGTCGAGAGGCATGCATTGCCTGCAGCCCCTTCAACCTAAATCCTGATGACAGCAAGAAAGAGAACATAAACCCACTATTCATCACAAGTTTGGTCATGTTCGGAGTTTTGTTTCGCTTCTAAGACAAATGTGGTTTTATTAAACCCCACATCTCGCAAAGGCAGCGATAGCCCAGCTTTACAGATTCCGTGCCTAAATGCGTTCTGTGCCAGAGTCACCACAGTCTCAGTTTCAAGCCCATGAATCTCAGCAATAGACTGGATTATCTCAAGAAAAGAGACCTGTGTTTTGAATGTATGAGATGGGGTCACAGACGACATGAATGCAAACATAAGAAGCAGTGCTCCACCTGTGGACGCTCTCACCCGACACTGCTCCATGACGATTTACAGTCAACACCTGAGAAAGAAACAAAGGACATCCGTGATGACAAGGAGACCAAAGTCCAGATCACCACTGCACATCATGTCCAGACTTGCGATGTTGCTCAGAACTGTTTTCATACTCTCATCATCCCGGTTTTGCCTCACCATCAAGACAATCCGCAGAACAATGTGATTGTGTACGCCCACCTCGACGAACATGCTGATTCTTGCTTTGTTTCATACTCTGTTCTGGACAAGCTCGAAGTGGATGGAGAAGCAGTTAAACTAAATTTGTATACAATACTGGGCAAAGGTACAGTGTTGTCCAAGAAAATACATGGTCTTGTCATCAAGGGATTGAATGAGAACAAGGAGATACCATTGCCAGGTACCTACTCGAGACAGTCGATTAATGCTAATCATAGCCAAATTCCGAGGTCAGGTACAGTTAGAGGGTGGTTGCACTGGAAAGGAGTTGCAAACTTGCTACCTCCCTATCTAAAGAACACAGAAATTGGACTTCTAATTGGTTGTAACTGTTCACATGCTATCAGACCCAGAGATGTGGTGCACGGTAATGAAGAAGACCCCGATGCAGTAAGCACTGCACTAGGATGGGGTGTCGTTGGAATGATGCATCATGAAGATACAAGTGACAACAACCATGCCAGTGGATTTGCAACCTTATCACATGAGAGACAGTGTCATTTTGCCTTTCGTACCCAAGTGAAGGAGATAACTCCCATCCAGGTCAGCAAGATGTTTGAGTTGGACTTTAGTGAAAGGGCCATGGATGAGAGGTGTCTGTCGAAGATACCAGATTCCTCCAAAAATGCAAGAAGGAATCTACTCAAAGGACGATGGCCATTTTGAAATGCCACTACCTTTAAAGACAGATAACATCCAACTTCCAAACAAGAAACTGATGGCAGTGAGACGACTTAACAAGTTGAAGGCAAAAATGTCAGATGCCCTGGATACCGGGATGACTACACTGTCGCCATGAAGGACATGACTGACAAGGGCTATTCTGAGAGGGTCCCATAGAGTGAGCTTGCTCTCGACAATGGATATGTGTGGTACATACCCCACCATGGTGTGAATCACCAAAAGAAGCCTGGGTGGATAAGGATCGTCTTTGATTGCAGTGCGGAGTATGAAGGGGAAGTGCTCAACAGACATGTACTGCAAGGCCCTGATATGATATGATCAACAATATAGTTGGTGTTTTGTGCTGTTTCCGCAATAAAATGTGGCCTTCACTTGTGATATTGAGGCCATGTTTCACCCAGTCGGTGTTGATGAGAAGGACTGCAATCTTCTGAGATTCTTATGGAGGGAAGACTGCCAACTGGACAATCCACCAGTGGTGTATCGTATTACTATCCACCTCTTTGGTGCAACCTCCTCCCCCGGATGTGCAAATTTTGCACTCAAGTCTGCTGCCGATTCATTGGAGAACAGTTTTGGAAAGAAAGCTGCTCCATATTTGACCCCCTTGGTCTTGTTGCCCCTTTCCTGCTCGTGGGAAAACTCATTCTCCAAGAGTTGTGCCATGAAAGACGTGACTGGGACGATCCAGTCTCTGAAAGCACCAAAGCCCAGTGGGAGAAATGGAGATGTGATATTTGTCACTTGTCTTTACTTGAGATTCCCCGATGCTACAAGCAAAAGGACTTTGATGATGTAAAATTAGCAGAACTACACCACCTCTCTGATGCCAGCTTGGATGGCTATGGTCAGTGCAGTTATTCTTCGACTGACAGATGCTAAAGGTAGAGTGAGCTCAACACTGGTTATGGGGAAATCGCGAGTGACTCCATCCAAACCGGTCCCAGTACTTATAGTGCAGTGGCTGAAGCTGAAAAAGGGCTCTATTTTAGAAGATACCCATACCGGAGGTATAACAAGCTGGGACCGGTCTCATTTTAACCGTCTGGGCTTCTAGTTTTTGAAAAATGATGTTGTAGTTGCAGCAATTTTGTACAACATGCTAAATTAACCCCTTATTTCCGACAACATGCAATAAATGGACCCATTTCATCTTTTTGTTATTTCATTAAAATAGTCCTATAGATTTTTAGTTATGCTGGTTACATCACTATTATTCATTGAAATGGACATGTAGAAACCCATTTCAGGTAGTTTTAAGCTGCTAGGGGGGTTAGGGGGGCAAAATTATACCCCAAATTTGGCATTTTTTAAAACCAAATTTGACCGAACTGAATCCTATTTTCTTCCTTTCAGGAAAGAAGATGGACCTCTCACAAGAACCTCCCAAGAAGCGGATACGAACAAGCAGCAATGCCAACGACAACTGTGTGATATGTCGTCGCCCATTGGATGCAGATTGTCCATTCGTAAAAAAAAACCAACACTGGAGGGAATCAAAGCCGTTATTCATGCAGCAGAACTCCGTCAAGATGATGTTCATGAGAGACTTTCTAAAATCCAAGATGACATTTTAAATCGAACTGTTACGGTTAGATACCACACAAAATGCAGAGCTTGGTATACATCCTCGAGTAACCTGAAGTACGTGCAAAGCAATCCCAGTGGAACGGTTAGCACTGGTAATGATACACCTGACTGTCACAGTGGTCCAACACGGCTTAGGCGAGCTGAAACATCTGCTTTCAATATAAGAACAGACTGTCTCATATGTGGGTCATCTAACATTAGAAAAGAAAAGCTGACCAACATTGCCACTGGCACTGGGGCATCAACTCGTGACCGCATCATAGCAGCCTCTTTAGAAAGACTAGATGACAAAATTCGCATGTGCATGTTAGCTTACCCAGACTTGTTTGCATATGATGCATGATGCAAAGTACCATAGGTCATGTTATAGTCGTTATATTTCACCACGAAATATCAATGCTGACAGGGGCAAGGCTGAAGCTCAGAAATCTCTGACTGATTTCGATAAGGGTGTTCTGCGTTTGAGTAAGCAAATTGAGTGCACTATTCTATCAAGAAGCAGGAATCTTGTGACATTGTCCTCCCTACATGAACGATTCATTGAAATGCTCAATGAAGGTAGGCCTGATACTCCTGATACTAGCACGGAGCCCAGTGAATATCCCTCATGGAAACTTAAAGAGAAGCTGAAGAATCATTTTAATGACAAACTATTATTCATAGCCCAGCCTGGCAAGTCCGATCTAGTTTGTTCCAGTGAAGTGAGTGTTGGTGATGCCTTGAAAAAGGTTGCAGCGCTGAACATTCACATCAGTGAATCTGGTGAATGTGAATACACTAATAGTGAAGATACGGGTGAACTGGATAACGCTGTTGTCCTCCATCAAGCTGCTGGTATTCTGCGCAGTTCAATGTCTGGAATTAGCTTTCAGACTACCCACTACACTCCAAGTGTGGACCTGAATATGCAGCAGTGCAAGAACTTCGTTCCTGAGACATTGTATGACTTCATAACATGGTGCACGTCGAAGGAATGCTTTGATAAGGCCAATCATTGCGGCGCTGGTAATGCTGACTTGAGGGTTCTGGGTATCTGCCACAACATCATTGCCCTCTCTTGTAATACACAGACCCCCATCACATTCGCTCTTGGTGTTGAAATGCACCATAATCATGGCAGTAAGGAACTGATAGAGCTTCTCAGTTCTGTTGGGCACTCCATCAACTATGATGATATACGGAAGTTTCTAACATCAGCAGCTCTTGATGAGCTTTCAGGACCATCCAGTCAACCCATTCCACGCGGTATTTCTAATTTCAACTTGGAAGACATCCGATCCATAGTAGATGCCGCCATTGACAATTTCGATCGGAATGAAGAGACTATCGATGGTAAACACACTACACATGCCATGGCGATCGTCCTGTACCAACGATCTCAGGATACTGATGAACTAGCATCCATTCCTCGCACAAAGCAGAAATCCTTGGACCCTGGACAATACGAAGAACAACCCATCCAAGTTTATCGCAAGCCAGCAAAGAAGCCGGAATCTGCTGTGAGCTGTCAGCAAGGTCAATTCGAAAATGACTCTTCGATGGTCTTGAAGAAAGACTTGGTATGGGAAGTGACAAGGGCATGTGGTGGTGACGACTCGCCCATTCCTGCATGGAGTGGATTCAATGCCCTCGTGAGCACCAGGACTGTCCCAGTCACAAAGATTCGCTATCTACCATTCATCAATGCCTCGCCGTCTGACCTTTCCACCATATTTACAACATTGCTCAGACTAGTACAGATAGCCAAAGAGTTGGGGCAACATCATATTCTCATAACTGCTGATCTTGCAATCTATAGCAAAGCAAAACAGATTTTGTGGAGCAGACCAGAACCGCTGGTAGGCAAAGTTACCATGCGGCTGGTGGGAATGCACCTCACAATGGCTTTCTTGGCAAGCATTGGTAAGATATACGGAGATGGTGGCCTTCAGAACATCCTAACCTCCTCTGATGTGTATGCAGCCGCGACAGCTAGCCAGCTGCTCCAAGGAAAGCAGTACGCACGGAGAATCCGAGGTGTCCGTTTGGTGCACGAAGCACTCTCACATATGTTCCTGACCTCAGCTGAAACCTATGCCACCAAGAACAACTTGCCATGGCTGACTGATGAAACCAAGCAGGTGATACGAGATCTTGAGGAGGCCTTCAAGTCCAAGGATGCGACTACGTGTGCGACTGCTTGCCAGAAAGCAGAAGACACAATCCCCCAATCCGTGTTGCATACGATAGATCTCTTCCGAAAAGAAGGACGACAATGTTCCAGTACATTTGGCTTCTGGGATAGCTTTCTGGAGTCTGGGAACATATTGCTGCGATTGTTACGAGCCGACCGGGAAGCAAACTTCCTGATGCATATTCAGGCAATCACGGAAACTGTCCCTTATTTCTTCCTTGCTGGGAGAATCAACTATGCCCGGTACACTCCAGTGTACATTGCAGAGATGAAGCAGTTAGAAGAACAAGAGCCCCTGATGTACCGCCACATGATGGAGGGAGATTTTGTTGTCCGCAGATCGGCCAGTCGTGCTTTCAACTGTGTCCCAACAGATCAAGCACTAGAACAAACCGTCAATCGCGAGGCTAAGAGTCAGGTGGGTGTGGTTGGTTTCACCTTGCGCAAAGGTGCACTACTGTGCTGGCTAATGACACGGCACATCACAGGTGAATACGCAGAAGCATTCAAAGAACTTTGCAACTCTGGGGCAAAGGAAAAGTTGCACGAAGAGCTGGGGAAAGCCCGTCTAAACAAGGACAGAAGGGATGTGAATGACAGGAAGGAATACCTGCGTACTCAATGCCTGGATCCATTCGACTTGGAGAATGTTCCAGACCATCTGACCAACATCACAACAGGTCAAACAGTTTCACAGAAGGTTAAAGACTCGATGAAGGGCATCCCAGACAAGGGTAAAGTTGTTTTTGATGACTTTGTCAAGGAACGACTTGGAGACGAGCCTACGAAAAGGTTTTGGGAACCTCTGCAGAAGTCCACTGTGTCGACATTTGTGGATATGAAGAAGGCCCTTCCAAATGACAAGGATCGGAAGCTGATGATTGACACTGAGGTGTTGTTCCGGCGGCTTCTGGCAGTCTCTAGGAGTCGTGATGTAGACTTGAAGAACGTCCTCAAGTATGAACTGGCAGCAGTACCACCGGCCCTCTTCCATGACGATGAATGATGAGAAAGACAAACAAGGCTGACCTTGCACAGAAGCTTGAATCAAATTGTCCAGAGGTTTTAGCAGAGCTACCACAGATCGCAGCAGGGATTTCGTCCACATATATCATCGACGGCATGGCTATGGTTCAATCACTGAATGAGAACCACTTCAGAACATTCAATGATTTGGCCAGAGTTGTTCAGAAACGCACAATCCGACTTCTCAGAAACCAAACCTTGGAGCTAACCAGTGTAACCATTGTCTTCGACCGCTATGACAGTGTGCCATCTGTTAAGACAGCAGAAAGAGAGCGTCGGGGTGCTTCTGCTGCTCAGCCTCCATCATATCAGATCCTGAGAAGCCGACCTGTTTCGAACTACAGGTCATTTCTCAAATGGGTTGGTAACAAGGCAAGCCTTGCGAATTTTATATCGACGTACATCCAGGAGCATGCAGCTGAACACATTCCAAACGGAAAAGCTATCATCTTGGCAGGAGGTTTCAGTGACGGGGAGTTAGTCAATGCTGTTACTCCATCTGGTGTATCGTCCCTGTCAAGTCTCTACAGCAACCATGAGGAAGCCGACACCAGGATGATCCTGCATGCATGCAGCCTGGCGAAAGACCATGACAGAATTATAGTTCGCTGCGATGACACAGACGTCCTTGTCTTACTGGTTTACTACTTCAGCAGAGGACTGTTAAGTGACCATGTGTACATGTATGCTGGACATTCCGGAAAGGAACGTTACATACCCGTGCACATCATCGGAAACCAACTAGGGAAAACTGTTTGTGAGTGTCTCCCTGCTGCCCATGCCCTGACAGGGTGTGACACAACTTGTTCATTGAATAGAATAGGCAAGAAGACTGCCTATTCTAAACTGTTGAAAAATGTGGACGCAGTATCCGAATTACAGACCTTCCATCAGGACAATGTAGCCACATCTGTAACAGTAGCCCGAGCCTATGCTCTCCTCCTGTATGGGACGAAGGGGAAGGACATTGACACCTTGGATGCCTTGCGCTACATGCTGGCCACAACAACCGACAAGTCAGCATCAATGCTTCCACCAACGGAGGACGCCTTCAAACAGCATGTCCTTCGTGCAAGGTATCAAACACGCACATGGTGCGAGAGCCATATTTCTCAACAAGAACTGATTGATCGTGTTGGTCATGGCTGGTCTGCTTGTGTTGCTGGGGGCATCACTCAGACAATGTCCACCCAGCCATCTGCTCCGGTTGAAGTTCGTGATCTCACACACCTCTATTGCACTGACAAGGCCTGTTTGAGTGGAAGGAAGTGCCCCTGCCTCCTTGCTGGACTAGAGTGTATAGAGGCTTGTTCCTGTACGGACTGTGAAAATCAGAATAACATATCCGAAGATGACAATGAAGTGGAGGTGGACACATAGGCCTAGACACGTACCATGCAACCAGATTTTAGGTGAGTTATGTTCCGGTTATGTGTGCCACTGTAAACAAGGGGTTAATGGACCATGCTGTGCCCTTCCACTGTCCTAAAAGAGACTTTTATAATGAGACTTCCGACAGACTGTTTCTAGCTGATCAAATAATCAGATTTTGGTACTGATTATCATGATGATCATAGAATGGAAGACGAGATCGGTTTCAATTTTTTGGTAAAAAGTGCCAAATTTAGGGTACACCATTGGCCCTTTAACTCCCCTACTGGCTTAACCACTTAATATACAACGATATGAGTCTATTTCAATGAAAGACGGTGATGCAACCACCAGTTTTAAGATAACCAGGCTAAATGCAGAGATTTATGCAAATTAGTGAAAAATTGACTTTTACGTGCAGTCGCAAACAATGGGTTAATGGCCCATGTTGTACCCATTACATTGCACTAAAACAGGCTTTTATATCAATGAGACATAATTACCAATAAAGCAAATCAGGTTTGTCACTGAAATAACAGGTTTTATTGATATAAAAGAAGAAAATAAAATTCATTTCGGTCAAATTTGCCAAAAATTGCCAAATTTTGGGTATAATTTTGGCCCCCTAACGCCCTAGCAGCTTAAAACTACCTGAAATGGGTTGCTACAGGTCCATTTCAATGAATAACATTTATGTAACCACCATAACTAAAAATCTATAGGGCTATTTTAATGAAATAAGAAAATGATGAAATGGGTCCATTTATTGCATGTTGTCGGAAATAAGGGGTTAATTTCGCATGTCGTACAAAATTGCTGCAACTACAACATCATTTTTCAAAAAGTAGAGGCCCAGACGGTTAAAATGAGACCGGTCCCAGCTTGTTATACCTCCGGTAGGGGTGTAGCTAATTTTTAGGGCCGAGGTCACTGCACTATTAGACTAGAGCTTACAGCGGCTGTCACCTCTGTGAAAGTGAGCAGCTTTCTCCTGAAGGAATTGGAATACAATAACATCATTCAGTTCTTCTATACTGACATCAAAGTGGTACTTGGGTATATCTCCAATGAAAGTAGACGATTCCATATCTTCGTTGCCAATTGTGTGCAGAAGATACGAGACTACACTTCGCCACAGGACTGGAGATATATTGACACCAACAGCAACCCAGCTGATCTCGCTTCCCGTGGTCTGTCAGCCCAATAATTGATTGACAGTAAGTTATGGTGGACTGATCCAGAATTCCTTTCAACGACTGATAACCCACCACCTGCCGATGAATGTGTCCAGCTGACAACAGATGATCCAGAGGTGAAGAGTGTATCACCATTCAGTGTCCAGGCCACACCCGCTGGCTCTACGCATCTGATGGATATATTTCAGCGTTTCTCCAGCTGGTTTTGCCTCAAGAGAGCCATAGCAGTGTGTCTCCGCTTTATTGAAAAACTTAGAAATCACAGCGTGAAGATGCCATCCAGAATTCCTCTTAACCGCCAGGTGCTGCTCGATGAAAGGATGAAGACGTATGCTCTTGTCTCTATAGCTGAAATGTGTTACGTGCTCCTCCCCGACGCCCTAGTCACGGTGTACCTCCGAGCCCCGAGAGGAGTCACGGCAGAAAAATGTGTTATTCTGTATGTCAAAGATCAATGGGAAAGCCACACCAATTGTTACTCACAATCAAATATTATATTAAGATCACACAAGAATAACAGTACAACAACAATAGTAATCAAAAGTACAATCAATATATATCCTATGATGGTACCATCAGTTTCGTAACATGTAACTCACTGTGCTCCAAGTGAGCGGAAAGAAGAAGATTCCAAATGTCTCTAATTCCCGGCTTCAAGCCAAAGTGGATTCGCTCCAGCGATCGTCAGATCAATGTCCAATCGAGACCAGAATCCCATTGGGTTGGCAGTTACAGTCCTGTTGCCAAAGCTGTGCAAAGGCGCCCTCCAGGCGACTGGGAAATCCAAAGGCGCCCTCCAGGCAACTGGGAAATCACACCCTCGGGTATGGACGTTCCAAGGCTCACAGTCGGCGAACCTCAGATTTACCTTCAAAATCCGCGTTGCACACACACACACCAGATACGTCTGAATGTGGTGAAAACGGCTGAAGTCAAGCAAAGAAAAACCTGGCGCGACGCACAAAGGCTGAAGCGAAGCAAAGAAACCTTGCTCGACACACAAAGCGCGTCAGTCATAATGGCCGACGGCCCGTACTCGAGACGTAACTGCCTGACGATGATTCTCTCCGGAATCGATCGCAAAACCTGACAAGCAGGTTAATCTGTCACAGCGATAACCACTCTGTTGCCGGAATCCCTTTCCGGGGAAACCCAAAGTTCACTCGTGACTCTTGCTCGCCAACGTTCGCTCCAGACCGCAAAGCAACTATGCTTCTTGTCCGACTCCACTCGCTCCGCCTTCTTTTCTCTTCTTCCTCTTCGTCGTCCGGTTCCCGATCCGGTTTCCTGTTACTTTTAACTCTAACTTTTCACCTTTTGAAAACAGTTCATAAACAATAAACCTTTTGAAAACAATAATAGTACATGGAATCAAAAATGTTTACAGTGGATGAAACCCACAACAACGGTCAATAACATCATTCAGTTCTTCTATACTGACATCAAAGTGGTACTTGGGTATATCTCCAATGAAAGTAGACGATTCCATATCTTCGTTGCCAATTGTGTGCAGAAGATACGAGACTACACTTCGCCACAGGACTGGAGATATATTGACACCAACAGCAACCCAGCTGATCTCGCTTCCCGTGGTCTGTCAGCCCAATAATTGATTGACAGTAAGTTATGGTGGACTGGTCCAGATTTCCTTTCAACGACTGATATCCCACCACCTGCCGATGAATGTGTCCAGCTGACAACAGATGATCCTGAGATGAAGAGCGTATCAGCGTTCAGTGTCCAGGCCACACCTGCTGGCTCTACGCATCTGATGGATATATTTCACCGTTTCTCCAGCTGGTTTTGCCTCAAGAGAGCCAAAGAGTGTGTCTCCGCTTCATTGAAAAACTTAGAAATCACAGCGTGAAGATGCCATCCAGAATTCATGTTAACCGACAGGTGCTGCTCGATGAAAGGATGAAGACGTATGCTCTTGTCTCTGTAGCTGAAATGCAACAGGCAGAATAAATGATTGTGAGACTGGTGCAGGCTCAGGCTTTCCCCAGGGAAATCTGTATTCGGAGCAGATCTGGATCTAGCCATGATTCAAGTGATGGGAATCAATGCAGATATCAGTCAGTCAGCAAGAGGAGCCCGCTATGCACGCTTGACCCATTTCTGGATAAAACCAGAATATTGAGAGTTGATGGACGCATTAAGAGAGCAGCATTGCCAAGGGATGTCAAACTTCCCATTCTGCTTCCACGTCACAGCCATATCAGTAGCATCATCATCGACCATTATTATGTTGAGAGTGGTCACTCTGGTCATGGCATGACATTGAATTGAATTCGTCAGGCTGGATTTTGGATAGTTGGAGTCAGAGCCACTGTGACAATGCATGTGTTAAGATGTGTGACATGCCAGAAACATCGAGGTGCTCCATGTGGGCAAAATATGTCTGACCTACCACAAGACAGACTGGATCCAGCTCCACCTTTCACGTACAGTGCCGTCGACTACTTTGAAAGGTACTTTGAAACTTTGAAAGGCCCATTTATCATCAAAGTAGGACGAAAGGAGCTCAAACGATGGGGAGTACTCCTCACTTGCATGGCATCACGTGCCATTCATATTGAAACCTCCAACTCAATGAGCACAGACTCCTTTATTAACGCTTATCGGAGATTAATCTGCAGGAGGGATCCTATCAGACAGCTTCAATCGGACAGGGGCACCAATTTCATTGGAGGCAAGAACGAATTGAATGCCGCCCTGGCTGAAATGGACAATATAAAAATTTCGCAAAAGTTACTCAAGAACAGTTGTGACTGGATTGTTTTCAATATGAATGTTCCCCATGCCAGTCACATGGGAGGAACATGGGAGAGGATGATTCGCTCTACCAGAAACGCTCTATCGGTTCTCCTACAGCAGCATGGACAGCAGTTGGCTGACGAAATGTTGAGAACTCTCATGATTGAGGCAGAGGCCATCGTGAATAGCCGGTCTCTCACTTATGTCGACATGAGGTCCCCATAATCTCCGAAACCAATTACACCGAATCAGCTGCTGACACTGAAATCCAAGGTGGTTCTTCCTCCACCAGGTGTGTTTGTTTGTTCACAAAGACCTATATTGTTGTCGCAGATGATGTCGTGTGCAGTACCTGGCCAATGACTTTTGGTAACGGTGGAAGTCTGAGTTTCTACCTACCCTGCAAGAAAGAAAAAAGTGGACAAAGCCCCAGAGGAGCCTCATTAAAGATACTATTGTCATGATGGTGGATGACTCACTACCAAGATGCCAAATGCCGTTGGCTCGTGTAATCGAGGCTTACCCTGGACAAGATGGACATACCCGGAAGGTCAAGATCCAAGTTGGAAAATCTGTATTCGAGAGACCCATCCACAATATTGTGTTGTTGTTGCACGGTGAATCCCCTGACGAGGAGCCAAACCTGTAATGGACTATTGAACAATGTAGATACATGTTGGATTATCTTGCGTCAAGAATTCAGGGTTTCTCTGCATGCTTGTTTTCAGTTGATGACAATTTTGTTTACCTCAGTTGTGGTTAATTGCATTTATTGCATCATTGTAACTGGTAGATTTGGGTTTACTGATTGTTTGAAGATAATTTGAAGTGTCAAATTAGAGGGGCCATGTAGCTGTTGTTTAAGCAAGTATTATTATGACTTCCTGTGGTGGTTGGGCGCTGTTTTAGCATTCTTGCACTTCCGCTTTCTTCCCGCCATACCGTTTTGCCCGCGACGAGCGAAAGAACTGATCGGCTTCATTTTCGAAGTTTTCTCTTTAAACCCCGACCCTTGGATAGAGGTAAGCTGAATCTCAATTTATTGTTGAACCTCTTGAAGTAACTTTAGGCAAATTATTGTATTGTGTGGATGGAAAATGTATCGTAGTAGGTTTTGTGTAAATCATATAGCAAGTTCGTTATGCTGCCATAATTAACGGCATGTACTGAATGGTTGTATTTTTCCTTTTCAGTTTTTACGTGAATTAAAGACACGCTTTTGAAACCAAGACAAGTCTCGTGACCTCTGAGGATTATAGACATCAAGTGTGATAACTGCCACACCTCTCCCTCCCACAGATCTCCCGATGTCCCTGCTCTCAAATATTGTGCTTGTGCGCTTCCCCCTCTTTTCCCATCTTGTCTCCCACTCCCTTTGTTATGTCTTACTAGCAACGGTACCCACCCTATGGGCGGGGCTTCAATTGGGAGGCCCAAATGAAAAGGCAAAATATCAGAAATTGAAGGCTTTTTTTATTTTAAACGATTCATATAAACATCCGTTGAATCGTATCACACGCAAATCATAAAAATCTGAACAGTATCTTTAGAATTTCAATAAAAGCCACATCACTGTTCATATCGGTAAATATTATTCCATCGTGTTTCAAATCGTGATCGATACACTATGATCGTGATTGTGAATCGTGATCGATAATCGTGTTCACAATCGCTATGTCGTATGTACTCCCGATACGTGTACCAAATTCCCGATACGCGTAACTGTACCAAATCAACAGTTAAAAGGATTTTGAGCCGATAGCTGTTACGGCCTTGGAAAGATCGATGGAGACAGCGATCTGTTAGATCTGATCCTCCTTGATGCCGAAGTGCAGATCCTCCTTCATGCCACATCCGATCGATGCAGCCGTTTGTGCGGCACCCGGGAAAAACATTACGAAATTACGGATTGCATGAATATGTGAATTGTGATTGTGTTTCATTGTGATGTTTGTGCGGCGAAGGGCGGTGTGTACAAAGGGCAGGGACTTAATCAACGTGAGCTGATGACTCGCGCTTACTAGGAATTCCTCGTTCGTGGGACACTGTCTCAAGCCCCAGTCCCCATCACGGATGGGGCTCAGCGGTTTACCCGAGCATGACGGTGAAGGGCAAGGTACACGCTGGCCCAATGGCCCATCCAGTGTAGCACGCGTGCGGCCCTGGACATCGAAGGGCATTAAACGTTCATTAAACATTAAACGTTCATTAAAGGATTACGAAACAAAAAACATTACGAAATTACGTTCACACCGTCACGTCAAATACTACCGTGAACACATACATAGTCACAACATCGTCACAATGAGAACATCGTCACAATGAACGTTATGCGAATGTGAATGTTATGCGGGAGGCTAAACCTGAGAATGCTGGAGACCAAAGCTGAAATTGGGAAAACTAAATAGCCTATTTTACTCCCCGGGGTCCCAGGATTACCCACCCAAAATATCTTTGCGATCGGTTCAGCAGTTTTTACGCTACCTTCGAACAGACAGACGGACATTTGGTGAATTATAGTAAGATGTGTCTGTTTGTTTGTTTTTGTCATTAATGTTAGATCTTACGCGAGCCTCGATCTTGTATACAAAAATAAAAAAATTAAAAAAATTAAAAAACGTTTTCTGGTTTCCATTATTTATTTTAAGGCTGTTTACGTGTGTGGCAAGATATTTGCTTGTTGTGTTTTTTATGTCCTGGCTTGAATGCCCTGTTACTTATTGCTTTGGTGTATTGACCAGTTTGCGAGATAATCTTGATGGAAATTTCAAAAAAAAAAATTTATAGGTTTAAATAGGCAGTATGTTTCATATTGTGGGACTCAACTACAATATGAATCATTGCAGTTGTAGGTGTTGTATTGAGAGCTTGCCTTGTCAGGTGTACATGGCTTGTATAATAAAAATTAAATACAAAGTTTTAACCTCTACATTGTTTTGAAACCCATGCTTTGACAGTGATTTCCAGTGTCTGCAAACAAATGAATGCCATGCTTATCAAGTGAAAAACAAGTCACAATGTTAGCATTGTGCACACGTGACATGTACGTGACCCCCCTAGTAATCTAATTGGTGTTCATCTTGCTTTTTCTATTTACCAACTTCGTTCTATAATCTCATGCTGATAGTATGTCTCTCGACAACAGCTGTGCCCAATGACTCTCACCTATTGGCCACAAATGTTTGCAAATGGGAGTTGCAATATCTCCAGCTGTAGGGAGATTATTTGCTCGATGGGTAGAGAGCATGCCTCGGTTTTTTCCCCGATGGAGTCAAATATATTACTAAAAGGAGAAGCTTCCGTCCCTCTGGATGTTATAAATATGCTTCATTTTAAAGGTTTGCTATTGTTGTAGAATATTACAAATAGGGCCACTGCCCCTAGGCTCACCTGGTAGAATCAGAAAATCACTGGTAGGCATAGGTGACTCACAAAATATGTAACTGAGAATAAAGTTAATACCTATTTTAGGGGGCAAACCCCTGATTTTTTAAAATGACGTGAACAAACTTAAGTACATCACGGGTGATGAAGTTTGTGGTCAAGTTTCATCGAAATCGTGTGTGTCGTTTCAGAGAAGAAGATGCAAGTGTTTACACAGCCTGACTGACTGACGGACATGGCATGATGGTAATACCTCACCTGAACTATGTTCCAGGTGAGCTAAAAATGTTACCTTTGGAAAGTGAATGATCGGTGCACTTGGTCGGAAAGCGAATAATCTATTTACTTGGACCAAAAAATTGTATCTGTTTTATTATAGAAATGCCTGTTTTAGAAGGCCATCATTCCAGGATGGAGGTTCCAAAGCTTTAATGTTGCAATTCCAATGGTACTTCAGGAATCCTTTAGAACTAGAGTCCATAGAACACCATGACCCAAGCAGTGTTCAATTATATCATTTCATTGAAATAAAATAATGATTTTAAAGGTCATAGAAAAAAATCTGGAAGTTTACCACCATTGACGCAGTAGCTATAACACCATCTTATTTAACACATTACATTAGCTCTTCATGCCTGTTGTTTGTGTCCTTTATGACATCCTCAAAAAGAGCAAGTTTCCTGTTTGGCATGATTCTCAATTTTGTTTTTCTGCCAAACAGACAGCAGGGTAAATTTTTTAACTCACTCCTCTCTGTGCATGTGTGATTGGGACTAATTCAGAGCCAAAGTACTGCTAAACTACAGGTTTGTTTTCTAATCCATGTTCGGATTAATGTTGAAAATGTCACGTTGAATTGAAATTAAATTGTTCCTCAATCATAAACTAACGTTTATGGATGGATGGATGATGATGGACAGACAGAAGTGAACCAATTCCTTAACTCCACTTTCTCTTTGTGTGCACAGGGTAATAGAGTGTGACGGACGTAGCAGGAGCCCTCAAAATTATATATTGTAATACTACATGAAGCAGGTAATCGGAAAAATATATTAAAGTACATACACGGAAGTAGCACATAAACATCATCAACTAGATGGTATTCATAGAATACTTACCCTGCACAGTCAACTTGGTGTGAGCCAACTCTTCTGTTTTTGAACGTTTCTTTTTTTTTGATCCAATATGGCTGCCAGACCACGTGAGAGATGACATCATAAATTTATATTCTCTAATATTTTGAGCCTTTGAGTGACTGATTGAGTGACAAGTGACTGATGACAAAGTCACTGATTTGAGATTTGAGTGACAATAAAGGGTGCATAGATCATGCTCAATAAATTTCAAACTGATCAGACTAAGCGTTTTCCCTGTCGAATTATGACGTCATAATTATGGCACCAATGACGTCATCGTTAACAACACCTATTCCCCATATGGAGTTATTTACCATGAGCCACTTTTCAATTTTTTCCATGGAGCTGTTTTGGAGATATAGAGGTGCAACGTTTTTAGTTTTTTCCAAGATGGTGCCTGTAACACATGACCTATGACATCATAATTATCATTAAAATATTCTAAAGGAGGAGGCGCTCCTATGGTGAAAATTTCGTGTCCATCAGAACAACAGTTGCTGAAAAAAAAGAAATAATGATCGGATGGATCAGTGTTGTATTTGTCGAATTATGACGTCATAATGAAGGCACCGATTACATCATCATTGACATATCTTATTGCCCATGGGGAGTAGTTGACAATGAGCCAGGTCTCATTTTTTTCCATGGAGTGGTTTCAGAGATATAGAGGTGTTCGGTTTTTCCAAGATGGCGCCTACACCACGTGACCTATGACGTCATAATAATCATTAAAATATTCTACAGGAGGAGGCCCTCCTATGGTGAAAATGTCGTGTCAATCTGACCAAGAATTGCAGAGAAAAAATTCATATTGATCGAATCAAGTGTTGTACTTGTCAAATTATGACGTCATAATTAAGGTGCCAATGACATCATCATTAACATATCTTATTCGACAAGCGGAGTACTTGACAATGAGCCATGTTTCAATTTTTTCCATGGAGCAGTTTCGGAGATATAGAGGTGCAACTGTTTTTCAATTTTCCAAGATGGCGCCTGTACCACGTGACCTATGACGTCATAATTATCATTTTTAAAATTCCACTGGAGGAGCCGCTCATATTCTGAAAATTTCGTGCCAATCGGACTAACAGTTGCAGCGGATGTTTTTTTTTCATACTGATCAGATCAAGCATTGTACTGGTCGAATTATGACGTCATAATTAAGGCAACGATGACATCATCATCAACAAATCTTATTCTCCATGGGGAGTACTTGATAATGAGCCATGTTTCCATTTTTTCCATTGAGCGGTTTGAGAGATATAGAGGTGTAACGTTTTTCAAGATGGAGTCCGTACCACGTTACCTATGACGTCATAATTACTAGTACCCGACTGCAAAGTCGCAATGAGCCAGCGAAGCCAAAGCCTCTTGCCACTATTTTACCCATCACGATGGCATCAGTAGGTTAGGTAGTTGATAGTAGGTCGGTGTAGGTACCGTACCTGGTAAGACTTGGTAAAAGAGAAGAGCAGACAGTCCTCCCCAATACCTACATACAGTAAATGTCACAAGAAGCTTAAGGAAGTAACTATACGATGTGCTAGCTTAAGGCCTATTTTAAGAAATTTTAACTGGGCTTAACATATGGTTTCACAGTATGTGTGTAGTCTTCTAACTTCAGTCGCTGTCAGGGCTGGTTCTCTCCGGGCACTGCGGCTTCCTCCACCAGCAGAAGTTAGCTTGCAGTAAGATCAGTGCCGACAGATCAGCCGATAGCGCCGTTTCAACGGCAATGTCAATGTGTGACTGTCGTTAATCAAACCGAGCTTTCTTTCTTTATGTAAACCGCTTATACCGTATTTCTGGCCATGAAAAACTATCCCCTACGGCCACGAGATTTCTAAAAAATAATTCTTCGTCAATTTTAGAATATATGACGCCGTTTTCAGCGTCCGAAACGCGTAATAAGCTTTTAAAAAATATTTTTCAAATGCTCGAATCTCATTGGTTCTGGTGTTTGGTGACGATTTTCGTTGAAGATAACGAGGTTGGTCTTCAAGTATTTTAATAATAAATTGGAGGTGCATAAGATTGTGAATCAAACTAAGACGGGTGAAAGAAACTCCTATTGAATGTTTTTCAATTTGTTATGCATACTTCCGCATCCGCAAGATGGTGGCCTCCATTGAGCTTCTGAATTCTCAAGCCAAGGCATAATCTGGTTTTCGACAGAATACGTACGTGTTTATTGACAACACCGGCTTCGCCGGCTATGAATAAAACATTTCTACATGCAGAGGCGCTCATATGGTAAAATTCCGTGTCAATCGACTAACGGTTGTCGAGACAATGAATTTTTTAAATGCAGACACGGCACACTGCACTCGTACGGCACATGGCACACGGCACACGTACGGCACACGGCACACGTACATACGTAACTGAATGCTTAACCCCGCTTTTCGCTCCACGAGCACAGGGTAACAACATCAACAACAACAAAAACAAAGACTTTTGATAAAACCCATCATCAAAGCGACGGGTAGGGGCGGCTAGTATTACTAAAACCACAGTCTACTGCAATCTGTACCAGGGAGCATTGCCACGTGGTCTTTTGAGGTAGTTAAGTCGGCTTTTCCATCAACGAGGACTCACTTATGAACTTTAAAGGGTGATCCCTTCAATAAGTCAATATCTTCAATTCCAACCATCATCAGTTATCCTTCTTCAAGCTATTAACGTTTGCGAACTGCTTGATCATCATTCATCCTCATCCTCACCAACCCATTTTCTCGTAGTCACGTCCTCAAAACCGCTTCTTGACCCTCATTCTCCCCCATCCGGGTTGACAGCACAGGATTCGGTGAATTGTGGAGATTGTATTGTAGAAAATAAACATCACTGGAGAATTGGTGAAACTATGCCTAGTTATCAAGGTGTTCTCATGATGCACCTACACACTTGATTATCGGTGCAACTGAAACTTCAATAATTTGGGGTAGGGGCATATGGTCTGTCAAGATAACAGACATCACTATAAATTAACAGGAATATGTGACAGAAAGTCCATTTCGAAACATTTGTAGCAGTGGGTACGCAGCCATTTCAGAACACGAGAGTTGGCATCCTCATCACTGGATGGGTACGCAGCCATTTCAGAGCACGAGCGTTGGCATCCTCATCACTGGATGGGTACGCAGCCATTTCAGAACACGAGAGTTGGCATCCTCATCAATGGATGGGTACGCAGCCATTTCAGAACATGAGAGTTGGCATCCTCATCACTGGATGGGTACGCAGCGATTTCAGAACACGATAGTTGGCATCCTCATCACTGGATGGGTACGCAGCCAATTCAGAACACGGGAGTTGGCAACCTCATCACTGGATGGGTATGCAGCCATTTCAGAGCACGAGCGTTGGCATCCTCATCACGAGTAAACTTAATGTCATGCAGCTCTTCTTTGTGTGATCCAAAGTGATGAAAATCACAAAGTGACAAGTCTTCACTGTACGAGGGATGATTTAGAATCCAAAAAGTACTGCCAGTTGCTTTCTGGTTGAAAGCAAAACCTCGAAATTTTGTTGGTGGGGACCAATAATCTTTTCATTCCATACTGACTCAATTTAAGTCACACGGAATAGTGAACCTCGACCTCATCTCCTGTCACAGTTTTTTTCCAACAAGAGCAAGGCTCATGGAAAAGCAAGGTTGTACTGACAGTGGGGTAGTGGAGGGAACACTGGAATCAGCAAGCAAGAGTGCCAGTTGAGGAAAGGTTAAAGGGGGTAATAAAGATCATGTGTCAGGATGTGGAATGACAAGAGGTAGTGGTTGAAGCTCTGGAGGGAAGCTGTGGAAATGAGCAGCCTCTGAAAGGCAATTCCATATACGGGAGAAGCGAGGGATAAAAGTGTTGAGGTGTGCAGTTAGATTGGAATGCTGGTTACTGGAAGAATTCATGCTTCCTGGATTTGCTGGGGAGGGTTGGAAGACTGAGGAGAGTAGAGGGAGAATAATGGAGAAGGGGAGGTAAAAAACAAAGAGACCATGGCCTGTGATGTGAAAGCAACAGACCTTGTGCTTCGCCCTCATTGCAGGAGACAAAGGCTTTGAGGCTGTGAGGAACTCTAATTTTCCACTGAAAGACTTGGATCGATGGTGGATGCCCAATCTTTGCTATGTAGTTGGCCCAGGAAAAGTGGTGGTTGATTATGAGGCCTAGAAGTTCAAAAAGACTGAAAACTCTTCCATTGGCTGACCAGGGAAATAGGTGGGTTAGTTTGATGATCATTCCAGAATGAGACAGTGAGATTTTCCAGGATTGAAAATCATGTTCCATTTATCAGACAAACATCTTATCAATTCCAGATCCGGAGGAGAGACCCCTCATGCCTCCACATTATGTCCTTTCCCAGAACCTATTAAATCCCTTTGAAATATGATGTATTAGGATCATAATTTTTATTATATACAGGGTGTTTCAAAAAGAGTGATACAACATAAAACGTTTATTTACAAAGAAAGGAAACCTCACGCACATGAACGAAACATTTCTTGAAAGCTTATGACATTGTATTTCCCATCACTGATGTGATTAGTGAGAGCCCAAGATCTGAAATTGGCATTTATGCCAAATCCTTGTAATTGACGTTCTAGATGTGTGCCCCTCCGCAGTTCAGACAGGCATTGATCCTGACTCCAAAGTTCCGTACAACTTTCATGTACAGTCACGTGAAAAAGTAAGTACACCCCATGTAAAGTTTTGACATTTTCAACATATTTCAACATACAGCTATTTGATCTTCATTTCAACAATATTGATAGATAAAGGTGATATAATATAACAAATATCATGAGTCACTTACATTTGGTAGTCCATTGTATAATTTAAATAAACATAAATGCAAATTTCACATGTGGAAAAAGTAAGTACACCATTGGCTCCAATAGGTGGTATTGTACTTTATCCTCTAATCCTCTTAGAGTTATCCTCTAATAGGTGGCCCTTTGGCAGAAACAACCTCAAGTAGGCATTTCTTAATAACTGTCTACCAGTCTCTGACCGACTGGGAGAAATTTTTGCCCAGTGCTCCATGCAGAATTCTTTCAGCTGTGCGATGTTTGAGGGGTTTCTTGCATGCACAGCTCGTTTCAAATCCCCCCCAACATCTCGATGGGATTTAGATCCGGGCTTTGACTTGGCCATTCCAGAACCCTCCATTTCTTTCTTTTCAGCCATTCCTTGGTGCATTTACTGGTATGTTTAGGGTCATTGTCATGTTGCAAGGTCCACCTTCGGTTGAGCTTCAACTTTCCGACAGATGGCCTCACATTATCCTCAAGCACCCTCTGGTACAATGAAGAATTCATATGGATTCTATGATGGTGAGCTGCCCAGGCCCTGATGCAGCAAAGCTGCCCCAAACCATAATATTTCCACCACCATGCTTTACAGTTGGTATCAGGTTCTTGTGGTCAAATACTGTCTTTGGTTTTCGCCAAACATGTCTTCTTGTACTGTGGCACAATAGCTCTACCTTTGACTCATCTGTCCAGAGCACATTGTTCCAGAAGTGCTGGTCTTTGCCTAGGTGTTCATTGGCAAACTTTTGTCTTGCCCTGATGTTCTTTCTGGACAGCAAAGGTTTCCTTCTCGCACACCTCCCATGTAGATCAAATTTGTGCAGCCTCTTTCTAATGGTAGACTCGTGCACTTTGACATCAACAGTGGCAAGAGCTACCTGTAGGTCCCGTGATGACATTCTGGGGTTCTTAGAGACTTCTTTCAGCATCTTGCGGTCTGCTCTCGGGCTGAACTTGCTGGGGTGGCCTGGCCTGAACAAGTTGGCAGTTGTTTGGAATCTTCTCCACTTGTAGATGATCTTCCGGACAGTCGAATGATTGATTTCAAATTGTTCGGAGATCTTTTTAAATCCCTTCCCAGACTCGTAGGCATCTATATCCTTCTTTCTGAAGGCAACAGAGAGCTCTTTTGATCTCGGCATGGTGACGCCGCACACTTCAACAACAAAGAGCAAACCAAACCAAATGTCTGAGGTTTATATAAGACAGGTTCCTCCAAGATCCTCTCTAACGATGTTCTATTCATTTGCACCTGAGCTGGTGCACCTGATTCTAATTTTAGGTATTTGAAGTAGTGATAAATGTAGGGGTGTACTTACTTTTTTCCACATGCGAAATTTGCATTTATGTTTATTTAAATTATACAATGGACTACAAAATGTAAATGTTTCATGATATTTGTTGTATTATATCACCTTTATCTGTCAATATTGTTGAAATGAAGATCAAATAGCTGTATGTTGAAATATGTTGAAAAAGTCAAAACTTTACATGGGGTGTACTTACTTTTTCACGTGACTGTAGGTCTCATGCGGCACTGCCTGGAGGTAGTCTGACACCTCCTCCTGCTTCAGATCATCCAGTGTGGCAGTGTGGTTGACGTAGACAAAGCTCTTGGCAGCCCCCCAGAACGAGTAGTCCAGAGGGTTCAAGTCTGGGCTATGGGGTGCCCAGTCATGAGCGGTACCCAGGGCAACGAGGCGGTTTCTCAAGAGCTGCTTCAGGAAAGTGATGGTGTCACAAGCTGTATCCGGGGGTGCACCATCCTGCATAAAGCAGGCCATGCTGAGCTGGTTTGGCGTGGCCTTTTGGGCTAGATCATTATGGAACTTCTGGAGCACGGCCAAGTAGCACTCACCGTTGATCGTCACCATCCTGTTGTTGTCATTCTCAAACCAGTAAGGCCCTAGCATTCCCCATCTGGCATTGAAGGCGCAAAAGCATGTGACCTTAGGCCCTTTCAGTGATCTCTTCAGGTGGTTCTGCCTCACAGAAAATGTTGTTGTGGTTGTTGATTTAGTATCATACCACAGAGCTACCAATTTTGTCTTCTGCTCCACTGTCAATGGAATAGTTGAGCGACGGAGCTAGAAATGCCAGGGAACAAATACCACGATAACGCCACCAAACCCTGAAAAGGAAAACGGTATAGGTCAAAAAACAAAGAAATGGCAGGAAGTCAAAGTTGTATCAATCTTTTTAAAACACCCTGTATATATAGGAATGTGGGAAAAGAGGAAGATGAATACATGACAAAAACGATTCCAGGAAAGAGAGGCAATGGGGGAGG